>NC_142502.1:92761250-93367500 GCF_057876585.1 Rhinolophus sinicus
CCCTTGCCTGACACTCAATTTGGCTTAGGAATCCGGTGGTGAACACTGAGCTGTGACATCTTAATAAAGACTAAAAACCAAATTATAATGCTTTTCCCCCCAGCTTCTAGTTCTACGTGGGCTAATCATCAAATTAACAGAGACAGATTAACAGGAGTAAATTAAATTTAGTGCATGAGCATGGGGAATGCAGTATGCATGAGCATTCCAAAGACCGTGAGGCCGCATTGGGTATACACGTGTGTGTGACATTTATGGACAAAGAAGAAAGGCTGGAGCAGGGCATTAGGTTTCAGAAGTGAGAGTGGGTGACTTACAGGCAGTTGAGGAAGAGTGGAACATACATAGCAGGACAATTCTTGCTGGGCAACTCAGACACAATGGAACCCAGTGGGTATCCAGCTAACAGGCTCCTGCCCGTCTGACATCTGCTTATCTACCATACTTACGGGTAGCTGCAGGTTAGGTGAAGGCAGCATTCTAAGATTGCCTTCCTGAAGCAGGTTTTTCTGTCTGAATCTCTTGGGGAGCAAAGGGGCGAGGGTCAAAGGTTATTTCTGAGTCTTGTTTTTTAATAAACAGCTTACAATCAGTATCCCCAAAAGGCAACTTCAGAGAGGCAAAACTGCTAAGAAGCTTCAATTTCATTGGCTGTTTGTTCATGTAAACCCATGGAATGGCTCTGGGATTGGTTAGAAGAGCAGGAAGGTGAAGGGGCCCTAATTTCTTCCTCTGAGGTAAAGAGCTTCTGACGTCATGTAAGAATGTTGGCGACGCCCCTCATACTGTCCCAGTTGGACTTGTCAGGAGTCTGCAGGCCGCAGGAGTGAAGCTGCCATCTTGATTATCACGGTTTCAGTTCATTCAAATTAAAAGTGTTTCCATCTGCTCTTTTGGACAAGTAGCAGGATGAAACACATCTTCTTCCCACTGCATTTCAAGCGTGGTCTTTGGCATAAGTCAGCGTAGAGGCCTCACGATGTAGTGGAAAGGTTTCCACCAGTTCGGAAAGGTACATGAGTGAGTAGGCTCACTTGGCTGCTCCGACCTGCTTCCTGCACTGGCTCCGGAGGTCTCTCTGAAGTTGCCCCAGACACCTTACTCCCAGCACAGGTTCTAGCCTCGTGAGCCTGGCCCCTGATCAGCTCCTGGAAGAGTGAGACCAGAGGATTATTGGTCCCTTGGAATAACGGGTCCCAATTGCAGCAGGCCAGAGAGGACTTTAATAAAGCTTTCAGGTTTTTTTCTGTCTTTTTTTCCTAAGCTAGAATCTGGGTCAGCTCTTTCTTGTAAACAACACGTGACACCAGAAGTGGGGGACTAATTATGGATCATCCTGAACTGTGACTTTCTGACAATGCCCAGATTGTGTCACCTTCTCATTTGGGTCCCTTGGTTAACAGGCTGAGGGCAGGCAGCTCCATCTCAAGAGGAGGAGAGTGACACTAGTTTTCAATGTGGAAGTCCAATCAGTATTTGCTGCTTTAGTAACCTTACAGATGTTGGTGATTGTAAGCTTAAAAGAGGGAGGGAGAAGGAGGTGGAATAAGAAAGGGGAGGGGGAAAAAGAGAGTGAGAGAAAAAGAGAGGGAGGGAGAGAGAGAGAGAACAACTTCAAGCAAAGGATATAGAAAGAAAGGAGGGATTCCAAATGTGACCTGAATCAGTCGGGGCTTACTTTCAGATCAAGAGTGAATTGGTGAATTGCTATTAGCAATAAATGATAAGAAAGGGAAGGTGAGAATGTGCAACCTTCTGGGTTTAACATGGCAGCAGACAATGAAAATCTAGAATGCAGGAAGTTACTCAATTGAGAAGGTAATAATCAAAGGTGAGCAAAGCTATGCGACATCTGTTGAGAGAGAGAGAGAGAGAGAGAGAGAGAGAGAGAGAGAGAGAGAGAAGAGAATGAGAGAAAACAGCCATAGCTCTGGGTAGCGGCTGGTGATGTTACATCCCATTTGTTTTGCCAGCACCATGGAATGGAAACTGTGCTTGCTGCCAGCCATTACAGGAAGAAGCAAGAATGTTCAACATATGGGAGGAGATGTAAATATGTCAATAAATGGGTTTGCTTTGCCAAATGTGGTAAATATCAACACATGTGCAGACAGGAGAGCAGAAAGAAGGCACTGGGCAGTCCTCCCGGGGTGGAGGCTGCTTGGCTGGTGTTGATGGGGCTGTGGTGGGGTGAAGCACCCTCCCTGTGAAGCAACCTGGAGCCTCTGAATAAGCACTGATGGCGTTTTTATCGAATTTGGAAAATGATGCTGAGAAGGAGGAGAATGGCAAGTAAAACTTTAAATCTGAAGCAGGAAGCATGTATTAGAAAGCTAAGTACTTATACGTGTGGGGGCTGAGAAAACTCAAGGAAAGTCCTTGTTATTGGTCGTAATATTATGGCAAATCCGGGCCTAACACAAAATGTGTTTTTCTGAAAGGTAAACAGTTACCTAAGAACATGTAAGTAGTTAAAGATGAAACCAACCATAATATGAACAAGCGCAAGCCAGTGGACCTGTCAAGTGCTAGCATTCCTGAATGATCATAGCTGCTGGCCTCTGGGCTGAATTCTTGACCAGGATGATCTCATGTGGACCTCTCAATAGGCCCAACTTAAAGGTCTGGAAACTGAGACTTACTGAGTGAAAATTGCCTACAGTCATCAAGTAAAATGGTTGTGAAAGGCGGATTCAGACGGAGACCCCAGGGCCTAGCTGCCACCACTAGTCGGTCTTCTCCCCATGGGCCGCCTGCAATGAATGGAGAGCTGGGATTTCAATCTGGGTCCGTCTGACTTCAAAGCTCTTAACATTTCTCACTGTGGAAGCACCGCCCCTTCTAAAGAACTGAAAAATAGTGTACCTACCAAAAATGAGGAGGGTTTTAGAGGGGGTGAGCTTGGGTAATTCATTTAATCCATATGACAACTCTGTGAATTGGTACCATCACAGTCTCCATATTGCATATGCTGCCCAGAGATGTTCAGTAACATGTCCGAGGTCACACAGCTAGAAAGTGGCAGTGCCGGGATTCAGACCTGAAAGACCAACTCCAAAGCCCATTTCATTGTCCTCTATACTCGATGTCTCTCTGTGTGTAAAGTGACTGATGACTCTAGGAAAGAGAGAAGAAGAGCTCCTATGTCATGTGAGAGATAGAGTTGCTCTGTTGAGAACTAAGGTGCTCAACGCTAATACTAGTTAACATTTATTGAGCACTCACAGTGCGTCTCAGTCCTTGTTCAAAATGCCATATTCATATTGGCTCTGAAATCCTCACACTCTAAGGGATACACTCCTATTAAGCCTCCTTTATGGGTGAGGCAATTGAACACAGAGAAATTAAGTAACTTGCCCAAGGTCAGACAGCTAGTATGCTGGGGAACTGAGAAATAAATTTAGAACTCCTTGAATTGCATTCAATTCAAGAAATGTCAGAGGTTACCTTACTAGGGTAAGGGTCCTAGTTCGCAGCTACAGGGGTTATCCAGGTGGGGAAGACATAGCCCCTGCCCTCAACATTGAGTGGAAGGTAAGCATAAGAAAAGTACAAGAAGAGACAAAGGGTCCTGAGAGATAGGATACATAGAAAACAACGGGGTCCTTGAGGCGTGATCTCATCTTGTGCAGGTGGAGCTCCTAGTGGGGTCTGAAGGCAGTGGCCCCAGAAGTGGCTTTCAGGATGAGTGGAATGTTGGTAGGTGGGGAGGGGGCTTGCTATCAGGAGAAAAAGCTTACAAGTGAGGAGAGCTTGAGTAAATTGGTCTGGGCCACACAGCAATCTCCTGTAAATTTGATACAGATAAAGCCCTTAGAACAAAAGAAGTACTCAATAATTGTTTGCTGTTGTTATTGCTATTATGGTTCCTGACAGAGCTGGAACTTGATGCTGAGACTTGAGCTTTTTTTCTCAGCACTAATGCGAGAGCAGACACATTTGGACTGGAAGACTATCATGGTGTCAGTGTCCTGGTTTGCTGGGCCAAGGAACTGTTTCTATTGAATTTGATAGATCTTAGGGAGTCGTGGAAGATTTTTAATGTGGAAATTACATGAACATTTAGCTGTATTTGAGAAAAAAGGTAGCATACTGTACGCTGGGCACAGGGTAAGGATATTTATCTCTCTCTTCCCCCTTCCTTTTCCTCTTGCATTAAAAAAATCCTTACAATGCAGCCCATCATTATCTGCTAATCCTATCAGAGGGAGTGAAACCCGCCTCCTTGGCCTCCTAATGAGTTCTGACCAGCTCTCAGCTCTCCACCCCCTGCAGACAGCCTTCTAGTCTGGCTTTTTTTTGTCTTACTTGAAAGAAATGGAATTTTCTAGGCTGGATTTTCCTCAAAGGTGCCCCATGTGTCCCTCCCTGCTCTTTTTCCTTTTCACTCTATTTCTCCCAACCACTGGATGCCCCATCTGAAAGCAGAAGGTGAAAGATGACAGGATAAATCTTACTTTGGCTGCCATAGCAACCTTCACCTGCTTTGCTACTCATTTTTGAAGTGTCACCCTCCTGTGAAAAGTTATTTTGCATATAATTGCTTGGCTTATCCAGAGGCTCGGGGTTTTCTTTTATGCTCCTTATAGCAATAAGTGAAAGGATGGTCTCTGCCTCCATGAGCTCAAGAATACTTGTTCCACAGTGGTGCAGGTATAGGGTACCACACGGAGCCACTCATTTCCCTTCCACTCTTTGTTCTTAAGAAAAACACAGTCAGAAATGGTGAATCTGAAACTACATTATACAGGCCCTGTTTAATTATACAATTACATTATACAAATAACTCAGGTTTAAATTTTTAAATCAAGTTTTATTGAAATTAACGTATGACATTTCCAGACTATTACCCAGTTAGAAATGAAGTTTCTTTAGTAGATCCCAGAGATTCTCTGTCCATTCTTTTCCATTCTGTACCGTGCCCCTGAAGCTGACACATATACTCCATATTGCACCTCCTTTGCCATCTGGTTTCCAGTTGGGTTTGGCCAATGGAAGGTGAGAGCAGATTAGAGAAAGAAAGGAAGGGAGGGATATTTATTCCTCTGGCGCCCTCTTTGTGGTGCCACCGTTGATTAGCTATATTCCTCAAACAAAGTCTGACAGGGTCCCGGCCTTCTCCTCACAGCTTTGGGGAAGGAAAAGTAATTTTTCTCCTACCCTTCTAAGTTCTTCGTGCTGGTCTAATAATCAAACTGACATGAGATAGTCTAACAGGGGAAACTAACCAAATTTATTATGTATGTACATATGGGGGATCCATAGAATATTGGAACTGAGGACAAATCGGGCAGTTGAGGCTTATGTGCCATCCTGAGTTCAGGAGAAAAGGGTGGGATTTCAAAGGGCAGGAAGGCAATTTACATGGAGATGGAAAGCAAATGCTTGGTAAACAAATGTTTGCTGGGCCAGCTTTGACGATGGGACACAGAGAGGACTTTGATCAAATGGGCCTTGCTGGGTTCCTCCCTGTCTGTCACACACTAGTTCATGCTAAACTATGGTCATGTAACATGAGAGCTCCCTTCCTGGAGCATGTCCTCTATCTAAAGATTTTTAGGCACTTAGGGGGAAAGTCAACGGTTTTGCCTGAGAAAATAACCATCTTAAAATAAGCAATATCTCCAAAAGGCAAAGTTTGGGGTGACAAACTCTGCTCCCCCTCTCAACCCTCTGTGTGTTCCCTGTTCTGGAAACACCTCCCCTCTTCTCACCTCTCCAGGCCGAGGGATAATGCTAGCCCTGGATTTGGCACTATCTTCTGTGGTTTCCCTGTACCCTGCCCACACCTTTGCAAACAGTCCCTCTGTTCAACCCTTTCAAATGATTGGATTTGAGTCATGCCGTCTGTTTGCTGCCAGAGCTTGACTCATACGATGACCAAAGCTCTTCTCTTATGGGTGAACGATCCAATATTGCTTGTGTCATACAATGAATCTATGCTTCGTTGTAGGTCATTCTTTGTAGAAAGATTTTTCTGTCTTTGAGAACAACCTCTTCACCATCATACCGTTCATTAAAAATGATGTTTCCTCTACCTGACTCCCTGCTCTTGTAGCCAGCCTGTTGGAAACGCATTATTTTGATAACGTCAGTTAGGTTTGTGGGAATGGAATACAAATGTCCTGCTTGTCTTGTCTGTCCTCGAGTAAATCTGAGGGTCTTTCTTCCCTTTTTATTTTGTCCACTGGAAGAACATACAGGATCTACAAATCCTCCTGGGATATCATGGGCATTAAAACCCTACAGGGGTAAAGACATTATCATGGGCAAATTTATCGTCCCATCACTGCTGTAGAATCCAGTGCAAAAGGAGAGGATGGAAACAATTTGCTTTTTTCTTTGTCCAACTTCATAGAAATCCCTAAGAAGCTGCCTCCTTGGAGAATTGAATTAATTGATCATTGTCCTATGGGCATATAAGGTGTACCAGGGGCTCCAGAAGGTGTCCTGAGGGAAGCCATGAATAAGGAATGTGGATAATTTCCTTTGAAACCCGTGAGGTGAAAATTGCATGCTCATGATTCTTTCAAGACTGATCCCAAATGGTATCAGGAATAGCATGAGGTTCACACAGCTCAGCAGGTGTGAAAATTCTGCAGCTGAATTAAATAGGTTCCATTATATTTCAGAAAGAGCGCTAATGGCTTTCTCTGGAGCACAGCCTAAGAATATTAGGTCTCTCCTTTGTATCTCAGGATGGCTGGGGTGGTTTTTTGTTACTAATATTATCCTTTAATCTCCCTGTAAGATGGGCAAAAATAAGCAAAAGGCCTGGCTTAGCCCTAAGAGGGTCTAGATATTAAAATACCAAAAGGCGTCAAAAGGATCTCACCCATAAGGACAGACTAAAAATGAAAACCAATGATATGATTTAATGGTCAATGATTATTGCTATTCATATAAAATTGTTCTTCTCATAAGCTCGTTTTGTTCCAGGTATCATTAAAGAATCATTTAATTGTAGAGCTGTATTTTATTTTGTTTATTTATTTTTTAAGGAGGGCGCAGCTTGCAGTGGCCCGTTTGGGGATCAAACCGGCAACCTTGGTGTTATTAGCACCACGCTCTAACCAACTGCGCTAACCAGCTGCCCCTAGAGCTGAATTTTAAACACTGCAAAACTTTAAGTTGAGGTTTCTATTGTTTAAAACTTTCAACTGGATTCATTTAAGTATTCAACTTAAAAATAGCTATAGGCATTTCTTCCCTACAGCTTTTTTATACAACACTGCATTCTTAGTTTTTACCACTAATATTCAAGCTGACATTCTTATCTTTAAGTTCCTCCACACTAACTAATCTCACATAATTCATTTACTTGTTTTCCGATCAAAACTGAATTTAAAGTCCGATTTGATATAGGATTGATATTGGAGCCATAATGAATTATTCATTAATCATTTTCATTTATCTTTCTCAGCTGGTCATAGCATGAGTTGAGGCATATTTGTTCCTATTTTGTTGCCCCTGTTGCAAAAAAATTTTAGATTCTTGTTCTTAATTTAAAAAGCAGATGAGTTGAATCTTTAGCATTCTTTTGATTAAGGAAAAATGAACCCAAACTTGCGTTGGTTTCTGTATATCTTGCTCATTTTTCTCCCTTTGTGGATCATTATTTCCTACTAAAAAAAGAAAAAAAAAATTCTCACTTTGCAGTTTAAATAACCTGGAAGATGAGAAACATAGGCAAGTATGTTATGAGCATCAAATTAAAGGTTTCAACTCTGAAGACAGCTTTTGTTAAAGGTTATAAGCCTCCCTTTCTTGAGCATTTTTAAGCCCAGAAATAAACAGATGTCTCTTTTCTTGTTTTCTTCCAATATTGAAAAGATAAGAATCTCAAAGTGAAAAGAGACCTTAAAGCAGGGGTGTCCAAACTGCGGCCCGCGGGCCAACTACGGCTAGCAATCCATTGTTAACTGCCCGCAGCAAATTCCAAAAATACATGTAGTTTACTTAAATAAATCAGGTGAGGCAATACGTACTTCACCTTGAGTGAGTGGCCCGGCTGTTTGTGGATTTTACCGCATATGGCCCTTGGTGAAAACCGTTAAAAAAAGTTTGGACACTCCTGCCTTAAAGGAAATGCCAGCCAGCCATCTCCCTGGTCCTTGGATATCCTCTGTGACATCCTGCCAGATGTTTGTCACCTGCTCTGTGGAGGTGACTTGGTAACCGATAAAAGTTGCTCACTTAGACATGAGACAGGACATTTCTGTTTTAACCGGAATTGTTAAAAGAGCCATGGCTCCTTTTATCAAATTCAATTCTTTCTCCCTGATTAGACTTCTAATCTCTTAGCACCAAAATTTGATGGCAACTGTGATTTCATTCAAGGTTTTTTTTCCTTCTGTTTCTTTCGTATGCTGTGTCTTACTATGCCCACTTCTTAGATGACATGCATCGTGGTTCCTCGATAAGACTGGGTAGTCTCCTTAGAAACAATTGCAGTTTTGCTATAGTCAGTGGTACTCAGAATTGCCCTTGATGTTCTCTCCATGGTGAGGGGGCTCAAGATGAGGTTGTCACCCTTCCAAGGTGGCATTAGCCTTTGTTATAGGTCACACATCCCACTACTAACATACACATTACACTACTTGGTGATTTTACTTGGTAGTGAAGCTAGTATGAGTGTCTCCATGGATGTTAATTATTTTATTTTTCTTGTCATGGTGCACAGCCATTCTCATGGGCTTATTTGTGATTTCCTCCCTCCTTTTCTATAACTTAAGACTTTCTTGACCAGAACTCCTATGGGCAAATGTACGGTTTCTCCATTCTCATGAGATATACCTTATTCTTAGAAGGTGTAATGTTTTAGGATTCCGCAATTCAGAAATCCGAATCCTCATGTATATAATCAGAGTCTCTTTGAGGTCACTTTCCCTGGATTTAGTTGTATCATATAAATGTTAGGAATGAAAGGAAGGAGTTTTCGAATTAATTCCAATGATCATTTCCTTGTGTAGAAACCCAGTAATGTCTAGATTATCCAAGTTTATTGAGGAAGAGAGAATTTTTTTCACTTACTTATGCAACAAGCATTCAGTCTCTACTTCTTTGATGCTGAACAGGCATCTTTAAGTTTCAGGTGGCTAGTCTTCACAGGAGGACACATACTGTCTCCATTTTAGGTCTTTCAATGTAAATTAATAAGTGCTATCAGGCTATCTGAGCCTCTTGGATGAAATCATTTTCACATTATAGCAAAGTAACGAAGTAGTTGAAAATCTTCCTCTCTCCAGGCTTCCTCCTCCATTAAAGTGAGTCAAATTCAATCATATTCTCATTGCTATTCACTTTGTAACATTTAAATAAACTATACTTTATTTAGTTTATTGAAAGGCAGGGTTGTTTTTCTTAGGAATATATTTACCTGCTAATGGGGTCTCCAACCAGGCTCATCCCAGCTATTCAAGGAGCATCTCTACTTGTTTCTCATTTTAATGATATGAGTCTAACATGTATGGACATTCACTGGAAGTGTGAAATTTGTTTATACACTTGACGATAATAGATGGCAACCACCTCTGTCGTGCCAGGTTCCTCTACTACTGACTGTTTCTTGACAAGCCTATATACAGTAGTAAGTAGCTTTAATTCAAATATTATTTTGGAGGCTTCAAAAGATGTTCACTTGCTGTATTTCGTTTGAGGGTCACAATAGACAAGGCCACAGTGTTTCTCCGTTTTGCTGTCAAGAAAACCACAGCCCAGAAGGCACGCAATTTATAGGACTAGAACCCAAGTATGCCCCTGGGGCTCTTTCCGGTATTTCATAAAGATGTCTCTTCCCTGCCTTTAAAAAAGTTTTGAGATTCTCCCAGGGGAGGCTTTATATGTAAAAACAACAGAATAACGGGTAAATAAATATGACCTATCCATACACTGGGTTACTGTGTGGCTATTAAAATGAGTATTTTCAAAGAATATATAATGATGCAGGCAACTGCTCTTGATTATATCAATGTCTTAAGAATGAAGTGGGAAACTAAACAGCAGGATCTCAATTTTGTTTAAAAAATGATACGTGTGAAAAAAAGTACTGGAACTAAACATGCCAAAATATTAGCAGAGTTTTCTTTGTATAGTAGGATTATGGTTTACTTTTATTTTTCTTGTTTTATACTTTTCTGATTTTCCCAGTTTTTTTCTTAAGTGAACTCGTATACTCAAAAAACAAATGTTATTTTAATTATACGCCACAGATTTTTTTTTTCAGTGTTAGCTAGAGGAATCCTCTGAGTACTTGCTATCTTTGATTTATAAAATTACACAAATTAAACCTTTAATTGAAATGAGTGGGTGTTTTCATTATTAGTGTATAAATTTGAAATAGTGTATTATTTAAAAAATAGCATAATATTAGTGTTTATATTTTAAGTTGGTCATTATAACTCATTTGCTTGTCTGTTAGTTCCAAAAGTGACTCCTTTTTACACAATTCATTAATTCAGTCATGATTTTGAGGGTTTTCTATATGTACCAGCCTGGTGAAGACAGCTCAGTCTCAGCTGTTAAGAAATACGCATCTGGTTTGTGATATAAACCAGGAAAACAGTGAAGAATGATCTGTGCGGGACACTCAGGGAGTGTGAAGGAAGGATGCCTGCCACCTCATGGGCTCTGGGGAGGTTGGCAAATCTTCCCAGGGGAGTTGCTTTTTGAGCTGAAGTAAGCTCTTCTCTCTTGGATGACCAACTTCAAATTTAGAAATAAAGACAATACATGTAAAACTTCTTATGCTATGAGGCAATTTTGCCTCAAAGGTATTTTACAACAGTTAAGAGTTTGAAATTAATTTAAAGAGATAAATTAATAATTTGGGGCTGTAGGACGTTTATATTTCGTTATTAGGGAGATTTTTTTTAATCTTCAGAGTTTCCCTTTCTGTACATTTGGGTTTACTAAAGGTTAGTGGTAATACCAAAGCGTAAATAGTTTTGCTCTGAGATTATCATAATGATGTCTTTTTATAGTATTTCATATTGTATATCCTTTTATGTAGTGGCTAATACTGGTTTGGTTCACTTCTTTCATTCCTGTTTCATTCCTCTACTTCTTCCTACTCTGCTGAGGGAAGCAGAATAGATGTTTTGTTCCTGTTTTACAAGGATAAACTGAGTCATAGAATGATCAGTTGACATTTCCAAATTATGAGGTGAGTCAGTAATGGAACTGGAAAGAGAAATCAGGTTTCCTTTTGTTCAAATCTCTGAATTCTAAAATATTTCTCCATAGAAGTAGAATAGGTTGTTTGCCAGAAATGCATTCACTTTATAAATCTTTACTGAAAGTAATGAGCTTAAAATAAAGTCTCAAGAAGATAATTGTACTGTTACAGTTTAGAACAGAAGTTAAGGCCATTTGAGCAGATTAAAATGAGTCCGAGTGAAGCTTATTATTTGGTTTGTTTAATTAATTTGTTCAGCAATAGATTTTAATTCCTTTTGGAAAAAGAATAATTGAAGCATTCTCAGATCCATTTGAGAACATGTTGAGATCCATTTTGAGTAATTTAGAAATTTTTAAATAAGAGGGACAGGATTGAGAATAAAATCAGAATTGACATTTAATATTTATATTTCATGCTACTGTATGATTATGACTTCTTTATCAAAAGGTTTTCCTATAATCCATTAATTAAAATAATAGTATTTTAATGCTTTTAATAATTATTTTTACTATTAAAATAATTAGTACTGTAATAACAATTAATGTTGGCTATTATGCATGTTACACTAAACTATCTGAAGGAACATTATAATTGAATATGAAGGAAAATAAGTATATATAAGGAGTTCATTGAAGTTTTTCCTTCTAATTAAAAATATTCATATATTTTGGATTAATCATAGAATAAAACAAAGCTTAAAATGTGTACCATATTTTTATTTAAAATAAATATATTGTTGATTCCAATACAGAAAATGTTGTATTAATTGGAGTTTTAAGAACTTTAGATACAGGAATGATTCTATGATATTTTATGTAAGATAAGATTTTTATTTACCAGAATTATAGTGATCTGACTTTAGAGATATTACCTCTGTTTCTTTACTTTTTGGCTTCTGTCCCAGCCAGGCCTATGACTTTATATGTAATGTATTATTTATATTGTCATCAAATACTGCTTATCAAGATCCCATTTGGGTTTTGTTTCCAGGAAAAATAAAAACAAAAAACATAACCTCATCACTATGATACATTCAGAGTTCAAGAGAGAAATAAGCAGAAACTTATATTTGTCTGGGGATCCAGACTTTGTGTTTAACTTCATGGTGTTCTGTGGACCCACCTTTCTGTTCTTTACTCTGAGGTATTATGGGGCTGGGATTGGGGAAAATGGAGTTTACTGAAGATGATCCAGTAGCCGTGTCATAACTGTCAGACCATCTTACCTGTATATCCACGGGCAAGGTATTTGACCTTCCGAGCCTCTAATTATTGAGGTTTGAAGATGATAATAATATGATAGGCAAGGGGACAGATATAAAATAAAAATGTAGATACTGTCCTTGAAGTATGTGGGGAGACAGACAAAACCTACTAAATTATGTACCAGTATCAAAAAATGGAAAAACTCCCCAATTGGTTATAGTTGGATAGAATTTTGAATGCAAGAGGTGAGGAAATAATAGAACGATGGAACACAGCTAGACGAGATTCATACTGGAAAGCTTCATGGTGGAGTCGGTGACGGAGGGGAATCTATGTACCGTGGGTCAGCCAAGATAGTACAGACTTTGCAAGATACAGGGTTCACAAATTGCTTCGAGTAATGATCCCATGCAGAAGAAGGTATATGTGTGTGTGTGAGTGTGTGTGTGTGTGTCCTCATTATGGGTAGACTATGAACTAGTAGAGTTATCATAATCAGGATTCAGGTATTAATGAAGCAGACTATCCTTCCTTAAATATAGACTTGCACTAATTTTGTTCTGCTTCATTTCTGTGGTATAGGAGAGTGAGATCTGGTGCCAAACTCCCTGGGTTTAATTCCTAGTCCTGCCACTTTGACCTTGACCTTGTAAAGTTACTTACTTGCTTTGTCTCTAAGTTTTTCTGTCTGTAAAATGGAGATAATATTGGTACCAATCTCATAGACTATTATAGAGATTAAAGAGGTTAGTTAACGCATGTACATCATTTAGAACAGTTCCTGGAACTCAGTAAATGATAGGCATTGGTGGTGGTGGTGGTGGTGGTGGTGGTGGTGGTGGTGATGGTGGTGGTGATGGTATTATAAAATTCACCGTGTAATTTATCAAAGCACTTTCCCACATGCATTTTTGTTTGAGTCCATTTGATTCTTTTAAGGAAGCAAAGGCTTAGAGAACTTATACAACTTTCCCAGGTTGCAAGTCTAGTAAACTCTGGGCAGCTTAGGCTGGAGCCCATGGCCTCCAAATTCGAGCCTGGTTAAGTGGGTTTTTTTTTTTTTACCATAACACTGACTAGATTCTTGCCCATAAGCAGAACTGGATGGGAAATTGTGTCTCAGAGATCAAGGGGTTAATGTGAACTTGCTGGGTCTTCCTCCTCCTAATAGCTCCTGCTTCTTTTCCTAATTATACTTCCCTGCTGTGCTCCAGACACTCCAGAACTACAACCTTAACACCAAGTTTTAAGGACTCGAGTTCTACTCTAACACATGTCCATCTTTGCATCCTCAGGAATGAGGGGAGAATCTTACTTCATTGGAATGAGGAGGCCTGGGCAGCGAGGGTACATCCCAGAAGATGGAGGACTTTTCTTGCTGTGCTGCATAGACAGAGACTGGGCTGTAACTCAGTGTTTCGCAGAGGAAGCCTTTCAAGCAATCACTGATTTCAACGACCTCCCCAACTCGTTGTTTGCATGCAACGTTCACCAGTCAGTGTTTGAAGGAGAAGAGAGCAAGGTAATAAGACTTTCTTACACCTGAAACACGGGGGGCTGTGGCATTCTCCCAAAATATTTCTGTGGCTCGTTTGTGGTTGTTGTTTTGAAGTGTTTGAAAATGTTTTAGCTAGCTTTATTCTTTGTATGCAGAAGAGGAGGAGAAAAGCCTGTTCTATTATCAACCAACTTTGGAGGTACTCATGACAAGGTTATAGACGAGACTGTGTTGAATCAAATCTTGTCCTCTGTGACTCAAAACAAGTAGTGGGAATAGTGATTGCAGGAGATATGCCTTGGGCTAGGAAGCAGACATCACTTAAAAAAAGAAAATTCTCCTATTTTGCCAAAAACATAATTTGCTTTTCTCAAAACAATATAAGCTCTCTCATCCCTATCCCTCCTGCAGTTTGATGAGTATTCTAAAAATGGCTCTAATCTAAGTACAGTTGTTAGAAAGGTAAGTTGGTTAGCCCTCTGACACTTGCTTTGCTCACTGATGCCACAGTGGGTGGAATTGTTCTATGTGTGTTATAAGAATTTGAATGAAAGTGGTTAACTTTTTTTTTTAAATTATTGGAGAATGAGGTTGTCTATGTATGAGTATTTTTCCAGAAAGTGAAACTTCCAATTTTAAGAGACCAATTTGATTTTGTGTTAAGTATTCCTGGAAATCAGAGTAAATATTCAATTTGGAGAGCTTTCATTTCAGATTCCTCTGACCTTTTAAGTGGAGTGTCTAAATAGATCAAACCTTCTTTAGTGGACATGGATTTGTAGTTGTAAATATCCATGCTATGTTGTAAAACATGGCCAACATTTTTTTAGGAAGGGCCTTTTTCCTGAAACTAAAATACGTGACTCTGGGTGAGATGTAAGAGTAGGATTTTTGATTGCTGCTTCACAAACTTGGGCTGTTTTTACCGGTTGCTGAAGTCCTAACTCTATTGGCTGAAAACGATTGCTGGAAATATATATATATATATATATATATATTTTTTTTTTTTTGGTGGGGGGGAGTGGTAGTTTATTGGTTTTGTAAGCAATTCTGATAGCCCAGAGGATTAGGAATTATTTCAAACCACTTAAAGATAGTTTTATAATGATATTATTTTAGAGTTGAACAGTTGAAACAAAAATGGGCTAAAAATAGCTTGAAATCCAAGGATTTATATGTGATTAGAACCTCCAATGCTGCAATCACTTGACTACTTGAAGTAAGAAAATAGCAAATAGCCTATCTGACAGAAACTGAGAATTTTGCTCTTGGATTATAATCAGATTATAACCCAGTTTATAATTTACTCAGAGCAAGTAATTTCCCCTGAAGTATATCTACTTTCATTAACTATGAAACAAGGTTCCTTTTTTCCTCATTTTTATCATCTATTTATCTAAATATCAAGAATTAAAAGGATTTTCCTTGGAGGTTTAATGAGGATTTTGATTCTTTCCTGATTAAGTATTTCCCAGTACATTAAAACAAAAGACCTAGGAAGGAGCTAATCTCATTCAGGAATGCTGCTTAAGAATGGCTGATCAGCTGAACTAGAACTGGTTATATAGAAAGACAGGTTTGGGGAGTGTTCATGGGAATTTGCCCAAATCAATTTTGATATTCTGATCTGTGGTTGAATGACGACTTATAATATATTCTCATTTAATTTGAATACAAAGTTGGTACATTGCATCTTGACAAATAGTATTTGGTTTTCAAAGGAGTTTGATAAACTATTGAGGTGAAATCAACAAGATGTATGTAGTTCACTGGAACCAGGTTCAAATTATTTGGATCATATTTTTAACCAAGGAGGTGAATTTTGTAATTAGCCAGTGTCCACATAATTAAACTTACTAAATCAGATCGAAAGTCTTCCTCTTTGGTGTAATTTTGTAGCCCCTGTATGTGGAGAGTCTCTAGGATATCAAATAATCTGATGTAGATTCTGTTTAGATTTAATTATATGTACATGATTCAAGGGTGACAAAGCAAGATCCTCAGATACCAAACGAGTTGACAATAGCCAGAAAGCATGATCATTGGAACTCTAGAAAAAGGGTTTAGGGACGCTCATGGCTCCTCATTTTCACTGCTGTATGTTTCTCTTCAAGTTCCAGTCCTTTACATTCTTCTCTTTACCTCCACTTTTTTTCACTATCTTAATGAAACTCATTGTCTTATATACTTTCTCTCAGGACAGTCTTATCACAATGTTCCAAGTTCATAAATCTGAACCATGAAGTATGGTGATTGTTATCTTTCCCCAAGGGTGGATATTAGGGGCATTGTGCTAAATTGGTAAGGAGATATTTTTAGGCGGAGGTGGGGGGGGGGTAGGAAGCAAGAAGTCTTTTTTGCACGTGTATTTATTTGCCTATGGGCAAGGCTGACCATGGTGATTGTCTAAAATACCGGGGGTGCCAAAAAATCTATACACATTTTAAGAAAGGAAAAAACTATTACAATTGTAATAATATATACCGATAACAAAAGAGGAATGAATACAAGTCATGTGTATGCATGTTTTTGGCACCCTCTTTATTTGGCTTTGAGAAGATGCTGTCAGCAGCCTGGAATTATATCAGAGAGATAAGGCATCAGAAATGATGCTCAGTGTTCATTTCAGAAGTCCAAGTGGGCAGGTGGTAATATATGCAGCTTGTTTTGGCAGAGTCCTTTCTTTTTTGGCACAACCTACTTTTTACTTTCAGTTCATTGTTTCTTGATATTGGTGGGCTACAGTTCAACTTGTTGCTTATAATTATTATAAAGCATACATTTGAAGTTCCTTAACAAGATAGGAATTAAAGCTTTTGATTCTATCATGAATGGGTATTGCATTGCTATCTTCTCTATTTTCCTGCCTGTCTGAGACACTGTTCCAAGCCCTTTTCCTTTTTGAGGTAATTCGGAAGGTACTAATTGGATTCCCCTTAATATAGGTTACGCCACAGGATATGATCTTCTGGTTATGTTTGTTTCTGTTTATCAAAATGATACATATTCTAATATGCTCATTTCTGCTACCCTATTTCAGTTCTAAGTTCTGACACCCAAAGAACATTAAAAAAAAACAGCTTTGTGAGGGCCATGATGTTTTCTGTTAGGCAGAATTCTGTGAGACTGTGTTTTGATCTGATGCTCTTGCCAGGAGTGAGCACATACTTCAGTGTGGCTTGTTGGGGTCCAGATGGTTGAGATTTGTTTATAGAACACAAAGGAGAACCAGAGCCATAGGAAATTAGCATCTGAAACCAATAAATGCAGATTGCTGTTTGTGTGCTACAGCTTGAAGCATAAATATTTTTGTATGAAACACATTAAGAGGTAGGATGTTTACATCATGCAACACCTAAAAGTTACTAGGGTTCATTTTCCCCTTGGCATGCTCCCTTGGGTTTGCCTTTTTGCATCCAGCTGGGCTGCAAAAGTCACGTTGAGAAAAGTGAGGCTGGAGGGGCGTCCTGTGGGCTGCCCTCTGTCTGTGCTGAAGGTAGGCAAGGGTCTGCTCGATGGAACTTCGGCACTCATTGAGAGCTAAAGGAGAACAGTGAAACAACCACCATGAAACACACAGTTAGCCAAATACAATTCAGTAAGGAGAAGCCTGAAAGGTGACTTTATAATGGCCTCCAAAAATATGAATTCGTTAATCATAATCATCATCATCATCATAATAATAATAATAATAACAGCAGCAGCAGGAGCAAACACGTGTTTGTGGCAAGGTGCCAGGTGCTTTATGGACATAAGCCCCTTTAGTCGCCATGGTAACCCTATGAGGGTTATGTCTGCCTGCCTCTCTAACTCCTGAGCACATGGCAGGGTTGTGTCCCCTGGACCCTTCTGGCTAGTTCTGCACAATGTGAAAGCAGAAGTGATCTGTGTCACTTCCAGGCCAAGCATTTCATGGTCAGTGTTTGACCCTGAAGAATGTTCTTTTCACTCTGCTAGGGCACCTGGCATTGTGCCAGGTAGTGCCTGCTCGGGCAGTTGGGTCATGGAGTGAAGACGAGGATAATACAGAGTCCCGACCAACCTATGATGAACATATAATGTGACAAGAGAAACAAAAGCCTTTGAAGCTTGAAGCCACTGGGCCTTCAGTGTTTGTTGTGACAGTGTACATTACTCCGTTTCTGTTGATTCAGTAAATACGATGATCTCCATTTTTCAGATGAGGACACTGAGGCCCAGAGAGGTTGCCCACGGTCTCACAGTTAGTAGTGGCGGGCAGGGATTCAAGCCTGGATGGCCAAGCTACGGAGTTTGTGCGCTTCAACATTGGGTAATAGTGTTTCCTGATGGGTAAATATTTATTGAAAACACGTATGATACTTGGCTCTGGGGATGCAGTGGTGAGCCAGATAGCATAAACTCATTGAATTTAAAGTCTACCAAGAGAAGACAACTCAAAATAAGCAAACAAATAAATAGAATAAATGCTCACAGTCACACTAAATCAAAAGGGCATTTAATAGATTTTCAACTATTATTCACTGCCTTATACACACAGAGACATACAAGGTTGGGCAATTAAGTTCATGAACGCATCCTAGAAAAAGTGCTACATACTTCATTGCTGAATATCACTATGGTCACCTTCGAAGTACTCCCCTTGGGAAGCTATGCACCAATGCCAGCACCTAGTCCACCCTTCAAAGCAATTTTGGAACTCTTTCTCTGGAATGGCCATCAGAGCTGTCATCGTATTATCCTTGATGTCCTGAATGTCATCAAAATGTCTTCCTTTCAATATTTCCTTTATTTTCGGTGAAGAAAGAAGTCATTGGGGGCCAGATCAGGTGAGTAGGGAGGGTGTTCCAATACAGTTATTTGTTTACTGGCTCAAAACTCCCTCACAGACAGTGCCGTGTGAGCTGCTGCATTGTCGTGATGCAGGAGCCATGAATTGTTGGCAAAAAGTTCAGGTCGTGTAACTTTTTCACGTAGCCTTTTCAGCACTTCCAAATAGTAAACTTGATGAACTGTCTGTCCAGTTGGTACAAATTCATAATGAATAATCCCTCTGATATCAAAAACGGTTAGCAACATCGTTGCAACAAGTTCACTAACTTAATTGTCAGACCTTGTACACATACACACATAAACACACAAAATGTCCACAAGGTTTTCTTGTTGTTTTTTATTAGTTTTTTTTTTTTTCCTTTTCTTTTCTTTCTTTTTCAGTAAGAGAGCATTTCTGCCAACCATTGAAAAACCTATGGTACCAGAATGAGCATAAGAGACCTAACTCTAGTGGGTCTCTTAGGCTTTGTGCTTCTCATAAATGTATCGTCTCCATACATTTTCAGTGGCTGGAGCGATTCTGATGTTCACAGATGTATATTTTTCAGTGCGGATGACCAACATATAACCCAGTTCTTTGAGAGCTCTGCTGAGGAAGCATTGATCTAGTCTCACACTGGAAGTGTCAGGAGGGCACCCTCAAAGATTTTCAAAGTTAAATCTGACGATTTGCGATTTTTACTGTATTCGCCATGTAAGATTGGCCTCCACTTTAGTTTTTAGGCAGATGTGCACTTTTTACCTTAACCACTGCTGGTCTACGGTCCCTTAGCAGCAGCGCTGAAAACTGAAAAGCTCTGAAAACCAAGACTTTCTTCATAACCCATTTTGAGACAAAATCTTACTTGACCTGATTCATTCAAAATCTAACCTGCACTGATGGGAAACTCCTCCTCGTGTGACCATTCATTCATCTCTCTGCAGAAATATTCCTGTCTTTTCCTGCAGGGGGGCAGCCCCAGACCTTGCTGGAGCCACTACCTGATATGACACATGTACCAGGTGACATTTCCACATCCCCAAATTTGGAATCCCAAATATATCAGGCTCCACGAGTTAGGTAGCAGGTTGTGGACCTGTAGAATATATGAAAATGTACCCTCACCCTATGTTCAGAAAGAAGAACGAATGCATCACCCAAATCTGGAAGGTCAACAGCATCAAGAAGAGGGGTTAAATATAGTGTCCCATAATGAGATGCTTGTGTCTATTGGAAATGAAGGACGTGTTGGAGCCCGGATGAGCCCTGGGCACGGGTTCTGCCTGTGTGGCCTTCCTGAGACAAACTCTGACAGTCTCTGAGTCTCCTCCTTTGAGTGTCTCCAGTTGAAAGCTTCTGGACTTGACCTGCTGTCACTGCCTGTGCTGCCCATCTCCTCACCTCCTTCCTGACTAATGGTCTAGTTTGGGTCCACAGGAGACACTCCTGCGCAATCAGGGAAACAGTTGACTGCTTCAGGCTCAGGTTTTTCTTCACCTCAGGGAGCATCTATTGTAAAACATTTTGCTTCTCTTCATTTGCATTGTTTTCTCCCCAGACTCTGATGTCCTTGAAGGAATGACATACAAAGTTTGTATTCTTCTTTTTTGTATGTCCAGCACCTTGCAGGGGGCCTGGCAAGACACACACTCGGTACTCATTCAAGACTGAATTGAACTTATACTTGAATGCTGACTAAATTAAGACACAGCAGCCTGAATTTGCAGGATTGGCTGATTAATTAGAGATAACAGCAAAAAGCAGAGCAAAAGACCTCTTGACAAATTTTAAGTCTAGTTCTTTATCCTCCATGCCTTGCTGACTCAACTGTGGAAAACAGGGCTAGAAATAAAGTTGGCTGTCCCTCAGCATGAACTTGCAAGTAAAAGAATGTAAAGCAGAGAGAACTCACGGGATCGACAGCAAGACTCAAGCTAAACATAAATACTTGGAGCCCAAATCACTCTTGTAGTGAAACTATGATGCTCATATAAATAAATCTGTTTTATGCCAATTTATAGTCACGTGGTGTTTAAATGCTTTAGAGACGACTGGCTTATTTAGGAAGCCAAATGAGTAAAACATTAGGAGTGTCTTAAGCCCAATCGTTTCCATGACTACTCTTAAAAGAAGAAAAGGGAGAGATAAGAAAAGAAAAGACATTAAGGAAAGCTGAAATCCAGTGCTTTGGAAAGCTTTAGGAAACATCACGGGGATGATTTAAAGCTGGTTGAAAAATTCATGCTGAGGATGTGTAGCAAAGGATGAACAAGCAGATAGTAACTTACTGTACTTTGTGTCACTGAATATATGTTGAAAAAAGTAAAAGTGAACTATTGTGAGCTGAGGGTGGGGAAACGATAACCAAACAAATTAAATGAATATTCAATATTCATTTTAAGTATTAAAGCAGTATTAAATCAGACACTAGATAGTCAGGAAAGACAGAGGCGTTTCACTGTATCTCTTGTGTTATTCATTCTTTATAGGTAGAAGTGACATTTACAGATTTGCTTGTGGTTTTACAGAATGTTTACATTGTAAAAAGACAGGGCATATTGTACTCAGTAAGTTAGTCCTGCTTTCTCTTTTCTCTGGACTATGAGTGGGAACCATAATTAGTCACTGCTAACCACTTGGGGACTCCTGCCAGATGAGAGGCCCAGCATGGGGCAGGTTTGAAAGCTGCTGGAGGACATTCCCTGGAACCTTAACCTTTCTTAAAGTGACAAAAATATTCCAGAGGCATATTTGGTGTCTTGCTTCTTCTCAGCACTGAGCGATCCCTGGGGTTCAAGAGCCTGACAAGCCACGCCACATGCCCCACTTAACTACCTGGAAATAATTGAGGCAGTGGAGAGAATTAAGCCCGATGCTTTGAGTTGAGAGTCTTTGGTTTCTGTGCCAAAGGGTGGGTAAGCATATATTTTTGATGGCACTTTGGGGGAAAAAAAATGCTGCCGTGTTCTAGTTAGTCTGGGATGATATGACAGAGGGGCATGGACCTTTTTCCCTTTTCGGAAAAATGAAAGGACTTGGAATCTACATGGTTTTCATCAGAGCTGCTGCTAGCCTATCGAGTGACTGCTGCCATGGACAGAAGCAGTCTTAGCGTATACTGCCTGGGGCAAGATAGGTGAATTTAAGAAAATCACGCCCTTTCCTCTGGGCTGAAGGGGTGGATAAAGCCCTGAGCAGCTGTGGGCGGCCTGACATGTGGAGGGCAGGCTGGATCTCATCCTCCACTCTCTTCCCAGGCTCAGAGCCCTTGAGACCAGCCCCAAAGAAACATCCGTCACAGTGGCCCCGGTCGTAATGAGATAATTGTCAGTGGTTTCAAATTTAAAAGGGTACATAAATTCAAGGATAACTATTGAGTTCCGTTGCCTTTCTTTTTTTTTTCAGAGGCAGTTTCAGAGATGGAACAGGGGAAGAATAAGCTTTATCATTGTTATTATTATTGTTATTAATTATCATTATTTGCTTTCATCAGCTGAAATGGCATAGGCTTCATTCACCCAGCCTTTTTTGACTTTTTTGATTTTGGTCTCAGTGTGGTGGCCCTGAAATTCTTGATGAACTCAGACAGAACCAGAGAAAAGTCAGCGAGTTTGGACATGAACTTTAAAACTCGCACCAGGTATCCTTCACAGCGGGGCTGACATTTCGCTCGGTGGGTGAGAGCAGTGTGATATAGATTATCTGAGCAGCAATTCCAGTAATGTCGTGTGCTATTTACTCTATGAGAGTAGGGTTATGAGCCTGCAGCTTATATTTCACGATGATCTCCTCACAGTTTTATGCATACAGTGTTGAACTATACACTCCTACCTTTTAAGCAGAAGGGATGTATAGAAACAGAACGTGTAGTTTAGTTTTTTACGTTTGATCAGTTTCTGGTAATATTTTGGTAATGGTATGCTTTGCTGGGAATGCTGTATTCTACAGCATAACCATCATTTTAAACACAAACATGTTGATCGCTATCAGTGTTTTGTGAGAGAGTTGCATTGATCATGACATAGCTGAGATTTTTTTATCAAACATGTTGAAATATCATACCTTGTACTTTGTTCAAAGCCTATCTATACTCTCTTCCACCCACCCCACCAAATGTAGCTATGATTAACTCCAGAAACGTACACTTATTGTGTATACAGAGAGTACAGTGCCTTATATGATGGTCTAGTCTTACATTTTAGCTGGATGATTATTTTGAGGGCAGTAGAGCAAGCACATCATTCTTTTGTGTATTGCAATGTCTAACACAGCTCTGCACATCACATGGGCACTTACAAGGCGACAGAAGAGCCCAGTGAAAGGGCTTTGGATTCAGAAGCGATAGGGTCCAAATCCTGCCTCAACTGCATACCAGTTATGTGATCCTGGCCAGCGTAACTTCTCTGAATCTCAGTTCCCACTTACATAAAATGGGGTTAGCCGTGCCTTCTTCCTGTGATTAAATGAGGTGAAATGAGGAGACAAGGTGGCACGATACTAGGTATTGGTAAACTTGGTTCCCTTCCTCATTCTTCATTCCCCTCCCCACCACCCAAGCCTGTGACTGTCTGTCTCTGGTTCAAGGAAGGAAGGAGCACTTCTACAAACATGTAGATTGCGATGGTACATGTGCTGTGGAAAGTGGAAGAGAGGCTTAATTTAGCCAGCTCTTTGTAGAATTCTACTAAAGTTGTAATTTTGTATCATAACGTTGGGTTTCAAGAAAGTTTAATTTTGGTCTTTGCCACCTGAAATTTGTCGTAGGATACATGTTGTTCACTGTTCCCCGCATAAGGTTCACGTGACACATTTCATTTAGACTATAGGGCCAAGAAAACTTTGTTCACCCAGGAAAACTGGTATTTTTTTCACTAGGAAAATTATGTAAGTTACACATTTCTCTTTTTGGCTTTTAGGAAGCTCAGATTAAAAATTGATACTCCATCGTAGCCACTCTCTTCATATTGGTCTTGATACTCTGTTTCTCTTATATTAACCTAATTATGTATAGGTGTAATGCAAGAAAAAATTCTGAATTATCTGATCAAACTTTGTTCTTATTTTTATGAGAACTTTAACAATCATCTTTCAATGCAGAAGGAGGCTGGCCAGGAGTCACGTAGGGTGTATTTTGCAGATGTTTTAAATTCCTCTATGAATAGAAAAAAAAAAAATCACCTAAATTAGTAGATTATATACTTTGAGAATAACATGCACAATTTTTTTTCTATAACTCACATTGTTTGGCAAATAGTTTTTAAACATCTTCAAGGCAAAAGTGTAAGTTGGCAATGACAATTAGCAGCGTCTTCCACAGCACAGGTGGGCTGCGTGTTTTTAGAAAAGCACCTGGTCACATAACTATACATTACGTTTGACTCTGAACTCTGATTGTTATTTTAATACTAATTGGTGAGAAAATGAACACATGTAAACCATTTGAGGATATGTGTATTGAAGTTTGTCCTTATAATAAATCAGTCTAATTTTGAAGTCTAAAGGCTTAGAGCCAAATTATTTCATGGAAAGGTGCTCTAGTTTCAATGCCTGATACTTGAGATTTTTATTCTTTCCCTCAAACAGATTATTTTCCTCCTTGGTATTGCGTTCTGTCCAGCTGCAAAACTTGGAACAGAAGTCGACTTAAAACTTATCACTGCAGATGAAGTTCAAGGCTTTGCAAGGAGCGTAGATGAGAAAATGAGTGAAGCTCTTCAAATAGCTTCTCTTGAAATTTTCAGAGAAATCCGTCTTTGGTGTCAGAACTTGGCACTGATAACTAGTTTTCATTAAATCTGCTTCCCACAGATAGTACTGCTGTAAATGTGGGAGCCAGGAGGATAGGGATATTGTCCCCATTGTCCTTTAGAAATAGGAAGAAAAAATGAGTACGATTGGTTTCCTAGCCATGCTTTAGACGTGCTTCCTGTTGACGGCTGGACTCTCAGCTCTAGTGGCTTGTCTTTCCCCTAAACAAACATCTCTGCGCCTTTCAAAGGGACCCCTCTTCTGGCATCAGTGATAGCACATTCTTTGCAATGTTTTGATCGGTGCAAAGCCTTTGTATTTAGGGCAGATTTGAAGTTGTAAAAATAGACAAGTCACTCAGAATCATGTATCGTGGTGATTCAGGTGGGTAACCGGCCCGAGTAAAATAATTTTTTATTTAAAAACAACATCGACTGATGCCATAATCAGAAAAAGCAACAATATAATAGGAATGATTTTCTTCTGGAGCTTGGGAACTGACTTTTGGGAATTCTAGAAATGCATGATGAAGGCATTGCTGCAACACGATCACCTTTTTTGAAAAAAAAAAGAAACGGTCATTCGTACGTGTAATATGTACATGTGCATATTAAATATGATTCAGAATTTTTTTTTATTATACCTGCACCCAACCCTGACTCTCAGACCCCTGTCTCTTGCTTTGTTCATTTCTGAACAGAGCAGGCTTTAAGAACAAATGGATTGACTCTGCGTTCTGAGGAACTTCCTGTCCCTAAGTACCTCCTACAGTGGTCTAGAGTCTTTTGAAATGGAAAGGCTATTTTCTGATCAAGAATTCTCTTTTTAATGAACATACCTCCAGGAGATGTTATATCCTAAAATATACTTAAAATATATCCTACGATATTCTAAGCTATATGATCTGCATACCCAGGGAAGGGCAGTGACTCACAAACATGCTAGCAAGGGGGGAGAGTACTGCATTAATCAATCAATCAATCTAGCTATCGATTATTGAACACTTATTGAAAATCTGCCATGTTCCAAGGATTGCTTTCGGCACTAGCAGTACCAAGATGAATGACATGCAAGCCCTCGTGAAGCTTAATGTTTCCTGGTGTCTGAAAATTATAGTGCAAGATAGGTAACGTGAGAGACTGAGATGAACGCAGCATATTTACCATGTTTCCCCGAAAATAAGACCGGGTCTTATATTAAGTTGTGCTCCAAAAGCTGCATTAGGGTTTATGTTCAGGGGATGTCATCCTGAAAACTCATGCTAGGACTTATTTTCCGGTTAGGTCTTATTTTCGGGGAAACACGGTAGGAACACAGGAGCTGAGCACACCCGAGAGGGGAGAGAGAAGGCTCTGGGATACGTTTTGGTGCTCTGTTTCGAGTGGTATCTTGCACCTATACAGGAGTCTCCAAGTGGACCCATCCTTTGCCATGTGGTGCCTGTGGTGACTTGAGGACAGGATTTTTCAGGCCCGCCTCTTGTGTAATCAGCATTGTTGTCCCGCCTCACAGGGCTTGTTTTGAAAGGACAACCGATGAGTGGGGGTGGCAGAGGGCAAGAACTGCCTTTGACTTTGGAAGTGGCTTCTTCAACAAGTAAACCAAGGCACAGAGACAGGCGCTGCATGGATGGGACATTCTATCTGTGACCCACGTGTCCTCATTTTCTTTTCCAGCGTGTGAAATATCTGCTTTCCTCAGAAGGTGAGCTGGGAGCTTGCTTCTTTGAAACCCTGCAACCTGTGGGGAGAGAGGGTGTTCTTTGACAAAATTACATCACTGAAGCCTCTAGGTGTTGAGTCATCATTATTTTTAGGCAGCTCCATGCTTTTTTTGGTTGTGCTAAGAATAGCCCTTGTGTCTGGACTCGACAGAAAGTCACCTCAATAAAGGTCCTGTCACCGCTCCACAGTTGGAACGGAATGCTTTCTGAATTTCTAGGTTCAGGGCACACATTTTAGAATTTTACCTCCCAAACAGCCTGCCTTTTTTAGGTTGTCTGTAGTCAACCTGATGACTTTGTAAGGAGCTCTCACTTGATTTTGTTCAACTCTTCATCAAACATATTTATTGTTGTAAATAACAACAAGAACAACAAAGTAAAAAAAAAAAAAAACCCTCCCTCTCGTCACAGGCTTCTTATTTTCTATACTCAACGCCCATTTGGTTGGTGAATACCTTAATCAGTGATTTTACCCCATTTTAAAATATTTCAAGATACATTTCCATGCCTTTGGTTTCACAGATTAAGCGTCTCTAGCTCCCTCTCATTGGGACAAGGGATAGGGGTACTGTTATTGGCATCTTTGCAGGATCAATGAAGAGCAGCTGAAATAAATGTTACTATAGCCTGTTAAACTAAATAAGCATATAAATTGTAAACTGTATTGGAACTTGATGACAGGGCAATAAAAAGGACTGAGTAAGCCCAGAAGTGGATATCGGTGGGTCAATATTGAGGCTGATTTTCCCGTTGCCCATTCAGAGCATATACTCACATATGATCAGTTTATTTTATGTGGCACTTTTGAGCCCACAGGAGAACTAATGGCTCATGAGCATAGCCAAATGCTATTCTAACTGAAGCATAAAGCAAAGCAGCTGCTTGGCATAAAATGAGGCAGTTGTTCAATATTACATTATAGTGAATCTTTTGTGTCTGGAGGTGACAGAAGGGCAGTCATGTGATCTGTGTCTAAGTGTGGCCGAAAGGACAAGTGCGTGTGATGGGCTTGCTGCTAAGTACATGCTGGGAAGGCTCCCTTTTGAGCCTACTCTGATAGAGTTAGTTCCACTCTTATTATCTCAGAGCTCAAACCTCCTCCCCACATGGGCCATCCTGCCTCTAATTAGGGAAACAGCCTAGCATAGTGATTATGAGAGAGGGCGCTAGTATCTGTAAGTCAGGTCCAGAACCCAGTTCCACTGGTTATTACGTGTGTAACCATGGGCAGCTTATTTATTTAACCTGTACAAACCTCAGTGTCTTCACCTGTAAAATAGCATCAAGTAATAAGTAGTATTTACCTCGTAGGGTTGCTGTGAAGATGTAAGTGATGTAAACTACGATGCCTTGATCACAGTAACTGCAAATGTGGGCCAGTAGTAATAATAATGTCTGCTTATCAGTCTGATTTTCTGCATCTTGCATCATCTAAAATTTAGAGGACTCTTTTGCTTTCCTTCCCTAGGTTGTTGCATAACTCACCATAGAACAGTGTACAGGTCAGCTCCCATTGTCCATTCTCTCTACCCTCAGAGCTTCTAAATCGCGATTAGGGGTAGACCAGATGACTGCCTTTTGAAATCTGAACAACTGCCAGTTTGTTCACAAGAATTAACCCAGAGGAAAGCCCATTTGCCGGCTCCTCTACAGTGTCTTGAAAACCCACTCATTTCTCAGCTGGACCAATCAATTGCCAATTCTATGTCCTCATTTCCCTAATGCTCACTAGCAAGCTCCATTTTCTTTAATCTTGAATGTCAAGTTGAAAAGACTAGATAGAGTAATTTGGCAATTCCATTTACATACTTCAGTGAGAAGCGTGGTATGGATTGGATTTTATGTTACAGTCTGAACAAGGTCCTTAGAAGTTTTCTGAAAAGACAAGTTAATTTTGCATTCGTGATTTTTTTCCTTTTGATCTAGCTTTTCACCAGTTTCCAGAGAAAACTGTATTGGTCAAGCAAGCCTTCTTTGTGAATAATTACAGTCATTTCAGGTTTTAACTTCGGAAACAAAAGTCTACTGAATACAAGATATTTTTCTCTGCTGGTGTTTCTTCCTTGATTTAAGCGTCAATTGTGATTGGCAATTTAAGCATGCCCAATTACTTTAGAAGGGATTAACATTTACATTAGAAAGAAAAAGTAAATGAGAAGAGAGCCTTTAAAATCGGAATATGATTTTTTTTTAAGTATTCATTAAGTACTCGAAGAGTTCTGCTTAGAAGATGCTTCACTCAATCCAAGCATATTTTTTTCTGAAGAAGATGGTACAGGAAACATCATAACAAAATAGATAAGTGAAAAGTGGTGTTTCTTTGAAACAAAAATATCATTATAAAGAGGATTTGAATTTGTATGGATGATTTTATTACACTTAAAGAGGTGATTTAAAAAAAATAATTCTTTAGAGAATCCTATATAATTGGTGTAGACAGAATGATAGTTAATATCATCTATGGTAACCTTTTAAAATTTCCTTCGACACAGGTTGTCATTTGTGTAATACTAATCACTGCTTGGCACAAACAAAGTGTGAGGATTTATATTCTGATCTATACAGAAATGTCATCATTAATAAATAATGCATTGCACCAGCATTCTTAATTGTCAGAGATTTTGTTGCCAGGAATAGAAATAATATGGGGGGCGTAGAACCTCCCATGGCCTGATCGACTTCAGGGGTCCTTCACTTGGCTCTACTGACATTTTGGTCTGATAATTCTTTGTCATGGGGGCTTCCCTGTGCATTGTAGGGTGTTTAGTAGTAACCCAGGCCTCTTCCCACAAGATGCCAGTAATATCCCCTGCCAGTTGTGACAACCAAAAATATTCACAGATATTGCCAAATGTCCTGTGGTGGGGGAGTGGGGGTGGGCAGAATCATTCTGTGTGAAAAGCAGCATTGGTCTAGTTGATAGTTCCTAGCAACCCATTAACGGATCTGCTTAGACATTTCTTAATACCAATTCTAAGACCTCATCTTATTGGATAAGAATCTCCTGGGTGGGTCCCTGGAGGCAGTACTTAAAAAAAAAAAAAAAAAAAAAAAAAAAGTTGTTCTTAATCCAATTCTTTACATCTCATTTTGCGTTCTTTTCTTTTTTCCATTCCAAACGAGGAGGCTGAAGTTCTTCCAGTCTTGTCTTTGCGAATTTCTTTTGTTGCCAAAAAATGGGTTCTTGGTATCATCACAGGAAAGAATTCAAGGACGCACTAAATAAGCCAAGCAAACAGTGCATTTATTAAAAAGGGACAGTGTACTCACAAGAAGGGAGAGCGCAGGCCTGGAGAAGAGCAACTGTGCTGAAGAACAAAGAGGCTTAGAAATTTATTATTTCTGAAATGAGGGTGTGAAATATTCAAGACTTAGGGGTGGCGTTATAGGTGTTCCTAGGTGGGTCCTCACTGACCACCCCTTCCCATTGGGAGGAAAGATTTTTGTCCTTATTTGGCTCTTACTGCAACTGGTGGTACAGGGAGTGGAGATTGTCCCTAACGTAATGCTGATACCATGTTTCCCTGAAAATAAGACCTAGCCAGGCCATCAGCTCTAATGCATCTTTTGAAGCAAAAATTAATATAAAACCCGCTATTATATTATATTATATTAATTATGTTAATTACATTATATTATATTATATCCCCAGTCTTATAGTAACATAAGACTGGATCTTATATTAATTTTTGCTCCAAAAAACAAATTAGAGCTGATGGTCCTGCTATGTCTTATTTTCAGGGAAATATGGTAATATAATAATCCATTATAATGAGCTAAAGTTCACCTTGAGGGACAAGATGGCGTCCTGGAATATAGTTCTGACCAGTCTGTTGACCGCACCTTTTCTTAAGGATAATCCAATTTCCTCCCTCCTTCGTTTTCCCGAACTTCCTCTCCCCACTCCCCCATCCCTGTTCTTCCTGCCTACGGTAACATTTTGGACAGTTTCTGGCTTAATGACACGGAGGTTCCCGTAAGACAGCCCTCTGAGTAGCCCTTCCTCAAAAACTGTTTTGTAACATCTCCCAAGAATTTTTGTCCTTGGACCACTGGAGGTCTGACACCTCCCCATCAGCTGCTAGCATTACTGCCCTCCCACTTAGGATGCCAAAAATTGTGGCATTTAGGCCAATGAAGATTTTTGTTTGAAAAAAAAAAAATTGGTTCACTGAATTATCATTGGACCAAGTACCCATGTGGTTAGGCTCAATGCCTTTGTATAATTTTGATGTATACAGTACTTGGTATGCCAGGAGGAGTCACCATCTTTGTCAGGCTTGTGGTACGAATGGGGCTTGGAGAAAGGCAGTACTGGGACACTGGTTAGTCAGCATATTGGTCAGTTGAAGGACATTTTAAAATCATGAAGATAAATTAATGACCTTGTAAGAATCCCATGAAAGTCTTGGGTCAGAATTTTACAGATGGCCTATGTCATTGGTGTCATTTTATAGTGCTACCCAGTAGTATGTTGAAGTGGACTCTTGCTGGCCCAGCTGATGGTGAGCAGCATTTAATGACATGCTTCAAATTTGGTTATGGGAGTATTTACATCGTGGAAATGAGCAATCTCTATAATCAGGTTTGTTTGTTTTTCTACAGTATTAGTTTTCTATTGCTGCTGTAACAAATTATCTCCCTCTTCCCCCCTCTGCCCCTCTCACTCTCCCTCTGTTTTTCCATCTCCCAACTGACTCCAAACACCTGCCTCCCTAAATACCCTTGTGATGTGATGACATTGATCCCACCTGGATAATCCAGGCTAAGCCCCCCATCATTAGGTTCTTATCTGTAAAATCCCTTTTGTCATGTAAGGTGGCATATTCCATTCATAGGTTTCAGGGATTAGGACATGAACATCTTTGTGGGTGGGGGACATAATTCTGTCTACCACCCCCTGAAAGTCATTTACCAGCGAGCTTCTTTGGATTTGGGAGTAGGGGGCAATCTGAGGATCGTATATGCACTGACACCTTCCCTCTTCTACAATTTTCTTCCTACCCCATGATTTCCGCATTGTAAAAAGGAACACTAAGATTTGTTATTATATCCCTGATTATTATTAACTTATTTTTTGAAGAAGTTAGTTATTTACCTAAAGCCATCTAGAGAATGCTTTAATTTAGGACTTTCTTAATTGGTGAGCCAAGATGGGATTTTTTTTGCCCCCCAAAATAAAATAAGTATACTTAAAAGATTCAGGGATAATTTTGTTCAAAATGTTATAAAACACGTCCCTGTGTTTTCAGATTTATACTAACTGGACTTTTTGACTATAGATAAAGCAGAATGACTTATGTATCCTACTTTCTCATGATCAAGTGGTAAAAAGACAGAGTCAGATGAGTCCTCAGCTAAGTTGATTATTATCAACGATAAAGATTTTTTGTATTGCTACTATTTTATTATATATTACTTGCCAATTATGATACAGTTGAGTCAATGAACATGTTAGCCAAGTTTGCTGCTAATTACTTTTTTGATGCTTCATGTACAGCATTGTTTCTGAAGATACTGATGGCTTTTGATAAAGCACACAAAATAAAATTAACACACAAAATTGGTTATTATGGTGAATTGGCTTTCATAAGCTGATACAAAGTGTAGTTCAAGTTTGTAAGTACAGCTTATAAACTATCTTGAAGAACAGTATGTAATTCATTAATTGGAAGGTGGGAGTAACTGAGAGTAACTGAATTTACTATAAGTCTTCTATCTCAGTCACAACATTTTTGTCTCCGTGTTTGGTCTTCCCCATATCTAATTCTGAACAAAATTGCCATGATTTTAGTATATAAATATATAGGTGTCGCTTATAACACAAAGTAAGTAAGTATCAGGGTTCCCCCCCCCCATTTTAATTAGAAATGACATGAAATTATTCTGATACTGTGAAAGTAGAAATTCTTTCTAACACTAATCACACTTTTAATTGTCAGCTCCAACTCTGGGCTAGGTGAACTCTGGAGTATGGTTTTCTTTCCTTTTTAACTCTTAACTTTTGAATAAAGGTTGGGATAAAATAAAAGGAGGCCAGTTACTAAATGGCGTGTTGTTTTACTTATGTGAGGACTTTAATGTGTGCATTTCTTGTAAAATATGATTTTAATAATGTCACGAGTCACTTCGATTGTCTGTAGAAGCAAATATGTCTGAGTTGTTCTACTACCTGTGAGTGCTACGAAGGCATATGAATGAATCACTACCAGCATTCACTACTGTTCAGTGTTAACCAGGTCGAGGAGGTGACTTTCTTAGGTTGTTTTTCCTGAGTGATTTTATCGAGGACCGATATGTACTAAATAACTTTGATATAATTTGATTATTTTTTCCATCTGGCAGCTTTCATTAGCACTTGAAAGCAAGTGGTTTGTTTTTTTTGAAAAATAAGGATTTGCCATGATATCCAAAATTTAACCAGGAAAATAAAAGCACGCGCGCGCACACGCACACACACACACTGCTGGGAAGACAATCAATGAGAAGAAAATCGTTTAGCTGTTGCCTGAACTTTCCCGTAGAAAGTCCCTCCCAGAGCACCTCCCGTTTCCATATTCTGTTTCTGCCTTTATTCATGAATTATTTACACCAGCCATAGTCTTCTCTGCCAGAGATCATTTTCCTGATGGATGGCATCTGGGGTGATCTACACAAGAGTATTTTAAAGGCTGTATCGGGAAGATGATTTTTTTTTCTTTTTCCTCCTCCCTCAATTTTTAATAACCTATAGACTCTACAGCTAATGGCCTCCTTTTGTGCCCTTGTCTGTTGTGTCCTAGTTCCTATTCTTGCTACATATATGCAGGGAATTTGCTATTGCCCTTCTCTTGGAAGAAAGCAACCTTTTATTTCTCGGTTGGTATAAATACAAGTGAAACCACACCTAGTAGGTGATAGGGGGTTGCAAATACAAACTCCCCAAGAGAAGGCAAAATTTAAACCACGTTAGGAGGCCTAGGAAGATTGAATTAGACTATAAAGGTGGGGGCATTGTCACTCAGATATTCCTCTTATTCCCCCCATTTTTCTCCCCCTAAGCAATTTTGTCCAAGTCTTTAATTGCCATCTACACCCGAATTAATAACCTACCAAAGTTCTATTCCTGATCCAAACCATTTCTCTGAGCTAGGCATCTGACATCTCTTGATGCCTCATGATGTAGAAACGCAGCAAGTTCAAAATGAAGCTCCTGCTCTTTCCGGCTCACAGGTTTCCTTCTACTTGTTGCCTGCATTCCTGAACTGTACCTCCCTGCACCCAGTTCCTCACATCAGAAACGCTCTTCTCCTGTCTCCTCACCATCATTAACTAATCCTGATGATCTGACCTCCTAAACTGCCCTCCTATGTGACCGTTTCCTTTTATCCCCAGCCCAAGCTCCAGGCACCTCTCATCTGGTCTATTGCCGTTGCTTCTGTCCTGGTCTCTGACTAGTTTGCTCCTGCTTCTCTTCAAGCCATTTCACGGTAGACTCAGTCTTTGTGTTTTTTTTTTGGTTGTTTCAAAGCTCAAATCCAATACGTGTAAAACCCACCAGAGCTTTCTCATTCCTCTGAAGATAAAGGAATTATCCTTTAATTCCTAGTATTCTTAGCCTGGGCCCTCAAGCCTCCCACCCCACCCCGAAAAAAAAGGTTTTCCCTCACATTTTCGTGCTCCACGCTCTCTGCCTTCAGCCCATTAACTTTCTCTCCTTTTTTCAGCTTACTGCCGTGTTTCTCCGAAAATAAGACCTAGCAGGACAGTCAGCTCAAATGCATCTTTTGGAGCAAAAATTAATATAAGACCTGGTATAATTAATATAATATAATATAATATAATATAATATAATATAATATAATACCAGGTATAATATAATATAATATAGTATAATACCGGGTATAATATAATATAAGTTCTTATATAATGTAATATAATATAAGATGGGGTTTTATCTTAATTTTTGCTCCAAAAGATGCATTAGAGCTGATTGTCCAGCTAGGTTTTATTTTCGGGGAAACCTGGTAACATTGTCATAGTTGTTCCCATGACCCATAGGTCATACCCATGACATTGTACACACAACACATGGTTGTGCCCTGGGGCCTTTGCATGTACAGTTAACTCTGCCAGCATCTGTCATATACACACCCATCCTTATGTCTCCTGTGCCAGCCCTAGACCTCATTAGTTCCTCTGTTATACACTTTCATAGTGTGTTGTTTCTTTCCTTCAGAGTGCTTTTCTCACCATGAATGATGTATCTATTTACGTGACTGTTAACTGTAATCTAGGGTCCATGAGAGCAGGAACATGTCTGCCTTACTTGCCATGCTCCAGCACTTAGCACAGTGCCTATATACATTCATTGAAGAAATGACCATGTAATACCTTCTATGTTTTCTATATAAAATTTTACACATACTTATTCATGTATCAGTCCCTCCAGATCCCGCTTGTACTGATAGAGACTTTTCACATGGAACCGACTTATTTCTTTCAGAAATTAAAACTTTGCTTACTCTCCAGATAATATTTTCCTTCTTCAGTGTAATAACTAAGAAAACCCTTGAGGGGTTTGCTGTCATCTACAAAGGACTTTACCTGAATTATTTCATTTGAGCCTGACAGCAAAGGTGTGAGTTAGAAAATGTGGAGTGTTGCCATCATTTGCCAGTCTGCACAGAGAGCTGGCATAATCAGGGCTTGAACCATGTCTTTTGGCTCCCAGTCCAAATGCCTCTTGTGCTGAGTTGCCTTGTTAAGTGGCACATTCAGGGTGGGCCCAGTAGAAGTGTTTCTGCAATGCTGTTATTTATATTTTGCATATTGTGTTCCCCTATAATGAATGGGGAACAGGATACTTCAGGCGTGGTCCCATAATGGACCCTGGTTTCTATAATATAACCTTAGATCATCATATTTTTTCCTCTATTATTCACACTGTGGTTTGCTTTTTTAAAACAATTATAAATCTAATTTATACCATATTACAAACTGGTACTTAATTGATTGCCTGATATTTTCCCTGAGGCTGGAGTCATCTTCCTTTGCCTTCTAAAAATGTTCTTAGTTCCACTTAAAGCTGACACCTTGGCCATATAAATTTATCTCCTTTTATTCTTGATAGTAAAGATATAATAAGGTATAATCTCCATGATGTGAAGAGAATGGAGAGACGATATCACCTGTAAAGAGATTTCAGCACATTTTGAGAAGAAAGTAGATAGAAGAATGGTATCTGACTTAATAGAGTGGGGGGAGCTGCCAGCTGAAGTGCCTCCTTGGGGTCAGGGGAGACCCTAGAAAACAAACAAGCCCACAGAACTTCTGAGAGCTCTGGGCTCTGGAGCACCAGGGACAGGGAAAGGAACAGGTGAGCTGCGTGGTTGGAAAGGGGGGCATAATATCAGCTTAACTATCCTCCCCTGCCCTGGGCCCTGAATATCCAGGCCAAAGGAAATATTCTCTGGAAATTCTAAGACATTGCCCCACAGAAAAATCACAGGCAGGTCATTTATTTATTCATCCAGTCAACAAATATTTATTGAACTTCAACTGTGTTCTAGTCATTGTTCAAAGCACTGTGAATAAGACAGATAACAATGCCATCACTCATGTTGTGTATCTCCTGGTGGAGACAGATAGACAATTAACACATTAAGAAATAACAACCAAGACAGCAAAGTAAAACAGTAAGAAAATCAAGAAAAAGTGGAAAAAGAGGAAGAAATGATATGATTTTTCAATGGGGATAAGTGCTACCAGGTGACATGTATCATTCTCGTTTTCGATCGGGGAGTAAAAATCCCAGAATTACTTCCCCTTCCCCCCAGCAGACTTCTTATTGGCCAGAACTCCTAGATGCAACGGAGGCTGGAAACACAAACATTTATCAAAAGGAACAGGATAGCCGAGCCTGGTTTAGCTCTAGTAGGATTCATTCTGCAGCTGACCTGGGTCCTCAGGAGATTGGGTCCGAGGTATAAAATAGCTCTTTTGTTGTGAGAGAGGAAGGAATGGCTTCTGTGGAATCAACTGACAAAGTCTGCCACACACTTCTGTTTGGATTGCTTGCAATTTTCAATTGTCCATTGGTTGGTTTCTCCCATTTCTTTTGAAAATCCAGAGGCTACTGTTGATACATCAACACAGCTATATTGCTTTCATGGCCATGTGACTCTGGAAGCTGGGTTAAGGAAGTAGGATGTTAGTAAGTATTCAGACATTCATCTGATGGTGATGTCGTCATTTATGTATTCAGTACAAGTATTTGTCCAGTCCTGATCTGTACCAAGCCCTTGGGAAACAATTTAATGAATAATAATTGCTAGTGCTTATGGAGCTCTTACGATGTACCCGGTACTATTTTAATTATTTTACATATATTAACTAATTTACCGTTAATAGCAATGCAATGCAGATGACATTATTGTTTATGCTCACTTGCCAATGAGGAACTGAGGCACAGGATCAATGACTAGTCCAAGGTCAAGTGGGGATGTGAACCTAGAGAATCTGGCTCTAAAGCCCATGCACGTCGTTAGTAAGCTGGGATACTGAGAGGAATAAATAGCACTTTTTAGGAACTGCCAAATGGACAGAATGATAGATGATGTACTTTTTTAAGAAAGGAATTAACTATATATTTTTTGTGATTATTCACTTAATTTCCCTGAGATTTTAGTTTACAGATTTGATTTAGTCAATCTTTAAATAATGCTTAAACATTAATCAAGATTTCATATAGCTATACCAGGGGTGCCAAAAAAAATGTATATATGTATATACATTTTAAGAGATGTTACCTATGCTCAAGCAGTAGTTCGCCATAATCAGAAGTGTCTGGACACTGATGGTAACCACTTTGAGCACCTCTTGGAATTACAGAAGTCAAACGTGATTTGTTTTCATCTTTTGTTATCAGTATATATTGAGTATTACAATTAATTTTTTTTTCCTTTCTTAAAATGTATACATTTTTTTGGCACCCTTTGCCTATATATATAAAAAACACGTGTGAAAGTTATCACAATTTTTTTGGCAACACCTTGCCCCAGAGAAGTGATGAGAACTTTGTTATTTGCAGGAAAAACATACGGGTAAACAGGAAGTGGGACTTGGTACAAGTCTCTACTCAGTTAATTAGAATGTCACTTTAAATCTCCTCAGCAGGGAAGTTAAACTGGTGACTGCTTGTTGTATATCTTCACCCATTATTGCTGTAATTCTTTGCCTTAAAAATAATCTTGATTTTTCTCTTTCTTTAAAAAATAAGCAGTCTAATAAAGTTAAGGCAAGTAAAGCCAGGTAGAGCACAACTTTAGAAACACGGGGCCTAGGTGTAAGTCAGCTCTTCCACTTGCAAACAGTGTGGTTTTGATCAATTTGCCTAACCTAGAGGGTCTTCCTTTAGCAAAAAAAAAAGAAAAGAAACAAAGAAAAAGATTTCTTAGTTTTAGGATTTCTAAATTCATGTTATTCAGAATAGTTCCTTCCATAATATTCCCGATGATCCTACAGTAGGAGGGGCATTGTTGTCTCCATTCTGTTTAGAGAAGTGAAGTAACTTTCTCAAGGTCACCCAGCTACTAAGCGGTGACAAAGGTCTGCTGACTCAAAGCTTATGCTGTGCTTCTTGCAAGTCTGCGTGAGTTCAAATCCCACCTCTACCCCTTACTGTGTGACCTTGAGCAAGTTAGGTCATATTTCTGTGTTTCACTTTCCTCATTGTCAATTGAATGTATGAATAACTGAGTGAGGATTCAATGAGATGATTTGCATAAAGTGCCTAGAACGTGACCTGTTCCCAGTAAGTGCGCCATAAAAAACACCTCCTCTGCTATCTACAGATTTATTGTTTTTTCCTTTTCCCTTCCAGGATGCCAAATGGGTTTTGTATTGAGGAGGGATTTCAGCTTTTCATTCTAAGCTTTAGGGCTCATTCATTTACCTTTACATATTTGCATAGCCAGCTGCTTTTTTTATTCAATACTGTCTATGAACTGCAGAATATTCAACTGCCTACTTTTTTCCCTTATAGATATTAAAGTGGTTAGTACTAGAAGTAGTAAAATAAGGTCTTCTATAAAACTGCTGGATGATGAAAATATCACAATTGCAAAATCCCTGTTGCCTTTAGGAATGATTATTTTATAGGAATACTGAAAATAAAACTTAGAGAAGGTCCTTCAAATATAGTGAAATGCAGTCATGAAACCATTTTAACCATGTTAAGAAACACTCTGAAGAATTGTATTCATTTAAAATAGCAATTAAAGAGCAGTACAGTTTTTGGAAAGGATAATGACACACCTTTAAAAGAAGTAATCAGTTTCTTTCTGAACCAACTCTGAGAGTTAAAGTTGAACTGCTGAGAAATGTTTAATATATAATCTTTAGTAGAGAAGTAAATTTTATTTCATAAGGATGGCTGTGCTTCTGAAGATCCGGATTTAAGGTTTTGATATTTGCTTGGTTTTTAAAAGTAAGTAGGCACATAAATGTACAACTCAAACTAATCATAGATATTCATACTCCATGTAGCTCAAATTGTAATTTAATTTTTTCAGCTTCTGATTGTAGAAAAATAAGCAAGAAGCCATCAGCAGAAATGGAAAAGTAAATTAATTATTTTATTTTATTTTAAGCTGGTACCAGTCTAAATATATTTTCACTAGAATATCAGCTCACAAAGTATAGTCTGAAACCGCTTGGTGGTTGCCAAGACCCTTTAAAGTGTCTGTGAGTCCACCTACATGCTAAGATATATTTGCCTTTTCACTCTCAGTCTCTCTCAGGTGCCCCGTGGAGCTTTCTAAAGGCTGCATGACGTGTTGTGATGTCATTGCTCTGATAACTCATACAACATACTCTGTGCATGCTTACGTTTTACATTTTTCTGTTTTAATTTTTAGTATGGAAGACATCTACTGATATACACAAACAAAAGCCCTTTGGGATCCTCAGTCATTTTTAAGAGCATAATAGTTTCCTGAGACCAAAAACTTTGAGATCCCTGCTCTACTGAAAGACAGCTTCACACGGATAAGGGAATTATCTTCCAAGTGCTGCTGCTGTCCAGACACTTGGAGACTGGGAACCACATACACGGCCTTAGAAGTTCAATTTTCATTATCAGTATAATTACTTTATATGAATCATATCATTATTGGCTCACATGTTTTCTTTGCGTCTCCCCACATGTACATAAGCTCCTTCAGGTGAGAGCTCTGACTGCTTTCTTCTATAGCTTCAGTGCTTGCAGCGGTATCCTGTAGCCCCCCAATAAGTATTATTGAATGAATGGATTTCAAACCACGACATTGAAATATTTCTAAGCTGTTTACTATGTGCTCATCTTATTATGTGCATTATCTGAAACATTCCCAGTAGTGCTGTGTGGGAGGTGCTATTGTTATCTCCATTCTCTCTCCTTCTTCAGAAATATAGTTCCTTGCCTCAGGTCGCACAGCTAGTCCTTCACAGCGAGGACTGACACCCAGGTCTGCTGACCTCCATGCCTGCTCTCTACCTGAACAACTCTGCTGTATTGGCTGCTGGCTGAGGCCAGGTCAGTAGGGGTGTTACAGGTATCGCAAATTTAAGGAGTTTGGTCCAGAGAGGTCAACTCATTCAGGAAGGGAACAACAAGAATCTAGTGTCAAGGTCAGGCTCTGGAGGTACATGGATAATGTCACTCCATGACAAAGACAAACCACTTCCTGGCTTGTTTTATGCTCTTTGCTTATGAGGCCAAGCACCACAGTCATTAGGAAGGGAGGACATTGGAGCTAGGCTGCGGGGCGTTGAGCCCTGGTTCTTCCACTCGCTGCCTTTGTAACCTTTGGCAAGTTGCTTAAGCTTCCTGTACCTTAGTTTTCTGTGCAAAATGAGTGTGATGATAATATTCCCATCAACCTCAGTGGATTGCTTGCAATTAAATGAACTAATAAGATACGTATACCCCTTCAGACAGTGCATTGCATTTATTTAGTAAATTCTATATATGTCTGTATAAGTGTGAGCTTTTTTTTTTGTATTGGTGATTGTCTGGGACTCATAAATATTGATTGGGAGCAAAAGAGATGAATCCAGGTTTCAACAGAATCAGAGGCAGGGCTGTTCGGATGATGGTGCAAAGTGGTTAGCACAACGCTCTGGCACTTTTGCTACTATTGGCTGTATAAACTTGGATTATTCGCTGTTTGTGTCTTAGCTTCCTCCTCTGTAAAGTGGAGATGAGAGTGCTTGCCTCAATGAATTATGGAAAATAGGGAGTTAATGGATGTAAAATGTTTAGAAAAGGGTCTGGACCGGAGAACAGAAGTTCAGTCTCATCTCAACAACCACTCAGGGATGTGGCAAAAATCGTACCTATTTAAAAAAAGAGGATTTTTAAATAGGGGAATTGAATCACAGTAAAAACAATGAAATAATAGGGCTTCTACAATTTGTACACAAGTGGATTAGAAAATGTATGAAGAAAGCAAAACCTTGTGCACTGAGTCCTGAGAGGATGGGCTCACCTTCCCCGTTAGCTGATGGCTCCACAGTGCACAGGAAAGGGCCAGTCCTGTGACAAAGAAGTCACATCTGGTTGTGTCTCTTTTCTGCTTTTGCCTTCCCTCATCCCCCACGGTATTGAAAAGTGTAAAACTAATGACCATAAGATTGGCAGTCTGGAGACCTGGGTTTTACTCTTGGTCTTCCATAGCCAATACTGGGACCCCCTGGGATCCCAGGCATCTCATTTGGAAATAAACAGGGCAAATTAAATTATTGTTCAAGTCCCTCCCAAGGCTGATTCTGGGAATTCACTTAGACTACCCAGAAATACTAGGACTTCCTGGAATGAAAATTGGAATCCAGATGGTTTAGCTCTAATGCTTAGACCCACCCCTTCGGCAAGGCACTAGCTATCCCGACTGAAACATCTGGAGATCCGCGGGAACAAACGTCCACCTGAGCCTCTGGCAGGCAGCCATGGAAGGACAGCCCCAGCGAGGTAAGTGTGTACGCTCCTAAAGTAATGCTCACTTAACACAAATTTAACAAGCGGTTGTTTATCTTGACACAGACATCATTCCCTGGGGGAAAAAAATGCCCTTGAGAGCTTCGTTCATCCTGTTCACCTCCTCCTCTGTAGCTCACCAGTACTACTGTGCTAACATTCCTGTTCTTCATCATGTTTTAAAATTCGCTTCTTAATCCTTTTAATATTTTCAACTTCTTTGCCTTGAGACATGCACCCAGCCTGCTCTTGCTTTTGTGCACTCTTTGCACAACGTATAAATAACAAGAATAGATTATTCCCACAGCCTTGACTTCGCCACTAAATTAAGTGCATTTACTCATTGCTCTCGTTTTTGTTCTTGGTGAAATAAACCTGAATTTTCTCAGATAAACTTGGCTTTTGAAATTCAGTGGTTCATTCTTGATCTTCATTCCCTTAGATGCCGGTAGCATTTTAAACCTTTGCTGGAGTATGTCTTCTTTGGTTAGTGACTGCATCTTTCTCTCTGAGGCTTCGGCTCATTTTCACTGCCTTTTACTAACTTTTCTTTCTTCTTGACTCGCTATACATGTCCTATCCTTTGCTCTTACTTCTTTCCAAATAGTCTTCCTTGGAAATGGTATCCACTGACGGCTTCACATTCCCTTTAAGCGGATGACTTCCAAAACCTGTATTTTGATAGTTCAGGTAATTTTTCCATCACCTGATCACTTTCATTATTCACTAGATATTGATGAGTACCTTGAATGATATATAGTGCTAGAGCTAATGATATAAAGGATATAAAGAGGGGTGGCTTTCTCTACCTTCCACCTATTCTAATGGAGGCTAATTGAAGTGCTAATAAAGCTGTCTGATAAAGCCAACCCCGTATGACAAGTGCTAAGATAGAGTATTAAAAAAAAAAAAAAAGCCGCTTTTGGAACATGGAACAGTAACTAAATCTCTGAGGGCTAGCCAAGAAAGGCTTCCCAGACGAAAGGATATGGGAGATGGGTCTTGAAGGTTGAGTAGGAGTTTGTGAGCTGTGACATCTCCAAACTACTTTCTGTTGTGTTTGCTCTGATGTTTGCTATCACCTCAAACTCAACATGCCAAAAGTCACGTTCTCCATCTTCCTCCCTAAACAATATCACCCACTTGACTTTCCCATTTTATTGTCCCCGCAATCATCAAGGAAATACACCGTAGGCACTTGTGTCTCTTTTCCTCTATTGCCTACTGTCCGACACAAAGTCATCTGCATTCTTCCTTCATCGTTTTGTTCACTCGTTCCCACTGCCCAGTCAACTCATACTCTGTCACTTCCTCCTTGTGTTATTGCAGTGGGTTCCTAGCTGGTCAATATGCCTAAGGTTACTTTCCCCATTTAGTCTGTCTTTTAAATTATTGCCATATGAATCTTTTATGAACACCAGTTTGATTTTTGTCACCTGTTCAAAACGAATGGCAAACTGACGTTTGTTCAATGCTTAGATAGTTTGTGAAGTACTTTTCTTTGTCATCTCATTTAATTATCAAGACAATCTTGTGAAAGAAATACTGTACTCTTCTGAATATCTCTTCAATTTATAACCCAGTAGTCTGTGAGCTCCTGGAAAACAGAGATGACACTGTTCATTTCAGCATCCTCAGTGCCTAGTGCAGTGTTGCCAGCAAGTACTGTATCGCGTCTTTGTTCCTCCCTAGTGTCTGCACATCTTTATGTGCCCAATAGAAATTATGTTATCACACGATATTGAAATGGAATCATAAGAAAGATAGTTTCCGCCACATTTCAGTGCTGATACTGTTTTTCCCCGTGCTGCTCAGCAGTCACAGAATCACCTCTTCATGGTGTAATTGAGGAACACTCTGGAACCCAAGCTCCCTAATGGATTCTTAACATTCGGTGCTATGTAGATGCAGGACCACTCCTTGTAAACAGCTGTCCTTAATTATGCAACCGAAGACGGCATGCACATAGTAGTGTGTTTGTATCATTCTAATCTCAGACAATTTAATTGCCTCGCATGGCTTTCAGTGATGCTGTAGGCCTAGAGAATCTATTTAAACACTCTGGTCTTTCATGTTTGTTTAAAAATGCAGGGCTTCTGTGGTTTATAACCTGTACTCTTTATTTGTATATTGTGTCTCCTGAAATTTACAAGACAACTGGTTGTAGAAGCAGTAAGATAAAAAACATTTAACAATATTAGTGAAGTAAAATAAATGTGAATCTGTAACAATCTGAAATTTTTAAACCTGAAAACAGAGTAGCCAGATACACTGCTCATGGACCAATTTGCATAAAAAGAATAAATGACTTTTTTTGGTTTTATTGTTCTTATGAAACCATAGAACATAATCTATCCTGCATTTTTAAGGGCAGTTTGCTGACACAAAGAATATGAGAAAGCAGCAAACTATTTAGAATTGTGTTGACTATGCAATAACAGTTTATGTTCCTTCCTAGCCAAAATGCTCTGAGCACGTCAGGCTTTTTTTCCTAAGAGTCCCTGCTGCCATCTGCTGGTTTTTGTTATTCAGCAGCAAACTTCTAAATGGAGAATGGTTGACAGGGTTTTCAGTAAGATGTTATTTTCAGGAAAAAAAAAATCATTTTGTAATTTCATTATGTTATTAAAATAGAAGTAAATACTAAAATGAGATGTGGTTATGAATAAACGACTTATAACAATGTCTTTTTATAGAATCTTGGACATAAATATCAAATAAAACAGGGATTTACCGTAGGTCCCAAGGAAAGTCATATCTTCCCTACAGAAAACATACTTTCCTTGGATGAAATCAGGTTCGTATGAAGCTGAGGTGGATTTGAAGTGAATCAATGTCAAACTCAGGCACTGTGGGTATGGATGATGGAGAAGTTAGACTGGTTAGTGGAGGGAGGAAGGTAGTTGGTGATGGGAGATAGGCAGGAAAGGGCCCCTGAACAGTGGTTCTCACACTCCAGCTCCATCAGAATCCCCCGGGAAGCTTGTTCGAATGAAGATTATCGGGTCCCATCCAGTGATGTCCTGGGAAATGTTTAACAACTGGCTCCTTGGAAACAAGTCTCTGATTTGTAGCAGTTGCTGATTTCCATGGTATGAATGCTCCCACCGCAGCTAATTTGAAGCGACTCGTAGGCATCATTAAATGTGGAGCCAAGAGGAGAAGCACTGCACCATGCCATCGTCGTAGCCTCTCTTCTGTGCATCCGCACTTGATGCAAATAACCTCAAGGGCATAGAAAAGAGTAAAACGTAGCTGTCTTATTAGGTAGTATTGAGTGTTGAATATTTATTTTCATTTTGAATATCACTTATTTACTTCAAAGTGTATATGATTTAATGTTTAGTAATGGTTGTGTTTAACCGTCAGCTTGTAGAATTCCTGGAAACTTAGCAGTCTGTCCTCCAGTGTGGCTAGGAGCTGGCTCCAGCCCAAAACTGGGTGCACCCTCCACTCCCCCCAGAGAGGCTGGAGGAGGTTTCATGGTTCTGGGGTGGCGTCCAAGAATTTACATCTCTAACACTCCCAGGTGAAGCCCACAGGCTGTTCCACGGCCCATCCTGAGAAGCACTGCGTTAGAAAGGAACAGTGACTGGGTGTTTAGTTTGGATGGGGAAGGGAGGGTCTCTGAGAAGGTGATATGTGAGTTGAGCCCTGAAGCATGAGAAAACTCCAGCCATGGAAAAGCTGGGATCAAGAGCATCCTGTAGGACATTCCTGGGTAGGAGCAGGGCTACCTCACCCAATGTGACCGCTGGGAAGGCCACAGTGGGATACAGGTGCGGGCAGTTATTATGGGAGTGTGACGGTGAGCCAGTTCCTGTGTGACTGCCGCCTGCGAGTTGGGGAAGGGTGTTGCATATTTGAGAGGTGACGTAATCGTTCTGGAGTGGGAGAAAAATAAATATGCTAAGGAAGTACATTTAGAATTGCTGGGCAATGTTAAGGGGCCATTGGAAATATTGGATTATGAATGTAAAGTGAGAGCAAATGGCAAGGTTTCATCCTTTTTGCTCGTCACCCTGAGTTGCCAGAGCGCTGGTGCAGAGGAGATAGCTGACTGGGGAGCCTGAGGCTGGTCAGGTGAGAATGATGGAGAAAGAGATCTGTGCAGTAATTAAGGGTGCTGGTACGGCTCTGATTATAATGATGGGGCATGGAATTCAAATGATGTAAGGAATTGAGGCCATGGCATTACTTTGATTCTGGAGAGTAGAAGCATGGGAGCCGTAATGACTGGAGAGTTGAATGATGTGGAAGAATCATTGGAAAGTCAGAGAGAGGGATGCTTGAAATGTTTGCTTTAAAAACTTCGGTTATTTTTCTCTGATCTCACAATAATCAACTTCAGTTAGCTACAGCATTTACGATGTTTTGTTGAGATACTACCAAATTGCTATATTATCATACTTTTCCTTTCATGAAGTTCTAATGAGGATAATGATAATAAATTGTCTGACAGATTATTAATGTCAGACGACATACCAAACAGGAGCTGGATGTGAATTTCAGATCATTCATTTAAAAGTTGTGTGGTGTGGAGCACAGCAAAAATCTCTCTGAACCTCAGTTTTCTCATCAGTGAAATGGGTCTGAGAGTTTCCTCCAGTAAATGTAGGAGTTAACAGTGTGTGTAAATCACCTGGCACAGTGCCTGGCCCTTAGGACATGGCAGCTCTATTCTTATTCCAGTATCACTGGACCTTGAACACAAATACTTAGGAAAGAGTTTGAGCTTATTTCTCTGATATACATTACCCTAAGTGAAGCTGAATATGTTGGATTCTGTCAATGCAATGTATATAAGGAATCCGAGAAAATCGGTGCATCTGTATCTTGCTCCATGTCCTTTGATCATTTGGGGAAGGACAGATTTCAGAAAATGGCCAGAACGATTAACAACTGAATGGGAGAGAGCCCTTCCCCACCGTGCTTGGTTATTGTAAATGAACGTCTTCTTTCTCTTGGTCCAAATTGCTATGTTGGTTCTATAGAACTAAATTTTAAACTGAGTTCATTTTCATAATCTTTGTTCATCAATTTGTTTCTCTCTATTGCTTTTTAAATCAGGAGTCTTAGAAACAAATCACAGATCTTAAAGGAGAAATCTTATTTGAGAGCTCTTTGAGCTAAGATATGCAAATTAAACCAACAGTGAGGAATCCTTTTTTATGTCTCAAATAGGCAAAATGGGTGAAAAGAAAATGATAATACTCAGTAAGGGGGGATGTGCAGTGAATTCTTGCCAATTGGTTCAGTCTTTCTGAAAAACCATTTGGTAATATAAGAAGAGTCATAACAATACTCATGTTATTTTGACAGCAATTCTAAGGAAATAATAAAAGTATACGATAAAGATTTAGGGAAAAGTATCTTCATTACAATGAAAATAGCAAAGTAAGTAAAGGGGAGACAAACCAAAGTCTAGCAATAGCAGAATGGTTTTAAAATGATAGCACATCCATGCAATGGTAAATGCTATAAGATTGAATTTTCTTGATCCCAATTCTATAAGTAATAAGCCCAGAAATTATTGAAGTAAATCTATTGCAACATTAACCATTGTTATATCAGTGTTATAGAAAATCAGATGATTTTCATTTTGTCCTGTTTTTGGTAAATCTCTACGTTTTCCAAATACTTTACAATAGCACATTAAAAGATGTTGAACTTATTGAGAAAAAGGTACAATACTAGATCTTTCCACTTTTCAACCTCCTTCTTTGTTTCTAACAGTTGGATTTCTGCCATTTCTTCTCTACTGGAATTGTTCCTTTAGAGGTTATTGGTTCCTTAAATTGTCAACTCCACAAGCCTCTTCTCAGCCCTCAGTTTACTATTTCTCTACATCATCTTACGCAACTGATGGCCACTTTATTCTTTTTTTGAATTAAGCTTGATTTAGATTTAATTTACATATAATAGAACTCACCCTTTAAAAATATACAGTCATTCCTTTATTCTTGAAATGCTCTTCTTTTTAAAGTATCCATGACTGAGGACTACCCTGGTTTATTAATTCATTTTTTTTTTCAGTCGTTGGGTACTACCTACGTGCCAGGCACTATTCTCCTAACCTTTCTTTGCTGTTCCTTTTGAGTTTTCCTTGCTGGGTCCTCTTCCTCTGTGCAGCCCTCAAACATCAACATCCTTCATGCTCTTTTCTCTTTCTTAGCATCGTCCCCACCAGTTCATCTGTGTAGATGGTCTCAGTTCACCTCAGCCTGGTGTATCTTTTGAATCTCTTCACCCGCATGTATCATCATTACTGCCCGAAAGCTCACGGGCCCACAGGGTAGTTATCTGTGTCCCTTGCTGTACAGCTTCATTTCTGCTCCCTGTTTCAGCTCCCCCTGAGTAATGGTGTCACAGTCCTGCAAGTTAATCACGGTCGACGTCCTAGAGACACCTTTGATTCTGTTTTTCTTTGCTATTTCCTTTGCTTCCCTGTGTATTTTAAGTATCTTGATTCTGTACCTTTCAAGCCATTCCCATAACCGGTGCCCTGGTTTTGCCCTCATTGGGTGGTGTTTGGGCATCCTGTCTCTATTTTCCACACTGTCACCAGGGTCATCTTCTTAGTGATAGCCCTGGGTAGATCAGTCTTCTGCTCCAAAACCTTTCTATGAAATAAGCTCGAGCTGCTTCTCTCAGTGATCAAAGCCATACACTGTCCGGCCCCAAATGACTTTTCCAGGCCTACGTATCACTGTAGAGCCCTGTGACTCTCTTACAATCCAGCCAGATTTGAGAATTGGTGATCCCTGAATACACCCCTTTCACTTAGCCATCATGGTGCACTGACTTCCGTGATTCACTTTCTCCCTCCTCTCTACTAATTAAAATCTGGCCATTATTCAAAACCTATTAAAATGATCCAGCTTCTAGGAAGTCTCGGTTATTTCTCTAATTGTGAGTCACCTTTCCCACCTTTGCACTCCCATAGCCATTGGTCTGGAAACTTCCAACACTTACCACATTCTACAGGGTCTTTGTAGTTTTGCCGTTTGTTTATCTCCCACTTATACTAATGGCAGCCACTGTGCCTCGTTAATTTTTGTATTATTTATGATACCAGCATAGGGCACTATGCAAAATAGACACTTAATAAATATATTAGCATTGAAAAGTACTTTGACATATTGGTATTTAATCTCTAATTTGGTTTCTAATACACAATGTTCAGGATCTCCACAGATTTGCAGGTTACCCTCATTTCCTTGCTAGCCTTTAATATCTCTGAATGTTTCAAAATCTAAACAAGCGCTTCATTACTTTCAGAGGGCCGAACGGCCAGCCTCATGGTCTTGTTTTCAGAATCAAACTGGTGGTGGTGGTGGGGAAGCTCTAGGGTTGGTCACCAAGCTTTGTCTTGGTCTCATTCCTGACTCCAATCCACCAATGTTACTATTAGGTAGCAGCACTTCTCTCATTCAAGGAAGCCTCCTTTTCACTCTGCCAGGGGTTGATCTGCCCAGTGTGGTGAGCAGAAGTAATTCAGAACTGTGCGTTCTGCTCTGTAACCACAGACACTTCATTTCCCAGGCCTTCCACAAGTTAGCGTCCTCAGCAGGGGGCAGAGAGAAAATGCAAGGCTTTCAGTGCTCACCCCGGGAGTCAACTCTGATCTAAGAGATCCATCACTCACAGTAAATCTTATGTATTTCTTAAGATCATATACTCTTAAAAGGTTTTTATAACCCCAAAGCTTAGGGGAAAAGACTCATTTGTATGAAATTGCACTCGCACTCTTGTTCCATTGTAACGATTTCCTTCAGTGTCTTCCACTTAAGCTAAACCATAAGTCACAAGAGGCCTCTTAACCGCCCTACAGAACCAGAGGGAATTTTCTCAATATCTTAAAATCTAACAATCTTAGCAGGAAGTCTACTTTCAATAGAACTGCCCACATTTCCTAACTTAATCAGCCTAATACATTTAAGTGCTGACTAATTATTATCATGTTTCCAGGATGTAATCTGTTTTTTTAAAAGATTTAAAAAAAAATTTCACTTTCATTCGACGTAATATTCTATTCATTTCAAGTGCACAACATAGTGATTAAACATTTATATAAATTATGAAGTCATTACCCCAATAAATCTAGTACCCATCTGACACAATACATAGTTATTCAAATATCATTGACAATATTCCCCATGCTGTACTTCACATCCCCATGACTATTTTGTAACTAACAATTTGTACTTCTTAATCCCTTCCACCCCTTCACCCATTCCTCCAACCCCCCTCCCATCTGGTAACCATCAGAATATTTCCCATATTATGGGTTTGTTTCTGTTTTGTTTGTGTGCTTATTATTTTTTTTATTCGACATATAAGTGAAATCATGTGGTATTTGTCTCTGTCTCGCTTAATCACTCAGCATAAAGCCCTCTAGGTCCATCCAGTTTGTTGCAAATGACAAGATTTCATTCTGTGTTTGTGTTATGACTCAGTAATGTTTCATTCTATGTATGTACCACTGCTTCTTTATTCATTCATCTATTGGTAGACATTTAGGTTGACTCTAGGGACCTCATATTAGTACAAAAAAAAAAAAAAAGCTGGGGTAGTAATACTTACGCCAGGCAAAACAGACTTTAAAACAAAGGCTATAACAAGAGACAAAGAAGGACTCAATAATTCCACTTCTGGGTATTTATCCAAAGAAACCCCCAAACAGTAATTTGAACTGATATATGCGTATGCATATATTTGGGGGTTTCTTTGGATAAATACCCAGAAGTGGAATTATTGAGTCCTTCTTTGTCTCTTGTTATAGCCTTTGTTTTAAAGTCTGTTTTGCCTGGCGTAAGTATTACTACCCCAGCTTTTTTTTCAATTTCCATTTTCACGAAATATCTTTTTCCATTTCTTTATTTTCAGTCTGTGTGTGTCTCTCAATTTGAAGTGAGTTTCCTGTAGGCAGCATATGTAGGGGTCTTCTTTTCTTATCCATTCAGCCACCTTATGTCTTTTGATGGGAGCATTTATGTAATCTGTTCTTTAAATGACACACACTTTAGCTCTGGTGTTTTCATTCAGTGTGTCTCTAAGAACCTTTGACAAGTGCTGTCTCTCTCCCCTCCGGGAGAAAAGATTTGTTTTTTTAATATAATAAAGTTTTTGCTTCTCTTTTTCTACTTACATATTGTGCTGCTATTAACAAAAGTGTGTTTCTTTAGTAGAAGTTAAATCTTTAATACTACCCAGTTTATTCATTGCCTCTTATTAGAGCAACGATTTTGGTTAAAGAATCATTTTTAATAGGAAGAAAAGAGATTAAGTGTAAGCCTAAGAGTGCAAAATGAAGAGATTGCTTCATGGTTTATTCTTGGCTCATTTGGCTCTCTCTCTGTTAATTAGAAGTTTGAAAAGAAATTGCAGAATTCAGTAGAATGAGTAACTTTATCGACTCCTCTTGATAACGGTGTAGGCTAAATTTAAATCAAGAGAATACATATGTAGTATCAGTTCGGGGTGGAGAAGGGTTGGGAATGGACTAGAAGTAACCTAAGTTTCCTTTCATTCCTATTCTATGACAACTTAAGTTGCCATGGATAATATAAGAATAACCATTGGGACACTCAACAGGGAGCCTAAATGAGAGGCATTTTGGCCAGGAAGGTCATAGAACTCTAGACTGCCATCTCATTTATTTCTGCATTACAGTGTGCATTTTTTTCTCGTTTGTTTTAATTAGATGAAATCAAATATACCCTCAAATGTGTAGGCACTTCCTGCTTTTTTCCCCCTTCTAGCTGTATAAGATCCTGCATTAGATGGCAGAATAGTAGAAAACAGCAATAATAACTCTTCCCAAAGCCAAAACTCAAGTTTCTGGCACAACAGAGGAGGACCAGACGTTCTTAAAATAGACTTCTGAGTAAGGAAAGAAGCATTGCAAAGTCTCCACAAGAGCTTGGCTCCTCTAAAGGTCCCATCTCCTGTTGCCTGCATTTATAGGTGCTCAGGCTCTGGTTTCCAGGTCTTCAGTGCTATTCTGTGTGCAGTAACAATGCTAGCTACAAAGACTGACAGTTACAAATTTGACAAGAAAAGATGGAAAGGCTGCAAAAAATCAGGAACACGAGTTCCAAGAGAAGAGTTATCTGTGGCCATATAATGTAGGGACAGCCACCAGTCTACGTGCTGTAATGGAAATCATTATAAATAGCAACCAGACTTGAGCACCTGCCACATATGAAGTGCTTCACATATGTTATCTCTAACCTTCATAGTAATAGGAAGATATGACTATCTCTGTTTGATAGATAAGAGCTCAGAGATGTTACATGAGTTGCTCAAGGGCATTCAGAAAGTAAGCAGAGAAGCCAAGTTCAACCTCATAGGGCTTAGAACTGCAGCTGCTCTAGAAAGAGGTGATAAAGCAAGTCATTCTTTGTTGATAGATATCCTTGGAAAAGTTTTACTCCAAGCATCCCGCTTTTTATTATCCTTTATCTACTCACATATTTCCATTCTAGGAATTCTTGAGTGCCAGCATTAAGTCCTTTAGGGTAGACCTCCAATTTGTCCCTTTTCATGACCTTCCTTAGCAGCGTAAATGTTATAACCCACCATTATATCCTCCTTCAGAGTGCCCTTACTAGTCCTGCTGTCTTATTACACTCCCTTGGGAGAGGCTTCACCTTAGCTTACCTCAAGTCATGAGTCTGCCTTTGAACAGTAGCTGGCAAAAAGTACACAACTGGCTGACTGTTCTCACTTTACATTCCGTGCAAGAAACCACAATTGGACTCCTTAGATGCCTGGTGTTTCTACTGTAGGTGTCCACTTTTTCACCCTCTAACATGGTGGCTTCACACTTTTCCATCTTTCCTCCAAACCCTGTCTCAGATGATGATATTGCCTCACACGTCGCTGACAATCCAGAAACAAGCAGGGACTCGCCACCCTCATCTTCCCACCACCAAGTCCACCGATCCTAGATGCAGGTACCTGAGCAGATCTCATCTAAACTGTGCATCTTCAAGGGTATCCAGGGAGACGCCCCTGTCCCAGAGGACGAATGGGGGCCCCTGTGAGATCTGCTGCTTCCTGTGTCCTTAGGGACTTTTTAAGGGCCGCCCAGCCATTGTTCCCAGATTGACTGAATCATTCAGGTATTTACTGCACACTCAGCATGTGCCGGGCACTGCGCTCGGCGTCGGGACTCCTGCTGCCACTCGCCCTGCCTGCCCAGCGGCTTCCTCTCCTTCAGGTCTCCCACCCACTGCCAGCTTTTCGACCACTTTGGCCCTGAGCAAGGGTGTCAGTGTGTCATATTTTTCCAACATAAAAATGCACCCAAGGTAGTTTTGTTTCACTAATTATGGAGGTGGCTGTTCATGGCCCGCATCAATCAGTACTTCCTTGCAGCAAACTTTACATTTAGCTGCACACAGGAGCCCATTGTTTGATCAGTCGCGTCCACCAACATTTCCCGTAGTGTCAGATGCTGAGCTAGATGCAGAGAGCGGAAGGACTCTCTTAGCTTACTGAAATTAAATGTAGTGAGGCAAGCCATGTTTCCTCTTGGCTTCTATACATGTATCTTTTGAATACTCGGGAATGAGTTGACTGCTACACTGAAGAATGAGGGCAGATCCAGTAGGTAATTACACAGGCTTTGGAGGCAGGCAGACTCGGGTTTGAAAACCCAGCTCTGCCACTTAGGAACTGGGTGGCCTTGCAAATGCTCCTTAATATCACTGACCCGTGGTCCTTCATAGCTCAAGCATCAGGAGAGTTGAAATGGAGGAAAAGTATACTGAAGAAGGGTGCGATAAATAGTAGCTAAAATGAAAGTAAGAAAGAACAGTTATTTGATACTTGTATTTAAATATTGAAAGGTCACTAAGAGTTCTTTAACAGACCACATGATCCATGGATGAACAAATTAAAAGAACCTCTTCTGAATGTTTTTTGTTTGGGGGTGGCTGTTATGTCACTGATTGAGGCCCTCTGAGGTTTTCCCTTCCTCTGTGTAGAACTTTAGAATCCTACAGTGACATTATTGGGCATCTTCACATGAGTAAAGGACTTTACTAAACATCCCAATTTAAACCCTGATAATTCTGTACTGCAGGGACGTTTTAGCCCCCTTGAGTAAATGCTGCAGATACACCCCCTCCACTCTGTTTGCCACCACGTTCCAGTCCAGCCCCTCTATCCCCAGCCTTTGCAGAAAGCAACACAGATTCAGGACTTTCCTGACACACCAAGCAGGATACTCAAAATCTACTCAGGGACCTGGTCTTTTCATGAAATCTAGTCTGGTTTATTACTATTTTTAAAAATATTTTCATCCTAATTCCAGGACTAAGTGAAAATTGTAGGGCTCTAATTACACTATAGGGTGAGCCACAGCCTCGTCTCAGCTGATGACTTTGTCATTTGAAAACCTGAGTTTATATTAATACATGGTAGAGGGAGATGCCCGCCAAATAGATAATAAAATGATATCATGCTTCATTATATAGGTCCGAGCCTTTGTGCTAGAGATGGTCTGTTACCTTAAAAATTGACCTCACCTAAAGCAAAGCTATAACAAGCAACGGAAGCCCTTCTTTTCAAATTCAGTAGAAATGTTTAAATCTGCCTGTAGTTGGCATGAGCCTGTTTTCTTAGACAACATATCCTACTAGGTACCTACATCACGGTGTAAGCTGTTGGACTATTCCTAAACATTAAAATTCCCATGGAAATACCACCTCAATTAGTCCAGTTAGTCCTGGTGATGGCTTTGCCTTAGGCCCATCATTTAAAATCCCACCCTTTGCCTCAGTTATTTGTTAAATGACCAATGACAATGGTAGCAGAGAATGAGAGTTCTTATAGCTTCTAGGACCACCTGTTCACTTGATACTTACTGTGGACCAGGTATCTCTCTATGAACTGTTTTGAATTGTGGGAAAATATGTATAACATGAAAGTTACAATTCTAACCACTTTTAAGTGTACGTTTCAATGGCATCTACATTGTTGCACAATCATCAACACTCTCCATCTCCAGAATTTTTTCATCTTCCCGATCTGATACTCCATGTCCATTAAAACTAATTCCACATCCTCCCTCTCTTTAGCCCCTGGAAACCCCTATTCTAGTATCTGTCTCTATGAATTTGAGGACTCTAGGGACCTCATATTAGTACAATAGTTGTCCTTTTGTGTCTGGCTAATTTCATTTAGCATAATGTCCACAAGAGTCATCCATGTTGTAGCATTTGTCAGAATTTCTTCCTTTTTAAGACTGAGGGCAGTCTTGTTTATCCATTCATCTCTCCCTGGACTCTCTATGCACTTTTAAATAGGTTATTTTGTGTGATCTTCCCAGGAACCTTCTCGGAAGGTTCTTCTCACTGTTTGATATTTGAAATGAGTTTTCAAAGAGTTAAGGCATTTGTTCAAAGTTAATGCTGAGCTATGGATTGCTAATATATAAACTTCCCCCCGCTGAAGTCCAAAGCCTGTGGGTTCCCTCCTGCTCTCAGCTTCCTACATGAATCAGCCACCTTTTGATTTTTGGAAGGAGAACCAACATCATGAGTCAAAGGGCTTTGAAAACCACAAGCTGACAAATAGCTTAGAGTCATATATATCATCCTTGTTAACACTAAATTTTTTCCCCAAACAAAATTATTAATTAATGTGCTTTTGAATTGATCAAAGATCTGTTCTAAAAGATAGGATTTTTTTTTTTCACCAAATAAAAGAAGCATATTTCCTACAGGTTATTCTGATGAGGCTGCATCTTATCTGGAACCTCACCCAGAATCAGGAAATACTTGAATACTGTCGTAACAGGCAGGAGATTCCTTTTGCAGGAGATGGTCTGTTTCCTGAAGTGGTTGACTACTTCTCAGCCATGCCTTCTTGCTTTGTGGCCAGAAGGTGGAGACATACCATGTCAAATACCTCACTGCTATTCTCTACTCAGGATTTTTCTCACCAAATCCAGCATGTCCTAATCAACTTCAAATAAAATGGGGTCTATTATTGATATATGTCATTGATATATCTCATATATGTCATATGAGATATATGAACTGATATCTCAAAACTTTGGTCAAAAATATTTTATGAACTTTTACATGGAGAAAAAATGTTAATGTAAAAGAGCAAAATATTAGACTAGTTCCTGACACACGACAGGATCTCTCTATATTGTGAAAGAATGAGTAGTACATTTAAGAGCCTATTATAGAAGTGATATTGGAAAAAGTGGTCTAGTACTTTCATGGATGCAAACTATAGTCCACCAGTTTTTGGTCTCTGCTCTTTTGACATTGTGGAATGCAATTATAGAGTGAGTCTAGCTGTATACCTATAGTACATGTTTTAGAAATGTAATGCCACAGAAGTCAATGAATATATGACTTGTACTGCTGCCAAAATTTATTTGGTGGTATTTGAAGCCCATGAATGACTTAATAAACTTTTGGAAGGTGAATAATAATGTAAGAACAAGCTCGGCGTTGTATTTCTGATTTTATTATATAACCCTTCTTTCTGTATCTACTAAATGTGATTTTTTAAGTTATTGCATTCGCATTTGCTTCTAGAAATGTACACAAACGAAAGTTAATCTGTAGGGGTTGGATAAGAACCTTGAGACAGTATTTTAGACTATTTCCTTTCTTTACGCAGAATTCCTAATATTTACATACTATGGTCCTAAAGACTCCAAGACAACTCTTTCACTAAAATAAACAAGCATATAAGGAATCTATTTTATTAGCATAATTTAAAAAACCATCTTAGTAGCAAATGATCTTGTTTCAAATTTTTGTAGCTTGATACATCCCTGTGAAATTCATGGACCCTGGCATGTCTCCCAGGACCCAGGATATTATGTGATCATCTGCCCTTTCTTAGCTTCTTCTTGACTCCCTGACATATAAAAGAAAAGTGCAGGCGTAAACTTGCTACCAGGCATCCTTAGGAGGATGGCATTTTCTCTAGGCCAATATCCTATTGGAAAAAAAACCAAAACAAAACAATAACAACAACAACAAAAAGCAACAAAACAGGTAGAAATTTATTTCCTTGTCAAGCCTCTAACCAATCCTTTTCATATTCCTTATTACCTGCTTATTGAAAGTAATTGACTAACTCAGTTGGGTAGAGCACCAAGGTAGGGAGGCCGAGGAGCTGTTTCTTCTCTGCGTGAGCTGGAAAGTGCGCTCCTTTGCTGGCAGGAACTGTATCCGAACTTTGGTCACTGCCCTAGGAGTTCGAATGGCAGTGTTCAGCATCACTCTGTCACCATTACCAGAAATGGGGACGGTGCTGGAAATATTCAAATTCTACACACTTCCCTCCCAGCAGAATCTTTTGGATGTGAGAGGTAGCACATCTAGCTCATAGAAGGGAGGTCAGGCTAACATGTTTAGCTAATTAATCACCCTCTTCCATAGCAGGACAAAGAGAACCCATGTTGCAGTCTGAGCCGTTCGCCAGCTGGTACCATCGGCAGCAGGTTGCTACAAAGAGCCTGCAGACATCGCAGATGTGTAACCCCATGTTGGATGCTCTAAACATGGAAAGAGCTACCTGAGCAAAATAATGCAGAACAGAGAGGTTTGAATTGCGCGCAAGGAAGTAATACCGTGTTTACCCGAAAATAAGACCTAGCCGGACCATCAGCTCTAATGCATCTTTTGGAGCAAAAATTAATATAAGGCCTGGTCTTATAAGACCGGGTATAACATAACATAACATAACATAACATAACATAACATAACATAACATAACATAACATAACATAACATAACATAACATAACATAACATAACATAACATAACATAACATAACATAACATAACATAACATAACATAACATAACATAACATAACATAACATAACATAACATAACATAACATAACATAACATAACATAACATAACATAACATAACATAACATAACATAACATAACATAACATAACACAATACCAGGTCTTATAGTACAGTAAAATAAGACTGAGTCTCATTAATTTTTGCTCCAAAAGACACATTAGAGCTGATGGTCTGGCTAGGTCTTATTTTCAGGGAAATGCGGTAGAACATCATCAAAAAACTTACAAAAGCTATCTCCAAGTATCTGTCAGAGGCTTCCTAGGAAACAAAATCTTTGTGATTCTAGGTTTCTGACCAAAGAATCCTCAGAAGTTGCTTTATCAACAGCTTCCCTACTGAGAGACTAATCATGGATTTTGAAAATTTCAACATACTGATGACCTTGAAAAAATCAAAACTGCCCCTTTCCAGATGGGCAAAGTCAGTGTAGGCTAGAACAATTCCATTTTAACCTCTAATTTCTTGAGGTGTTTATATTCCTCCGGGACACCCCAGGGTTTTAATTTTTACGTAGTCCTCAATCAATCTTTTTCTTTTTTGTCTCCCTTTAGCAGCATGCCTCTAAAGGTCTGCCCGTCTGTAAGTGTATATAAGCTCACGTTTATCTAGTACTGTTCAGTTATCCGTCTATCTGAAATTCTCAGGAATCACCTGAAGAGGCCCCTAGGGAACCTCGGCATCTCTGTAGGCCAGTGGTTCTAAACCTCAGTGTATCTCACTCACCTGGACACCAGGTAAAACACAGATTCTTGGCCCCCCATCTCCTCCCTCAAGGATTCTGCTTCAGTAGCTCTGCCAAAGGGCCTGAGCCTTTGCCTGTTGAACAAGTCCCCAGCTAACGCAGATTTGACGCTGCTGGTTCTGGGACCACACTTAGAGAACCGCAGCTGTAGGTCAGGGGATGGATTTCCAAACTTGGTTGAAAATAAAATCATCAATATAACATATCACAAACACACACTTCCTGACCCTGTCACAAAATAGGATCTTGACATATACAAAATAAAAATGATGCAAAATTACCAATCTTGAAATGGATGCCCTTCCCCTAACTCCACCTATATTTTAAAAAATCCTCATTCTTTCAAGATTTAGCATTCTTTCCATGAAGCAGTTGCCCACACCAAAAGAAGCTCTTTCATCCTTCTGGTCAAAGTATTGTAGTTTTCCTGTTCTTAACTACTATTTGAACGTGGACTTTTTGAAGATTGCGGCTTTGTCTGAGTCTTCTTTGGGACTTAAATAAAGCAGCTGTTTAAAAATGTTTAAATCATCACTTTCTTTCATTCTCATGAGAAATCAAAGTTTCATTTCCACTAAGATCTTTATATTTGAGTGGTTGCTACCGGTATAGTAAATGTGTAGTTTGACAAAAATAGTGGTATATACTGCTATTGACTCACAACTGCATTTGGATCTAGTTTCACATCAACTTAGTTATACTGAAGATGCTAAAAGGGAGCTCTTCCTCTGTCACATTTCTGCTGTCAGTCTATTTCCTTTGGTGCCTCTTTCCTTGTGTAGTCTGCGGCTACTTCACCAAACAGCCCAATGATAGGAGTCGACAAGAAAAAGAGCCACTGGATGCCTTCCAGTCACTGGGATATGGTACAGTCTCAGTTCCATGCTCCAGAAACTCAGACTTTGGGTTGTAAAGTTCAGGGGTCTCTGTAATTTTTAGACTGTGAAGGTCAAGGGGAACCCAGATATTGCATATTTGTCGCTGATTCCCCAGCCCTAATTTCCAACTTAAATGCTTTAATTTTTCTTTCAGAGAAACCATCGGCTACTTGTCTAGCTTTTTGAAACATAAAGTCATGAGAATAAAGCGTAAAATGTTAGGGATTGAAGTGCTGTCATTTACACTGAAAGTTCCGCCAATAAATTGTAGCTAAGCCATTCAAGAAAGTAGCCTCTATAAGTGGAAAATGTGTCTTTCAAATGTGTCTTTCACAGCCAACTGATGTTAAAGCAAAGGGTTTACGAAAAGCATGATGCTGAGACCTGTTTCTCTCTGAGTCATTTGTAAGCATTAAAAGAAAAAGCTGACAAAAACATTTACTTAAAATTGCCCTGAAACTCTACCAGCTATTCTTAGTCTCTCTTCAAAATCATTAATGCTGGGAAGGCTGAGTGATCAGTGAGGACTGAACTAAAGGTTTATTGTTTTGATAAACATGTTTAAACCCTAAGAAAGAAATGAAAACAGACTAAGACTTATCTGCCAGAATTGAATGACATTTGCAGGAATTAGTTTATTTGAGAAAATTAGATATCTATTTTTTTTTATGTTGAGCATGCATGGAGACCTTTTCATCCACATCCCCAAGCCTGTTATAAGATGGTAGTACGAATCTTGGCAGCTTATAATTTGTTGATATATGCCATCTTTTATTGTGAAATGGATTACATCCAGCTATTGTTGAGTCTTTGCAACACACTCATGGGAAGATAAGTAGTTTTCTTCAGAAGAAAAATTGCTCAAAATTTATGAAAGTGTTTTTATCCCAGTATGTGGAAGAGGTAGTAAGAAGTGTGGTACAGTCTTCTGTGGGATTTTTGTCTTTTGTACAGATTTCCATGGGGAAGTGATATTGCAATGTGGTAAGCAGTCTGCTTAGTGTCATATAATTCAGGTTTTCTGGGTCCTGCCATCTATTTAACGGCTGGGTTAGCCTTTGTCCATTTTAGCAACATTTAACATGCAACACTTTATTTGTATTACATTTAAAAAGGAATTAGTAGATACAAAATCAGTACATTTGGTGCATACCAAAGGACCACATCTCTAAATTATTAATGGTATTAAGACCTTAATCCCTGTATGAAAGGTGTGCTTCTTTTGTGGGTTCTATTAAATTTGTAGAATAATTATTTCAACCCACATTTATGAATTGAATATATAGCTAATAAGGTACTCTAGACCTGGCTGGAGGGTAAATGATAAGAGTAAGGTTTCAAGGACAGCTTTCATAAGAAGGTCTCCAATAGCATGAACGAAAAATATACTGAAGTATTTAGTTTATAACAAATTACCTTTATGTGGTACCTTAGATATAAATATTTGGCAGTTATGAAATGATGAAGATTAATATTTTAAGACAGTATGGCCTGTGGTCAAAAGAGTAATCATTTCCCTACCCCAAATCACCTCTTCTAAGCTTATACCACTCCCACCCCCCATGTCCCCAAAATACAAATGAAAAGTAGTCAGTCCGCGCTTCAGGCCCTGCTCTCCGTTGTATTACTATACCATTTTGCTGGGAATTTTAGATAAAATCTTCTTTATTTTTATAAAACTTTTGTTACTGTTAACTCCCTTCATGTGAAGATCTACTTTAAATAGTATGGGAGCACGTAAGGGTGGATAGGAAATAGAAAAATATATTCTGTATTCGGCCCTTTGCACATCCCACTAACCTGAATCTAGCAAGCAGACCTTGGAAAACACAGAACACACACACACATCTAGACATATAACACATACATAAAATATTTTTAAAATAGCACATAAGTACTTGGTGATCACATGTTGGTGGGTGAACTGAATCCAACCAAACTCTTTCAAGTTTCTATTTCTTGTACTTGTGCTGCTTCAGCTTGTCAGATGCCTATAGAGAGGGTACTATTGGTGCCAAAAACAGATATACACATTTTAAGAAAGGAAAAAACGGTATTAAAATTGTAATACTCAATATATACTGATAACAGAAGATGAATACAGCTCATATGTATACAGTTTTTTGGCGCCCCTAATATGCCCTTAATATTCTTACTATTTCAGTGGCAACATTACCTATTTTCCCAAATAACACTGTTTGTTTTTTTTTGTTTTTTTTTTAACTTTTTGTATTTATTTATTTATATGTACCTCCATACACATTCTCAGACACACTGTACCGACTCTCCCCAGGCTTTGCATCCAGCACTGCTTTAGCCCTAGATTGTCAGTTGTGTGGGGGAGTTTTCGTAAACCTCTGATTCTTAGGCTTGATGGGGTGTGTTTGGGGAATACCAGTTTGTCTCTTCATTATGAAAGCAGAAGCTCAGATATCTTATGTCCCTGGGGTTCTCATGGGAATGGAAGGAAGACATTTGATTATACTATATGTAGTTTCGTTGTCCAAGGAGTTACCATATTTATTATTTAGAATGAAAATACAGAGTTTGCCACAGAAATAAAGATGTGCTGACAATTGTGAAGGCTTTAGAAAGCTTCAGGGAGATGTTAGGGTAGAAATTAAATTAACGCCAGCTAATTACACTTGTAGTTTCCAAGTTACTTCAAAACAGACCTGAGCATACTCCAATTAGGGGCATCCCAGGCCAGCTTCCTTTGTTATATAATTTTGCTGTGTTTTTTATTTCTCTCTGTGCATTTCAAAGTCTTTCATAACCAGAGTTCTGAGAGGGATGGACTTATTTGCACAAAGAATCCAAGGATATTCTGTGGGGGGAGACACCCAAATTTCAACGTTCTTCCCCAAATTCAAACTGTAAGGAGACCTTTGGAGATGCTGGCAAAGGCCTAGTGGTAGGAATGAGCAACAAATTCCCCCAAACAAGCAGAAAGAGAGCTGTGGGCTGGGTCCTAGAGTTGGCGGGACAGAGGAGGGAAGGTGATTATGGGACTATGAGGTTCTTATCCAAACTTGTGCGCAAACCTGGGCTGCATGGAAGGGTTTTGTGAGTGAACAGAAGGAGTAATAACTTTCCCAGAATATTCAACCCACTGTGGACATCGGGCTCCTTGACTGAGCCTAGTTTAACTGCAGCACACATGGCTGTGTTCGTACCTTTGATTATACTAGGCTGGTAGGCCTCAGAATTTAGTGTGTAAAATAACCACTAGGAAACTTGTTAAAAAGCAGAGTCCTGTGTCCTTTCCCAGAGATTCTAGATTAGGGCTCAGAAATGTTCATGTTTAACAACTATCGTAGGTGTTTCTCCTTCAGGTGATCTGGGGGGGGGGGGGGGGTATTTTAAGAAGTGCCTTCCTGCTATAGGGAATTGGGCCCAAGGCAGAGAGAAGCCATTCTTACAATTCTATAAAATGAGAACAGTGATGTTGTTTATCAAACTGTTGTAATCTGAGAATTAAAACAGACAGACTTGTGTGAAGGTGTTTGCAAATTTTGGAGGATTCTATAAATGTATGATAGCATTTATTTTGCAGCAGGGAGCCCTTTAAAAATGTCCTCTTATCATCAGGACGCATCGTTCTTTCTGCTTCGGGAACATTTTATATTAAAAGGGCTTTGGTCAACTGACCTGGGTGTCTAACACTGTTTTTAATATAATTTCTATGAGGTAAAAAATGTATCTGGGGTTCCAAATAATCAATTTAGCAACAAACTTTTGGAACCAGATCCACTCCTCTGTTCGTGACATCCTGTTAAGAGGGTTAGTGCACAAGATTAAATAACATCTTAGCGCTGTGAGTTTATGTAGCTTCTGAAGGTACTTGTTTATGTACAGGGAACACTTTTGGTTCTGGAACAGTACTTCTCAGACTTGAACTGTGTGCAGACATTTTCAAAAGGAAAAAGATTTTTGTAGACCCCCCGTCAATTTAATATTTTCAACAAGATACAACTTAAATGAGTACAACCCAAAACTAAAAAGACACAAACTCCCCATACCTTTGTTTTTTTTTATAAGACCAAAACAAATTTATAAATTAAATATAATGCAAACTAAAAACAAACACGAAAACACTGATTCGTCTGACTGAATCTTTGTTACAGTTTCAACACTGGTCACATTGTCGATTGGGTACTGACTGCGGAGGGTGAAGTTCTTTTGAGTTCCACATACCTGGTATTCTCCCAGGATTTTCTCTATTGGAAATTCTGCAAACCATAATTTGTGCAGTGGTTTTACAAGCTAGGAATACATTGCCTGTTGCACATGACTTTGTTTCTTTCCTCATTAGTCTATAAGAATTAGGGTCGTAGTGCTTGTCAACCTTACATGTCATGTCGATGGACACAGCTGCATCTGGACCTGGCCTAGCACCTGGTACAGTGCCAAGGAAATGGTAGGTGTGTCTTAGTCAGCTCGGGCTGCTATAACAAAAATATCATCAACTGGGTGGCTTAAACAACAAACATTTATTTCTCACAGCTCTAAAGGCTGAGAAATGCAAGATCAAAGTGTTTACAGAACCAGTGTCTGGTGAGGGGCCACTTCATGGTTTTGCACGTGGCCATGTTCTTGCTGTGCCCTCACATGGGGAAGAGACAGAGACTGAGACAGACAGACAGAGAGAGAGAGAGAGAGAGAGAGAGAGAGAGAGAGAGAGAGAGAAACTCTTGTGTGTCTCCCATTCATGAGGGATTACCACCCATGACCTAATTACCACCCATAGACTCCACCTCCTAATACCATCCCATTGGGGGTTAGGGCTTCAAAATATGAATTTACAGAGATACAAACATTGAGTCCATTTCAGGGTGCCAAATAAATGTCTTTTGAATGAATGAGGCATATCGACTCTCCTCTATGGTTCCTCTAGCCCTCATCCCTGAGTCTATAGCTCTTCCTTGTGGTGTTCTCACAGCTAAGCAAGTCTAGGCTGTGGTTCTTTCCCAGTCGGTGGCTCTGAACACCATTCTAACAAACCCTGGGGCAGTAGCCAACAGTGCTATGCACTGGAATAAAGAAATCCAGTCTGTATTTGGTCCAACTGCTTCCATGGACCTCAAATTCAATCTTCTCTTGCCAATAAAAATGATTCTAGCATATGGCCGAGATCCAGACAAGAAAAATTGGAAAAGAAGTGGAATTCAATCAGGGAACAAATACATTAGTAGAATCTAATCAAGGGATAAAAGAAATTAGCTGCAACTTGGTTAAAGGTGCACAATTTCCTCTACCTAAATTAGGTGATAAAACACTGAAACAAGCTTATGATAAAAAATCGGATGAAGCTGTCGCTTGAAATATATTCTAGGACATGTGTGATATTCAGAGCTGTGAAACTCGACTCCAGGTGGAATAACTGGGCATAAGGTCCCCGGCTGACATAGTACACAGACCTTAACATTTAGAAAGTAGTCAGCTGTTCACCTGAAATTTGGGGAGAATCAGCTTTGAAATACACAGTACCTAGGTTCCATGTCTTCATATTGGATTTGACAGATAATTAAGTATGTCCCGGTCCTGAATCTTTGGCCTAGGGAACATGGGATAAATTTATGTTAGGCTAAATGATTCCTCCTGAATTGGAAAATGACTTTACAGTCCATGGAAGATGTTAAAGGAAGCAGAGAGATGATGAAATGAGCCACCTTCCACAGCCTTAATGCTTTTGTGCCACGTTTAAGAATACATCCTGTCACCATTAATTCTATTTGTGCTTATTTGTTATTAAAGGTGTTTGAAACAGTCTGACCTATTAGAATATCTACAAATTCGCTTTGATATTTTGATTTGAAATGTGCAATTAATATTAGACATGTTATTTAATTTTGAAAGGAGTAAAATAATTTCATTACATTGGTAAATTGTTTTTGAATATTTAAGAGAGCAGCCTTTGCTACAGCTGATCATTCCTTCCTGTTGAAACATTCTCTTCCTCTGGTTCTTGAGACTGTTCCTTACTCAAGGCCTCTTCTTGCTCGTTTGCTGATTCCTCCTCTTTTCCCCAAGCTCAACTTGAAGTGTCCTGGACTCAGCCTAGGATCTGTCTTTCCTCTCTCCCTGGCCCCATCCCATCTGGTGGCTTTAAACACCACAGGTTACCTGATGACTCCCGGATGTGTGTACCTGGCCTGACCCTCTGCCCTGAACTCCCAACCTGGGTCTTCATCTGCTCCTTACTTGATACCAAGGCCTCTCAAACTTTACGTATCTAAAGCGAAATCCGTGCACTATATCTACCACCACCTTAGCACCACCCTAGTAACTTATTTCTCTCAAGTCTTTCCCATCTCAGGAAAGAGCAACTCTGCCTTCTATTAATAGCTGGTCAGGCCAATGGGCTTGTAGTCATCCACGACTCTTCTCTGTTTAAGGCACATCTAGTCTATCAATGAATCCGTTTACTGATTCTTCAAACTCAATGATCACTGCCATTTTCATCATCTCTGCGCTTCCACCCTGGTTGAACCAAGCCACACTCATTTCTCACCTGGATTACTACAATTGCCTATTACCTGGTCTTCTTCGTTGCCCCAATCCCCACACAGCAATAAGAGATATCCTGGTAAAAGGCGAGGCAGATTCTCCCCTTTGCTCAAAATGCGTCCATGGCTCCCATCTCATTAAAGAGACAAGCAAAAATATGAAAAGGATAGCAATATCTCAGTCAGGGAAGAACTCCAACTTATTCATTAAGATCCTGAAGAATTGTTTAGACATCACCCATGTCTATGATAAGAATTCTCTAACGTGAGTCTGAATGTCTTGACTTTTGGACCAGTTTTTTAATCCATTGGCCAGTGTTCACAATTATACCTCTCTAAGCTTTTATTCCTCCAGCATGCCCAGCCACATTTTTAAACAAATAAGTCATAAATGTGGAACTGGCATAGGCAGTAATGAAAAGTAATTCGGGACTTATTCAGCACATTTTCATTTACGCAAATGCCAAATCATAGTCACTCCACTGACGTCTCTCGGTGAAGACCTCTGTATAAAGATCATATTTCAGCACCCTTTTGTCTAGATTTACTGCTGTTGAAGAGGAGAGTGCTTGAATTGAAGAGGTGTTCAAGCACCTGTCAAGCACTTAAATCTGATCACTGTTAATGAAATCCCAATATCACTTCCTTACCAAACAAGAGAAGCACTAGCTATTGTTAGAACAAGGCGTTCTTTTGAATAGGCGCTGCTGAGAATTGTCACAAAGCATGAGCCATGGAAGGTGGTTGGCTGGTAGCTCAACTTTCAAACATCAGTCATCTTTTAATGCTGCTTGAACATTCTGACTTGAAGTCACAGGCCTCAGGGTACAAGTTTCCACAGCATTCAGACGAATTCTATTGCCTGCTAAAGAAATGGAGCAAGCTGTATTGCTATTAATGCCAAAGGTTCTGATTTACTTTAAAAGTGTGCTAAGAGTGTTGGTGACATAGGCAATGGCAGGCAGGGTCGGAAGGAAGGAAGCGGAAGCAGTACCATTGGTAGACTGACTGAAAGCAGGCAGGTGGGAGAGAAAATAGAAGAGGTTTTAAGAGGCAAGAGAAAAAGTAGTAAGTGATCTGGTAACTATTGAGTGCCAGAGAAGGTAGGCAACGGAAGTCAGAAGAGCACAGGAGAATGAGTAATATAGGAGAAGAAGAGAAAACTATCCTTTTAGTAACTTGTGATGCGTATTTTCTCCTCTGTCAATAGGGGACAGGGTTCAAGTATTACATGCTAAATAAGGCAATCTATTCCTTTGTGGGGAATTAGAGTATTTAGAAAATGGTGTGACTTCACACCATTATCATTAAGAAATGCCCCCCATCCCATCATTTCCTTTGGGGCAGGAGATCTGACAAAGAGGAGTGGTAGCTATCATTTTTATTGAACGCTTGCTACAAGCCACTGGCTGCACTGAGTGCTTCATTTGCATTATTTCAGTGAATTCTTACATCACCCTGAGTCAGTAATATTGTTATCCCCATATCTCAGCAATTAAAACTGAGGTTCAGAGAAGTTAAATAACTTTCTCATAGCTAGTTTGAAGCTTGGCTTTACATTCATGGACATAACTCCAAAACCCCACATGTCAACAGTATACTAAAATTTGATAATACATAAACATTTAAAAAATATTGGGAGGAACTTAAAGGTCATCTGGTTCCATTTTCAAATTCTAGTCTCTGGACTATTTTAGGCTGATGATGAAATTTTTGATGGTCTGTTGCAAAGTTAGCAAAGTAAGGCCAATGCTAATGAAATTTTAATATAACCAAATTCACTTAACTTGGAGAACTGTTTACTCTGATATGGTGTCATTATTTCTTGGTAGGTCCCTAAAAATGACCTTCCTATAATGAAAAGCTATGACTAAGAGTAGGGTTTCTGTTAGTGTACTTAGAAATATAAAAACTTAGCACTGTGTTGCCACCTACCAATTGTATTGGTTTAAGAAATCCAAAGCTCTTGGGATCATTGATCCAGTTTCATCCCCTACTCAGCTATTTCCTGCAACGGCCCTAAAAGTTGGCCCTGCAGATTTGTTTTTAATGTTTCCAATGATAGAGTTCACTCTATCACTTTTGGACAGAGTTCATGCTCTGTTGGGATAAATTTCTTCCTTTTATTGAATTAGAATCTTTATCTAATTAATGGAACAACAAAGAATAAGAATATCCCATTAGATTTGAAGGCAAGTGTTTCAGAGCAGACACCATGTACAATTGCATCCTTCCACTATCAGAAATTATTCTTTGTTTACTTGTTTATTGACTATCGTTTCCACCTCCCATCAAGTGTCAACTTCATGAATACAGCGACCTTTTCCCCGGCCCCTAAGACAGTGCCTGGCACAGACAGGTGGCCAATCCATATTGTAGCAAGCATAGACATTCAATAAGTATCTGGTCAGTTTACTAATAAAGCTAACTTCTCCTTACCCGATAGATTTAAATAGTATTTAAATATTTGAAGTCAGCTCTCATGACCCCAGGAAGTCTTCTTTCTTTTTCTGGACTAAGAATGATCAGGCCCATGAATTGCTTCCGCTATGATAGAGTTTTCAGATTCTCATGGATGTTCCACCTTTGTGCCCACTCCAGAGCATAAATGAAGCTCCTAAAACATTGCCCTAAAACCAAATACGTTGCCCTAAAACTGTGAGGCTAGGCCCTGGCCGATTCCGGGGGTCTGTTTCTTCTCTGAATGTCATAGCATGGCTTCAGTTTACATTTTTAAGTCACGTGATATGGCTACCTATTAAGCTTGTAATTGATGGCACCTCCTAAATCTTTGTTGCCTTTATTTCTGTCAGGCAAAATCTCTACAATTGAGCAAAACATAACATTTATCCCCTTTACATTCCATCTTGATGTCTGACCTATCATTTAACCTATTGAGAGAGCTTTCTAAATCTTGATTTTTCATTCACTCATTCACTCAATCAGTAATTTCTGAGCACCTACAAAATGTCAGGCCCCATCTTCAGTGCCCCCCTCCCCTGCACTTTTGTGTTGTTGGTGAATACAGTAAACACACTCTCTGTATTGTCACCTCTCTGACTTGCTACCATCCTCTGAGTTGACATCTTCTAAATAATCAACACTTGTGCAATTGCTAGTTTAATCAGGTATGAATCCTCCAACTTCCATTGTCACCTAGCCCACACTGGTCCTGAGGATGGCATGAGAGACTTGTCCATGGTTTTGTCAGCTCGTGGCCCCGAGAACAGAGTAGATGGTCCACTAAAGAAGGAAACAAATGGCAACAAACTCTACGACACCTGTCAGCCTACTAAGCAGAGACGCCCACTTACGCATGCACAGCTTCCAACAGAGTCAGGCACCTTGGCTTTTCCCCAGCGCTCTGGTTCAGTACATTCCTCCTCCTGGACCAGCCTGCCCTCCCAGCCTGTCAGCTGCAGTTAAACAGCCACATTTTCTGAGACCTCATTGTGTGCCAGACACTTTCCTTTCATGATCGCCATCAGTCTTCACAACAGCCTCATGAAGTGTAGGGACTGTTCTTATCACCGATCTGTCTGAAAACGCTATCATAGGGGAAGCAATTCAGGGGACTGATCATATTAGCCGATGAGGAAACTGATGTGTGGGGCAGCTGTGTAATGTTCCCAAGTCTGAGATCTCGAGAAACAGAGCTGGGATATGCTCCAGGCTGCCTGACTCTGCAGAACACAGCTCTCCCTCTGACACAGGAATTGTGGTTCCAAGGCCTGGCTGGCTTTTGCCTCAACTTCCTTTGATCAGAGCTGTCCTGAAATACTCTTATCCCTCATGTGGCTGCCATGACATCCAACTGGGCACTTTATATTTTTATTTATTTTTTAATTACAGTAGACATTCAGTATTATTTTATATTAGTTTCAGGTGTACAGCATAGTGGTTAGACATTTATATAATTTACGAAGTGATCCCCCCAATTAGTCTAGTATTCACCTGACACTATACATAGTTATTACAACATTATTGACTAGATTCCCTGCACTGTATTTCATATCCCCTTGACTATTTTATAACTACCAATTTGTACTTCTTAATCCCTTCAACTTTTTCACTCAGCTCCCTAACTCCCTTTGCATCTGGCAATCATGAGTTTGTCCTCTGTGTCTATGAGTCTGTTTCTGTTTTGTTTTTATATTTAGTTTGTTCTTTGGATTCCACATGTAAGTGAATTCATATGGCATTTGTCTTTCTCTGTCTGACATACTCCACTCAGCACGATACCCTCTTGGTCCATCCATGTTGTTCCTGATAGTAAGATTTCATTGTTGTTGTTTTTTATGGCTCAGCAATATGCCATTGTATATAGGTACCACCTCTTCTTTATCCAGTTGTCTGTTGACGGGCACTTAGGTTGCTTCCAAATCTTGGCTGTTGTGAATAGTGCTACAGTGATAGCGTTTTTTTCACTCAACCTCTTACAAGGGAGCTGTTATTATCACTATTTTTATATATCAGGAAATGGAGAGAGAAACTTTCCCAAGATCAGTATGCTTCCAAAAATGACTCTCACAGCTCCAGGTCGCAATTATGCTCTCCTTTAACTCCCTGTGCCTTAGTTCTCTATTTGACGTTATTCCCAACATTCTGCGTATGACATTCCTTATACTAGTAATCCTAAAAGAAACGAGGGTAACATGGCTCGACTGGGTTTCTGTAAAGCAGTGAAAGTGTGTGGTTACCACCATTTTTCTGTCTGATTTTTTAATTATAACAGGTTAATAACTGAACAGCAATGCATTATGTAAAAAATAAAAAAGGAAGATAGGAACGTTCCAAATATCACATTCCATAGAGAACCTACCTGTAGTTATGTTTTATGCAAAGCAAAGTAAGAAGACTTGATTTGTTGTTTGGCGAGGCTCAGTTCTGGGGTTTGAATCTGTATTCTAAAAGGTCCACATGTGCAGTGAGAACATTATCCTGTTCAGGCAGTGTATTCGGTGCTCCATTTGTCTATGAATATTTATAGAATAATAACAGTTTTGAACAAGGTTATCAGGTAGGGCTTGGAACAATTTCACAATGTTACAGAGTCAGTGGCACAGAATTTGACTGCTCTCCCCATGCTGAGTTCTCTTCAAGATTTTTCTACTTCAGTGATATCAGTCTCTGATATCAACTGTCTGGAAATCTCCTCTGGTTTTCCTGTGGTCATATGTTCAACTGTGTTGCTCATAACATCAAGCCAACGTTTGACATCTAAATATTTTAACCAGAATTCATTCAAAGATGATGGCATGGTCAGTTTTCAGGTGTTCTTGGTCTCAAATAATGATGTTCTCTTTGATTATTTATTTCTCTTTGTTTTTGTCATTTCATAAGGTAAAGGATCATCATTGAGGTGGGTGATTCACAAAACTACTTTTTATGATGTGATGCAGGAAGTTTGCCAGCATCGCTTTAGCCTCCATTCCAAAATCTTCTGACGGGCTAGTGATAGTCAGGCTCTTTGGCAATCTCAATACCTACTTGAAACATCGCTCTGTCAGAACTTGGCAACTTAACTGAAGGCAGGACTCTTGGTCTCAGTGGAGACCGTTGGTGGGGGACAGGGATGAGTGCTGAGAAGTCTCAGGAAGGCTCTGAGGCCACCAGAACTTTATTTTCGTTGTATTCACAAGCCACATAGAATCACCAGCTCCAAAACAGCTGAATAATGGTGCAACAAGCACTTAGCGAGCAGCGACAGCGTACGAAATACTGGTTTAGGAGCTAGAAGTACAAAGATGGATAGCATGTGATGGAGCTCTGGAGGAGCTGATGATGGGCTAGTGGGGAGGTTGGTACCCAGTCAGATACCTTGACTATCATCAGTGCTGTAGGAGGCGAATGGGCAGGATGCTGTGGGAGCACTGAGGGGAACCTGTGCTTCTGGGACTCTTCCTGAAGGAGATAACTCCTGAACTGAGTCTGCAAGAATAACTAAAGGGGACAATAAGGGCATTCCAGTGAGAGGGAACAGCCTGAACAAACTATGAAGGCCTGAAGCAGCAGGTTGCATGCTGGTATACACCAAAAAATGCACTATCCTCAGAGTGCAAAGAAGGAGCCAGGAGAGACAGGAAACGAAGCTGCAGCTCAGTTCACAGAGCACATTGCTTACCTTCCTATTTGTGGAATCCAGACTGTGTTCTGTGTTCCCGGGGAGCCTTTCAAACTATTTTATTCCCCTTACATAATTAGGACAGTATTTGTCTGACCTTAGTCTTCTGGCGCTTTTTTTGTTTTCTTCCCCACTTTCCTCCAAAGTTGTTCAAAGAATTTTTCTGCTTCTAGAATTTTGTTTCATTTGCATGTCTTTATGTTTTGCATCTCTACTTCCTCATACCAGTGGTGCTCTGCTCTTTCCAGCCAGAATGTTATTGATAATGATAATAAAAATGCAAATGAGGAGCAAGGCATGGGTGCCCCTTCTATCAAATGCAACCCCTTGGCTGTTGTAAAATTCTGCTTCGGCTCTGATTGGCTACCCAGTCCCCCTTCTTGTGGATTTGTACCTCTTTTCTGTATTTCCCTTAAGTTGGAATTGTCCTCCTGGGTTTGAATATGCTTAGAGGTTTTGTTTGAAGCAAAGTGGCTAGTGAAAAGAGCTTGAGCCTTGAAGTCTGAGAAACCTAGTGGTTCTTTTTCTGATTTAAATAAAAAAATGTTTTACTATGGAAAATTTCAAAGGAAGTGGAATATGTATGATGAACCCCTTATATAGCCATCATCCAGATTCCATAGCGATCAGCATTCGGCCATTCTTGTTTCATCAGTCATCCCACCTGCTCCTCAAGCTTGAGTAGATTTTTTGTTTTCAGTGCTTCATTTGCCAGGTAAGTTATATACTTTGTAATGCAAAACCTTAACTTATGATTTGGACAACTGCCTACAGTTGTGTGCCCCATCCCCCTTTCACCACAGAGGGTCAATCTATTTCTCCAGAAAGTTCCCTTGTATCACTTCCCAAGCAATCTGTCTGTTCCCCAAAGCACTATTTGATTTATTTCACCTCAGATACGTTTTTTCCTGTTTAAGAAATTCATATAAATGGAACACACAGTGTATATTATTTGTGTGCAGGGCTTCATTTGTTAGGTATCGTGACAGACTTAGCTTTGAGAGTCTCTTCTTTGTATCTGTCTTTGGATGAGTTACTAGGCTTCTTTGAGACTCGATTGCCTTCTCTAGAAAATGGCAGAATAATGGCAATAAAAATGAACAAAAATTAAACGGGCTTTAGGAAGATACAGATGTCTTCTCTAATGCAAACTAATGCTAATTATACAGCAGCTGGGACGTAGGAACATGAACACCTTCAAGGTTTACTTCCTGTCTGAAAAGATAGTCCATATTTGCTGGCTTTCTACCAATAATTGCTTGTCTTCAAGTGTGATGCCTGGATAGGCATAATGTACTGGTCAGCATCTAGTCAAGAAAACAGATCTCACACCAGGTAGTTCGGTAGAAGGAATTTATTACTGGGAACTCGTTTAAAGGTGTTGAAAGCGCTGAGAAGGCAAACAGGCAATGGTGAGAGGCAAAGCAGAGATCAGCAAAGCGGGAAGCCACCAACCTCCCCCTCCCCAAGGCGGAAGGACCATGGGAAAGAGGTGGTATCTCCAGTTCCCATCAGTGAAGGCCACCAGTGGGTCCTGGAGCCTCTTTGGAGGCTGCTGGGAATATGGAGGAGATGCAGCCACTTCCAGGGATGCCTCCTGAAGCCCACATGGGGCAGTGTGCTGCGATAGACCCTCCCCCTTTTCCTGCAGCCAGTCTTCTGTGAACGCAGCCTGTGTACAGGGAGCCTGGAAAAGTTCAGCAAGAGTCAGTGACTCACAGTACTGAGCAGAGTAGGAAGACAGGGACCAACAGGAAAATAATGAGTATGTGTAGGCAAAAAACATTCTCCACACACACACACGATAGTTAAGAAAATTACCCTCAATAATAATTAGCTCTTGAGGTACTTCTTACCTTCTAGGGTAGGACTCATCAATAGAACTTTCGGTAATAATGGAAATATTCTATAGCTGCACTGTCCACAACTAGCCACGTGTGGCTACGGAGCACTTAAGAGGGCACGAGTGCAACTGAGGAACTGAATTTTTAAATTTTAATTCATTTAAATTTGAATAAAGGGCTAGTGGCTACCATATTGCACAGTATACCTTGTAGAACATGGTCCGTTCATGATAAATGATCCATCATTTCATGTGTGTAGTCAGTAAGCATGTTTGAGCGCCTGGTGTGACCCAGGCACCGTATTAGGAACTGAAAATACCCAGAGGACTAGAGCTGTGCTTCTAAGCCTGAGGAACTCAAACACTTCTTGTCCAGTAAGAAAGAATTAACAAGTGATGTCACAGAGTTATTTCCTTTAGAAAGAGTAAATGCTGTGGGAAGAGGAAACAGAGACTCGCCTATGTTTAGGCCTTTACTTAGGCTGCTCCTATTAGTATTCCCAGTTTCTATACATGTGGAAATCGTAGCATAGAGAAGTTGAATGAATAATCCAAGATAGACATAACCATTGGAAGACCATCTCATACCCAACAGTCCTATCCTTCATCACTATACAGCCTCCCCCCTGAACATATGAAAATTGGAAATCATGTAGTGGAAAATTGAAAAAGGCGTGTTATGCTGCTTAGGGTCCAGCTTTTCAATTCCCAGGCAACCCCCTGTGCTCTCAGTGTGACGTGCGTCTAAGAACGTTTGATCTGTGCATATGGGAAACATGGGCCTGGAGAATATAAGCCAGTGCCTCTGCAGGGCTGTTGACCTCAGGGGGCAGTTGATTCAGCCAAAAAGCCCTTGAAGACAGACTGCCGATAAGATAAAAAGTGCCAAAAGGGCTTGGATAGGGCAGCTATATGCTGTCACCTCTGACCAAAGATGAGCAGTGGGAACAGGATACAGTGATCTTGGCTGAAGTTTAATTATTGGGCTGTGGCTATGGCAGAGAGGAGAATTCCTGCATGGATTGATCTTTCCCTAGTGAGACTTTTTGTTTAACAGTAATAATCGCCATTATAGGAAACTCACTGCAAATAAAACTCTTGGCCTTTAAGGGGGGACTAGAACGTATAGTGAGGTTACTTTATGAAGGCTCGATACCCTGAAGCCCAATTCAGCTTGAATTTCTGTCCCCTACCTGTGTGTGTAGAAGGGGAGACAGCTCATCTCATGTTCGTTCTCACTCAATTAACGTATTGCCACCCCACCCTCATTTTATAGAGTGTAATTCCAGGAAGTGGAAAAAAAGCAGTGGATAAGTGAGCTGAACCAAAGAGCGGTGGTTAGAGCTGGAAACTGATGTCCAGAGAAGTTCAAGGGGCTGGCCCAAGGTCACACAGTTCATTAGTGGGAGAACTGGGATTAGAATTCAGGCTTTCTGATTCTCCATTCAAGGACCGTGTCGTTGTATTATCCATTTGTCTGGATTGTTCTTTGCTGGTCATCGCACAGAAATCCAAACAGCAGAACATGTCACCTATCTTTCAGCATTGTCTTAAATCTTTTCTGGAATGACATGGGGTAGGGTATATGAAAATGCATTTGTATGTGTACTTCATTGACTATTTCGATCTTCTGCATATTGTCACGTTTTAATGTGATCTGATAGAGAACATGACTCTGGGTCTCCCAGAGACAAGAAACCTGAGGACGATAATATTATGAGTGTATTTTTTTATATCACTTTCCCAGCACAGAAATACCATTTTACATTTCTAATTTATTTACTTTCTCTTATTGTGTATCATTGATCTGCTAATTAACTTTTGTTCCATTTAATGATGTCTTATTCCACGAAATAACATTCTGTTATATTTTATTCTTATTTAAAATAACTTATATGTACATAGTACCTTGTTGTTTATAAAGTACCTTCTTTACGTGCATTATCTCTCGACATCTTCATAACAATCCTGCTAGACGAAAGGGCAGGGAGACTCAATCCCCATTTTCGCAGATTGAAAACCAAATTACAAAAACCCCCAAAAGATTACGTTTCACAGCGAGTTAACCGGGATTCAGTTCTCTTTACGTTCAGTGTTTATGCTTGAACCTTTGCGGGAATGCTTCTCATCCTGCAGTGGGTTTCAGAATCTCCTGGAGCGTTTGTTAAACATGGATTACTGGGCCCCATCTCCAGAGTTCCTGATTCAGTAAGTCTGGGATGGGGTCTGAGAATTTGCATTTCTGACACATGCCCAGGTGATGCTGACACTGCTGATCTGGCAGCCACGCTTAGCTACCCACCGCTCTATGGCTTTTCCATCACATCTTTAACATTTGGCAGGTAGTCAGTTCCTCATCTGCAATACGAAATCCGAAAAGCCCTGAACACTAAACACTTTTCTTGTGAAGGTTGGCGCAATCTCATTTGGCAGCAACGCCTGACCTGAACTGAGGTGAGGCTATTAATAAATAGTCTTTCTTTATCCCTTGCTGTGAGTGTTCATATAGTTTGCTGCAGAAAAGTTAATATGTTGGATCGCACGAGGTGCCCCAGACCTTTCGGGGGGAGGGGGGGTTCTATGACAGACCTACTGTAATTCCTTTTCGAATCTGAAAAATTCTGAAATCTAAAACACATCTAGTGCCAAAGATTTCAGAGAAGAGACTGTACATCTGTACTAACCTGGCAAAAGCAATTGTGGTTTTTGCTTTTGCTGCTGCTGCAAAAAAATGCCGTTTTTAGGTAGCCAAAAGATTTGAACTCGATACATACCTTTTGAGACATCTTTTTGGAGGATTTTTCAAAAACGTCTGTGCTTTAGCTGCAGAAATGCTACTGCCTGCTGAACTGCAAAAAAAAAAAAAAAAAAAAAAAAAATGTTTAGCAGTCCTTTCCCAGTTACCTGGGCAAATCCCAAGGACACAGTGAACTGAAATGAATATTTCTTGAAGCTTAATTACATTTAATTAGGGATGCCATGAATAACAACCTGCTTTTGACTATGCTCCTTCTAAAGCTTTGATTTTCTACCTGGGAATGAGGTGTCATTAGGCTGCAGACTGGGGGAAGGGGGAAGGAGAGGAGAACTTAGTATTTTCATTTAACAATGAGTCAAGTTTAGATCAGAGACAACTATTCAAATCCCTCAAACATCATTTCATTTAAATGAGACTGCTTCTTAGTGCTATTACAAAACCATAAAAAGCATATTCATCAGGAAACACTAACACTTTTTGTAATTGGATTACATGAAATTACTTGAGCTAAAACGAGTTACAGAGAAAAAAATAAAATTAAGCCCTCACAATCCTTTTATCTGGAGCTTATAATTTTGCGTTCTATTCCTGGAATCGTTGAGGTCTTCTGTCACTGAACTGATGTGGCTGTGTCTCTAGCCATGCTTTCCAGAACCTCTTCTCCTGGATGGTGCTTGAAAGACCCAGAATAGCTAATCATTTTCAGAGAATTAATCATTTCATATTGGCACATATCTCGTGTCCAGAGAGTGCCGTGCCCGGAAGCAGTCAGCCTCTCCTTCCAGTAGCAAAGAGGCTCTTTGTCTCCTGTGTTTAAGGCCAAGCAGGTTTCATGGACCCACATAACCAGCAGACATCCTCCGCCCACTGGGAGACCTGTTTCTCCCAGCTTTGTAATTCTCACTCACCTGCCTTCTATTTTCTGGATCCATGCACACTCCTCATCTAGGGCCAGAATTAATGGGATTCATTAATCATATCAACTTATAGAGCTTAATATGTCTCTAGTTGATTGCAGTGCTCTGTACTCTGGGAGGCCTGTTTTGTATGTCGGGCTGCTATTCAAACAATTTGATTCAATGTGCAGGTTAGGTTCAGAACCTTTTTGATACACCCAAAGTATAATCTAACCAATTTCCCATAAAAAGTAACTCTCTACTCCATCAACACTATCAGTAAACATTCAGTTTGCTGAATATCTCCTCAAAATGTATACCAGTTTTGTTCTTAAGACACCTCTACCCTGGGTTCAGTATCTTCAATGAGGAACAAGAAGGTTTCAGATACTCGAGGGTTGAACGCTGTTTTTCAGGGCTGCAACCACATTGATTTGCACACTCCATCACCCTAGGGACATCCTGCTCCATGTGACTTGTGCCCTGAGGCTTGTGCAATTTGCACCATCTGATGTGGCAGCTCTATGTAGTGTCTCATGCTTTATAAATAAGTATTCCAAGAGTACAGGACTCATTGCCGTCATTATCAGGTCCGTGCCTCCTAAGACGTGTGGGATTTACATAAATGCCAGCTTATTAATAATACTCCTGTAAACCCTGTATTTCTTCTATCAGGATAGGATCGCTAGACCAGAAGACCAGATCTGAAGCTCATAAGGTAGAATAATGATAATAGCATCTACTGGTTTTTGAGGGGCTTAGGCATTGGCATTCCTTAGCTTTGCTGAGCAGCGTGTGGCTCCGTTTATCAAAGCTGAGTAATGTTTTTTAAGTTGTCTTTCATCACATTCCATTCTCTCTCTCGTGTTTATTCACTCCTAAGAAGCCCTTTACAAATGACAAGCTTTTATTATTTATAAGCAACTCATGAAACTCATGGCATCTGTGAGGCAAATCTCAGCCTCTCTGAACTGGCAGCATGATTAGCAAACAAATGGCCATCAGTTTAATTGCAAGAAATTAGCCAATTAATCAGCAAATGTTTGGTTAGTACCTACTGTGTGCAAGCTGCTGTGACAGATACTGAGGGGACGCAAATAATTATAAGAGCAGCTGATGTGTTCTGAGTGTTCATGCATTACACAAGTGGTGATTCTTTTAATTGCATAACAAGTTTTATGAAGCCACTATCAGTATCTCTATTTTGTAGATGAGGAAACTGAGGCATAGAGCAGATAGAGTAATCCAAATTCATGTAATTAATAAATAGTCCCAACAGGGCTTGAACCCAAGTCCTTCTGACTCCAAAGTTTGTGCTCTGAACTAGTACCCCCCATTATTCTTCCCTTCCTGCCCTCCTAGGCTGGTCAGGCTTTAGCCCCCATCTTTCTGACTCCTAGTATAATGGACTGATACTATGTTAGATAAAGGGAATGCAAATGCTTTGTAACAAGCAAGAAGTAAGATTCTTATTTATGCCAACTTAAGAGTTTCCATAGCAGAAATTAAGAGTGACCTCAAGAGGCACTGTGCCCCATTAGCTAACTTCTGCCAGAAAACGACAGCTGGGTTCTTGGCTTTGATGGTCTTTTTTCAGTTAGTTAATAATAAATAACTCTGGACACCAAGTTCTTTTACTTGGGCTACACTTCATAGCTGACTCGCCCTGCCAGTTCTACTGGGAATTCTGCTACTCTGGTTCAATCACATAAGAAATAATTAGGGAAGGTTTCCTCCTGCCAGGATTAGGCACCGCCCACTCTGAACATTTTCTAAGCGAAAGTCATTCCCACTAGGCTCCTTGGAGGAGATCTCTGGGGTCTTAATTACATCCTTGAACTAGTAGTGCTTGAGAAGCATCCAGGCTTCCACTGGAGCACACCAGCGACCTCATCGGTAGGTTCCCCTGAGCATCCAGCTGGGGCAGAATGTGTTTCAGCGCCTCCATTTTTTAGGAGAGAATGTCAGTTCTACCTTCCTCTCACTGAGATGCCAGCTCCTGCCAGAGATCCAGTCTGAGGCCTGGCTTTGGGGAAGAGAGGCTGCAGGATGTTGGTCCCCCACTGGGCCTTGGGTAGATTCACAGTTCTGTCATTGTTTCCAGTCAGAGCTCCAGAAGGCAGCATCCTGGGACCTCTTCTCATGGAATCGCCTTGGCATTCCTAAGTTGTTCTGAGATGCAGCCCTTTAAAGATCACATCCTACTTTGCAGTATTAGTCGTCATGGTGGACAAAATCCAGCCTGTTGCCAAATGCCCTACACAAATTTCCACATGAGCAACTGCATTTAAAACTTAATGCTGGGAGTGAAAAAAGAAACAATTGCTTATGTGGAAGATGCGGTCTGTTTCCTCCTTTCGGATAAGACGTTGTAACTATTATCTTTGCCTTTTGGCAAGGAGGCTCAGAGCCCAGGCTCCATGATGGCATCAGTCCTTAGGATTTGCTTACCCTGACTTTTATGGCCTTAGCACTCCAGTGTGATGTCATTATCAATACTCTAGGTAGATTTTGGAAAGAGGCAAGGAACACATTTTTATAATTAAATAAACCTTTGCTGAGTATTAACTCCGTGCTAGGCATTGTATAGCAGGGGAACGAGGGTGTGAAGTTCATTGGAGTTGAATTAGACATGGGATTGCAGAGAAGCATGGTCTAGTGAGCTCCAAACAACCACAGCCAAACCTGACTGCATCACGTTCCTTGTTAGGGATATAACCAAGAAGTGCTGGGAGAAGACAGGAAGAGGCACAGCATCACCTCTGAGAAGAATTGATACTTTTTCCGGGGAGCATGATATTTGATTTGGACATTGGAGAATAAAAAGGGATTCATAGATGAGAAGAAAAGAAAGACATGGCAGGCAGAACAGGTACAGTGTTCTAGAACAGAGGGTGACACACCATGCCATCTGGCCACCCAGTATATGGTCCAGGTGTTAAGAATAATTTTTATACTTTTAAATGATTGGAAAAAATCTAAAGAAGAAGTATATTTTATGATGTGAAAATTATATGAAATTCAAATTTCTGTTTCCATAAAGTTTTCTGGGAACATAAACACAGCCATTTTTTCACATGTGGCGTACAGGTACTTTTGAGCTACACCAGAGTTGAACAGTTTTGACAGAGACTGTATGGCCTGCAAAGCCTAAAATATTTCCTCTCTCGCCTTTTGTGGAAAAGGTTTGCTGATCCCTGACAAAGAAGCATCAGTATGGAGGGTTGTTTTCCTAGAATGGCAGATTAGTTGATCAAGTTGGTGCATGGGCCAAAGAATATGCCAGAAAGGGAAACAAAGGCCACATTTAAGAAGGTTTTGAAAGGTGTGTCTTTAGGACTTCAGTTTGCAAGTGATGGGTTGCCACTGAAGGATTTCTGAACAGGGGAAAGATGTGATCGTAGGGCGTGTGTTTGGGAAGAAAACTATGCAGGCTGAGAAAGGGCAGGGTTGAAAGAGGAGGCTAAGTGTAATAGGTTAAGTGTGGGAAGAGTATTCCAGGCTAGTTTTGTTTTCTAAAGAACCTTGTGTTGATTTTCATGGAATTTCATGAGTTGAACTTTAAATTGTGAGTACCACACATGGATTTTTCTTTTTCTTGTCAGCAAAGGTGTTTTCTTTCATCTTTCTGTAACTTTGAAAAATATTCATTGCATTTCTATGGCTTCCAAATGGTACTCTTACAAAGATGGTTTGATAAGGAAAAGTGCTGGGCTGTGTCGCGCAAACAGAGACAGACTTGATGAATTTAAGTTTAAAGTAGAAAGGATGAAATTGTCACACTGATGTTACTTATTTTCATTGTCAAAATTTAGGCTTCTCTATGGTGTTAGACCTATCGAATCTAGAAATCACTTTCTAAAAATCAAATCCTAGATTCATAAGGCTGAAAATGGTATGGGTGTTACAGTCTATTGGCCTCATATTTTATCCATTCATTTGTACAACAAATAAGCATCATTTTATATATATGTGTGTCTACACACACACACACAGGGGGTGCCAAACAAATGTATACAAGTGGACACTTTGGTCAATGTTGCTCAAGCAGTAGTTGGCCATCATCAGAAGTGTCTGGACGCTGATGGTAACCACTTTGAGCACCTCTTGTCATTGCAGAAGTCAAACGTATTGTATTCATCTTTTGTTATCAGTATATGTTGAGTACTACAATTTTAATACAGTTTTTTCTTAAAATGTGTAAAAATTTTTTTGGCGCTCCACACACACACACACACACACACACACACACACACACCTATACATATATGTATAATTATATTGGGCTCTGAAAAACTTTAAAAAACAATTTTTGTTAAAGAACCGGAGCAACATGTATGAAATATTAAAATAATAGTACAAGGTAGAACATGATAGTGCACCATAGAACTTCAGTGGAGGGAGCTATTTGGCAAGGCCTGAAGTGGATTCTAGGAAAATGAATTTATTTAGCAGGAAAAAGCCAGGGAAAGGTGTTTCATAAAAGGAGTTTTGATGTACTAAGTACTGGGGGAGCCATGGTAGGTTTTGGGTTATTCACATAGCCGGTAAGTTTGTGTGTTCTATGTGTTAAACAGTGTGATATACCACGGAGAAATGAAGATGCATGAGACATGGTCCCTGCCCTCAAGGAGCTTACAGTCTCGTAGGGGAACCAAACAATGAAATAATCACAACATATGTTGAGTTCTGTAATGCAGGCAGCGTCAACGTGCTGGGTGGGCACGGTGGAAGAAGACTTTTAGGGCTGTTGCTGTGCTGGCATCTGTTGGCTGGAACGTCAGGGGATGGACTTCACCTGAAGCATCCAAGTCTAGGTTGGTTCTAAGGGGAGGGAAGAGAGGGGAGATAAGGGTAGGGTTTGCAGTGGGACCAGGGTGGGGGGGGAAGAAACAGAGAAGGAAATTCACTCATCTTCTGTCTTCTTATACATCAAGGGTCACAGTCAACAAGTTCTGTCAACAAGACTCTGTTATATTTGCTACTCTTCTTAGGTGCCCTGTCTTCCTTGCTTGCGTTTAGCTAGATATGTGTAGTACCATATCACTATCTTCTTTGACTAATTATTTAAAGATAAGGAAAAATGTGAGGGCAAATGCAGTGGTACATTTTCCCTTGCTTAATGACTGGTTAATTCTTACTGTGTGAAAAAAAAAAATACCAACCTCATAAAAGCAGGAGATTCTCAGGTTTTATGTTTCTTGACCCTGTAGCTTAACTTTTGTGTATCTGCCAATGATTGAACTGCCTATCAAACAATAAAAATAAATTAACAGTCATTTAGTAGGAACTCAAACAAAACACCCTTTATGAAATAATACCAAATGTCCAACTATGTCACTGGAGCTCACTGCTAGGGTGTCTGTGACATCCAGAGTGAACACACAATACTGGCAGCTCTGCATGCTGATCCGAGCGCCTCTGTTCACTGGGAATGTGACAGGGGACCAGGGACTCCATTTCTCTGGGACTCATTTTCCTTTGACCTCAGGGTCTCTAGTGTCTGTTACACATCTGAAATACCATTTCGTTTTTATCTTCCCGTTACCTTACAGCATCATTGGCTCAGAAGTTATTTTCCTTATTTGACAAATGGAACAACCTGTACTTCTGATAGTTAAAGGACCCAGTAGGTCATTAACCAAGACCTACACGTAGCTCTACTTTTGACAGCTACTCGTTGGCATGGCTTCGGAGGAGTTATCTTTGTGAAATAAGAAGAGTCCCTGAGGTGGGCTTGGCTTATGTCCACAACTCTTAGTTTGAGGGCTGCAGAGTAACATGCTTGAGTTTACAGGTCATCTTGGGCAGCTTTACCTCCAAGCTTCAATTTCCTGGCCTGCAAATTGGTGAGATAATACCTACCACACCTCATAGAATTGTTGCAGTGTTTAAATTAAACAATAAAATGTATTTCAATGTCTAGCACAGAGCCTGGTACAAATGAGGTGCTGTTGTGGTCATGACCATTTTCTTCCATCACATCTGTTTCGTGTCTCCAGTCCCAGTTGACTGCTAGGAAATATGATTATGCTAATCATGTACTATTCTTCAGCATTACCTTCTCCATTGGTAATAAGAAACATCCTTGGGCCTGCTGCCTGGGAGAGAATTCTTCCTTTGGTTGTAGTCCATAGAGTTCTCGTAAGTTATTTTTGAATTAGAGTTGGAAGGGGTCTCTGTGGTTGCCTAGTCCAACCCCAGTTCCTGACCATGCATATGATGGTTCAGTACATTTGGTTTCTATTCAACACATGTTTATTGAACATTTGTACTCTGTTCCTTGCTTGTGAGATTCAACTGATTGAAACTAGATCTCAATGATAGACCAAAATGTTATTTATACAGGGATGTTCCATAAAGGAGAAACAACTTTGAACGCAACAACTGTGTTGGACTTGTTGGTTCTCCTTTTCTTCCTGGAGAACTCCATTTTTTTTCAGGTATACCCACTGTTCTCACATTCAGTTCATGTTCCTGGGGAACGCTGACCCCATCTTGATCTCCACCACAGCATGATGAGTCTAAGAATAATCCTATCCTGCTTGGCAGAGATTGGCTCCCTAATAGACACCCTGGCTTCAAGCTACGTAAACTAAACACGTTGTTTAACCCAGTTTGGGTTGGGCTTGCTGTAATCTGTAGAGAGTGTTCTGATACACCCACTTAGCATGGTATACATGTTTCAACTTAGCATTTTTTATTTATTTCATAAATTGCTCTAATGTTGCGTGGTGAATGGCTGTTGAGTAGAACTGGCCTGGAGATGCCGTGAGACAGAATGGCTAAAGCCTAGTACACAGCCACAGGCATGGCCAACAGATCTATGCTTATACTTCTGAGGTGTTCCATGATAGGTATTAAATGCGGTAACTTAAAATCTTATCTAATTTAGGACAAAGTGTGGAAAAAACAGTATAGTTGTAGGTAGGGCTGTCTTCTGCCCCTCTATATCCTTTTACTTACTCACCCCTGAGGAGGTAGAGTGACATATCGAATTGGTAAATTGAGGGGAAAATTGGAAATGCTTAGCTTCACTTATTATTTCTTCTTCCTCTTGAGGTTGGGCTTGCCTGAAGGAAGCAGGAATTCTTTTCTATCCTCGATGTAAGTCTTACCTGAACAAACTCACAGTGGGAAAGTCTGCCCTGGCCCAGCTTTTGGTGATTGTGGAAGGAAGTCTGGCCAGCCCATTTGGCTCTTACTATGTTAGCTCACACTGAGTTGGCCTCTGGGATTAATGACTTATATTTTGGCCACCATCTTTACTTATTTTGTTCACCAAATTGTTTAGAACCAAGGTTATGTTTTGGACACCCAACGGAATTGATTCTCATTATAAATAGGGAGTTGTCAGAAATCTCTGCCCAGGCTAGGGTAAAACAATGTGAAAATCAGGCATCACTAATTAAAATCGTAAAGCTGGTCCCAAGTTGCAGATCTTCTTTTCCATCTGTACTTAAAATTAGTTCTTAGTCATTTGGGTCCTAAGTCCTTTGAAAGTCTAATGAAAGATACAGGCCTTCTCCCCAGAAAATGGCACAAACACATAATTATACACTGTCAGGGTATGCATGTATCCCTCTCCAAATCTACCTGTGTAACCCTTCCAGGTCCACTTGTCTCAGGTGAAGACCACTGAGTTAAATCATCATAAGGTCACTCACTGAGCAATGAGTATACATGAAAGAAGAGAAGCCTGCAGAGGACAGCAGTGTAATGCTGAAGGTGACCTGGGGTGGTGTCCTGGGAAAGCAATGTGGCGAGGTAACTACAGATGGGAGCTGGGCACTGACTGAGGTCTGGGGGTGCTGCACAGGTGAAGTTTCAGAGCATCTATCAGTCAGGAGTCTAGCAGAAAACAGAATCACTCAGAAGGTTTAAACAAAGAGACTTTCATGAAGAGGCTTTTCACTGAAATGAAGGCAGTGTTAGATCATTAAACAGGACGTTGAGGCGCTCAGAGGGTAGCAACTGTAAGGAGGTGTTACCACTTCAGCGAAGGAGCAAGCAGCAGAAGCATTACTAGGTGTCGCTGGAGCTGGCATCATCTGCCAGGGGGAGCTGTGCTACACGGAATGCCAGCTCTCTCACCCTGCCCACTGATCTCCTGCTGGGGCTTCCCATTGGCTGACCGCAACCAGAAGCCAGAAGATAAGGGAGCTGGGGGGATGCATTCCATGAGGCAGCTGGCTGGGGTCCAGAGCAGGGCAGAGAAGCGTGGGGCATTATCATAGAAGGCACATGGAATAACCATTATAGACGATTAGGCAAAACTAAAGAAACTGGGAAGTGTAGGGGTGCTCATGGGTGCTGAGGAGGCACTGACAGGGTCTTGGTCATGGTTATAGAGACATGTGCTGAGGTCAAGTCCAGAGGAAAGGTGATCTGAGTGTGGGATGACAAAGCCCCAAGAAAATCTGTCCATCCTGCTCTAGACTGAGAAGTAAACAAACAGCTCTTAAATTATATATCTGGATAATATATGCAATTTATAGCATGAAGTAGAGAAGCTTGAGCCAGTGGAATTTGAAGACGAATTTAGAAGAATGTAAGCCAGAATACATTGGTTGTTAATTATCATTCGCCTCACACATGCATTTCAAAATGCTAGAATTAGTTGCCAAGTATGTCAACAAAAATTGGAAATTGCAATGTACACAGAAAAGAGAAGAAAAAAGTAGCCCACATGTAGTTTATTTTGGTGACTTTATAATCTGAGATTATATGTATTTCAAGAGTAAGAAAAAATTAAATCAGGAAGAGAAATCCCCATACTTAAAAAGATGAATTGTAGAGTAGATCAACCATTACTGATGCAAAGAGATTCAGCAGTATGAAAAAAAATGAAAGAATGATTCTACATCTTGACTGAAAATAATGGGTCAGAATAAATGATTTAACTTGATTGTGAACTGATATTTCGAATTCATCTTAAGCCACCAAGCCTTTGAAGTTCCACAATGGCATAATTTTAATACTGGGGCTTCAAAAGCTTTCTAAATAAGTCAGGATCTCATGCAACCTTCAGGCTGTCACTAGATAGCTAGGATATTTGTTGGCAAGAACAGGTGTTCTTTTGAACCTTCTTCACTAAAAAAAAATCCAATAATTCCACCTGACGGTGTGATTTGATAAGCCTGGAATTGTCAATGGTTGTGAAGAAAAATAACCAAATAAAATGCACTCTCCTGATAGTACATTCAGTTGGGATTTTTCCATTTCTTAAACCATTCCTTAAATCCTACAAGAACAAGTTACATATTGAGATGGTAGCTTTGCTCCAACTGTGAATGCCCCTTGTTTTATAAACAAAAGTCCCCTTGCATGTTCCATTTAAATTTGCGTATGTGGGCAGAAGGCAGGAAACTTATAGTTGAATTATTTCTCTGAAAATTCAAGTCAAGTTTTACACATACATGAGGGGAAGGGAAAGAGGCCTGTTATTGTATCATCAGTCTTCAACAACCATTGTACAAAGTTAATGACCATTTTAAAACATAGACTAGAACCATATATAATAGTGCATTTCTCCCTCTGTTATCAACAGGTAAGCCACTTTTCCAGATTCTTCACCACTGTAGCAAAGAGAAAAATTCATTAGCTTGATTGAGCCAATACAGATTATGGTTCATTTGCCTATTTGGTACCAAACAGATGGTTGATTGTCCATTTAAAAGCACAATGTTGTTTTGTATCTTGTATGCCCAGCCTCTGTTCACTTTCTTCCATTACTGTCTGTTCACTAGCTTCCTTTTCATAGACTAACAATGTTTTTTTCAAAATAGTTCTTTGGGAAGTTTGTTGTCTCCCTCTCTTTTTGACATAAAGCTGTCTTTCAACCCACATCTCCTAAGACCTTGATGTGAAAAGTGTGATTCCTGGACCAACAGCATCTGTAACACCAGGGAAGGTGGTTTGAAAATGTAGAATCATAGGCCCCATCCTAGAATGTGCATTTTTTTTTAAATTTAATTTTATTAAATTTATTGGGGTGACAATTGTTAGTAAAATTACATAGATTTCAGGTGTACAATTCTGTATTACATCATCTATAAATTCCATTGTGTGTTCATCACCCAGAGTCAGTTCTCCTCCATCACCATATATTCGATCCCCCTTACCCTCATCTCCCACCCCCCACCCCCCACCCCCCTTACCCTCTGGCAACCACTAAACTATTGTCTGTGTCTATGAGTTTCTGTTTCTCATTTGTTTGTCTTGTTCTTTTGTTGCTTTTGGTTTATATACCACATGTCAGTGAAATCACATGGTTCTCTGCTTTTTCTGTCTGACTTATTTCGCTCAGCATTACACTCTCAAGATCCATCCATGTTGTCACAAATGTTCCTATATCATCTTTTCTTACCGCCGAATAGTATTCCATTGTGTATATATACCACAACTTCTTTATCCATTCATCTATCGAAGGACATTTTGGTTGTTTCCATGTCTTGGCCACCGTAAAATATGACCCAGCAATCCCTCTCCTGGGTATCTACCCAAGAATGTGCATTTTTAACAGTTCCTCCAGCGGTTCTTATCACATTGAAGTCTGAGAAGCACTAGATTAAAAAGGCTAGCAGAGCCTCTGCGTAGCTGAAATAAGGGCGTAGGAGATGTTGGAGTGAGAGATAGGAGATGTAGTGCACAGGGCCCGGGCTTGGAGTCAGACACACCCAGATGCAAATCTTGGCACTTGTTACTGGAGCTCTGAAGACGTAGACGAGTGATTTGTGGTCTCTGAGCCTTAGCTCTAGCATCTGTACATTGTAACTTCCATTACCAAACTATTTTGCGTGCGAATTAAACAAGATATAGTCATAGAAACAGGACATACTCACCCAAAGCTGATGTTCATCTCCTCATCCTCCCCTACCATAGGCCTGTCCCCCCTTTTTGATGGTTCTGTCTTTTGAGCATCCCAAATCATTCAGAGCAATGATTACACGCTTTTTATGTGTTCAGACATGGTTTGGGTCTATCTAAATGGATGCGTCCAGAAAACTAGTATCATAAATAACAACTCATAAAATATGAATAGTTGAAAGATTGTAAGCAAATACACTGGAGAGTGTTAACAGAATTAGAATGAAATTATTGATGAAGTCAGCACACGCTCCAGCATTTCTACCTTCCTGACAAATAGCTCCAGGCTCTAGACCAAATGCTGACAGACATAAAGTGTATCTTTGCTGTCCTCTCACTTCTCAGGCCATCATCTTCTTGGCATTTTAGTGCCCAGTGAGTATCTCTGGGTCACAACTTAAACGTCCGGAAGCTGTCTGTGGTGCTGATCCTGGAAGCCCTGTGTAATTAGTTTTCCCAGCTGATTATTTTTACCCAACAAAATTACTTGTCCTGGGTTCTCTTCTCTCTGAGGTTTAAGTCGGGTGCCCATTACGTCTTCGAGGAGTGGTTTCCAAAGTGTGATCTCTGCACCAGCAGTAGTGTGGGGACGGAGCCCCAGAAAGCAGTTTCCAGGCTCTCGGCCTCACATGGAAAGGTGCTGGCTCGGGCAGTAGTTGGCCATCGGCTGTAGCCGGTTAGCCAATTGGCCACTGATATAACTGCCGTGGCTGTGGTGGAGAGAGTCAAGTCGGTCGGTTGGTAGAAAAGCAGACAGCAGGTTGCACGTTGTGTGAACCCAGCCTCCAGTGAGACTATAGTGGTATGACTCCCCTACCTATGGCTCCGTGGGTGTTCCTTTTTGACCTCACCATGTCCTGCGTTCTTGTGCGGGGAGCGGGAGCTGAGATCCCGCCGGACGCCCCGCGTGACAAGGTGCATCCCTTGAGAATTGATTAAAAGTGCACATTCTTATGTGCTACCCAGAACTAATGAATCAGCACCTCTGGGGGTGAGGCTTGTTTTCACAAGCCACCTCTGTGATTCTGAGAGGCTCATGTTTGGGAACCATCTGCGTTAGAAGGCTCTACGGAATGCTAGATATGGAAGGAACGGCAGGACTCTAAACACGGCAGGGTTTTCCCACTGAATAGTCTCCTACCCGTCATCTAGCTGAGTGATTCTCCACCCTGGCTGCACATTGGAATCACCTGTCAGCTGTCAACAAAATCGATACTTTGGGTCTTCCCTGAAGATTTTTACTTCATTGGCCTGGAGTGTAGCCAGGGCATTGGGATTTTTTTCTAATCTCCTAGGTGATTCTAATGTAGAGGGTTGGGAACCACCATTGGCAGCATATTCAAATCACCTGGGATCTGTAACAATCCCTGGGCCCCACCCCAGGCCAATTAAACCCAAATATCCTGGTCCTGGGCGCCTGCAGGTTGTACAAGGGCCTCTTCCCTGATATAGAGGGAAGACTGAGAATCACTCAAGTTGAATGCCTCACATTTTAGGTGAGAACATGTAAAAAACTCCTCCCAAAGATCCCTCTTCAGGTGTCAGTGTTTGCTAATGTTCCCACCGCACTGGGCACTTAGATTTCAACTGGGGACATTTCAGTTAAGGTTAGAGAAGACGATCTGAGGTGGGAGAAGCCCAGACCCTATGACTGGCCATTGGAAGTACCAGGGGGCCTGGGGCCTTCCCCCACCTGGGGGGTGTTGTCTTTCCCTGCTTTGCCACAATCCTTGCCCCAAATCAGCTGCCTCAGAGGAGCTCTTCTGAAGTGTGCTCATGGCAGTCAGTGGGCAGTACAGTTATTAATATTACTGACGTGTGTTTTTCGTTGACTTGATAAATTCTGTCTTATCCCATAGGATTTAAAGTAGGGGAAAGGATTTCTGCAGCAGGCTTTAAAATGCCACCACAATCATTCCTAGGACCACAAATGTGTGTTTGCCTATGTAAATGTCATCCTACACCTAGGGCATCATCAGGATTATAATGTTATTGAATTTTCCATCTGTACCTGCGATTTGCATATTGTAAAAATAAACTGAAGATTTTATACAAAAATTACTTCTAAATAGACCAGATAAATTTTTCCAAGTTCACATGAAGCCTCTGCGCCCTCTGGTGAGGGAAAGAAAAGATAATATCTTGGCTGGTTGCTGGGAGAGACTCTGAAACATGCCTGAGTCTTCCTGTAAAAACTGAAGTACTTTAAATATATTTCCTTGTCCTGGCCTCTCCTTTATGTTGCCTGCTTTTCCCAAGCAATTTGCAATTCCTGTTGCTAACACAACATGCCAGGGAGTTAGTGACCTAGTTAAGAAGTTCTTAAGACAAAGCCATCCCAGCCTCAACACTTAGAAGCTGTGTGACCTTGAACCTGTCAGGCTCTCTGGGCTTTTGCTCCTGTATCTCTAAAACGGGGAGAATGCTAGTGCCCTCATCATAGGGCTTAGCAATGCATAGGCCTCAGCTCTCGCTCCCCACACAAGAACGCAGGATATGGTGAGGCCAAAAAGGAACACCAACTGCTCTCTGGGACTCTGTCCCCACAGGACTCCTGAGAGGAGTCAGTGGTTGTGGGGGCAGAGTCCCAGAGAGCAGTTTCCAAGCTCTCAGACTCATGTGGAAAGGTGCTGGCTCGGTTATTAGATGACCATCAGCTATAATCAGATGGCCATCTGCTGTGGCCGGGTGGCCATCAGCTGTTGTTACCAGTTAGCTATTAGCCACTAATATAACTGCCATGGCTACGCTAGAGGGTTGGTTGGTTGGCAGAGAAGCGGACTGCAGATTGCGGATCGTGTGGCTCCTGCTTCCTGTGTCTCCAGCCCAGCCGCCAGCGAGAATATAGGGTATGAGCCCCCTATCCATGGCTCCATTGGTGTTCCTTTTTGACCTCACCATATCCTGCGTTCTTGTGTGGGGATCGAGACCAGAGTCCCTGCATGACGGTGGTTAGTGTGGGTTTTAAAGCAGCCAGTACCTGGCATGCAATAAGCAATATATGAATGTTTTCTGTTTTATTACCATATATATTTAAAATCATTAACTAAATATCACTAACTAATAACTAATTCTTAACTGAGGAGGGGTTTCTAGAAGCTGGGACTTTCGGTGTTCAGCCTGTGACAATCCCAAGCACACAGGGATGTGTTTTTCACTCTGTCTTCAGCCTGTGGCCAGCGAGGCCGTCGTGTGTTGGCAGCGGCAGCGTGGTGTGGCAGCCTGCCCCACTTACTCCTTAGTACTGACATACCCCCGTCCCTGGCAATTACCAGCCTGCATAGCAGGCGAGGGTCAAGGACATCACAACAGAATCACAAGGAGAACTGAATAAAGCCTGGCCTCAAAAAGTAAATATTGGAAAGACTGGAATGCTCTATTTAATTATGTAGCTGTTGGATAAGTCCCTTAACCCATCTAAGTTTCAGCTTTCTTATTTGGTAAAACAGGTATAATATAATGTGTATCTCATAGGGCGGTTGAGAAGACTGGTCTAAACATATGGGGAAGCGATTACCTGTGATCCTCTGCAAGGGTTCATTGCAGAGAAGCGGCTTGCTGGTGTATGCAAAGCAGGCTCTCAGTTAGAATCCCATTTACACATTGTTACCCTTTGACTTATTCTCCCATTTACTCATTCCTTGACCTTTGGCAAGTTTCATTCATAACGATGAGCAGACGTTTTTGTGGCATATTAAAGAGATAATAATTGCATCACAATGCCAATTCTACAAGTCGTAAAACATTGCTTTTTTTTGTCCTCAGCCAGAAGTAGGATATCTCACCCTAAAGCATTAAAACGCATAGGAAACCAAAGCACAGACTTCAATGACAACTTCAAGAAGATTTTGAACAATCCATAATTTCAGATTTCTGTCTCTATACTTTTCAAAAGGATTCCACTCTTAATTTGGTAAAAAGAGGGAACAAAACATGTTTGGAGTTCTAAAAGGAGCCTGGGGCTAGCTTTATCATTTTCTCTTCTTTCATGCTGCCTACTTCTTGTGCTGTAACTTCCCTGGTGCCACTGTCACAAAGACACACTCTCGGTGAGGGTGGTGGTGAGGAGATATCTTGGGGCGATGGTGGCCTTCACCTGGTCACTCAAGTGATGCAGTGGCAGGACTTAGGCAGCTGGCCGCCCACGTTGGGGGTGCGACAGTGCCTGGTTCCTCCAGCCCTGGCCCGGGAGCAGCTGCAGCCTCTGGGGGAGTGTTTGAAAAGCAGGATTTCAGTGCTTTTGCAGCCCTCCTGACCTGGAGTCTGCATTTGTACAGGCTCCTCCGGTGAATTTGGGCACGATAAAATCTGGGAAGCATGGCTGCATATGGTCGAGGACCTGAGTGAAGAATAGCAGGGCTACGGTGACAATCGTTAATAATACTGTATTATATATACTTGAAAAATGCTAAGAAAGTAGATCTGAAAAGTTCTTACCATGAGAAAAAAAATTGTAACTGTGTGGTAATGAATGTTACTAGATTTATTGTGGTCATCATTTCACAATATATAGAAATATTGAATCATTATGTTTTACACCTCAAACTAATATAATATGTCAATTACACCTCAATAAAATATTTAAAAACACATAAACAAGCAAAAAATCCCAAATATGTATCCCTCATTTTACCTTTTCACTATAGACCCTGTAATTTGGGTGTTTTCCATGCATTTCAACCTATTTCATGATGTGAAATAAGACGTTGAGTTTATAATCACGGCCTAGAGGATTTGGCTGCCTCTGTCTAAACGTCTATGGTAACTGGAAGAGGAGATCAGATCTAAAATTGGGCTCAGACAGTACGAATATAGGTGAAATTTAATAACCTATAAATTGGTTATTTGAATTGAAATAACCTTTGAATTGGTTACCATGTCTGCTTGTGTTTGTCCTAAATTTGCCTCCCTGAGAGCTTGTAATAAAAATATTATTTGCCCTTTAAAAAAAACAGCAGGCCCACTCCTGTGGTGGTCTTATGGACAGTCACTGACCTTGGGCTTGTTTGGTGACTGATGGCAATGTAGGCTTAGGTTAAGAGAAAGTATAATTTGTTAGATACCGAGTTGTGTTTCTTTTACATTGCTTGCCTATCAAATCATGTCTATGGACGGACATACCGGTGGCAGTTATTGTGGAAGAAGAATTTCTTTTCTTTTTTAATTTTTACTTTATGCCTCTGGAGCAGTCTTACTTCCTAAACTGTTGTACGTTTGCACGTAGATGACTGACTCACTGCTTGTGCAGAGGACTCTTAGATAGATGCTTTTAGCCAGTGGGGAGTGAGAACTACGTGATCAACTTAGGCTCTTGAGAAACCTCTTTGGGTTTCCTGACAGGTGTAACACTCATTCATTCTAATGACTTGCTTCAGTGTTTGAAAAGTGCTCTGGTTTGTTTACAAAGGAGGCAATGCCCTAATAACGAACTTCCTTCATTTCATGGTTTTCCATTTTTCTGACAGTATTTCTTCTCAGTCTGCATGCATGTGGATATATGGAGGGGGTTTTCTGAAAGTATTTTAATAACAACATCACATAGGTTTAATACAGAGCATTCAAGATCAGAACCGTGGAATTTTAGATTGAGAAATCATTTTTTTTGCAAATTCATTTTTAGTTCAGGCTGATATCTCAGCAGGGTCGTTCGCCTTTACTGTGGATGTTTAGGGAGACAAACTCTGATTGTGCATTGCAGGAGTTTTGAAGTTTAAGCATACCCAGTAAACAACAAATACAATATTCTTCTATTTATGACCAGCTTTAATTGTGGGAAAAGTGTTTATGTTTTTATTTACAAAGATAATTATTTAAGTCTTTATACCGTAATAACATGTTGTTTTCCTGGCGCTATGAACAATTGCTAGGAAACCTTTAGGGTTAGCTTCGTAATACATATTTTGTTCAGTAATTGAAATGTGCTTTATCACTATTAAATAGCAATGTATGAGGAGATTGTAAAACGTGTAAACATCAGGTAACTAGATCAGTGACTGTCTGCCTTGGCCTTCACTTTGCAGTCGCCTTAGGAGCCTTCAAAGAGACTGATGCCAGGGTCCCACCCCAGAGCTTCTGGTTTAATTGATCCAGCGCATGGCCTATACATTCGGATTTTTACCCTTTTATTTTGAAAAAAATTATAGACTCCCTGGATGTTGCACAGATACAACAGATTGGTCCCTTGTACCCTCTCTCCAGCTTTCCCCAGTGGTAACATCTCACATGACGATAGTCCAACATCAAAGCCAAGAAATTGACGTTGGAATCATAATGTTAACTGTTAGTTTGGTGCAAAAGTAATCGCAGTTTTTGCAGTTATTTTTAACCTTTTAAACTGCAATTACTTTTGGAGATTCTGTACACACACACACACACAATGTACATATGTGTATGTGTGCAAATGGAGACCACACTCATACATATGCATCCTAAATACTTAAAACTTTTAATAACAGATTGCAGGATAAAAATGACTGACATTTGGAAGCAAACTTAACCGCCTGAAAAGTGCACAACTATATAAAATATATCCTGGTCTGGATCCTATGTCACACAAAAGGTATCTATGGTACCTGAGAAAATAAACTCAGGTTTATGACTCCCAGCATTAAAGTCCATATAAGGGATAAGAAAATGCTATGGGTTTTGAAATATCGTTTATAGACACAATTTCAGTTTTAAAGTCTGGTAACATGGTAACAATTAATGTATATAAAATTCTCATTTGTCATGCTTCAAATGTGTGTAAGCCACTACTGTTCTTTGTAAATAAGTCAGTGTTTCCTTCTCTGCTACATAGGAAATGAACACTGTCCTAGGCAAGTCTCCATACGTTTTCTCTTTAAAAAGAGTTGAAATGGCAGTTAAGCGGTGGGAGTAATGAGTAAACCTTCCATCTCATCCTAGGGTCTACTATCAGGATTAACTGTGATGTTAAATAGGGACGCTTATAACCATAACAAGCTCTAGGCCAAACCTGGGACATTGTACAAAACTTGCCCTTACCTTATACAAAAAGGAGATTTCCCCTTATTTGGTATGAAATTTTCATCAAGATAATGGAGAATCTTGCCATAGTGTCTGGAATTTATTTACTAAGGGTTGTCCACGCAGGACTCGTCAGATGCTGCCTGCTCTCACCCTGTATATACTTGTCTCTGTCTGTATACACTGGTCTCACCCCTGTATATACTGGTCTCTGTCTGTATACACTGGTCTCACCCCTGTATATACTGGTCTCTGTCTGTATATACTGGTCTCTGTCTGAATATACTGGTCTCTATCTGTATATACTGGTCTCACCCCTGTATATACTAGTCTCTGTCTGTATATACTGGTCTCTATCTGTATATACTGGTCTCACCCCTGTATATACTGGTCTCTGTCTCTATATACTGGTCTCTATCTGTATATACTGGTCTCACCCCTGTATATACTGGTCTCTGTCTGTATATACTGGTCTCTGTCTGTATATACTGGTCTCACCCCTGTATATACTGGTCTCTCCAGGTCTCTCAGAATGCCTCCTCCAAGAAGCAGATTATGGGTGAAGATTTCATTAGTGGAATGGATGCCTCTTGTTTTCGGAGGCCTTCCTAAACAACCTTTCTGTGTGTCTTCTTCCTTTACAGTCACAAGGCCCTCTCTTTTCCCCTGATCCCTCCAAAGTACTCCATGTCCTTGTGTCACCCTAACAACTTCCTGTTCCTGGCCCGGAGCCCAGATCTCCCAGGGGAATTTGACTTGGATGAGTTCCGTGAAGTTACAGAGCACAACGAATATTTGAGTTTTGAGAATATTCTTTCTACCTAACATTTTAGGGAGAGGTTCCGGTTTGGAATGGCATTTACAGGAGCTCAGGGAGGCCTGCTGAAGACCCTGGAGAGACTGTGATAGAGCCCCAAATATGTCAGCCCAGGGGAGAGGCTGATGGAGTCTCTGGTCGCACACTATGTAACTCTCCTGCTCTAGGCCTACGCCCCAAAATCAGTCCTGAGAGGAAAAGGAGGAGGGGATGGGAGGGAGGGAAAGTGGCCATTCTCAGAGATTTTGGTACAAGTAATCCTTTTCTCCTCTTTATTCTATCCACTGATCCATCATTTTTCACTTAAAGCTGTGAACTTCAAGTGCCCTGGGTAAAGTCGTTGGGACACATTGATTATTGTAGATCAGCTGGATGAGGACAACAGGATTTGGAATATTCAGGTCAAGCCTTTCCTATGAACAGAGAGGGGTGACTGGATAATTACTGTGCATTCAGAGACCCCAGTCGGGGCCTACTCCAGAATTCCCTTCCCCCACGGGAGAATGCCTGCATGGTACACCTGAGTGTACACTTTTATACCCATGACTTATGCTTACTGGGGGCCTATTGAAATCCAACTATAATCTGAGATGGGTGACATGATGTTAAAGGTAAGAGCCATGTATTTACAGCATCACGTGACGTGTTTGACCCTTTTTAGAAGCCAGCATTCAACAGGGTGAGGAGATAAAGAACAAAGAAAACTCCAGGTACACTGATTTCCTGCGGACATCGGAATGGAAGTTGGGCGAGCTGGTTGCCATAGAAAAAATGTGACTCCTCTCCGTTTGCTGACTTCCCGCCCACCTTTCCCTCACTATACAAATAAATGAAAACAATCTGTACCATCGACTCCCTGGATGATCGCGTCTGCATGCAGGTGTATTTTGTTTTGTTCATCCATCATTGCCAAAGGTTTTCATTATCTGGATCCCACTGAATCACTTATTTTCCTGTCCGTGAGCTGGCCTGTTTTGCCAGCTTGGCGGTGCGTACTGTTTACTAGAGGAGCTATTAAATTTCTCACCTGTGTGTCTTGTGAGAGCTGCAGCTAGAAGATAAAGCCTCTTGGAGTGTGGAGCATTGGTATGTGAGAGACTTTCAAGGACATGGCTTCCTTCAAATCCCTGCTAAGCAATCTCAGATGAGAATCAAAATGGAGTGTCCACACTAGCTGCCCTATTGGTTTCAGCACCCCACCGTAACAAGACATGTTCCAGGCTGAAACACTTTGACTGGAGTGCTAGATCACTAACAGATTCTGTGTACAGAATTAAAACTTAGATATCACAAAGAAATGCCTAAAAGGGAACAGAAAGCTTTGGCTGAGAATTGTCAAATGCCAGGAAGATGCTAGCCTTGGAAGCTGCTGACAGTGGCTTACAGGGTGAAAGAACAAGGGCTTTGGAGCCAAACGTAGCTGGGTTTAAATCCTGGCCCCACTTACTGGAGACATGACTTTGGGAAAGTTATGTAACATCTGTATTTGAACCAGTAATTCCTCTGCTAAGAATGGATCCTACAGATACTATGATAATAGGAGAATGCTTACTATATGCCAGGCCCTCTTCAGGACACGTTACATGTGTGAACTCATTAGAGCCTCACAACAGCCCTAAGAGGTAATCCTGTTGCTGTCCTGTCCAGGGAACTGAGGCACAGAGAGGATGACCCACCCTAGCTCGAGTTAGTCAGTACACTCATGAGAGGCAGCATAGCACATGTTTAAGTGAATGGATCCCAGGGCCAGATTTTGTGGGTTCCACTCTGAGCTCTGCTGTTAAGTAGTTGTGGAAAAAAACTCGATAGTACCTGCTACAGAAAGACTCCCATGTAGTGTTTTACGCTGAGGGAAATAGGATCTCCCTTTATGTCATTGATGCGTGCAGTGTCTGCAGATTTCAGATTTCTGTTTGCAGAAACAAGAGCCATTCAACTCAATTCCTAGAGCAGCAGTGACTCCTGCATATCCCTTTCAGTGGTTTTGTTCAGCCCACAGCTTGTTCCAGCATGGAAAGAATTGTATCAGTTTTACCATTCCTATTTTGGGGCTATAGACCCAAATGCTCAGAAATAATGTAATTTATACCAAATGGCTCACCTCAAATGCTATATTTCTGGGATCACTCACTGCCTTCCACGCAGCTGATGGCTTTGTGTGTCCCAGACCCAGGAGGATGTGCCTTCAACATGAGACAGTCACCTCCATCTCAGCTACTCTCCAGGTACCTCTGTCCAGCCTGCTCACCTGCCCATAAGCCAAGCAACATTTTTTAACATCAACCATTGCTCTGGCAGAAAATCTAGAAGTGGAGACACAGACAATAATATAATATTCCCTGGTGCTATTTAACATCAGGTTTTTCTCCAATTTCTAGCTCTCTCCTAATTTCATCCATTCATTCACTGAACAAATATTTACTGAGGAGCTAGCATGTGCCTGCCGCATACTATTGTCCATGCTGAGGCTACAGCAGTGAATGCAACCATCAATGTCCCTACCCTCATAGTTCTTAAATTATAATGGAGAAACCAATAAAAAAGTAAACAAATTTATGACATGGTAGGTAGTAATAAGTGCTACTGGGCAAAAGGAAGCAGGGGAAGGTGTTAGGGAATGGGCAGGTGCTATTTTAGACATGGTAAGAAAAGGCCACCTTGAAGAGGTGACATTTGAAGACAGACCTGAATGAAGTGAAGGAGGGAGTCATGTGACCATCTGGGGGGAAGAATATGCCAAGTAAAGGGAACAACAGTGCAAAGGCCCTGGGGCAGGAGTGTGCCTGGTGGGTTAAAGCAGCAAGAACATCATAATGGAGAGCAGGGGGAAATGAGGTCCAGTGGGTACCAAGACCAGATGAAATAGGTTCTTACAGACCATGATGAAGATTTTGGATCTTGTTCTCAGTGTAATAGGAAGTCATGGGGAGGTGAGGACAGGGAATTACATGAACTGATTGGCATTTTAAAAGGTGGATCATCCTGGCTTCTGTGTGGGCATAGACTGTATTAACACTAGAGGGAAAACCAGGAACCCAGTCAGGAGACTCTGGCATTAGTCCAGGTGAGAGAAGATGATGGTTTGAACAGGGGTGATAGGGGTAAAAGAGGCAAGAATGGTCAGGTTGGAGATAAACTTTGAAAATTCAGTCAACAGGATTTGCATATGGGTTGGATGTGGATGAGGGAGACAGAGAGGAGTAAAGGGGGACTCCATCTTTCTCCGAGATGAACATTTGTGTATCAATTTGTGTTATCTGTGTATATCTTTCTTGCCCACTGGATTTAGAATTTCTTAGACTAAGAATCCTGAGTTATTCTGTTCTCTTCCCCTTTTCTTCTCCCCTTAGTAGTGACTCTCCTAGGACTTTGCATAGAGTCAGTGCACAATAAAAGCTGTGAAACAAATACAGATGATGCATTAAGATATTTATTAGTGAATATATGTCCCTTAATTTTAGTATTTGTTTTGGATTTGCTGTATGGTTTGGGGAAAATGGCTCACTTTCTGACTGATGGTTCCTGTTGTGACATAGGGTTTGTCACATTTGCCTTTGTCATGGAAGTACAGTGTCATTGTCATCTAACAGTGGGTGGCAAACAATTTGAGAATAGCGTCCTCGATTATCCATAGTCAGGGAGAAAGAACAATGGAAATAATTTGGGGAAAATGTCTTACTGAGGTTTCATTTCATATCATTTATTCAGACTTGGAGGGTTTATTGTCACCAGTCTCCCCTGTGTCACAGGCAGACACTGCTGGCTGAGTGTTCTTTCCTGGGAGGTCTGAAAGTGGCCTCAGAGTCTTTCTCAATATAGCACTCCAAGTTGCTGTTCCTGCCCGAACCATTCCACTCATCAAACCGTTGAGGAAATGAAAGCCCAGAAATAGTAGATGCCTTTCCCTAGCCCTCCCAGGCAGTTGGGGGCAAAACCAGAGCCTGAGTTTGAACCCTGATTCCCAGGCCAATGTGTTTTCAAGCAGAAATTGATAGAATAAGGGATCATGCAGAGAAGATCAGATGTGACAGAAAGAAACTCTGTGGGCATGTGAAGGGCCATAAGTGGACCTACAGAATTAGTGGAAAGGCAGGGAAGCCCCTCAAAATAGGCTTGGAATAGAAAAGGGGTCCCAGAGCCCATTGTCCCCACAGATATTTCCTGCACCTTGGAGGAAAAGCTGGCTGGCTGTCATCCAGGATTGTTAATTCACTTTATGACTATTAAAGAACATATACTGGGGGTGCCAAAAAACTGTATACAAGTGGACACTTTGGTCAGCGTTGCTCAAGCAGTAGTTCGCCGTCATCAGAAGTGTCTGGACGCTGATGGTAACCACTTTGAGCTCCTCTTGTAATTGCAGACGTCAAACGTGACTTGTACTCATCTTTGTTATTGGTATATATTGAGTATTACAATTTTAATAATATATTTTCCTTTCTTAAAATGTGTATACATTTCTTTGGCACCCTCTGTATTAGCCTCTTTTACCCAATCACATAGTGATGGTTGTGATCTGACGTACTAATCCTGCCACTGAATGTGAATTTTGTTTTTTCCTTTTGTGTACTATTTCTGGGTTCAGTCACCTTAAATCCACCACAGAATGGCATTTAATTTCTCAGAAAGTGACACAAACATCATTTCAGGTGTTTTACTAGATGTGCTGTTGCTGGAAATCTACTTTTCATGGTTGAAAGTGATGTATGCTTTGGTTTAAATCACAATATAGTATTCTGCTCAGGTCTTGCATATACCAAGCCATCTTCTCCCGGTTTTAAACAAAAAAAGGGTCTTGCTTATTTATTCTCATACAGACTTGATTTACTTATTAATATGCCAAGAGAGAACTATGCCTTTTGTTTTTTGGGAAAGTTTTTATTAAAGAACTATCTCTTCATAAGTCTACCTAAATTTTGGATGTGAGAATGATCTTTAAGCTGAATCTTCCATTGAGTGAAACCTGGACACTTTGAACAATGACTAGTTTTCTTTCTTTATCTTTTTTTTTTCTTTTTTCTTTTGCCAGAATTCTTTAATAGACCATTAAGCTTTTTTATGCAGTTGGTAATTCTAATTTTAATGGATTGTCTTGAGATTTTTAGTAAATTGGTGTATTTTAGATAACATGGGAAAATATTATTAAAATTCAGGTAGGAAAAATACCCATCTCCTTATAAAATATGTAGAAATTACTTATTCCTTACATTTTTGTTGAGATTTTTAATAGTATACTTTTAAACCTAAGTTCAAATACTTTACATTTGAATTTATGACTTAAACCAGAATAAATTTCCTGGGTTCACAGACTAGAGAGCAGTGATTAAATCTGAAGAATTTTCATATATATGATAATAAATGTCATTTTCTTTACATTGTGACCTAAAGGGAAAGGCATGGAACTGGGAGGAGGGGAATCCAGATTCTGGACTTGATTCTATCACTAACTTGATGTATAACCTAAGTACCTTATATGTGTCCACCCAGGAAAGGAAATTGAATTTCCTCATCTGTCAAATGGAGGCAGAGGACTGATGAATTTCAAAGGGTCTTCAGAGAAATATCATTCTGTGAATTACAGTGTTGCATTATTCAAAAATTTTTTGGAACAATAGATTAGATTTTTGTTGTTGTTGTTAAAGAGGCACATTTACATTGCAGATGATTTGGAAAATACATTAAAAAATAAAAAAATTAATGGCAATCCCTCCAATTCAGAGTTAAGTACTACTAATATTTTGATGCATTTGTTTTCAGGCTTTTTATATGTAGTATGTATGTTACATGTAATAATGGGATCAGACTACATTTTTTTACTTAACTTATGTCTTTGCCATGGCATTAATTCCTTTGAGAACATACTTTAATAATTAAGACACATAGTGTCTCATCGTACAGACTTACAATTTATTTAACTAGTCCTAATCATTGAATATGTTTTTCACTGTTATAACTCTTGCACTTAAATATTTATCTATATCTCTAATGATTGCTTTGAAGAGATTACTAACTATCAGGCAAAGATTATGCATGTTTATATTTATATCTTTAACAAATTTTGGTATCAGGATTATGCTGCCCTCATAAAATGAATCATCAAGTGTTTTTTCCTTCTCTATTTTCTGAAAGATTTTGAGTAAAATTGGTGCTTATTTTATTAATTTTACTCTTCTTTTCAATGTAGGCATTCAAAGCTATGTATTTTACTCTAAACGGTGCTTTAGCTATGTCCCACAAATTTTGTTATATTGTTTTATTATCATTGGCTTTTAAATAGTTTTTAAAGTTTTTGTTAGATTTCTTTTTTGACTGAAGGATTATTCAAAAGAGTGTTGTTTTGTTTCCAAATACTTGGGGGTTTCTAGATGTTTTATTTTCATTGATTTCTAACTTAATTTCACTATGGTCAAAGAACACATTATATATCAGGGGTTATCAAAATTTTATATCTCACCACCTTTATACTCTTAAAAATTATGTGGGTTATATCTGTTTATATTTACATGTTAGAAATTAAAACTAAGAAGCTTTTACGTTTTTTATTAAGCCATTTAAAAATAACATTTTAATGTAAATAGTATTTTTATGAAAAAACTAATTTTCAGAACAACAAAAAAGTAGTGAACAGAGTGGTTTATATTTTTGAAAACATGTTTAATGTCTGGCTTAATAAAAAACAACTGGTTTTTCACATTTGTTTCTTTATTCAATCTGTATGACATCAGAAGTCATTCAGTTTCTGGAAAATTTCACTGCACACTCATGAAAGAATGAGAATGAAAAAGAAAAACAATATCTCAATATTTTGAAAGTAGTTTTGTCCTTAAGGATCTCCTAAAAGCATCTCAAAGACCCCATGGGCTTAGAAATTTTGAGAAACTCTGACCTACGTGATTTTGACCCTTTTTAATTTATTGAAACTTGTTTTGTAGTCTAGCATATGGTCTGTCATGATGAATGTTCTATGTACATCTGAAAAGAATGTATAGTCCGCAGATGGTGGGTATAGTGTTCTGTAAATGTCAATTAGGTCAAATTGGTCTGTAGGTTTGTTAAAATGTTTTTTATCTATAATGATTGTTTATATTTTCTATTAGTTTCTGATAGGGAAGTGTTAATATATCCAACTGAGATTGTAGATCTGTGTTTCTCCATTTAGTGCTGTCAAATTCAGCCTCATGTATTTTGAATCTTTGTTATTAAGTGCATTCTCATCTAGGATTGTATTATTGTTTTGATTTTTTTTGTAAAGTTTTTTGTTGTTGTTGTTTTTTGTTTTTGGGAAATAGCCATGGTCATTAGTTACATATTGCTTTCAGGCTACAGTGGCATAGTTGACTCTCCTAAGGAGGGCTCAGCTCACAGTGGCCCATGCAGGGATCGAACCGGCAACCTTGGTGTTAGCAGCACCACGCTAACTAGCTGAGCTAACTTACCACCCCTATTGTCTTGATTTTTGAGTGATAAAATATACTTATCTCGGTAATTCTCTTTGTCTCAAATTCTACTTTGTGTGATACTAATATAGACGCACCAAGTTTCTTATGCTTTCTGTTTGCATGTTTTATATTTTTCTAATCTTTTACTTTTAACCAGTTTGTGTCCTTAGATTTAAAAAATGTGTTTTGTATGTATATGTGTTTGTATATGATATATATAGTATATATAGAATATATACATATACAGAGAGAGAGAGAGAGAGAGAGAGAGAAAGAGAGAGAGATTGATTCTTGCTTTCTTGTATTTTATCCAGCCTGATAATTTTGTGCCTTTTAATTAAAGTGTCTGTAATCCATTTACATTTAAATTAATTATCAGTATGGTTGCAATTAAGTCCACTATTTTGCCATTTGTTTTTCATTTCTTCCGTCTAGTTTATATTTCTCTGTTCCTCTTTATATTGTCCCACAGATCTCTTTTCCTTTATTTTAGTTTTGGTCTGGATAAAGTATTCAATTTACAGACTTGCTCTTTGTCTGGTACTCGGTGGGATTCTAATCCATTATTCCAGCCTGCATGAAACTATAAAAGTTTGTTAGGAGTTCATCCAGTTCGTCCTTACACCTGTCTCTGGTGAATTGTTTCTTCCACCATTACATGAAAAAGGGAAGCAGACACACATCTCTTTTCTCATGAGAAGGGCTCATCGCTTTATGGAGTTTAGTTCATTTGGTTTTCTTTTTCATCAGCTCTCTGAAGGGGATTTAAAATCTGTGATTGTGTAGTGTGTGTGGCTTATTCTTTTTGAGGGTGGCATAGTAATTTCCTTTTTAAGAAACTACAAAACTGTTTTCCAATGTGGCGTGCTGCTTTATAGCTTCATAAACAACAGATAAAGTTCTACTCTCATATTTTAAAGTTGTTTTTTGCTAGATATAGAAATGTAGGTTGATAGTTTATCATTTTTGTTTCTTTAAATACATGGTTTCATTGGTTATGGCCATCGTAATTCCTCATAAGAAGTCAGTCATCATTTTTATTGTTGTCCTCTGTATGTAATATGTCTTTTTCTTCTTCTTGCTTTTAATATTTTCTCTTTAATTTTGAACTTAGGGAGTTGAACGACTGTGTTTACCCAAAAATAAGACCTAGCCAGACAATCAGCTCTAATGTGTCTTTTCGAGCAAAAATTAATATGAGACCCGGTGTTATGTTATGTTATGTTATGTTATGTTATGTTATGTTATGTTATACTGTACTGTACTATACTATACTATATTATACCTGGTCTTATTTTACTATAAGATTTTTTTTGCTCCAAAAGACGCATTAGAGCTAATTGTCTGGCTAGGTCTTATTTTGGGGGAAACACAGTATAATGTGTCTGGGTGTGGTCATCTCGGGGTTTAATGAGCTTCTTGGACTTATGCGTTGACACCTTTAGTCAATTTGGAGAAAATGTGTCTGTTATCTAGTCAAATATTTGTTCTGCATCATTCTCTCTTCTACTTTTGGATACTACTTTTGGTACTCTGATGATACATATGTTAGAATAGTTTAGATTGTCCCACAGATCTCTTTTTCTTTATTTTAGTTTTAGTCTGGATAAAGTATTCAATTTATAGACTTGCTCTTTTCCTGGTACGCAGGGGGATTCTAATCCATTATTCCAGCCTGCATGAAACTATAAACGTGTGTTAGGAGTTCATCTGGTTCCTCCTTACACCTGTCTCTGGTGAATTCTACTTCCTTCCACCATTACATGAAAGATGAAAACAGACACATACCTCTTTTCTCATGAGAAAGGCTATTGCTTTATGGAATTTAGTTCATTTAGATTTCTTTTTCTTCCACTCTCTGAAGGGGTTTTTTAAATCTGTGATTGTGTAGTGTGTGTGGCTTATTCTTTTTGAGAGTGGCACAGTAGTTTCCTACAACGTTCTACATTTAACTAGAAGTAGGAGTTTCTGTGTACTTCATTAAGTTTTTTAAAGGTTTCTGTATTCTGGGAAGATTGTTCCAAAGTTACATTTTCACTAACAGAGTATTGAACACTCCATTTATACTCTACCAAAAATAACAACACCAAAAATTTAAATGCATCCCCCAGATACATGCTTATTCACAACTTTATATTGATAAGTTTATTTATGTATCCTCTGCTGGAATTCTGTATCTTTTCCCGCATTGCCTTCCGTACCAGCTGTCCTAAAGACACAGCACAAAGAAAACTCCATCCAAATAAACAATATTTACTTTGTGATGCAATTGCCCCGAGACTCTTTCTCCTTACCTATTCTGATGAATTAGTCGGGCTTACCTAAAAAGTAACTTGAAAAACTCTCTTGGTCTCTTGTTCCCTTGAGCCTAAAGCCAGTCCTCCATAGCCAACTGCATAGCCAACTTTTTTCTACACTTGACACTCTACTTCGATGTAAACACTCAAAAGACCTAGCTCAGTCAAAGGAAGAATTTGATTTCTCAAAGTTTTGGAAATTTCCAAAGGAATTGACATGCCCAATGGACACCCCACCCCAAATCCCAATCTAGGTAGTGGGAAGTGTGTATAATCAGCCTGACATACCAGAAACTGCCCTTTTGTGCATTTACCTGTGGTTTCTTACCTCTTCCTCTATACTTCCCTCTGATAAAGCTTTTTGACTTACCAGAGCCCCTTCTTGAAAAGGGAGAGTAAATGAAAGAAGACATGAGGTAGGACTTAAAATTTACTTTTTCAGATGATGCCTTTGTTCTTAGGCCCACCCTAGAAGGGTTAGAAACACAGAGCAAGTCATGGGATGTCCCTCCCTAGCATTTCTAGGCAGGAGGGATCTTAAAGTACAGGGGATTAGCAGTTTGACAAGATCCAGTGACATAATCATAATGTATTGGTAATCTATATTTCTTACATATAATCGTGATGATTTATTTGTTTCACCAATCATAATCAATGTCTATTACTGAATCAGCTGTTTAAAAAAAAAAATTATCAATTTCACCAGAAAATCTTTTCTGACCTTACTCATTTTGTCCTTTTTGCTTTCAGCTCTTTTCTTGAGCTCCATTTTCTCCCTTGGTCTCTGCCTTGAATCATACTAACCATTATATATCAAAGAACAATATGACCACCTGCCCAGCTGCTAAATTAAGGCATTCAAATTAAATGTAAAATGAAAGATTTCCCACATTCAAGAATTAAATCCTCTTACTTCTGGCTCTATCTCCATTTGGTTTTTGATTCTATATAAAATTGGATTTTGCATTCAGAGAACACATACTTTAACACATACGCATACACACACATGTTGTATTGGTTAAGGTAATGCTTCTGCTCCACCAGATATGCCCTAAAATCTCAGGGGCTTGCTAGAAAAGAGGTTTATTTCCCACTCACGTGAAACCCCACTGACAGTGTTATAGGGGAGGAGGAGGAAGGGAACGGGAGTGTGCTCCATGCAGTCATTCAGAGACGCAGGCTGAAAGAGGCTCTGCCATTTTCAACACTTGGCTCCAAAGATTAGTTGCAAGAAGAGCAATTAGGGTCCTGCAGAGAGTTCTTATGGGACAAGCCTGAGAGTGGCATACGTTAATTCTGTCTTTGCATTATATTATTCTGGCCCACGCCACAGCCAGAACTCACTCACAGGATCACTCTTGGACTGGGAACTATAACCCTGATCGGAAAACTACTTTCCAGAAATGGATTTATACTATGGAAGGAGCACAACCTTTGGTGGACTTTCAGCCATCTCTATACACATAAATACATTCATGGCTATGCTTCTTAGTTTTTCCAGTCTAAGTATCCAGGAACCTCAGGGCTTGAGGAGCTAAGGAATAGGGTGGTGAGGTAGGAGACTTCATGCTAAGCACCAAAGACTAAAGCAAATGGAGCTGCTACTAGCAGAGAATGGCTTAGAAATAATCCATTCATGAAAAGAAAATGAAGATGGCATTAGCTTGTCTTGTCTTTCACTCATGCATTCTTTCATTCATCAGACATTATCTTGTTTACTTGCTTTATGCCAAAGTGCTAAGTGCTGAGGATACAATAAAACATTTAAGCCATACAGCAGGATAAGAGCTATAATGGATTTATGTATGTGGAAGTAATCTGCGTTATTTTAGGGGAGGAGGCTGGCCTTCCACTAAAGCAACAGGAGGAATTGGCAGCACAGTCTCAGAGGCCTATTTACCCATTGAATTTCAAACATTTCCTTGCAGCAGCATCAATAGGTTCTTGGAAACTGCAGCATTAAGCAAAACGACATATATCGAAACCAGTTTTACCACAAGCTGACATAAACAAGAGTTAAGTTCCAAGGCATATTTCTGGTCACAAAATCATCACCAAACTTCTAAATAAAGACCCGAAACACTTCTAATATTCAACAGTAAAATAAATGTGAGCTATACATACATTTAAGAACGATTAATAAAAACAAGTAAGATAATTATTTTCCAACCAGCTTATTCCAGTGCTGGGTCACGGTGACCAGGCAGGCACCCACCCCTGGACAGGACGCCCCTCCATTGCAGGGCGCGCTCACACCCACCCACACTCACTCAGACTGGGACCATGTAGACACCCAGGTCACCTCACACCTATAGGACTTGGGAGGAAACAGGAGTCCCCAGAGAAGATCCATGCAGACAATGGGAGAACATGCAAACTCCACACAGACCGCAGCTTCTGCCGGGAATCAAATTTTTTTTCCTCATCAACATTATAACAACACAACTTGAATGAAATGATGTTATTGGAGGACCCGCGGTATAATTCCTTGCATATATGCAGCCCTGGCTCCAACTTTATATTCCACTCTTCAAGGACAGTAATATGATCGTATTTTCTTATTAGAAAGATCTTTCTGACCGCAGATTGTTTGCAGGATGGAATCAATGGCAGTGAAATTAAAGGCAGAGAAAGTCAAGATGCTACTGTTGTAACCTTCACTAGTTCTTTCTTCCTATGGGACAACATTTAAATTCCTGTCTGTAAAATGGTCAGGCCCTTGCCTAACAGTCTTGCTGTGTTTCCATGATGTCCACCCCTAATCCTTAACTCCCCCTGGGAATTTCTGCAACATGGGGCTACTCACGATGTCTCCTACTTCGACACGTCATTCCGCCCCCACCCCCACCTACACTTCAGATGTCATCTCTTTACGTGTCTGCCATCTAGAAAACCGCTTACCTTTCAAGGTTCAGCCAAACATTCCTTGCTTAGGGAAAGCTTCTCTAACTCCCGCTCCCTACGGCAAACATAGGCAGTCCTTCTCTTAGCATGCCACTGACCTTCAGAAGACAGAGTCACAGAGACAGGGCCTTTTGACGACCGCATTGATCCTTTGGGTCAACCAGCCCCGCACCGTCGTCAGGCTATGGACTGCTGATGATGGAGTCAAGGATGACCGTGTCTCTGACGCTAGTGGCTGGGTGGGAGGTGGTGTCACTATTAAAACAGGGAGCACAGGAAGACCAGCAGGCTTAGTGGATACAAGTTCAGGTTAAAAAATGATACAGTTGCTTTTCTACAAGTATTGTTTTGCTTCACGATTCTTTAATTTCAAATAATGAGTGAGACTCATCGAATGCTTTTATGTACATACACCTCAAACTAAAGTCTAGACCTTTGTGAAAAGAGAGGAGGAACATTTGCAGAGAAGGGCCACTATTCACAGATGTCCTGTTGTTTTTTTCCATGCGGTAGATTTTAGCAGGAGAGCAAAACGGAGATAAGGTGAGAAGGAGTCATTTCTAGAGTCTTGATTTCTCACAACTGTAAGAGCTTTGCCGTAACATCCATCCCTAATTAATACCTATAAAGACAAGTACCTGTTACCACTGTAAGCCATCACCTCAGTTGTTACCCAGGCCCTCCTTTTTTGCCTTTTTGCTAATGTGACGATTAATGATAATTGCTAAAGATTGAAATGACTAAATGTGTATCTCATGATAACGGGTGTATAAAACTGACCACAATTTACTCTTCTCACCTGCCTACCGAAGCTGTTTCACATAAAATTGTCTCCATCTCCCCAGGCTTGGAACTTTAGAATCTCCTTCCTTCCTCCTGACCTCCCTGCCTCCCTTTCTCTGCTAACTCCAACCTGCCTCCCTTCTCATTTCACGCCCCATCCCAGCCAGTACCTTGACAGCCAGTTCCTCGTACAATCCTGAACATTTTATCTCCACGGTGTTTCTCATATCCATTTCTTTCTTTATATTCCTATTGCATCTCCATAATCCAGGCCTTTGGTGCCTTCTGGCAAGAGTTTGGAATTACCAAAATTTGCAGTTCTTCTCCACTCCAGTTCAACCTAGATCTTTTCATAAACTTTTGATAGATCCCATACCCTCCTGAGTGAAATACATTCATTCTTCACCTTGGCACTCAAAATCCTCATCTGTGTGGCCACAACCCCCCTTACCCCTTTCTGATCTTGTAACTTATCATTGCCCGTCTCAGACTTTATATTCCAACTAAATGGGCTGCTCACTGGTCCATGAACAACCCCCTAACCTTGCTTATAAGACCTTGCTTATAAGACCTTCTTAGTTCTTCTTTGAAGGTTTTCTTGATTTTGCCGGTAGATGGGAATCTTTCATCTCTTTAAGAAACCTCTCCTTGTCACTGGCACCATCTTCACCTTGGAGATAAGACTCTGAAACCTTACCTGAGGAACACCTCCCTCCCTGTCCCTGATGCGCCTCCCCCTCGCCCCCGCCCAGTCTGGTCACTGAGTTCTCGCTTATATTTCTACAATGGCTATGGCATTGCTCAGCACCTAATTTGGTTCATCATTGCCACTGACTTTGATAATTCAGTAAAAAAAAATGCAGCCAAGTTGATTTCTACCCTCCTAAAGTTCCTTTGAGATGTCAGTTTTCTTCACTCCTGCCTTTGTTACTTTCCAATCCAGTCTTCACATCCTCACTAGAATTATTCCCAGAATGCAGACGTGTTCACATTCTCTCCTCCAGAACATTAAAGATTTTTAAGACCTCACACTTTGGAGACCAGCCATTTGGATGTAACCTAGCGCCACCCCTCTCCAGCTGTTTGACCTTGGGCAAATTACTTTCTACTCCCTCAATGGGGCCTATCCTGAAGTTTAAATAACAGAATGCTAATGAATTTTTGTAGCGTGACTTCACAAGATTAGCCCTAAGTAAATGATAGTGTGACAGGATGATAAATTTCAAGTTTCAACTAAGACCAGGATAAAATCGTAACTATGACATTCCAAACAGAGTAGGTATCAGACTAACATACAGATTTTCAAAGCAGGTGACCAAAAGCTGGTTAGAAAGCTCTACAACCTGAAGGAGGGATGAGTGGCTAAAGTGAGTGGATATAGAGAGATGGTTTTGTGAGGAGGTTTTCTTTGTAGATACCCACTCTGGGACTCGGCTGTCACCTCAGAATGGAGGTTTAGGATGGTACCAGTTCCCTCCCCTCAAGTCTGATTGGGTGGATGAGGGCATTTCTGGGGGCAATTTGGAAACCTGAATGGCCCCGATGAAGGATTCCTACTTTATTGTCCCTTGTAATTTAATTTAGGCGTGTGTGTGTGTGTGTGTGTGTGTGTTAGCCAGGACTTGTCTGGTTGCAACGATATCTGAATTAGCTTGGGAGAAAAGGGAGGCATTGGTTGGTATGCTACTAGAATATTTACCATAACCAAGGGGAGAGTGGAATAAGTGACCCATGGAAGGACAGGGGCCACTGGGCCTCAGGAATAACTAGAAATGAGGACTCCAATGCTTCCAAGGACTTCCTTTCTCTACGTTTTCTTTCTGTTTATGTCTGAATTTGGTTTAATGGTGGAAACACTTGGCCGGCAGTAGCCCCAAGCTCCTGGGAACACAGGGGACTGACATTGCAACCAGAAAAGTCCTGGCTAACACACACACACACACACACACACACTCATACGAGCACCTAGATTAAACAACCTTGTTATTTAATTCTGGTTGCTGGAGAAAACAGGGATAAAAGCTAGATTTCTTTGTAGATTGGTTTTGATTTGTGAACCATATAATAATTTTTTCATAATTATAAAACAAAATTAAATTTAATTGGGAAGGCAGTCCTTGTGAATCAAAAGGTTTTACTTTTGAAAAAAAGTAAACAAATTTTGAAAACTTTTAGAAACAAATGAACCTTTAAAAGTGAATATTTCTAAAAGTAAACATTTTAGAAACCGATGAACCTAACTTGGTGTCCAGTTGGTGGAATACAGGAACTATTGGAAGTGACTTGTAAGTCTCAGTACTATGTACCTGCTGTGTAGGCTCTACCCAAAAGGACAAACAAAACAAAAACCAAAAAACACATGGGGGAAAATATGTAATTGTTCCTGGTAGAATTAATAATGTGATTCTGAGGCTGCTGTGCGTATAGTGTGGGGTAAGGCAAATGGGTAATTGTGTTGCTGGTTAGACCCAAGATATTTGATGTGGAATTAAGAGGATGCAGATGGAAGACTGGCGAGTTTCAGCATGAACACAGTAGTCCTGTGTTTGAATTGGAATCATCAGTCTGAATTCATGTATACTAACTTTAAAATATATTTGTGTATGTCCTAGTCCTGTCCGCTAAAAAAGTTTATAAGCAATAACCACCCAGTGAAAACAGCACCTCTCTGTGTACCTAAGTATATCAACTAGGATCTTAAAATACATTGACATACTCACTAAATGGAACTGAGGCTCATTGGAGAAATGGCCGATTCCTTATCTGGGGCAAGAGATGGACAAGATGAGCCTGGAACACCTTGTCATGCCAGAAGGTGACTGGAATTGTGTCAAAATGACACGGGAACCAACCTCATGAGACTCTCACCAGCCAAAGATGGGCAACTTAAGTATCAATAACAAAACTACAATGGATTTAAACCCATCAAATATGTTTAACAAATTCATAATGATGCTTAAAAAAGAAAAAACCCTCAGTGATCTTTGAAGGATAATACAGGAACAAATCTCTCTCTCTCTCTCTCTCTCTCTCTCTCTCTCTCTCTCTCTCTCTCTCTCTCTCTCTTTTTAACTAGCTAATAAAGGAAAAGAATCACGTGTATTTTTTTGCCTGTCTTCCAAAAATGCAGCTCAGGGGAACTACATAGTAGATGAGAAGTAGTTCCTCTCAATGGAAGCATTCCATAGAGAAATGAAGACGTATTACCATCATTTTGCAACTCCGAAGGAAAGAATGAATCTAGGCCTTGAGCATGAGAGGCTGCCAATACACAAAAGAGAGACACCTGGGCCTTACATACCCCCACCCCTCACCCCGTGGAAGTACACACCACTATCTAGGAAGGAGTCTTGCCAAAGCTGAATCTATCAAGCCTCTGGATCTCATTAGCAGGACCAACAGGTAGCAGAGGAACCAGTTAAATGACACTAAGTGGAGGTCATCAAGAAAATCTAGACTGAGGAACGTTCTAAAGGGCAAATAATATGGTTTCATCATCAACAACAACAAACTACAAGGAAGAAATAAAGAAGAGATGGAGGAGAATGCTATCGATGAGACATGAGAGATACAGCAGTTTGGATCCCAATGTAAACAAACTATTGAACAAAGGAAGGAAAGAAGGAAGGAAGGGGCAGCAGAATGGGCCCAGGGAGGGGTGGGGAGTAAAGAGAACATCTGTGGTGCAGTTAGCGAAATGTAAACCCTGGTAGGATATTTGATGATACTGAGGAATTATCCTTGCTTTTGGGATTTCATGATGAGAGGTATTATGATTTCAAAAGAGGAACCCTAGTCATTTAGAGACCTATATGGAACTATTTACAGATCAAGTGCTGTGATGTCAGACGTCTGCTTCAAAATCACCCAGAGTGAGTGGGAGGGTGGGTGGGGACATGGGGCAGTGGTTCTCAGACTTGAACTTGGATTAGAATCACCCGGAGGGCTTGTTAAAATACGATACTGGTCTCACCTCCAAAGTGTTCGATTCATTCTTGACTGTGGCCTAAGAATTTGCTTTTCTAACAAGGTCCCAGGAGGTGTTGAGGCCGTGGGTCTGGGACCACACTCTGGGACCCACTAGCAGAGATCAGCCCTAAGTTATTCTTGCACCTGGGTGATGGGTGCATGAAAGCTCATTGCACTATTTTCTCTACTGCTGGATGTCTTTGAAATTTTCTGTAATAAACATGAAAACAGCTTAAGTGATCCAGAAGGACACGTCGGAGGAGCAAAGCCTTTGGCAATCCGTAGTTGTAATGGGACCATCTATGCTCATTAGCAAAACAGATGTGGCTGCTGCTCCTAGGATTGAAAGATGCACATCTCCTGCTCACTTGGAGGTCAGTGCATCAGCTTGGCTGTCTGTCCTCTTAGAGAACTGCCTGGCCTGAGGGGCAGGGAAATGGCCTTCCCTTGAGGGGTTGGCACCATGTTGTCTATTCCCTTAATGTGGTCAGTCATTGGAAGAGCGGGGGTTTGGATGAGGACTAAGATTTGCTGACCACTCTAGCTAGGAAGTGTGTTCCTAAGCAGAGCTGTGTGCCAAGGAGTTCAGCTGTTAGGGATGGGGGTGATTACTAAACTCAGACACCCATGTATCGTCCTGCAAGGACCTTCCCATAACACTAGATCAGGAGGCACCTCTATTGGGTTGAGTCCCTTTACTTTTAAGATTCATTCACTTATCTATTCATACTTCAGATATTTATTAGAGTACCCAGAAAATGTAAAGCACTTTCTAGCCCCTGAGAATATAGAAGGGAACAGAATAAGCAAAACTCTCTGCTTTTGTGGAGATTAAATTTTAGTTGGGGAAATAAGCAATAAACAAGTAAAGAACTATATGAACAGTAATTTCAAATAGTGAAAAGTGCTATGAATAAAATTAAAATGAAGATGCTGAGGTAATGATTGATTCTGTGTGTGTGTGTGTATGTGTGCACGCATGTGTACACATATTTTATTGTAGATGATCAGGAAAGGCTTCGCCAAGGAGACAATATCTGAGGTGAGTGCTGGATTAGAAGAAGGAGCCAGCCACCGTGAGGAGATCTGGGTATTTTCAGACAAAGTCAATAGCAAGTGCAAAGGCCATGAGATGAGAAATAATTGCCTTTTTTTTTTTTGGAATGTCAAAATGACTGGTGGTCCTGGGACGTGGAGAACAAAGAGGAAAATGATATGCGATGAGCTGGGAGAGTAAGCAGGAGCCAGGGTATGTAGGGCCTTGTAGCCATCAGCCAGCTGCTTATAAATGCACCCTAGACACCTCCAAGGCTGTCAGTCATCTCCCAGCTCTAGGAAGTACATTCTGTCTAGAGAAACAGGACATTCTTTTAACAGGGAAGCCCCATAGGGGCCCTGGTCTATAGAAAAATGAGTGTTTTGTATAGGCAATCGTGTTGTATATCTAATTTGTTGAACCAACCTATTAAAAAAAGTAATTTTATTTCAGAATCATCATATGCTCTTAATGCCTTATCATTCTACCCGGAAAACATTATATACTCAAGTTAAGATTTGGTCCCCTGTTAAAATACAGATTCCTCTGCGATGGGTAATGCTATGAGTTATCCGTCATTTCATGCTAATATAAATGAATTGAGAGCTGTGTCCTTGAAGAGTTGTTTTAAAAGAGGAAAGCATAAAGTTCATGGGTTCTTGAGTATAGGAGGGAATCTCCAGGGCAGAAACAAATCAGAAAGGAGAAACTGAGGCGACATCCGAAAAACTACCTATTTTACAGTTTTGAGCAGGGCTCTGCTTCCTGGATAGACAAATGTCCTCCTGCCAAGACTTAGTATAGCAAGGCGCTTTTTCTTGAAATAACACATATGTCTTTTAGTAGCTCTTTCCTAAATAGAAAGTGCAAAATAATTCACAATCCCATTGATTTACGTTGCTCCTAACTCCCGGATGCTCCTTGGCGAGCTCTGGACACACATGCTGGACTCACCCTCTATGGACCAGCATTTCCATGACTATGAAACAGTGTGTGCTGGAGGCAGCTCACACTGCGGTGTGAATAGGTGATAGTCATCAATTTCCAACTTTGCGTTCAAGTGACTTCATATTGATTGCTTGACATCACCTGTGATAGGATTATTTACACTCCAGAAATCAGCAAACACTACACATTGAGCTTTTGTCTCCACAGAGGTGATTGTTACACACTTACCAGCATGCTGCTGCCATGAGACCTTTTAAACATATATTTTAGCATATGCCATGGCATAGGAAAAAATAAGCCATTTCTTCAGTTTGCTTTTTGAATAGATGTTAACGGTATTCAAAATTGCATTCACTTTTGTATATCTTTTACAGTTTAGCTGACTATATATATATATATATATATATATATATATATATATATGCATATATAGGCATATATATACACATATATGTATATATGTATATATGTATATCTTCCATTTTCTTTCTCAAAAACTTTGCTTGGCATTCCATGGTTAATCAGATAGACACTAAGGGCCCCTCATGGCTTTGAGTCGTCTCTCTCTTGTTGCCTTGTCTACCCCTGGCTCCAGTCAAATTTAACCTTCAATGTACCTTGTCTCACAAGTCCCCTATTCTTTTTTGCCTCTGGACATTTCGAGTCTGCTGCCCCTATGTGGAGGGCTCTCCTCACCCCTTCTCTGTCTGACAAAGTCTTACCCACGTTTTAGGATCAGAGCAGAGGTCATCTCCTCCGTGATGCTCCTGCCACAGCTCCCTTCAGCATTGTTGCTCTTTCTCCAGAGCACCCCCAAATGCTGTCTGTACGTCCTCAGCCACCGTCACCACTGTCTCGTATAGGTGTTGGTCTCCATGTCTTATCTCCTCCCCTGGATTTTAAGCCCTTGAGGATAGCAAATTTTGCTTATTCCTCATTTTATCCTTTAGAGCATCTGGTGCAGAGCTTTGCACCTGGTCATCGTTCAGTAAATGTTCGTTGAATTATCTGCATATATGATTTCATATTCCCCACAGTCCCTGGACAATGTAGTAAGTGACACACACACACACACACACAGTTTCATCAGTGTAAATGTTTGTATTGGTGGACAGGTTTCAGTGAGCATGGGAAATGCCTTTTTGAAGGGGGACACTAGGATCAAATGTAGTCCAGTGAGGACCAATCACAGAACGTCTACCTTTAGTCTGAAATATCACCTTTCTCAACTGCATGCAAAATTGGACCACTTTGTTCAACCATGGGTTAGAAAGGCACCAATCTGTTACAAATCATTACGCTCTGATGGCCACCAGAGATGCAACTGCACTCTTACGGAGGATAATCCTGCTAGAATGTTAGTGAGTTCTACTGGTGCTTTTATAACTAAAGAGACATAAAAACTAATTTGATATATATATATACATATATATATATATATATGTATATATATATATATGTATATATATATTTGGCTCACTTCTGTGAAAGGCCATCCCCGTTCTCTTGTTTTATTCTTTAAATGATTACTGCCTTCTCGTGCTAGACACTCTGCTAAAGCCTCAAGATATGAAGGTGAATTATCCATGGTTCTGTCCTCCAGAGATTCACAACCAGAAAAAGAGACTGAAAAAGCAATCGGACGTGTTCAGAGTCTCAAGCGAAACAGAGCCCCGCCGCTCTGACAATGACCCACATCAGTGTGTTTGCCCATTAGACTCTGCCATCTGTCCCCACCTGAGACGTTTGCTGTAACTCCTTTCCACAGGCTGCTTTGGGTGTGAATGACCTTGGAGGTGGCCTGAAATCCCGAGCTTGGAAGGGTGCTTTTAGAGTTACTGGTCTGCACTTATGTGCTTCAAATAGAATTTCACAAACCTCTAATTATCTCCTCTTACCAGGCTGCCTAAATGACTGACGACCAGATCTTGAGGCACTCCAAGAATGGATTTCTATTCAGCTGGTGCCCAGGACTGGGAGGCATTAGGATGCCCAGAACATGTGTGGCTTCTCTGAGCAGCACAGGACAATTAACAGAAGGAAAGCAATTTGCAAAATGCCTGACTTCCTGCTTGTCTCTGAGGCAGAAAATTCTCACACCTTCACCTCAGGAGGCTCCCTCTGCAGAATAATTTCACCCCCTCCTCCCTTCCCCCTCCCTCAAATAGAGCCTCTGGTGTCAGTTCCCCCCCGCCCCCCACCGCTTTTTGCAAACATAAGCACTCGGCTGAAACAACAGCTATGACTCAGTTCCTAGCTAGCGCTGCCTGAATTGATTTAGTCTGAGTTCAGATTTAGCACATAATCAGGTTCAATTTGCTCCACTGCACTGCCTAGAGATAAAAGGCTTGGGGGAAAAAAATAGCTTCAGCTTGTGTCAGTCTTTGTGGTGATGTCATTGCCATGAGAAAGCCAGCCCTTCGTGACTCTGCTGTGTGCTCCTTCAGACGCGGAGGGCTGCGTGCATTCAGCAGGAGTGGGCTCCAGGTGCAGAGCGCTGGCCGTCCCCAGGGCAAGGCAGCACCCAGCCGGCCACGGCACCATCCACCTGGAGGACGCTCTTCCCATCACCCCGTCAGGCACAACTCAGAGGCTGCCTAACTCTTTTGCAAATCAGGAAGGGGAATGCCAGCCCCTAGCATGGACTGTGATGTTTCCACTCTGATTGCCTGTGTGATGGACATCGAGGTCTTTACAAATCAGGAGGTTAAGGTATGCACCTGCAGTCTTCTGTGTCATGCTTGCTGTCCCCGAGGCTGCGTGGCACAGCCTTTTTAGTTTAAGGAAACAAGACTTTGGTTGGTAGTTTTCGGCTCACTATGTATACTAGGAATGCATGTGTCGAGAGCGTGACAGTATTAATTAGAATAAGTTAGAAGAGGGGAACAGCACATTCATTTTGAATGCAATAAGGTCTACCATTGTTTTTTCTCGCCTTTTCTATGAGGTGATCCCTGGTCATCCCTTTCACGGTAGACATGTTTTTGTAGTCTCCTGTCTGTGTCAATAAGGAGAATTTGCCAGTCCTGAATGTTGAGGAGGGTTTTGAATCTATGATTAAATGAAGGAAGCACACATAATAAACGTCATACCCAGGACACCCTGCTAGTGGGACACTAACCCCTTCACGGCATGTCACTTAAATATGCCATGATCTGGTCTTCAAATTGAACAAAAGCTGCCCTACAGATGGCAGTTTCAATCTCAAGCTCTCTGGAAATCAAAGTTGGAGAGCAGCTGTCTAATTTTTTGTTGTTGTTAGGCAAAGGAAGCAAGTCGTTTTCCCTGAGCAGTTGTCCATAAAGAAAGTTCAGGCATAATTTTCCATCTTAAGATTTAGTATTCTGTGGCTCTGGCCTTGGCTGTTTGTCTGCAGCAATTGTTTAATTGTCATGGTAATTGTTCCCTGAGGGTAGTCATTCTCATCTATTTTCCCATTTGGTTTCATATTATTAAAAGGATTCCAGGTTTATAAAATGGGAATTTTCACCTCTGATCTCATATTTAATATAATAACTAGTAGAAGCTTTTTATTTAAACAGTTTTCTCTCTCTCTCTCTCTCTCTCTCTCTCTCTCTCTCACACACACACACACACACACACACACACACACACACACACAAAGGACAGTTTGCTCATTGTGTGATGGAAAGAAGAAAGAGGGAGTTATATTGCATAATCATTTTCAGCCCTTGCCTTAGCCTTTAAAGGAAGACCTTGAATTCTTTATTGTTGAGTGTGCAGGTACTTCCCAGGTGGAGATTTATGTGTTCACTAGCATAACACATGGTTCTGTCATTCAATGTTGTGGTTGTGATCACTCTTTTGAAATGGAGGAAAAAGTCTGGTTGTTGTTCCGTACGTGTTTTAAATGTGTGACCCTGTGTTTACCAACTCTTAATGCCAGTGCTGTGGAAGTGTCTACGCCTGTCATCCTGAGGTCAGAAAATAAAATAATGCCTATATTTGCATCCGGAATGGAAACATGCCGGCAAAGACTCACAGTCCTGCCAGTTGTACCAGCCCTAAGCACTCCAGAGGGAGAGCAGTCCTCAAAGGCTCTCCAGCTGAAAACCAATTTGAAGTTTGGTGTGGGTAACTGGGTAGAGAGACATCTTTCACCAACTGCTGAAACTGAATTAAAACTTCATACTTCTCCCCTCTCCTCGCCAGTTCTCTGTTGTTTACATGCTTGCCCTGCATAAGATAGTCTAAACTTTTTTTGTTCCAAGAAATGATAGTGAAAAATATTTATTAGCCACATGCAATATGCCAGGCATTGTGCTTATACAGGAAGGAGTTTGAGATATGTTCGTAGAACATAGGTATCTGTGAGATAGACATAAAAGCAACCGCTTGCCGAGTATTTCTTCAAAACAGAGTGTCTTATGGAATTAAGGGGACACAAAATTCTTACAGCTGGTTGTACTTGAGTAGCTTCATAGAGAAAGTGGTACTTGAATTTGATAATGGGTAAATTTTGATACAGAAAGAGAAAAGGCATGGGGATGGGAAAGCATTCCATTTTGCAGTCCAGTTGAGTCACTGCATTTGACTGCAATAGGATTCTAAGAGATTGGAGGGGAAATAAGGAAAGAAGATGAGTCAGTATCATATTATGGAGCAATTGACACTGTTCACCAGATATTTATGGGGTTTTCTGGGAAAACTCCCACTGGAAAGATGTGTCGTATGTCCTCACTGCTAAATAGCTCTGAATCACAATGGATTTGTCTCTTTGGGACAAGTTACCTAACCTTTCTGTGACTTAGTTTTCTCATCTCTAATGTGGGGATAATAGTTTCTACCTCATTGGTTTGGTATTAGGTTAAAGAAAATTATACATGTAAAAAAAATAGCATAGTGCCTGACAAATATTTAGTGTTTAGTAAATGTTAGCTATTGCCATCATCATCGTCATCTTTTAGACCCTCTCTGAAGGAGATAGGTGACATTTGCCAGTTTATTGGAATGTCCTACTTCTAACTGAGTTTACAATGACAATCCAGGACACAGAAAATGTTTTCCCTCTCATTCCCCCAAATGCAAACACACATGCACACATGCACGCACGCCCCCCACCCCCACACACCCTAGCAATTTAGAAAACATGGCCCTTCCTTTCAAACATTTAATCATTTAATGTAAAACAGTGACGTTATTATCAAGCGAAGATCTACTTTGTGTTTATTAAAAAGGGGGAAAATGAATAAATTAAGGTTGGCCAAAGAGGGTTGTTGAGAAAACCTCTATGTTCCTTATTCAAGAGTGGGCATTGCTTATTATCGTGTTCAAAAGTAAAATTCTGGCACCAAACAAAGTTTCTCCAAAGGTGAATGTTATTAATTGCCAATAACAGCTAAGTGGTGGAGCCAGGAGTTCCTTTCTTCAAAGCCTTTAATATCTACTATCAAAGAAAAGGGAGGCCTCTGTGAGGCCTGCCTGTGTCTTGCTTGCCTGCCTGTGTCTTGCTTGCCTGATTTCAGGTTTTATTGCTTTTTACAGCCCCTTCCTTTCCACATGTTGCCCCTATGGGAAAGCAACCACCCAGGTTTAGGCAACCAGCAGGTACCCTTCCTAAGTGCAGTGGTTTATTTGAAGGGGATAGAGGTCCATGCAAATCCAGTGTCTGATCTCAATGTAGAAAGCCTTATCGTCAATGGTGGCTGTCACCTGGTTGCACTAGGGGCCCTTTGGACTCCAATTTCCTAAATTTTGCCAAAGCTGCTAGAGCAATAGTACTAAAAAAGGAGGAAATCGGGCAAATGGAGTTCTGCCGTATTTATCTTTCTCCAGAAATTCCATTAGTTGTGTCGTGAACTTAGCTGTCTGTTTTATGGCATAAGAGTCCTCCGGAGATGAAGAAATATGAAGCTCTTAATAGAAAAACAATGGTATGATGAACTGTAGAGGTGTGTGTGTGTGTGTGTGTGTGTGTGTGTGTGTGTGTGTGTGTAGGGTTAATTTTCTTCAGTATTCTTCTTGTGTTTCTGAAAATAGTCTCCCCTCCCCAAAGAGCCAAACTCTTGGGAAATGAAAGGGATCCGAAGATGGGTGATTAAATGTATATTTTACTTTAGTCCAGTAGTTCTTAAACCTGATTGCACGTTGGTATTCCATGGAGAGCTTTAAAAATATTGACAGTGCCCAGCCCCATGCCTAGAACTTGTACTTTGATCTGAATGGAGCCTAGGCATAGATTATCGTATAAAGTCAGTGTCATGTATCTTCTAGACACAGGTAGGCATGGGTGAGGTCGGTCAAGAATCACCTAGAATATAACCTCTGCTTAAACACGTTGATTTATATCCTCCAAAATGAGACTTAACGTATGCAGTTTTAGAAGCAATATCTAAACTGTCAGAAATGTTGAGACGCACCCAACACTGCTGGATCATAATACCAAAAAGAAGAGGAAATCAGGCAAATGAGGTTCCGCCATATTTGTCTTACTCTAGAGATTCCTTTGCCCACTTTTGAATGGATGGCCAATGGAAGCCTCTCTGGGGAGGTGACAGTTTATTAAATGTCATAGTTCCAGTGTCATTCAGAATCGAGTGGGAGAGTCACATGTAGATCTGAGGGTAAAGCATTTCAGGAGAGGGAATAGTAAATACAAAGAGAGGTGATCATATCTTACCCAGCCCCCCTTGTAATCTATTTTTATCATTCAATCATTCAGGGACCTGCTAGGCTATCGCTATCATGTGGCATCATTTATATTTTTAAGGATGCCCCTTTTTAGATATTGTGCTTAACCAAATTGCCTCACTATATTTTAAGCCTGTTGATAAGGAGATATTTGTTCTCAGCATAATAAGTTTTCCTACGCTTGGAATCTTAAGATTTTTCTTTCTCCTTCTGAAAGTCCAGGGCCTTTATATGGTGACTCATAGTCCTCCTTCCTCTCCTCAGCTTTTGAGGATTTCCCAATATGTAACCTTGGGAAGTCTCTTAACCCTTCTGGGCACATGATAATCATACTGAGAAAAGTACTTGACTGCTTTGTGTTTTGTTTTCCTTTTCACACAACAGTATGATGTGACTGACTCATAGTCTGCCTCATGTTGTTGGGTGAGTTATGAAAAAAACCAAAACAAAACAAAATACCAGCACAGTGTGGTCCCTTGGTACAATAAAGTCTCTTTGTCATTTGAACCACTGGACATTTAAAATTATTTGTTGTGGTTGGCGGGAATCGTAGGAGGAAAAGCATGAGGCAAAATTGGTATGATACTCTGATTTGAGGAGAGACAAGTGACACACGTGAATATGTGGGTATTGGGTATCGGGCATTGATTTGAAAGAGAAACTTGTGTTGATTTTTCAGGACAGCTGGGCAAGCTCCAGGCCTATTTCTTAGGCTTATGTGCAAATGTAGTGCTGGAGAGAGGATCTGGCCACAGCCATGACCCCATGGCTCTGCCGAACTGTAAAGCTCTTTCATCACCTTCAAAAACCCTGTGTTCACTCAGTAACTTAGAAGAGTTTGCATGATTTAGTTCTCAAACTTTGAAACCCTCCAGGGAGATTCATGGTAACACTTAGTAATCAAAATGTTAACAGAAACTCTCATTCTCTATTCAATGGCTGTAATATTAAATAATATGTGTTATATATCTCCAGACCATGTTTACCTTCTGAAAACCAAAAGGGAGTGTGTGGGGAGAATGGCGCGGGGGGTGGGGGGATAGTCAGAGAGGAGGTGGTCATAACTGATACTAACACTCTAGCAAAACAAAAACTTGCTCTTTCTTTGATAATAAAATGGACTAGAATTGGGCTGTTTTGAAAATAAATGAATTACGCAGGAGTGAATGTTAGAAATTAACCCTAGAAAATAGTTTAAGAAACAGCATCCTTAAATGTGCACCATTTTCTTGCCTCTGCAGAAAGTAGAACACATCTTTGACAGAGTGAGAAGTGATTTTATGCAAGTGACAGAGGCTCCCTGAGAAGATTAATAGGCAAATTTTTCAGCCACCTGTCATGTTAGGGAAAGACAAGGTATAGTGTTCAACTAATGACATTGTTAAGCAGGAAAGTCAACTAAAAATTTGCTGATCTATGTAAAGGGTCTTTTAACTGTTAGAAAGTCACAGAGACTCTGACAGTTGCTACCTCTAAATTGAGTGTCTGATTTAAAAACAACAACAACAACACAATAGCATCTTCATTAACACTGTTCTCCTAAAGAAACAGATTTTACTGTAAAACTCAGAGTACCATTTGCATCCTTAGTGATTCTGTGTGAGTATCACTATCAATAATTTATAATCGGCTGTTTCAGTACTTTCTAATGATGCTTAGAATTGACAAATAAGAAAGAATGTGATAACTGAAAATTTATTATCACTTGACCTGTTTAGGTTAATAGGCAACTTAATAGGCATTGCAACTTTGTAGTGAATAGCCCAGCTTTCCAAGGAGGTCACAAACTCTCCAACCCATGCCTGGTCCAGAATTTCTTTATGTAAAGGGACAATTTATGTTATCTTTATGTAAAGGGAATGTATCCTTTTTCAACTCTAAATCTAAGCTGATTCTAAACCACAATTTTTTTAAAAATTGAGATAATTTAATGAGGCCTTCAAGCAGATAAAATGTTATATATCCTCTCTACTCTACCTAGAATGGAGAATTTGTCTTAAAAGTATTTGAGAATAAAATATCCCCCAACTAGACCTTCCCTAGAAAATATTCACTATATGTGCTTTCATACTCCTCTTTCAAGGCAAATGTATCTAGAGGTGTGAATCATTTTGACTTTGGGGAAGAGCCAGAAGTCACACAGTGCCAGATCCGGTGAATAAGGTGGGTGAGGACACACCGTAATATTTTTATTTGACAGAAATTGCTGTATACCAGAAGTGATGCATGACATGGAGTGTTGTCAGGATGGAGGATGATTTACAGCACTTTTTTTTAAGTTTATTGGGGTGACAATTGTTAGTAAAGTTACATAGATTTCAGGTGTACAATTCTGTATCACATCATCTATAAATCCCATTGTGTGTTCACCATCCAGAGTCAGTTCTCCTTCCATCACCATATATTCGATCTCCCTTAACCTCATCTCCCACCCCCCACCCCCCACCCCCCTTACCCTCTGGCAACCACTAAACTATTGTCTGTGTCTATGAGTTTTTGTTTCTCATTTGTCTGTCTTGTTCTTGTGTTGTTTTTGGTTTATATACCACATATAAGTGAAATTACATGGTTCTCTGCTTTTTCTCTCTGACTTATTTCGCTCAGCATTATACTCTCAAGATCCATCCATGTTGTCACAAGTGTTCCTATATCATCTTTTCTTACCGCCGAATAGTATTCCATTGTGTATATATACCACAACTTCTTTATCCATTCATCTATCGAAGGACATTTTGGTTGTTTCCATGTCTTGGCCACCATAAACAAAGCTGCAATGAACATTGGAGCACACGTGTCTTTATGTATAAATGTTTTCAGATTTTTTTGGGTAGATACCCAGGAGAGGGATTGCTGGGTCATATGGCAATTCTATTCATAATTTTTAGAGGAACCTCCACACTGCCTTCCATAACGGCTGCACCAATCTGCATTCCCACCAACAGTGGATGAGGGTTCCTTTGTCTCCGCAGCCTCTCCAACACTTGTTACTATTTGTCTTGTTGATGACAGCCATTCTGACTGGGGTGAGGTGATATCTCATTGTGGTTTTGATTTGCATTTCTCTGATGATTAGTGATGTTGAGCATTTTTTCATATGTCTATTTGCCATTTGTATGTCCTCTTTGGAGAAATGTCTCTTCAAGTCCTCTGCCCATTTTTCAATTGGGTTGTTGGTTTTTCTGTTGTTGAGTTGCATGAGTTCCTTGTATATTTTGGATATTAGGCCCTTATCGGAGGCACTGTTTGCAAAAATCTTCTCCCATTCAGTTGGTTGCCTCTTTATTTTGTTGATGGTTTCTTTTGCTGTGCAGAAGCTTTTAAGTTTCATATAGTCCCATTCGTTTGTTTTAGCTTTTACTTCCCTTGCCTTTGGAGTCAAATTCATAAAATGCTCTTTGAACCCAAGGTCCGTAAGTTTAGTACCTATATATTCTTCTATGCAGTTTATTGTGTCAGGTCTTATGCTTAAGTCTTTGATCCATTTTGAACTAACTTTGGTACATGATGACAGATGGCAGTCCAGTTTCATTATTTTGCCCTTGCCTATCCAGTTCTCCCAGCACCATTTATTGAAGAGGCTGTCTTTTCTCCATTGTATGTTTTTTGCTTCTTTGTCAAAAATTATCTGTCCATATTTATGTGGTTTTATTTCTGGGTTCTCAATTCTATTCCATTGGTCTATGTGTCTGTTTTTCTGCCAATACCATGCACAGCACATTTTTAAACACACCTTCTCTCAACTGTAGTTCACACTCAACTGACTGCACTGAACACATTGAAACTTGTCACACACTGTTACTAAGGTTTGATGTACCACTTACCATATTGAAGATCCCTGCCTTTCCTTTGGATGGCACTTGGCAGCAGCATTCATTGTGTTTGTTGATCACAACAGAAAGGCTCTGTGTCACACATCACTTCTGGTACAGCAATTTCTGTCAAATAAAAATATTATGGTATGTCCTCATCTACCTTATTCACCAGATCTGGCATCGTACGACTTCTGGCTTTTCCCCAAAGTCCAAATGACTATGAAAGGTAAGCGTTTTGAATCGATTGAGGACATCGATGCAGCCATGACAGCACAACTAAAGATACTCAGGAAAGGACTTCCAGAACTGCTTCAGAAAGTGGCAAGAACAATGGCATAAGTGTGTTCGAAGTGAGGGGGAGTATTTTGAGGGGAATTAATGACAATGTGTCTTTTACTGTAATAAATTTTTTTTATTTAAACATTCACCATATGTTTTGATAACCCCTCATACACACACACACACACACACACACACGCATTGAAAATGTATGTATGTATATACTGTATATTTCTTTTTTTATCTCCATGGTCGTAGAAAGCATTTTCTGTTCTGCTCTCGCCTATCTAGCGATTAGAAACTGTGTGCTCTTAACCATGTATGAGATTTGGAGCCTGGAGGTTCTTGGCAAAATAGTTGAACAGAAGCCTAAACAATTGCTAAACAATTCCTTCAGGGGGAAAAAACACTAAGAAATTCATGGCCTTTTTAAAAATCGTTATAACACCAAAGGAGTGTTTAAGTCCTTGCAGCCTAGTAGCATAGTTACTCTCTCCAGAATCTGATATATTAGCTCTGGACATTTTTTAAAAGGCTTTCAAAAAGATCTTGACCTTTGAGTTTCCAGAAAGATGACTTCAGCAAATCTATCCTTCTGTGCTGTATAGAACTATACACCAGCTTTCAACCCTGCCAAGCGAATCCTCCTTAATATTCTACTTGTCCCAATGGTAGGGTAGTTGGCTGCTTAGTTGTATGCTTTTTCACCTCCTTCTCTGGTGTCGCTGAAGGAATATATGAGCAGTGTTCATTTTGTGCCCCAAAGATTGGACTTTATACAGAGCATTTCCCTAAATTAACCATTAATCATCCCACATGATGACAAATGTAAACCCCCAGAAATGTGCATCTGTATGGATCAATATTATACGTTATCAAGGTAGGCAGCTTTAAAAATTCTAACTCTTTCATTTACTAAATACCTCTAAGTGCCAGGCACATGTCACACAACAGGTACTCCGTGTCACCTGCGTAATAGCCCAAGGTATCTATTTTTCTGCCCCCTGGTAAACAGATTCCTGATCAGAGAAGTTAAGTTTTTGCGAAAGATCACACAGCTATTAATTGACAGAAGTGGAACTCAGACTGTGGTCGGCTTCACTCTTTGACACCAAAATATCTCTAAGGATTAATCAATAAGCTATTAATCAATTATTGGGAAAAAATATAAATCTTAGAAGATAAGACATTGAGCTCTTTTGTAATATTTACTCTAGTATTCAAAACACTGCTTTTGTCTTCTGTTTCTTCTCAGAGGTGGGAACACTACCTTTACATAATCAGTAGTTGAGATCATTTTACTTTTCTCCGTCAATCTAATGTGGTGTTTGTAGGTATAGCATCTGTTTTGGATTTTGTTTTAAAATGTGTTCCAAACTTTAACTATGCCATCTAGTTGGGGAAACAGTCTTCTGGAAAACCCAGGTAACACCTAGCGTGAGAATTCCATCTCTTTTCTGATGTCACCAAACACTTTTTGTTGACTTGGTGAGCGGTGAGTGATGAATTGTAGAGCCGCAGTGGTGAAAATATTAATTATAATAATAGTGACATTTTACTTTGGACAGTGCTTTCCATATTATGCGAAACTCGGCTTTCTCATAGATCTCAGGAAGGAAGCAAGATCACATAATTCATAAGGAGAAAACTTGGACCGGAGATTTGTTCGACACAACACAAGATGCCTGGATATATTATTATAACCTGCATCAATAGGACGTCAGATAGAATTGATTTCATCTTCTGTGACTTCACATGGCCTTTAGGTATTGATGAAAACAGTCATCTCAGACCACTCTTCCTGGAACAGGATATACAAGCCAGGAGCAAACTTAATAATAGCAGCAATGTACTGAGCACGTACTATTTGTCAGGCACCACGCAAAGTGTGTTTATTCATTCATTGATACATCGGCTATGTACTGAGTACCTTCCATGTTCTAGGCCTCACACTAGTCTGAAGATACTGAGATTATCAGTCCCTTGGATGCAAAAGCCTGTGCCCTGTCATGCGGCGCTGGCCTTTATTCCACTCGCTTCCATTTTCCCCAAAAGGACGATGCTGTTTCGACCTGTAAAGAGACTCCTATGCCCACGTAGGACATGTGAGAAGGAAGCAAGCTCAGCCCCCAAGTCAGACGTTCTGCTTAGAATTCTCTGTTTGGCCACCCGGCTCTTTACTGTGTGACCTTGAACAAACTGCCTTACCTCTCTGCCTCCATGTCCTCGACTACAAAATGAGGAAAGCAATAGTGCCTCCCTTATAGCTTGGCAGTGAAGAGAAATGCATTTGAGTCTATTAAAGAAGCTGAACAGTGACCGGCAGACAGAGTGTGCACAAGTACTGTTAACCCTTCTGATTGTCGTCATCGTCACCGTCATTGTTCTTATTAGTATACATCTTACATGGAGTTTGGGGTTTTCTTGCCAGGGCACTTTACCTTACCTGCCCCTAATTATGTCACACTCTTCCCCTGAAGTTTTCCACTCGTCTTTGCACAGGGGCAGCAGTGACCTACCTCAGTGACACTCGGGAGGTCACAGAAGCAGAGTACGAAGTAACTGGCTCAGAGAGGAGTGAGGAACCACAGACCCAGACAGGTGGCATGGATGCTGCCATTCTCAGGCTATGTCTCGTCCCTTGTTTGTGACTTTTCTTGTCTTTTCCAAGTGTCCCGGGGTAAAGGGCCCCCGTTAGAGTAGGAGGCAGCAGGAAATGAGGTGTCTGGATAAACAGGAAGTGTCCTCACTCTGCAGCCACTTGGGGGTGGGGCATGTAGCGATGACGCTCCATAGAAGTTGCTGATGTTGACTTGAGTTCATGGAAAGGGAAGCAGCCTGAATAACCCCCCACCTCCACCTGGCCCAAATTCAGAAGCTCTGCGGCTCCCATCTCACCCAGAATAAAGACCAAGTCCTCGCTGTGGTCCTCAAGGCCAATTAGACCTGTCCCAACTACCTTGCCAATCTCATGTCTTCCGTGCATTTCTTCCTCTCACTCGGCACTAGCCACCCTGCTCTCTGCACATGCCAAGCATCCCCTTGAACTTGCATTGCTGTGCCCTCTGCCTGGAATGCTCTTCCTCCTGGCGTCCACCTGGCTTCCTCTTCATTTATCATAGAGCTGTTCTTTGACAGCCGAATCCAAAATCGCACAGCCTGCTGGTTGCTCTCCACCCCTCATCCTGCCTCATTTTCCATCACAGCACAATCACAAGGTGACATAGTTTGTTTATTTACTGGTCCATTGTCTATTGCCTTCCCCGCACCTCTGAATGGAAGCTTCATGAAGGCAGGGCCTTTCCCCTTTGTCCACTTCTGAGTTCCTAGAGGCTGCCATGCAGTAACATCGAGAAAACGTGTGTTAACAAATGAGTGATAAACTCCAATTCTCAGTGACCTTGAACAGGCTGTTAGACCACCTTCTTTGAAAGGGATGGTCTATGTAGATTTCTAGATCCAGGACCAGGTTTATATGGCAGCATACAGAGGCTTTAAGACAAGAAGCCCGTTAAGGAAAAGAGAGATGGAGCTCAGAAGCAATTTCTTCCAAATCTATTTACATCTGTCTCTGAGCAGGAATTTTAAATGAAGTTAGAGACTGGTTTCACCACAGTAACACTAAAGTATAATTGCAGTACTTTTAACATTGACCTTCACTTCCCATTTCTACATTAAAACTGCGGAGATAGGTAGAAATTAGATTAATTACCTGAGCTGAGCTCAATATCTCTTTTGCTTAATAGGCATTTTGCCCTAGAAACTCTGTATTCTGCCATGCATACTTACCTCTGACTGCTTATTAACTTATAAAATCAGCAAACAATTCTGTAATACTTAAAAATAATAAAATAACGGCTAAACTAAAAGTCCTACTATCTATTGCCTGAATGAATAAGCAGTAAATCTGAATTGTGAATGAGAGGGATAGTGAATGGTCTATTTTATATTCTCCCTTTGTAAGGAAAAGTGCTCAGCAAAATAATATCCTATATTTAAATAACACTTAGCATATAATCAACAACAATCGACATTTATGTAAGCTTCAGAAGATTTGAACCCTCTTTCAATGAATACTTCCTCATACCTTCTGATGTAGGTGGAAAGTATTATTCTCTTCATGAGAAAATCAGGTTAGAAGTAGTCCCCAAACGATCTATGCAATCTGTATAAAGACTGAACTTTGCTCATTTTTACTTCACATTCTTATTGCATAGTTTCCGGAGGTGGAACCAGGAATTTGGTGTACTGGTTTAGAGGAAAGCAGCTTGGTCTTCTGAGGCCAAAAGACCTGATTTCATACTACCTCTTAATTTATGACTTTCTCCAGACGTGTAAAATGAAAAAAAAGGTGCAGACTTAGGTTAAAAGTTGTTAGGGCCTAGGTGATCGATAAATAATCACTGATGTCCGTGTACAGGATTCGTGAGGCACCTCATCCATTCATTACACATTTAACAAACATGATCGAGCCCTTGTTAGGTAGTAAGCACTGCTTCAGTCCTTGGAAATTCAGGAATGGAGGCCTGCCGCCTGCCCTCAAGGGTTGCATAGGCTGATGGAGGGGGTGAAGGTGGTGAATAGACACAGAGTTTGGACGACACCATGATTTGAGTAAACCCAGTACACTACGGAAACCTATAAGAAGGTGGTCTCAGATGATGAGGAAAGGTTTCCCCAAAGAGGTAATTCTTAAGTCACAGCTTTACAGGTTAAGTAGCTATTCAACAGCTGGAAGAAAGATGGAAATAGGGAAGGGTATCCCTGGGAGAGGGAGGGGCCTGCACCAAAGTGGAAATGCCAGGGAAAGTAGTGACTTCTAGGAAGTAGAGCTCTGGGTGGTTGCAGAATTATACAGAGGCCAGGACCACATTGTGAAGGAGTCTGGACCTTACGCTCAAATCCAGTTGGATTGCTCATGGGAAGCATCTTAAGAAGAGGAGAGACCCATCCACCTGTTCTGACCCAAAGTCCTCTTGTTGTAGTGTGACTGTGGCTACACTGAGGCTGATGCTGCAAAGAGGCGAGTAGAGACGAGGGGCCCCTACATCCCAGCCAGATAGGATGAGGGCCTGAGAGACTCAGCTGCAGAGTCTAAGCATCCTTGAAGAATCAGGTTCATTATCTTTTGTTATTCTTCTGTCTTTTTTTAAAGAGGGAAGAAGTCAAAATAGAAAAGCAACAATCTTGAGGATGACATTAGGTTGCCATTTAACAAGGTTGATTGGGGGGCACGGAAGGGCATATATGCTAGCTCTACACCTTGGGTATTTAGGAAGTGCATTCAATTCAGCAGGCTTATATTGATTGTCTTCTAGGGCTAGGAGTCTAAAATCAGGGCTCCAAACCCTTGTCCCTGACCTGGAAAATCACTTAATGAGGGAGGGAGGCAGACTTACAATCACAGGTTGATGCCCTTTATCCAAAAGGTCTGCCCTAATGCCTCTTGAAATTTCTGACAGTATGGAAATAGAGATTCAATGATGTTAAATGCTGGACCTGGAATATTCTGGACCCCTCAAGAGAGCAAGTGCACATGGAAACCCCCATCCTCCAAATCCTCAGTATCATTACTAAAATATGTTTCTCGAGGCTAATATCCCCCCAAGTTTCACATACACAAAGCAAAGACAAAGAAAAGTTTGATAACACATCCTGTTGCTATCATGCCAGTAGTTTTACCTCAGTGCAATAGTCTACATTTAGTAAATGCCGAATAAAAGTTAGATGAGGGAATGAATTAATGGTGCTTGAGTTTATTGCAGGCCTTGTTTTAGGCAGCAGGATGGAGGATGGGGGGAGAAAGGTGAGCCTCTCTGTCAGGGCAGGCTCCTAAACTTGCACGCATCACCTCCTCTCAGATTCACCTGGGCAGAATGTGGGCACATGGACACACTGAGATGCAAGAGAGAATGAGAATACCACCTTCTTCCTGGTGGTGCTGTGCCAGGTTAAACATCAGGATTCTGTTATAAAGAGAAGAAGAGGAAGGTAGATTTTGAGGGACAAGTAGCCATTTCTAGTGCAGGTGACAAATGTACCTTTTAAATAAATGACTTGAGAACTCAAGTCCCAGAATTCACATATGTTGTATGACAGCCCAGAAGGAGTTAATGACATCTCAAAACACAGTCTTAGGAGAAGTTTGTCAGGTTTCATGCAATAGGTAAGCTTTGATCTGGGTTTTGAGAGGCATGGCCAGTATGAGGCATGCTCCAATGTGGCCACTCCCTTCTGGGTCAGCTGGTGCGTGAGAGCCCACCAGGCTGCCTCTCCTGTCTTATCTCCATGCCTTGGCCCTTGCTGTTTTTCCATGCTGGCAGAGCATTCCACACACTTACCCTGCTTTGTAGTCTGCTGCCATCCACTTGGGTAGTTCTGTCTGTTGGCAGACAGACTTTTATTAACAGATGGCAAGACCTCTAGTCAGATCCAGTGTATCATTCAGATGCTTTGCATTCGTTGGATCAGGCTAGAGTTATGTGCATGTTAAACAGGGCAGCCAGTTTGTCCATGTGGGTACTAAGACGTCTTCAGCCTTCCTGTGCCCTTTACAGAGGCAACGGGGCACAGAATACAGACACTGGCTGTTGGGAGACAGAAGGAGGATGAAATAAGGAGGCAGAAGCTCTGGGTACAGGTTTTCAAACATTCACTTTGGAGAAATAATTTAATCTCTCTGATAGTCCACTGGAATGAAAGAACCCTAGATGAGCAGCAAACAGTATGCAGAGGGAATGGGTTTTAGAGCCACACCAGCCCAGGCTTAGAACCTTGACCCTAACAGTTACTAATTAGTTTTGCAGTCTTGGGAAGTTTTCTTTATCTCTGATTCAGTTTTCTCATCTGCAAAGTGGGTATAATAAAGTGTTGTAAATGGAATAAGAATGTACTGAAAGCATGAGGCACTCAATAAATGACTTATTTTTCTAGATTTTAATGATGACAATACCTTAAATTCAACTGAGTCCAGTAAGGAGATTTAGCTCTGTCAAAGACAGCAGTTCTGCTACATCGAGAATCACAGATTAGCTTCACCCACAAAATCACGTCATTTTTCTGAAATACATGCAATTTCTGGTTAACATTCCTACATAGGGCATCATCTGTATTAGTGACAAAAAATCCATCAAGTCTTTCAAGACTGCAAAAACTGGTAATTCAGTCAAATTCTCCCATGAGATTACTGCTATTGATGGTATCCGTTGCTTCCTTTGATTCAACACTGTGGCAAAAATCAAAAATTGTTAACAGCAGCTATTTATTTGCCGGTACTAAGGAGAGATAAGCAAGTAGTGATCTTCTTTTGTTAGGTCAAGTAAGAGATTTCTTTGGAGGAAATATGAATCAGTCTTTGTTCTTTTTTTTACAAATATTGGAAAACAAAATTTCTTCACTGAGTGCGTTGGGCCAGGGCAGTATGTGCTCTCAGTCAATCCTCCTTCTAATTTATGTTATAGAATGGAAGCTCTGGGCACAAAAATTTTATAATGAATTCTTGACGGTATTCCAGCTCCAGATTCTTTCTTGTGGAGGGAAGTGAAATAACTCAGAAGTACTTTAAGTTCTTGAATTCTGAATGAGCACAATGTAACAAAGCCTGAATGCCTCAGCTTTCCCTGGAACCTTCTATTTCATCCATCTAAGCAGTTATTCCAGGCAATTATCGTCATTACCTAGGTTTGGAACCTGGAACCATCTTTACTCATTAACCCCTTTAATGGACTTCACATGTAAGCAAAACCAAGCAGAGGGTACCAAAAAATAAAAAAAATGTATACACATTTAAGAAAGGAAAAAAAAGAAAACTGTATTAAAATTGTAATAATATACAGGTAGCCCCCGCATAACATGGTTGTTAGGTTTCTTTTAAAAGCCGTGTTATGTGAATCCGTGTTTTATGAAACAAAGAACTAGTACAAAAAAGGGGGTTACATTCAAAAATTTAAAACACACACTATTGTATTTTTATAATTTAGAAAAATATCTTTATTAAAGCAATTTTCACCAAAAGTATAACATATTAATAGGTATTAAATGTTTTCTTCATCATCACTACTAAGCACCATTAGCCGAGGGTGTTTTCTTTTTGACAAGATATCTTCATCCTCTGAACTTTCTTCAGCATTATCTTGACTTCTATTCTGTACTTTCTGCCAAAAAACCTGTTATTTTAGATTGCTTGCTTTTAGCTGAGAGATCTTTATAAATTTCATTGTATGGTGCTAAGCACTTGTGAAGTTCTCTCTTTAACTTTGTGGATTTAAAATGCTAATACATTTTAAAATTCTGCAGTCAAATCTGATACAACATCCACACTCAACTGAAAAATTTCCAAGGAGACGTCTTTTGCTCTTAAAAGCTCTTATTACGTTCCATGTTGTTCGTGGATTTCTCTAATTTTCAAACCGTGTTAGAGCGAAACAGTCTTATAGCAGTGCCGTGTTATCCAGGTAACAAAAGATCGTATATCGATAACAAAAGATGAATACAAGTCATGTGTATACGTTTGTTTGGCACCCCTGGTGTTTTCAGATCTGTTTCTACTAAATCCAAGTTGAAAACCTGTTTGTAAGTACTTATTATGAGTGGGGTATCATGTAGTCCCCAAATGGAAGAAAACCCATTACCTCAAAATCATAATGGTCTAGCAGGGCTGACCAGTAGAAATGCCCTGAGAAAGGTGCATATTTCATAACAGGGCTTCCAGGGATCACAACTCACTTCAAACTGTGCACATGAGGACCAGCTTCATCTTAAAGGGAGCGTTTGTAGATCAGAAGTTGCAAAATGTCCACCTGTGGAACCAGATCCATAGGTGGGTTTTATTTGTCCTGTATAGTGTTGTTTTATTACGTTGAAGTTGTTGCTAGCCTTTAAACATTAGGGAGATTTTCTATGTACAAGCTACATCCCAGCTTCTCTTAAGAGGTTGGTAGAGCTGGCGTCACTGAAACTCCTCTCCCGTAGGCTACAATTGACCTCCCAGGATTATGGAGAAGATTAAGAAAAACAACATTTCGGACAGTCTTTTCAGCCATCATCATCACATCATGACGTCATTTCTTGGCTCAAGATGAGCTAAGTCTGTCCTTTTCAACAGAACAAGCATTCTCCAGTTCCTCCCCCCCCGCCCCCCACACACACACTTGGTTGGCCTACACTTGACCTACTACCAGTCATGCAGAGAGCAGTGGAAGATGGCACTGTATAGAGACAAGTGAAGATGGGTCGTGCTATAAATGACCTTGAGCACCAACCAAAGCATGACAATTAACCCCACAAACTGTGGGGAATCATCAGTGTTACAAAGCCCAACTTAGGAAGATCACAGTGTCCCAGGAGTCCAGCCTAGAGAGGAGAGAGGAGAAAACAGGGAGAGGGAGAGGGAGAAGGCAGGTGAGGAGGCTGTTACAATTCTTTAAACACCCACGTCTTCATTTTTTTTAATCCCTCTTTCTTAATCCTACATGGAAATTCTGTCAAGTGAACTGCAAAGAATGCTGGACTTGAAGTCGAAAAACTGGGCTGACGTTATAGGGCTGCCCTGCTGGCAAAATGCATGGGCAACAGTGGAGCTTTCCAGGCCTCCCTTTGCTCATGAGGAAAAGAGGGTAAGACTGACCTCCCAGGATTGCAGTGAGGATTAAGCAAAACAGCACTTTGGACAGTCTTCATGGACTATTATCATCACCTCCTGACTTTATTTCTATAGACTTCTCCTTATTGGCAGACTCACCTCCATCTCTTTTTCACTGATCACTTTTGACTTGATTCTAATTATTTCCAAGCTTGGAGCCAGCCCTCCAGGGCGTCTTATTTTTTGCCTCCTTAATTAAGGGCTATAATGATGGGGGGGGGGGGGGGAGGGGAGGAGCACACTAGACGGATTAATTAATTAATTTAGCAACATCTAATCAACTGATTTAGCAATATGCGATAGCAAAAGACGAAGGCAATTAATAGAATATGCTAATGACAGAAAGTAAAGGTGGTTAAGACTAAACTATATACGTTGATAACAATGTCATGTGAAAGGAATACACATCCATATAAGTTTAAGAGATCCCAACATACATTTACTGTTGACCAAAAATCACTTGGCTAAATACACAAATAACATCGATAGGAGTATCCAAAAGCAGTGATACACTCTACAGCACAGCAACTATTACAGTGGGTGCCAGAAGCTCACCAATCCTTGGGAACAATGACACTGGAACAGTCAGGAATCAAAACCTTGCCAGGTCTGCAGCTGAGAGAAACTCGGGCGTCTCCCACTGCTGCTTGCTAGTTCCCCAGAATGTTGCTGTTGTTGTCGTTGTTGGAAGTTAGGGCGTCTCCCGATGTTGCAAGCTGCAAGCTGCATACAAGTTTCCAAAATGCTAGCAAGTCCTCAAGAAGGCTAACCTTGGGGAACAACACTGGAGAGTCCGGGAACCATCCAGACCTCACCAGGTCCATGGCTGGAAGTCAGACATGGTGTCTCCAGGTGTGGTAAGCTTCAGGTGGCTGGAAGTTTCCAAAATGTTAGAATGATGAAGAATCACCAAAGACAAATGACGAAATTACGAGATTGCACTGCCAACTGAGGTCTGTCTTATATATCTTTATTTAGCAACATCTAATCAACTTATTAACAATATGCAATATTGTGCCTTAGAGCTAAGCTCCTTGTTCCTGCCTCCCCCTCTGGGAATGGCCAGTTCTGGGGGGGGGGGGGGGTCCAGCAGTTACTGATATGAGTGCTGCCCATCTGGCTGAAGGGCCAATTCATCTAGATGAGCAACAAGGCCTGGCGATGTGCCTGTCACGTCGTCCTGATATAACTTAGCTACTTCTTCACTTCATCTGCTGATGCGGGTGAAACAGACAGAACAAAGAGGGAATTCTCTCAACCCCTGATCACAGAATTTTTTTTTAACCCTAAGCTAACCGTCACCTCCCAGATAAAAGCTAATAGACAAAAGTTAACATCAGCCAATGAAGACAAATTTTCCTCAACATCTTTCCTACAAGGACTTAATCGAGAGACAATGAAGGATCCCCAACTGATGTAGCGTCTCCCCTCCACTATTGCAGCCTCACCTAGACTCCTCCAGTGACAGAGCAGATAGAGCCCTCACTCCTTACTGAGACTGTTTTCATGGTGATTCTTTTTTTTCCCCCTGAAACCCTGGACCTTCAACCTGTTTGTCCTAGTAGGTACAGTGTGTTCCGTGAGCAAACAGAGCAAGTCTGCTCTTTCTTTCCCAGAAAAATATTCTTGTTCTTTGAAGACAGTTATTCAGTCTTCCCCTGACACCTGGATTTTCCTCTTCAGACTAAATTCGAAGTTTCTGGAGGTTATCCTCTATATGACATGGTCACAAGCCCCCCCACACACACACCCCCCATCCTGCCGTTCTCCCCAACTTACACCATATTTCAGTCAGCAGCTGTGCTTCTCTGTCCCATCTCATCCAGCAGTCCTGCGCTTGGATACTTTAGTCACATTCTACCCTAGGCTGTGCCTACAAGCACCCCCGCACAACCCCACCACATCTGCCTCATCTCACTGACTGGTCACACTCCCATGTAAAGTAAGTACCGTGATCACCATCCCTCTTTCACAGTTGGCGAGTGCATGGCTTTGTGAGGTTAATGAACTTCCCACCTGCCCACGCCAGCCAGCCGGGAAGTGGCAGAGCTGGGATCCAAACTGGGGTTGCCTGGCTCAGAGCTTGTACTCCTCATCGCTGCTGGGCCTTCTCTCAATGTCTTTGTCTGATGCCCGTTTCTGAATATCCTTTCATCTGTGTATTTGTTGGATAATTACTTGAGGGCTTTCACAGGATTTAATAGAAAATGTAATTGCTGCTATCATTACTGTAATGCATGGAGACTTCTTTTCTTCCTCTTGCTTGCTTCAGAAAAAGCCTCTACCACCACAGGCTGGCCTCCATCACCCGCAGGAAGATTTCTAATAGAGGACATTAGGGGATGGCCCAAAGAGAGTAGGCTATACTCGAACCCTAAGCATTGCAGTGCATTTCTCCAGCTCTCCTCATCCCCCTTCCTTGTTCTGTTTCTGTTCATAGCACTTGTTTTATAGCATATTATATAATTCACTTATTTATTTAGTTTATTATCTGTCTCTTCTCACGAGAATGTGAACTCCATGAGGGCAAATATTTTTCTGTTTTGTTTGCTTCTGCCTCCCAGCTTCACACAGAGTATGAGCACAGCAAATGTGTGCTAAATGAATGTCACAACAATCAAGCAGTTACATCACCTTTCAACACAGAGCTTTGGGGTTTATTGTTCTCAGCTACCACCATGACCGCCTGCCCCCTTCACCCTGTCCTCACACATAGTCTCTTGCTAATATCTACTCTGCCTTGAAGCCTCATCTCATCAGTGCTTGATTTATGCCAGAGCCATAGCTGCTCCTTGAGGCCTTAAGCCCCTCCCTGAGGCCCCCTCTGTGCTTCCTTAACACCCTACATTTTGGTCTATCATTATGCTCACTGCATTGAATTATAGTAGCCCATGCTTATAGGCGTCTCCTCACTAGCCCTAAAGTGTCTGAAGGCAGAAACCCTTTCTTCTTCGGGTCTGTCTCCCCAGCACCCAGTATAGTGCCTGGCATAGAGTTGGTGCTCAATAAATAATTAGTGAAATAAAAATACTGTTTTCCTAAGTGGAGATTTGGACCCATAAAGTAGCCCTGAGTGAGTTTAAGAAACAGAAATTGCCATTTTGGGATCAATCGGTATTTGCTGAGTACCCAGTACCTGCCAGGACCTGTTCTAAATATAGGGAGGCATCACAGGAGGAAAAAAAAAAATGTAAAAAATGACTCCCATGGAACATTCTAGTGGGAGGAGAGATGATAAGGACTAAATAATTTATGTACTATACCAAGAGTGATATGTGCTAAAGAGGAAACGTAAAAGCAGGCCAGAAGGAGGGGGGTTATGAACGGGGACAGGAGGTACAACTTTCAATAAGACGGCGAGACGAGCTCTCATTGAGAAGGGAGCATTGGAGCAAAGACTTCAGAAGCCTTCCAGAAACATTTATGAGTCCCTACAAGGAGGAAGGCACCCTGTGGAAGCCTGACATTTCCAAAATAGAGCTTACGCACTAGTGAGAAGATGGTCCCATCAGCCAGAGTATGCTGAATGTGAGAGTACCTGAAATAAAGTGGGATGCCAGTAGCCTGTGTGAATGGAGAACTGACTTCCAACGCTCTGTAACTGTGGCCAGGCCATCCTCACCTTCACCTCTCTTGAACCCTCCCATGCTCTTTTCCACATTGCCTCGTAGCCTTTGAAAGTGCCCACAGTGCTAGGATGGTAACGCTGGAACGTGTACATTTATCTGGAAGACTTAAAAAGTGTAGTCTTCTGGGGTTGTAAGAACCTTGAGGGTATTAGGGGATAACCATTGGTCTAGAGGTGTCTGTGTGCCTTCTCGTCTCAGTAATACACACTGTCGCTGTTGAGTTGGAATTCCTGGAGGAGAAACACACCCAGAAGGCTGGGGAGAAGGTGATTTCAGTTGAACTGTCTGTTGCCAATTCTCATCACTTGGTAATTCGGACTTGGAAACAAACCAGTCTTGGAGCCACACAGCCCCCTGAGGCGTCACGCTGCTATTAATGTGCTGCCTACTTCTCACCACATTCCCTTCTGTGGTGTGCGTTTTGCACACCACAGCCCACTCTGTAGCGTGCAGGCTCCATCCGCAGCCACGTGACTGCCTCCGGCAGTGTCTACAGAAGCTCCCTCTTGATCACCTCGGCAACATGTGCTGAGCACCTCAGCTCACCAGGAGTGGTGCCAGCCATACCAAGTGGCGCTCGTCACTGAAAAGGCCTCCAGTGAAGAGCAGGACTATCCCTGGGTCATGGAAGCCCATGATGAGTTCACATTGCCTGGACAGTCAGCTTCTTACTACATTTCTCATGGAGTGAATTGTTTCGACCACGTTCAATGCCTTGCTTAGCTCATGAGGCAGCATAAATTTCGATTCTGGTTTTGACCCCTCTCCAACGGAAGACTAAAGAGAAATAGTTTCAGTTCTGTGACTAGCAGAGAATCACGTGGATTCCTGAATAAATTTCCCATATAGCTGACTTATGTAGCTGGCTGGTCGAATTTAATTCATGATGACAACTTCCCTGTAAAAGGTTTGAGTTCCCCTTTGAAGTTATAAAAGTGTAAAATTGATGCATGTTTGAAATCTAATGAAGAAAAATCAATCAAGCAGGTGTCTTAGAGAGTGCCCTCTTAGCCTGGGTTCCCCAGAAAGCAGAGCCTGAGACTAAAGCTTAAGTGCAAGTGTTTTATTGGGGAGGGGGAGCCACGGTGCAGGGGTGGGGGCCAGCTGGAGTGAAACAGGGAAGGAGGGGGAGCCAGTGAAAAGATAATGGGTAGTGAAGCAGGCTCCTATGATGGTGATTGCTGGATTCCGCGGAAAGCCTGAGAAGCTGTTTGACATATGATATAGAACATTCTGTCCAGGGAAAGAAAAAGGGAAGCATTCACCCATTGGCTCCCAGCCACCGTGGGTCCAAGTTTCTCCCCACAGTTTGTTAGCACCCCTGCCCTTTGGGGTTGTGCATGCATGAATACCAAGTGTGTTGTTGGGGTGCCTGCCTCTGTGTCAGCAGAGAAGCCTGGGATGGAAAGATACAGGCACTGAGGTGAAGCAAGCCCCTTGGGTTGCACGTTGTATGAAACTGATCAGAGCCCACACAAAGCTGCTGTCCGCAGCAGTAACTAGAATAAGAGACAGGTGGGGCCTTGAGAATATGAAGGGACGTACTAGACATATCCAACACAAAACTGGATGCTTGTGGCTATTTATCATTTATTTATAGTCCTCCTTATTCTAAGAAAGGCATAAGGTTGTTTGCAGCTTGCACCTTGGTGCAGCACTCTGCTGGACCCCTCTTCTAAACCTGGTCAGGAAATGGCAGCAACTTCTCAGGGAGGTGCTGACTATTGCCTTTATTAAAAGCATGGGGATGGTATCAGTGCCAGGCTTGATGTAGATCAGATTTGTATGATGGCTGCTGCTGTTATTTTCTCTCAAGAAAAATTCCCGCCACCAACTCCGATTATAAGTCCTTGATCACCACGTCCCTCTACACACCTCCAGGGCACCCCATCAGGTTTCACCCCCTTCGGCACCACTGTGCTTCTACCCTGCTGACCTCTCAACATCTTTCCTCTCCTGTGCCTGAAAACAAAGCTTCATTGTCAGAATTTTCCAAGCTTGTCAAATCCACAACTTTCAAATGGCTTCTAGGCTTCCTGAATTTAAAGAGGCAAGATTTGGGGTAGGTAAAGATTTCTCAAACAAGACACAAGAAACAATAACCATAATTTTTAAAAGACGGATAAATTGGAATTTATTAATAATTAAGGACCTGTATTCATCAAAAGATACCACTCAGAGGATACAATGACAAGCCACAGACTGAGAGAAGATAGTCACAATGCATATATCTGACAAAGGACTCGTTTCCAGAATATACTTGTATTAGGAAATCCCAAAAATCAGTCAAAGATAGACAAACAACCCAATTAAAAATCAGCAAAATACTTGAACAGGTTTCAAAAAAGAAGATATCCACATGGCCAAAACTCTTGTTTATCGGGGAAATGCAAATTAAAACCACAATGAGATACCATTACTCAGCCAACAGAGTGTTTAAAAGCAGAAAAACAGTCCATGCCAAGCATTGGCAAGAATGTGGAACAACTAGAACTCTCATTTATTGCCAGTGGGAGAGCAAATTGTTACAAATGCTTTGGAAAACTGTCTGTAGTGTCTTCCAGAACTAAATAGAATGTCTGCCCTATGATCTCGTACTTTTACTGCCCTCAAGAAATGAGTGCATATATCCACCAGAAAACATGCATAAGGATGTTTATAGCAGCCTTATTCATGATAAAAATACCCAAAATGTCTCTGACCTGAAGGATGGATGAAAAAGTCTAGATGTATTCACACAACAGAATGCTGCTACACAGCAATATAAAAGAATAAGCTACTCTAGGCAACCTGCATGACTCTCACAATTAAAAATGTAGAATAAAAGAAGATCTTTTTAAAAAGTACATATTTATTATTCCATTTGCATAAGGTTTCGGAGCAGACTAAATGAATCCTTGGTGATAGACGTCAGCACAGTTTTTCCCGTATGGGGTGGGGAAGGTGCTTATTGCCCAGAAAGGGGCAGAAGGGTGCCTTCTAATGTGCTGGAAACATTTTATACTGGATCTGGGAAGTAGTTATTTATGGTGGTTATACTGTAAAAATTCATTGAGCTGTAGGCTTAAGATTGGGCATTTTATATTTGTATGTTATACCTCAATAAAAATAAATTAAGAAGGGACAAGGTTGAGAACAGAAAGTTGATGACCCTCTCCCCCTCCCTCCTGGAAAGGCTCCAAGACCTCATTGTCAAGTGGGAAAGGAGAGAGCACCGTGACAAGACTGGAAAATAATTGAATAAAACGTAGACTCAGGAAGCCTGGTCTTCAAATTTTAAGTCTTTACTACTTAGCCATGGAATCCTGGAACTTAACCTATGTAGGCCTCAGTTTCCCAATCTGTAAAATGGCTCAGGATGTCTTGTGTCCTCCCAAATCACAAGATCCCAGTGACGGCCTTCCCGCCCAAGGCCTGTAGGAAGATGCCCATTTTGTGTTGGTTCTGCTTTGCTGGATGACTCTGAGGGACCCAGAGCCTCAAGCTGAAGAGAGCATAATGCTTGGAACTCTACGCGTTCTATTTAGAGCTCTCCCATGGCAGATTGTGCACTGGCCAACACTGCAGTGAGCCCAGCAATGGGTTGCTGCAGTTCCTGTGCCATCACCAGAGGGATAATGAATGTTCTTTCAGGCCCTCACTGAATCACCTCCAGTAATGGCAGGGAAAACCTGCTTCTACCAGTACGTTGCAGTGGTTACTGACATACTTTGGGGATTAATTTGACCTGGGAAACCCAGCTCTAACACTCACTGTCTCTGTGACACTGGTTACATCAGCCCCAAGCCTTCATTTTCTCTAACAGGATAGTCAGCACCAGTTCAGAGTTGTTGCTGTAAAGATTAAATGAGATATAAAGTATGTCTTAGTGCAGTGCCTCTGTCATAGGCAGTAGTCAATAAAGTGTAGCCATTTTTCTTAGTGCCGACTGTCCCCCATCTATGCTCTGTGTTTCAGTTGACATCATGTTTAGTTATAAAGTAGCTTCTTCCTTTCCTAAAGTAGTCAGGCAGGAAAGAAACTTAGAAATGCTCTTGCTATCACCAAGGGTCTGTTAAGGTCATTCTGGGTTGCAAACAATAGAGGCTGAAACGCTAGCTTCAGCAAAAAGGGCAATTTATTGAAAGCATGCAGGAACGTCTTGTGCAATCACGGGAAAAGCTAAACAGCGAGCCGGCAGAATTGCAGGAATCAGGACCACCCTGAGGGCAGCAGGGTTTGCAGAGCCTCCCTTGGACGTCCTCTTAATGTGACTCAGCTCTCACGTTTCCCGGTACCAGGACCCAACACATCCCTTAATGCCTAATGCAGCATTCTGAGCTCACCTGGCCACACCAGAGCTCTAGGTTTAAAAAAACAAAACAAAACAAAAAAATCCTGCTCCTCCCACAGTCTTCCCCAGTTCAGGGAATCGTACCATCAATCACCCGGTCACTCAGATCCGAAGCATAAGTAGCAGTTTTCCTTGACTGAATTCTTTCCCATACTCCCCGGACTGATTTCACCTCCGAACTCCACTTCTTACTTCCTCCACTTTAACCTTAGTCCCATCTCCTTCCTTCTGGACACGGAGGTCATTTCCTAACAGGTTCCCTTCCCTCCACACTTGCTCTCGTATAATCCGGTCTCTACTCTACTCTCTAGACCACTCAACCAGAGTGATCTTTGGAAACTACAACTTGGGTTATGTTACTCTATGCACAAAATCTTCCAGTGGCTCCCCGTGGCTCTGAGAAAAACATCCATGTGCTTTACCACGGCCTCCATGGCCCCACAGAACTTGACTTGAATTCATCTCTATGTTGCCCACTCCCCATTCATTATACCTCAGGCCACACTGGTCTTCGTTGTTGAGCTTTTCTGGCTGGAATGATCGTCCCTAGATTTTCTACCTGATTGACTCCTTTATATTAGCTCTTCAGAGATGCTTTTCTCACCACCCAACTTGAACTAGCTGCTCCCTTACTCAGTCAAGTCCTCATCACTTCACCATTGTTATATGTTCACCATTGCATGGGATCTAATATTTTCTTGTCTGTTGGTTGTCTCTAGCTCCCAATAGGATGTAAGCTCTAAGAGGATAATATTTTTGTCAGTCTTGTTCAGCAGAACCTAGAACCTTAGTAAGAGTACCCTTACTAAGCACTCAATAAATATTTGTTGAATGAATGAATGAGTGAGGAAATGCATTAAGTTGGTTGTGAAATGTCAAGTGCTAGAAAGGATCTGATTGTCCCAGCGTGGGGAGGTGTACAAGGTCTACCCCTGGGCCATTCACTGCTAGCCAAGCTCCCAGGTTCCTGAGCATGGGCCTGGCATCTGGAGGCCCATCCCTATGTATCTTTGCAACCCTGACAGCCATCCTAAAAAGGCTTCGTCCTCATTTTACAGGTGCAGACACTGAAGCCCACACTGAATAAGGGGCATTCTCAATTATTGAATCCGGTCAATTTCTATGTTAGCAGAATGTGCTTCATCTGTTCTTGTTTAAACATCTCGGCATCTTTGTCTTTTAAAAGCAGTGGTGTTGACTACATGTTGATAAATATTTTCCTTCATCTACACCTACTCTATTTTAGCACTGTTGGAAATCTCATTTCCTCCTACAAGAAAGAAATGTGGCCCAGATTTCCCAGATTTTCACTGTGGGACAAGATGTTTCAGCTTTTCCATGCTAGGCTTTTGGGATTTTTATTCCCCCTTTTTGGCACCTCTGATTTTTTAAAATGAGAATAGAGTCTTGCTGTCCCTTTAGTCACTAAAATCTTAGTTTACATAGCTGTTTTGTTTTATTTTGTTTGGTTTGGTTTTAATTAAGGCTTAGCACTAGCTGGCAAATTCTGAAAATAGGATCCCATTTTAGTTTTTTCTTCTAACTAAATAGGAATGTGGTCATTTAATAGTGAAATATGTGCCTACTCTGATAAAAATTCAAATTTGATTTTAGCTAGTTGGAATTTATATACAGCTTTCAGTCTAACATTCCTGCTCACTAATTATTCTACTTTATCTGAATTCCATCCAAATAAATAAATACCATTCCATAGGGTATTTAAGAATAAGTAAAGAATGAAATTTAAAAAGCGTTAATAAATTTTATGTAGTATCTCTAGAGCATATGAAGCAGCGTATTAAGTAAGATTAATTTACTTCTGTTTCCTAGTCTTTTCCCTCAAGGATCTGTGAGTGTTTTCAATAGGGAGTTAGAAGAATTAGAGATAGACAAGAGATTTAGATATAGATATGGTTCTTGTATATTTTAAAGTTTTATGTATTCATTTCTATGATAACAAAACTTTAATATAGCAACTCCATCTTTTTTTGATTAGCGTTTGCATGTTATTTTTCCCCACTCTTTGACTTTAAACCTACATATAGCTTTGTGTTTAAAGTGGACTTCTTGGTGGCAGATAGTTGGGTGTTGCTTTTTTAACCAATCTGATAATCTTTGTCTTTTAATTCATTTGTTTAGATCACTTACATTTAATGTAATTTATTGGTATGGTCAGGTTAAATTCTACTACATTTCTAATTGTTTTCTTTTGTTCCATCTGCTTTCATTTTCTTTTTCTTTTCTTTTTTCTTTTTTAATGCTGCTTTTAGATTAATTTTGCATTTTTTGATTATTCCATTTTATCTTAACTATTGGCTTCTTTTAATATCTCTTTGTAAAATTTTTACTACTTGCCCTAGAGTTTGCAATATGTATACAATATACACCTTTAATTGATTAGTCTATCTTCATGTATATGATAAAAATGTAATATAATTAAACTTTGGATCTTTGGTATGATCACCTTATAACCAAGTGAGTATTGAAGCTGTCTTTCAGTTTCCATGTTAATATTTTTTGTAATAATTGTATTTATAATAATAATTAATAATAATAATAATAAATAACAACTAGGAACATTTACTAGTTGAACTTTTACATCGATTGACTCATTTGATCCTTAAAACAACCTGGTGTGAGTAGGTCCTATTTCTTTAGCTCCATTTTACAAATGAGGAAGATGAGGCAGAGAGAAATCAAATAACTCACCCCAGGTGAGAAGGCAGTAAGTGGCAATACTACCTTTATTTTAGCAGGAAAGAATAGCATAGGATTTAATCTATAAAAAGGGGAGGGGAATGAAGGCTTCTAATTTGCTCAAGTTTTCAGGCAAGAAAAGAAGGAAAAGCTGTATTCTCAGGACAAGGTGGTGGTGGCAAGCCACACTGGAACAATGCGCCCAGAAGCCAGCACCGAATGAGCCACTGCAAACTTCAGCTATACCGATTTTGTAGTTTGTATCTCATTCGAACATTTGTGTGCTTTAAAAAAAAAAAAAAAAAAAAATTATAAGGGCTTTAATAAGATAGTTATATACCTAGTTCTACATTCATGCATATTTAAATAACATTAAAATAAAAATGACTCAAGTCAACACTAGAGTCCTTGAGACTTTCCCCCTGTTTATGGACCCTTTGGGTCAAAGGCAGACTGGCCTCCTGAAAGTGATAGCATTGTCTCAGGTTTCCCGATATTGCTGAAGTGTAGGTGAGTGGTTCCAAGGCGAATCAACTTCAAATTGTAAACTTCATGCAGAAGTTCTTGAAAAGAGCAATGAGTTGCTTATATCTGTCCATATTTTGTTCAGGTAACTGCTTTACTGTTTTCAGACATGTGTAGGGTCCTGCAAAGAGGCTTCTGAAGGCCTCTGTTTCCAGCCCTGGATCTATAACAAGCAACCCACCATCTTTTTGAGGCTTACTTTTCTCATCTATTAAATGGAGATAGGACCTACCCTGCAAGGTTATTATGATATTGTGGGGGCGGAGCCCCAGAGAGTAGTTTCCAGGCTCTCGGCCTCACATAGACAGGTGCTGGCTCAGGTAGTAAATGGCCAACTGTGATTGCATGGCCATCAGCTGTGGCTAGTTGGCCGTCAGCTGTAACCAGTGAGCCATTGGCCACAATATAACTGCTGTGGCTACGGAGAGAAGAAGAAAGAGGAAAGAGAAGAATGGGGGCTAGCAAGAAGATGGCGGCTGGGCTGGCAAGCGTGGATGGCGGTTTGCGGACAGTGTGAATCCAGCCTCCAGTGAGAGTATAGTGCCGCCAGAGAGAATATAGTGGTATGACTCCCCTACCTATGGCTCCTTGTGTGTTCCTTTTTGGCCTCACCATATCCTGCGTTCTTGTATGGGGAGCGGGAGCAGAGACCCCGCGGGTCTCCCTGCACGACAAATGGCGCAGCGAGCAGGGTCTCCCGCATGACAGATATTGAATGAGATAAAGCAAATTAAATATTTGATATAGAGTAGGTACCCACATTGTAACGTTATTATTGTTGTTGCTGAGAATAATCCTGCATCTTCTCTGTGATGAACTACAAGCTCTAAAAGTGTTTGCACTGGAGGGACCAGTACGGTTGCTCTTGAGAGCCTTGTGCATTGATAATGTAACCCTGAGGAATCAGCTTTCATAGCTGCACTACACTTATGTTTGGATGATGTTTTTGGTTTCTGCTATAGACAATGTTTGGGTTCCCCCCAGCCCCAGATTCATTTGATGAAACCTAATTCCCATGTGATGGTATTTGTTCATGAGGATTTGAGGAGGTGCTCAGCATGGAGGCCTCATGAGTGGGATTAGTGCCCTTAGAAGAGACCCCAGTGAGCTCCTTCACCCCTTCTGCCATCTGAGGACACAGCGAGAAGACAGACCTATCTATGAACCAGGAAGCAGACCCTCACCACGCACCACGTCTCCTGGCACCTTGATTTTGGACTTTCCAGTCTCTAGAACTGTGAGAAATACATTGCTGTTGTTTATAAGCCACCCAGTCTGCCATACTTTGTTATAGCAGCCTGAACAGACTAAGACATTTCTACTCCTTTTTAAGTTGGGTAACTTTTTAAAGAGCATATTCAACTGTGATTAGTTTGTGTGATATTTACTGAAGCGAGGGAGAATCTACTGCATTGTGAAAATTGAGCGATAGGCAGAGAATAAAGCTCAGAATCAACAAGCCCACGCCAGACCTCTGGGACTGGGGTACCTGGCTTGCTTGATATTGCCCTCACTGCTGCCCCCAGCCTGACAACATTATTTGTAATCAATTGAAGGTGGACGTGGTACTACTGCCCAGCAATGAGCAACATCTATGACACTCACATAAAATCAGTCGTGTTTACAACTAGGAGTAAAAGTCAACTGTGTTGGGAAAGCATGTAAAATATCTCACAGTATTGACGGCAAGGTAATTTATAAATGAATTATTTTTAGTATTTTTATTCTCTTGTGACCTGCTGGGAGGACAATTGGCTTTTGAAACCACAATGTTAATGTTAGGCACAGCTGTCATTAAGTAACAAAACAGGCTTTGTTTTTTTTTGTTTTTTATTAAATTTATTGAGGTGACAATTGTTAGTAAAATTACATAGATTTCAGGTGTACAATTCTGTATTACATCATCTATAAATCCCGTTGTGTGTTCATCACCCAGAGTCAGTTCTCCTTCCATCACCATATATTCGATCCCCCTTACCCTCATCTCCCACCCCCCACCCCCCAAAACAGGCTTTGTAATACAACTTACATATTAACAACTGTCTTCCGGTGTGTGTGGGACCTTTGGGGCTTGACTAAGGCTTCCAAGCCACCTTGACTTTGGTGGAATGTTGAGCAAGTGAAATTTGTTGCCAGGTCTTCCACTTCTACTTTCACTCATGTTGTTCCCCCGTTTGGGGGAAGTCCTTACCTCAGTCTATTATTTTAGTTCTTTCCCTGTCCATTCTCTCTATAAAATGTTTTCAGGCTAAAAGAATTATAGCCAAGTGATTCTCACAGAACACTAGAATTTATTCCTTTATTGTACCTACTTTTAGCAGGAAACATTTTGAAAATGTATTACGTACTTCTCTGTCTTAATAAATAGTATAAATTTTTTAAAAATGGAGTTTTCTTATCAACTCCAAGAATTAGAGACGGTTATCTCAGTTTCCATTAGAATAATTAAATCCATAGTGGTAAATGTTTTAGAATGCACAGACAAGTTCACACTTAATTTGGCCCTTCGGGGAATCTGAAAAAAAATACATATTCTCTGCCTTTGCCTATGGGAAAGTCTAGCTCTTCTTAGCATTTTGCCTCCACATTACTTTTTGGGGCGGGGTGGTGGGGGGGGAGTGATTCTATCTGTCTGGACTGTTCAGTTCAGTAGTTATCAGACTTTGGGTGGTTAGCACTTCTACACCCTCCGGGAGGTAAAGGAGAGGCATTGATTGTATAAAACCCTTTCACCATTCCAGGCCTAAGGAGCTGTGCTCTGATTATTCCCTTTCTGAGAATAGCTTCACTCTTCCTCCTTCCTGCTGAAGTGACATGAGCCTGTATCTTCTCATCTCAAAGTCCTGGCAGAGCCCATGCTGAGCCAATCAGTGTCTGCTGAACCTTTGCACTGCAATCCTTTCTTGCAAAATTGGATGCCCACTGAGGTGGCTGCTGCAGTGAGAGGGTGCCAGTTCTGCAGAGCTGTGCAAGTTCAGGACCAGGCCCTTAAAACTTAATAAAAGGACATTACAAGTAGTACCGAGCCTTTATGACGAAGTTCTCTTGAGAGTTCAGAAATAAGGGAAAAAAATGTAGAAGAGTTTTCACTGTAAAGAGATAAAATGAAGAAGGAATTTAAAGTATTTTGGGTGGATGCGTCAGCATGTAATGGAAAGAGACAGGATTTGACTTCTTGAAGGCCTGGCTTTAAATATTCTCTATGTAACTAGTTACCTATGTGGCCAGTCTATTAAAAGCAGAAATTGGTAGTGGGAAAGATTTACAGGAGACATATTTTTTTTAACTTACTGCATGAGAAAATGCTTCAGTGTTGGAATGAATCTTGTCGTAGGTTGGGAATTTCACTATGCCATTTATCTTTTCCTGGAGTTTTTCAGAACATCACAGAATGTTCAGAGAATATTTATGTACAAATAAGAGGCCAAATGGTGGGTCAGATGGCCTCTGGGTATCATATAACTTTATTTCATGCTGCTATTCCTCCATCTGTTAGGATTTAGTTTTTAATGATTTATAGTGACATAAATTATTTAAAAATTTTAAAATTTATAATAAAATATGAACTTCAGTTCGATACAAAGAATTATGTATTAAGTAAATGCATTAAGGAAAGAAAGAGAAATGTAAACATCTGTTTGTCTTCAAAGGTATCTTCAAAGTTAGATGGGATCTACTGAGGATTGATTAAGCCTTTTGCCTAGTGTAATTATTTCTAAGTGGAAAGGGAATGTTTGATCCCAAAATATGCCATCAGAGAAAGCAACAAGAAGTGTCCCCAGGTGACATGGCATTGGCGAAGTCTTTACTACATTCCAGGGAATGGCCCTCCATTTTTTTGATTAAACAAGCCTGCTGTTATCAATATTCCAAGAATGACTCACTCTCTTTGGGCAACATACAAATGCATGAGAGACTAATGTGTAAACCAGAAAGCCATTTCACTAACTTGCAGTGAGAAATAAAACGACAAAAGCAACCAGGCATTCACATGCTCTGACCAGTTCTCTATGTAGGGAGATCAATATGGCAGGCCAAAAAATAATCCCAAGATTGCGTGGTGATTATAGAACCAAAGCAAGATCTGTGTGTTTAACGGCTTAGCGTTATGGCTACTGTTTTAGTTTGCTAGAGCTGCCATAACAATGTGCCATAAACTGAGTTGCTTACAAAACAGAAGTGTATTATCTTAAAGTTCTGGAAGCTAGTAGTCTGAGATAAAGGTGCCCACAGGGTTGGTTCTTTCTGAGGGTTGTGAGAGAGAACCTGTTCCATGCCTCTCACCTAGTTTCTAGTGGTTTGCTGGCAATCTTTGGCATTCCTTGGCTTGAAGAAGTATCATCCCAATACCTGCCTTCGTCTTCATGTGGCATGAAGTGTGTCCGCAGATGTCTGTCTCTAAATACCCCGTTTTTATAAGGATACTAGTCATGTGGGGTTCAGGCCTATCTACCCCCATGACCTCATTTCAACTTGATTACCTCTCTAAAAATCCTCTCTTCCAAATAAGGTCATATTCTGAGGTTTTGGGGTTAGAACTCCAAAACATGTTTTTTGGGGGGAGACACAATTCAACCCATATAACTGTCATGTATCCTTTTCTGTATCTGAGGTATACCTGCAGGAGACCCCAGCCCCTACGCAGTGCTGAGAGCCCAGCAGACCTTTGCCAGTTCTTATGGGGCATGCTGTTTGACAACATTTTGAAAGCAACAACTTCCGATATGTTCAAGGTTATATCCAGGGCTCCAGATTGGGGGGCACTTTTCAGTTACATGTCTTACTGCCTGGCTACTAGGTGACTTTCCACAATGTCATCTTTAAAAGAACTCCTGATTGTTAAGTTTTCTTTTGGGGGGTGGAGGGCTTGCTTTTATCCTTGTAAAATCAATTTAAACAATCCTATTCTATTGCACATTTAGGTGGCTTTCAGTGTCTCATTATAAACAACACTTCAATAATAATGCCTAACATTTATTGAGTGCTTTCTCTGTTCCAGGTACTACTCTAAAATATTCTCCATCTATTAACTCATTTTTCATACTCATGACAAGATAAGAGGCCAGTTCAGTATCATTCTCATTTTTTCACAGACAAGGAAACTGAGACCCAGAGAGATTCAGTGTGATTGAACCAGGATTTGCACGCAAGTAGTTGAGCTCCAGAGTCCGTGTGCTTGATTGAGTACTGAGACATGTCCTCTCCCTGCTTCTTAGCTGTGTGATCTTCGGCGAGTCATTAAGACAATATGTAAAAATGGGGATAGTAACAGGTCATACCTCATAAGATTGTTTGCGTCTTAAAACAATAACTGCCATATAGTAAGTGCTCGTCAGGTATTAACAAAAACAAGCCCCTCCTCTCCATATGTTTCCCCCCACCTCAAGTGGGGAGACAGGATTACACACCCAGGCAGTCTTACTCTAGGGCATTCTTACCATTGCACACGAGTTGTCCTTATAGTCAGTAAGAATTGCTGTTAATAAAAATCGGCCCCATTTCTTTACATTATCTTTCTTCTTTCCTTCCTGTTTCACCCGAAGAAATATTTCTTCATTGGCCTAAGATGACACTTGTGTCTGGACCTTCTCCCCTGCAGCCTTCCTGCGTTCATCACTATCTTTCTTGCACCTGACTCTTCAAATCCTCCCTCTCTCCTGGCTCCTTTCTTTCAATCTGCAAGTGCGCTCAGGTTGATTTCATCCTAACAACAGATGCCATCCTGAAGACATGCTCCTTCTGGCATTTCCCATCTTGTTTCCTTCTCTTCACTGTTAAGGGTCTTTAAACAGTAGACTGCGTTTTCCTCTGCTTACTCGTCTCTTTACAACTGACTGCAATCCTGCCTTTGTCCTCTGCCTATGGAAACTGACTTTGCTTACTCCCACCTCTGGTGGACATTCTCAGTCCAGATCTTGCCCCCTCCTCAGCTTTCACACAGGTGACCCTTCTTTGCTTCTTGAAATGCATTTCTTCCTGGGCTTCTGTCAGGCTCTTCTTTTCTGGTTTTCTTCTCTTCTCCAGCTACCGCTCATCTTCATTGTCATCTTCTCTTCTCCCATTCTTTCCTTCAGTGTCACTCTGCCCAGGTGCTGTCCTTAGCCAGCACTCATCTCGCTGCCCCTTGTCTCATATTCTGAGTTCAGATTTCCCATAATCCTTACAACTTCCAGATTTGTCTGTTAGGCCCAGGTCTGTCTCTTGAGGCTCAGATCTGTAGAGGGAACTTACATGTTTATTGCTTATATGTTTATTAGACATCGGCGCGTGGATAATTCCAAAGGCATAGCAAACAAAACAGGTCCAAAGTGGAGTGTCTCTTATCTTTATTCCTGCAAATCAGCTGCTCCCCTCAGATTCACCAAGGACCTGGGAGCCACCCATGTGTCTTCCTCCTGTTCCCCTATTCTAAACAATGTGGATTTTTCTGAGGATTCTTCCTCCTGGATGTTCTTTGAAGTCTTCTTTTCTTCTCCGTGCTTCTGCCATGAACTTGGCCCAGGCCCACACCTATCTCTTTGGGATTACAACAGCGGCCCCTGAACGTGGCTTTCCTGTCTTCATTCTCTGTCACCCTCCAGTTCAGCCTCCACATCATAGAAAAATTAATATCGCCTGTCTTAAAAATAACTTTAAAATATAAAAGCGATGTATGCTTATGCTATTATCCTTAAGCCTTGGAAAACTTTGAGAACATAACAAAGAAAATTAAAAAGTTTTTCAGTATCTTAAAACTCAGGTATAACCATTATAAATATATTGATGCATTTCCTTCCAGTTAAGAAAAAGCATGTGTAATTTTTCTAATCATCATTGGGATCATGTCCCATGTATTAATTTATTGCTTGATTTCTTTATACAACATATAGTGTATTATCCTATATCATTAAAAATTAATTTAAAATGTTATTTTAATGACCACAGTGTAGTCTAGAAAATGAAACAAATGAGCCATAATTTAACCACTTCTCTATTGTGGAGCATTTGGATTGTGTCCATTGTCTTTTATCATTTTAATTAATACTAAGTGAAAAACTTTGGGCTTTAATCGGTAACTCCTACCTCTTATTGTTTCCTTGGGATCAGTTGCTGGAAGTAAAATTAGTGGATTAAAGAATATGAGTATTTTTGAGGTTTTTGATACATTTTGCCCAATTGTTTTCCAGTTACTAGGGAACAAATTATTCTGTCTGTAGTGTATGCCTCACTCACATGTGCCAGAATGGAATGTTCACATTTAAGTAATATATTTTGTGAGTCAGTAATTGAAAGCTGAAACTCTGGTATTTTCTAAATAAAGTGGAATGTGTTCGCATATGTTTATTAGTTATAGCTATTTGTTATTCTGTGAATAGCAAATTCATGTGTTCAGTTTGTTTTTATATTAAGGTTTTAGTTATTTTATTATTATTATTATTATTATTATTATTATTATTCATGAATGAACAGTCATTCTGCAATGTAAGCCTTGCTTAAAGATCCTTCATTGTTCCCTATACATCTCAGGGTGAAGTTAAAATCCCCTAGCTTGGCACAAAAGGCCTCCCATTATCTTGCCCTTCACTGCCCTTTCTGCACCAAGAGGCACACAATACACTACAGGCTATTCTGAACTATTTCCAGTTCTCAGAATAATGTATTTGTTCTTTATGCCTCATGTCTTTTCAACGTGCTCTTTTATCCTGCCCAAATCACCATTCTCTACCTGCCTGCTGTTTTGCCTCGCAAACTCCCTTTCACCTTTGAACTCACTCAGGAGTTACCTCCCCCAGGTGGGAACTGCTCTTCACCTCTTGGTCTGAATTATGTGTCTCTTTTTTGTGCTCTTATAGCATCTGGGAAAGGCTCTCTCATAGCCATCACTCCACCATGTTGTCTTTCCACAAAGAGGGCAAATCTGCCCTAAAAATAGCTAGCAGATATAAGATACTCCATAATGGCTGAAGAAATAAAGGGAAGAATGAATGAAGCTGTTATCTCCATCTAAAAAGAGTTGTATTTGCCCAGGAACTTTATTCCAATTTGAATATTATAATAATAGGTTTTGGCCCTTACTCTGTCCAAGTAGGTAGAGCTATAGTATTTTCTAATCTATTAAAGCCACTGTATGTAGTAGAATGTATGGTTATCATACATCTAGTGTCTATATTTCCTCATGAAGTTGTAGGAAAAAATTATTTATCTCCCAAATTCATTTACTATTAAGCACAAAGAATTGGAAATTATAAGTACTTGTGTTCAGTTATCATAGCCTTTGGTTTCTCACCTTAATTCTAAGAAGAACATAGTGAGATGCTAAGGACACAGAGAATGGCAAGATGGCAGGAGGATGGATGGATGGATGGATGGATGGATGGGTGATGAATGGATGGAAAATAGATCTAAATTTTACTTGTTGAGTGGAGAACATGTTCATTTGGAAAAGATAAATTTATCTATTGCCTTAGTCCATTCAGGCTGCTATAATGAAATACCATAAACTGGGTGGCTTATAAACAACAAATATTTATTTCTCGCATTTCAGGAGGCTAGAAGGTCCAAGATCATGGCGTGAGCAGATTTGATATCTGGTGAGAGCCCACTGCTTCCTGTAACCTCATCAGAACAAAACTTTTCTCATGATTATTTTTACAACTGGCAATTTGTACTTCTTAATCCCTGTCATCTTCTTTACCCATCCTGGTCAGTAATTTGTAATAATGTTGTATGGTGTCAGATGGGTACTAGGTTGGTTCTTCTCTCTGTAACCTCACATGGCAGAAGGAGACTAGGAGCTCTGTGGGGTCTCTTTTATTATGGGGCCTAACCTCATCACAAGGGCTCCACTCTCATGAACTAAGCCCCTCCCAAAGGCCTCACCTCCTAAGACCATAATATTGGACATTAGCTTTCAACATATGAATTTGGCGTGGACACAAATATTCAGACCATAGTGTTCTATTATCTAAGAATGGTTCTATATCATTTCAGCAGACCATTGAGGTTGAATTAAATTACATTCTAAAATAAAAAATAGTAAGTGCACCTCCAAAAGGGAAGTTGACAAAATTGTATTGTATATTTAAGGCAAAATAGTAATAATAATAATAATAATAATAATAATAAACTCCCAAGAATCTGTCAAAGGGTAGCATAATAAGAACATCACCAAATGAATTAATTATATTAAGAAACCAAGATTCCCATTTTAAACAGATTTGTCTTGGAGGAAATTGAAATAATAATTGCATGCCTGTAATTTAGTTGATGAGTTGTCTTAATGATTTGGAAACCAACCAATCTTTCAAGTACAGAGTCGGCCATGTTCGTCAGCGCTCATAGCCTCACCTCTTAGTAGCTTTCCAAGCGCTACATTTTTATCTTCTCTTTTCTATAGAACAGGAAAGAACTGACGTTGGCATCATACCAGTTGCCTGACTGACTAATCACAATTTAGTGTATAATAAGTTTGCTGATGGGATACAGACTAATTACAATTTAATGTAGGAAGTTTGCTGATGGGGCCATTACAAGAAGTATTTGCATTTTAAGCCTTTTAATTTCAGTTTTGGAGAACTTTTAGACATCAATAAGCAACTGGAAAGATCTGAGCTATTATTGCTGATTGCTGAATACTATCTGCTCATTCATGCCTCTGTGCCTTTGCAAGTGCTGGTCTGTCTGCGTAAAATACCATTCAACACTTCAACATCCCTCCCCATCTGCTAGTGAGTGATTCCTCATGGATAAAGAAAGTATGTGTGCCACTGTATAACTAGGGTTGCTTCTAAGGTATGCTTAGGGCACAGTGAAGCTGCATTTCAGGGACAGGTATATCCTTAGAAGACATTGATGAAAAGACACCTAGAAAAGTATGGCTACAGAATTGCAGAACATGTCTGGTTATGAATTGAAAAGCTTTTTTGTTTTTGTTTTTGTTTTAAGTTTTTAAAAGGCCATAAAGTGTTTTGTTGTTGTTTTAGTTTGTTATTAATTTTTTTCAAATTATTATATTTTTCAATTACAGTTGGCATACAATATTATATTAGTTTTAGGTGTATAACATAGTGATTAGACATTTATATACCGTACAAAGTGATCTCCCTGATAAATCTAGTACCCATCTGACACTACACATAGTTATTACAATATTACTAACAGGGATGGGTGAAAAAGGTAAAAGGGATTAAGAAGTACAAATTGTCAGTGATAAAAATGGTCATGGGAAAAGTCTTATTCTAATTAAACATGACCTAGTCTATGGCAGAAAATATAAAATCTACGGTGCATTTTTTTGTGTAAATGTATTTTAGTTATTAAGAAAAAGACACAAAGTATCATTTTTTGTTCTTCTTAACTCTAAGGTTTTAATCCGAGCACTGAAGTGCCTGGAGGGGTCATCCCTGAAGCTAATGGTACCTAATTGAGGCTCTGAAGGCAGCCTCTGCTCCTGTCCCTGGGCCCTTGTTACTCCAAAACAGCCTCATTTCACACCACCAGGCCCTCAGCCTAATGAATACCCACTCGTTCCTTCTCCTCATGTTCCCTCACCCCTTCCCTTTCTCCTACCCTTCTTGCTTTTATTCAAAAAGCACAAATAACATTAGTGAAAATACAGGTTAATTATATTTAATGTCTTTCAGTTTAGCTGGATTCAGCATTTTCTTTTTAGTCTATTATTGAGTTTTTAAGATGTAAATAAAAAGACCTCTTAGAAACACACTGATTAAATGTCTCCTTCTGATTTTATCATTAAAAGTCTTCGTGTGTTCTTCTGCTCTTTGCTAGACCTCAGCGAGCTGCCTTTAACTCCCCCGGAATCTTTAGCTCTTTCGACTCCTGAACTTCAGCTTGTCCATCGGGTGGAGGGTGTAATTCGGCCACAGTTACTGAGCAGTGCTTTGTGGACCAGTTCTGGTTGTTCTCTCCCTTACGCTTTTAGGTCAGGGGTTGTGACAAAATAGTATAATATCAATTTTCCCATTCCCCATGAGTTTTAATCAGGATTCCGAGTTCCATCCAGAAATGTCATTATCTTGCTCAAAGTAGGGTTGACCCTTGAGCAACATGGGTTTGAACTGCAGGGCCCACTTATGTGTGGGGTTTTTTCCAATAAATATACAGTCAGCCCTCTGTATCTCCAGGGTTTCAAATCTGAAGGTTCAACCATGCGTGGATCATAAACAGTATTTCCCATCTGTGGTTGGGAATTGTGGGTACAATGGGCCTCCTGTATGCATTGTTTTATGATATTTTATGTATGGGACTTGAGCATCCACGGATTTTGATATTAAGGGGATCCTGGAACCAATCCCCTGCTGATACTGATGGATGACTATAGTTAAATTTGAGGGTAGTCAAAAGTTGTATGTGGGTTTTCAAAGGTGTGTGGGGGGGAGGGGTGTCACCATCCCTAATCCCCAGCTTGTTCAAGGGTCAACTATAATTTTACTTAAATCTTATCATCATGATACTATACTTTCTCATACTTACTGGATAAGATATAGTTCTTTTGCTCAGGCTTCCATCTTCATGTTTTTAGTCATATATTTTGACTAATGCCTATTAACTTGACAGCACCATATTAATACTACTATAATGTTTCATTTTCCTCTACACTTTTCCTGAATTTGAGAGATAGATTTTTTTTTTTTTTTTTTTTTTTGGATTTTTTCTTTATTATTTTAGGCACAACGATTTACTGATATTTAAGATTATTCTGGAACAGTAATTTATAGACAATTTAAAGGTGACTGAATAACATGAGAGGGGGAGAAAGAATTCAGTGCTGCAGTTTCATCTGTCACTAAACAGAACAATAAACCAACAGGAGACAAAGTAGCTTCCTGTACGCTTTGTTCCAATTAGTCTTTCTGTATTTTTCTGTTTTTCATCATTTAACATGTCAGCATTGACTTACCATGTTTACTGCACAAGATATCATGATTAATTCCATGTGTAAAATTGGAATTTCTTTCCTCCTTTGCATTAGTTCATGATTCTCCATGTTTTTCTTGCATATTTCAGTGTGCTCGATGGATAAAATCCTGTACTAGGGTACAGGGTAAGGCATTGTAGAAAGAAAACTAAAGATGTAGTAAGGTAGAAGTGTTCTTTTTTGCACAATAATTCAGAGGTAACTGGCAGTCCATGGTGCATCAATAGCTGTGTTCTGCAGTGTCATCCAGGGATCCCCACAGCAAGGCCTGCCATGTTCCATACCTGGCTTCACCTCTGACTTCAAGGTAGCTGACTGTTCCAGTTTTCTCCACTTCCCAGTGTAGGGGAAGGAAAAAGATGAAGTAGAGGACAACCAGCTTTCTTTAAAAATGAGATTGAGAAGTTGCATGCATCACTTCCACTTTCATTTCATTGGCCCAAATTTAGTCACGTGGCCATACTTAGCTGCAAAGGAGATTGGGAAATGTAGTTTTTAGATTTGGGAAATGTAGTAGCCATGTTCCCAGATCCTCAGCATTAGAATCCTAATCATCCAGCATTAGAATTCTCTTACCAACCTCTACTTATCCAAGGTTAGAGAGGGTCTAGAAGGTATGTGAACTCAAGACCTGCTTCACATGTGGGCAATGGGGACAGCCCCCCAGAGGTTGTATCCAGGATCCAGGAATCTCCCCTTTCTTCATTTGCACTACTCAGTTCTTGTTTGCCTGGATTCCTGAATGGGAGAGATTCCTCACGAGAGAGAAAGCTGACCTACCTTCCAAAAGTCACCACTGTATTTATTTATTTCTTCTGTTTCAGGTAGTTGACTGGTTTTTTTTATCATGTCTTATTATAGCCTTTTATGGTATGTGAAGTTTCTCTCTGCCCCAGCTCCCTGTTGCTATAATTTGAGAATGGAGGGCAGAGAAAGGGACACTGGAGGGCAGAGGGCTTGACTACATTTTTATTGAAGTTCTTGATTATGCAGAACTCTCAGTAATATAGTCATCTGATGGATAAGAGTAAGACCCCCACTCTCCCTGCAAGAAGGAAAGAGAGAGCAGTGTTTGGGTAGGGGGAGGAAAAATATTAATATTCTCAACTTGTATTGTGCTTTGCCATATACAGAGCACTTTAATATCAAATAACTTTTCTGATTATTGCAGTAACCCAGTTGAAGTAGGCGGGACAAATATTAACTCCATAGATAAAGAAATTGAAATTTAAGAACAGCCGTTTACTCTTAGAATCCACGGCCTCTTCTGAGAGTCCCACATTCTTTCCAGAAAAAAAGAAAAGGAAGCTGCAAACCAGGCTCCAAGAAAAGTCTCACAACTTGACCTTACAATTTGGCTTTTTATTTTTTATTTTTATTAAAGTTTATTGGGGTGACAATTGTTAGTAAAGTTACATAGGTTTCAAGTGTATAACTCTGTAATACATCATCTATATATCGTGTTGTGTGTTACAATTTGGCTTTGAGTCTTCCCTAAAGTGGTTAAACTTATGCCAGTGGCAGCCTATTAAATGTGTATATACTTGAGAAACATGAATACTTGACTCCTGTGAATGGTTTTCCGTGTGAAGTTTAGTCAGAAGTTAAATGGAAAGGGACCCATAATGAAAGTCATGTCTCTGGTGATATCACAGGACAGAGGAATTCGTTCAGTGAAATGTTCACCTTAATCTAAGATGGAAGATGTATGTGTTTCAGGGATCATAGTGGGGAAAGGAAAGGTTTGTATAACCATTAAACCCTTTCAGGATGCCAGCCTCTCTGATTTATCTTCCTCCACAAAGAGCCCAGCCCAGTGTCCAGAACTAAGCTGCATAAATGTGTGTATAACTGAACAGAAAACAGACTGAGTCCTACTTTGAAAGGTGAACTGAAAATCTGTTTGTGCCACAGTTCCAGCAAAGATATACATGCTGACTAGATATTGCTACTTGTAGAGTCACTCTGTGTGCCATTCCGGGGACTTGGTACTAGCTGTGCTCTCATCCATTAACCTCCCTTTTGGGGAAATTTTGTGTCCACACAAAGGGCCTCTTTCCAGTCTCCATCACAGCATGATAGAAGGTTCTGCCAGTCGTTTTCTAGATAACCATAGGGAGTGAGTGAGGGTTCTTTGCCTGGTTGTGTTCTTGAAGTGGCCTTTCAAACTGACTGGGAATGTCTATTCTTCAGCCCCCAGAGAGGAGTTATTGGCATGTTCTCTAGAATCCCAGAAGTTCAGTAAGTAAATTTAGCTTCTCAAGAATTATACCAATCCTGTCACACCAGCCTGGAGGAGCCATCTTTGTTTTGGCCAAAATGAAATTTGATGCCTTCTGCTTCTCCTTTTCACTAGCGATCCTTGGAAATCTATATTATTGTGTAAAGTTACAGCATTTGTGGGAAATGTTATATCCTTATTTTTCCAGCAACAAGAAGAGATGCATGTTATAGAATGACTACTTAAAATAGCCACAGCTTGTTAATAACATTCTATATGCCAGGAGTTGCACACAATTCATCTTTAATTCTTAAAATAGCCATATTAAGAGTCATTAGTATTCTATTTTATAAATTAGAAAACAGTGACCCAAAGAGTGGGTTCTTTACCTAACATCTGGTAAATGGCACAGCCAGAATTTAAGTCTGTCTAACTCCAGACCTGCCTTTAGAAAAAGTAGGCAAGGAAGACATTTTCCATAGTCAAATTCAGTATGTGGTTATATGAGTATTCAAGTAGCTAGGACAACTTATCAATAAGTATTTGTTGGGCATCTGTTAGAGTGGTCTTTCTCTAATTTGACCCATAGATCACCTGTCTCAGAATCATCTGGGCCCCACCCCAGACCCATTCCATTAGAACCTCTGTGTTTATGACTTGGGACCAGACATTGTTAATAGCTCTTTTCTGCCTGGTCATTCTTACATTCCCAGATAATTTTGCCAGGCCCAAAGCAAGTAGTAGATAGCTATTGTTTCTCAAAGTATGATCTTGGAACACAGGCATCGGGTCACATAGAATGGTTATGTAAAATGCAGAGTCCCAGACTCCATCCTGGAAATAGGGTAGAGCTCAAGATCTGTTTCTATTTTTAAACACACATTTTCTTAAGCATTACATGTTCTCATTATACACGATTACATACAAGCAGAACTAGGGTTTCAGTAGGGTTCTAGGTTGTATGTGTGTATGTATGGCCAGGGGGAAGTTAAAGAAATTAAGACCTGGCCTCTATTAGAGAACCAGTAAATAGTTGAGAAAACAAGACAAAGACATATTATTGATCAATGAATAGATCCTATAAGACAGCATAATCAAATACTGTGTGGTACAGAATCTGATTCTAAAAGGAGTAGCTAAGAGAAAAATTAATGAGGTTGAAAGAATCAGTTTCTTTTTATGGAGAATGTGTGTCTTGAGATGCATCTTAAGTATTTAAGTACTTAATACTTCTTTAAGTATTTAATACTTTTCCAAATCCCAAATTCATGAAGATTGCAATGGCATATTGTTTTTCCCCAATAAACTGTGGTAAAGCATAATTGCATCAGCTCTTCAGAGTCAGAGTTCCAGGAATGCAGTCACCAGGAGTAGCTAATACTGAAGTGACATGGGCTGCGGATGCTCCGTGATTGCCGGCTCTCTATACATAGCTAAGTCACTCAGCCTCGCCCAACGCATCAGCCCTGCGTCACTAGTGACTCAGGCTCGTGCTATCATACTTCTTCAGCACAATTTCAGTCGCTCCATGTCCTAGAGCCTCAGGGCCATTCAGGAATAGTCAAAACTCAAAATGTCAGTTCCTCCTTTACCACGTGTCTGCAGCAGCAGTACCTATGGATTCTGATCTATTACATTTCATTAAAATTGGTTATTTTTCTTCCTTGTACCAATTGTGAAGTCCATGTTTGCAAATCACTCCCTTCTAGATATTTGTGACATTTTTTTTTCCCTTCTGGGCCAGGAGGAACATTTGCACTGTCCTCACTGGACTGGATCATTCACCACTATCATTGCTGCTCTCCCTCCTATCCCCATACCAGTCCTTGGCACTTGCAAGTTCCCGCCACTGTAGTGATGGCCCTTCTGCCAGGACTCAATATCCTTACCCTGGCCGCCTTTTGGCTCCTACGCCTTTCAACTAAATATTCCAACATTTATTACAAATAAATAATACACATTTCTTTTGCACTTTAGTTCATAAAGTGGCAACTCTGGATAATCCAACCCTCCTTCTTCCTACCCCCAAGCTTCAGTCAAGCACTTCTTTTAATTGTCCTAGAAAATTCTAGGTTGGAGTTAAAAGTCCTCTAGGGTGTGGAGGTAACTTTTGCCTGAGGCCACTTATGATCAAAGGCTATGATCAACTCCTTCCAAGTGTAGCTGTGGTTACTTCAAGTTTCAGATTTGTATTGCATAAACTATAGCGAATCCATCCTCCTTATCACTGCTACCACCGCCGCCCCCACCAGCACCACCAGCACCACCAGCACCCTAACTTCTTAATGGTGGTCTCCTGTACTCTCCTTTTTGTTTCCAATTATGTTGGCAGAAACTCAAGAGGACATTAAGAGGTGCTCCCTTCTTTTTGTTATTTGAGTTCTTAACTCTTCACCACTGTTTTTTGTTTTGTTTTGTTTTGTTTTTTTGCAATGAAAAGGGACAAATTCACTGCTCCTGCTTATATTAAATCTATCCCTTACCCTTTAAAGATACATATAGTTCACTCCGTTTCTCAATTGTAGAGAAAAACAATAAGGCATTCTCTGAAGGAATATGATGTTATAAAAAGTTTACCAGAACATAATTTAAAATATACAAGTCACATTTCCCTTTTTCTCAAAATCACCTGGCACCTGCAATATGACCAGCTAGCCCCGGGATTCATTGTCTAGGTCCTTAGAATGGTTCGTGAGGTAGAAAATAAATCAGGCACACAGTAGGTCTTACATCAGTATTTATCGTGGTGACTTCTACCATTAGGAAGGCCCACCTTTCTCCTCTCCATTTGAAATCCAGGTGATGATTTTGTAATATTCACTCTTACATGTAATTATAGTTATAAAGAACTCATTTAAAACATTATAATCAAATGGAAAAGGGGTCTAACCTCTCAGTTAACCAGTCTAACAGGAAATCATGGTGTTCAAAGTGTAACCAAGTATCGTGTGAATGGCAACCCACCATCAAGGTAGGCGAGTATTGAGAACAGAGAGACAAAGTGGTCTTGATGAAGACCACACCTGTATCTTGGCAGGGGAATCAGAAAACCAGAGTTCCTGTCCTTGACACTGACTTCTTGTAATTAAGCCATTTTTCCTCTGAGCCCAGGCCAATATTAGTCAGTACACACTGGTCAGTACACACTGGTATGTCTGTACCTCTTGTTTAAATTATTAAAATACTGTTGTAACAGTGGGAACAATTGGCAGGTAGCCTTTGCCCAAGCCCCTTCCAAGGCTTCTTTGGCTGCTTTCCTGAAACTCTCTGGATTTCCCCGGGATCTAGTCACTACAGCACTATTGCCTACCCTCCTGATTGATCAGTGTTCATGCAGAAAGAGTAAGTAGTTGTTTGAGCATTATCCCTGCTCTGGGCTTAAGATTTCTTAGGTCTGAAATGAAGATTTAGAGGAGAGAACCCTTAAGGTTCCTTTTAACTCTAAATCTTGAAGTGTTATTCTATACTATTTTAATATTTAAAGGAAAAGACAGGCTTGACTTGGAGCCAGAACTCTTTCTTCACCTCTGGAATTGGCTTTTGGGAAAGGGTGTTAAGCTCTGTTTGCACTGAAGACCAGAAAGAGCCTCAAAGCAGTTCTCTGCCAAGTTTATCTGGGCTTTGGCCCGTCAATCACTGCCAGTGTAAAATGACTGATGGCACCGTTGTTGCATCCTAAAGATGGATAGCCCCTCCAGGCCTCTAACTTAGTGGTCCACGAAGCAGACTTTGGTTTCATGGTGTAATTTAGAAAGTGAACAGAAACAGTTGCAATAGATGAAGACAGAGGGCTTCTTTGCAGAGGAACCTGTGTTAAGATGACATCATTTTCTCCTAACACATCTGTGTGACCTATTTTGAGTTAGTTACTGCATAGAGCAGTAACCTAAGTTGCATATTGGCTATTTAAGTGATTTCTTTTTGATAAGCATCTTCAAATCATTAGGGAACATGTGAATTATTTGTTCTAAAATACACGTGTTTAAAATTTTCTCTTATGCAATTAAAATTTTTTAATTGGGAAGCTCAGGATTCTGGAAGACCATGGGAAAAAGGAAGTGAACAAGACAAAAATGGCCCCTCGCTTCTTCCAGTATATTTGACACTCAGTGAAAGAAAGTTATCATTAAAAATGATACTGGGAGGCTGATTCGTATAGTGGTTAATGATACAGACTCTGGAGAAAAACTGCTACTTGTTAACTTTGTGACTTTGGTCAAATTAGTTACATAACCTCTCTGAGCCTTAGCGTCCCTATGTGGAAAATGGGGGCAAGAATATATACCTTACAAGTCCATTGATAAATAAAAAATGTTTTAAAAAGATGCCATTTAATGTCTTTGGAATAACATCTGAGGTATAGTAAGCATGAATACATGATATCTCTGATTATTAATAAATTAGAATTACTAATAAGAATTGACAGAAAAATAATAAAACAAGAGGAAAATGTTTAGCTCAGTTCTCTCCTTCAAGCTCTTTTTGGAGCACATGCTAATTGAAACTGTCTGAAAGCTATTACTTCATGTTTGGACCTTTCCTCTCTCTCATCAAATAATTTAGATCTCCCTTTTCACTTGTTTTGGGGCCAGGCCTTCTTTATGACCCACCAAAACTCTTATTTTTGAATACACTTTTTGAGGAATAGATAAAAACCTAAAAGCTGCTCAAGTATCACTTGGGAGACTTGTTTAAAACATACATTTCCAGAAAGCAAGTCCAGGAATCTGTGTTTGTGACAAGGGATTCTCATGTACAGACCAACTGTGGACACAAGTTTGAGAAAGTCTGCTCTTGAGAGCCAGCTTTGTGAACCTGTGCCTATAAAATAAAGCCAGATATAAGCTGGATATGTATCCAGGGCTGGTATTAGACAGCACACAACTGTTAAAATATCAAGCTAATTTCCTACTACCACGCCCAACTAGCTATTGCCTGGGGGCCTTGCGTCCTCCCCCTCGCCTCCCTCATTCCCTCCCACCCCAAGCCTCAGCTGCTTGATCTTCCCCAGGAGCTTCGAAGCAATGAGCAACTACTGTTTCCCTGAAAATAAGACCTAGCTGGACCATCAACTCTAATGCGTCTTTTGGAGCAAAAATTAATATAAGACCGGGTCTTATATTATCTAAGACCCGGTCTTATATAATAATAGTACATAAGACCTGGTATTGTGTTATGTTATGTTATGTTATGTTATGTTATGTTATGTTATGTTATGTTATGTTATGTTATACTATATTATATTATACCTAGTCTTATATTATAGTAAAATAAGGCCGGATCTTATATTAATTTTGCTCCAAAAGACACATTAGAGCTGATGGTCCAGCTACATCTTAGTTTCGGGGAAACACAGTCAAGAGCCTAGTACAGTCTGGGACTCTGCTATAGGGAGGTGACTGAGATCTGCTCTAGAACTGGACTGATTGATAAATAGTTTTAATGTTGCCCTTGAAAATGACTGATTATAGGGGAAAGATGACAGCTCTGTTTCTGGATAAAGCACACACACACCGCATCACACCACACACACCACACCACACACCACACATATCCTCTCCTGTGCCCATAGACCTCCCTGAGGCATCTACACCTTGATAACCACTTTCCTAAGAGACCTTCAGTGTAATTAATATCCAGCTTCTTTACTGAAGGGGAGAAAGAACAGGATGACAAGGGCTGTCAACCCCACTCGTTATGATGAATGAACTTCTCTGGTCTATTATTTCATAAGAAGCTACAGCCTTTTAATAGTAGAAGTAATTTCTCAAGCCTCCATTGGAACCAACAGAACTTTCAAAATATATCTCCGTAGGGAGAACAAGACTTCTTAATCCTTTATATTTATGGGGTGCCTGGAAATGCCTGCTTTTTCTTTTCTTTTTTCTTTTTTTGTAGTCTCCTAGACTGAAGAATTTGTTTTCCCTATGTTCATCTATGTTTTCATAGACAAAGGCCCTTTTAACAGTTAAGGGTTGGCATATTCTAAAGGTTGTGCATTCTTCTATGCCAATACTTCACTTAAAGAGATTAAATGTATTCCTAAGACTTTTCTTTTCCCTTTGTGAAAAATTTTCAGGGCAAGGTACTTACGTGATTCTGTGCCTTTAAATGCTCCCTCAGACAGCATGAGTTCTGACTTCTCTAATTTAGAATGATTCATCACCTCACCTGTACTGCCGAGTCCTGGTTATTATAGCACTGCCCAGAGCTCATCCCTGGAATTGTCCTTGATCTTTCAAAGCTTTGTGCAGGATAAAGAGCGTTTGACTGGGAGTAGTAAAGCATGTTCTAATAGTAAAGCTAGCTCTACCACTAACCAGCTCTGTGACCTTGACAAAGACTCTTAATCTCTCTGTGCTACAATTTCTTCATCAATGAGGATGAGGATAAAAACCACTAATCGCTGCCAGGGTCTTATCATTGCCAGGGTCTTATCATTGCCAGGTATATTCTCATCTCCTTACAAGGACTATCTCATTAAGCAATCCTTTTGTGAGTGGCTACTGTTCATCATCTGCATTTTATACACTATCTCACTGAATTCTCACAACAACTCTGTGAAGGAGCTACTCTTATTATTCCCGTTTTGCAGAAGAGAAGACTGAAAGTTACAAAGACCAACTTCCTTGAGCAAGGCTCACCTACAGTACGTGAACCCAGTACAGTGTGGTAACCAAACCAAAGTGTATAATTACATATATACTGTACTGCCCTAATCCAGCTGGGCTTAGAAGACAAGGGGATTAGATAAATGGAGATGGGAGTGAGGAGTAGTTTGACCAAAAGCCTTCAGGCAGGGAAGTTTAGACCAGTGGTTTCCAACAAGGGACAATTCTTCCCTCTCCAGGAGGCATTCAACAATGTCTGGAGACAATTTTATTGTCATGATTAGGGGATGCGACTTATAGTTAGTAGACAGAAGCCACAGCTGGCACTAAACATAGGACTGCCCCACACAACAAAGAATCTGCCTCCAAATGTCCATAGTGCCATGGTTGAGAAACCTCTTGCTCTAGAGCAAGACTGTTCTGTGTATGCATCTCCAATGAAGGAGACAACTGGGAACTCTTTGGTGTTGTCTGGTTGCTGAAGTACCTATGTCTGTCCATTAGGAAATGTACAATTCAAACTATCAGGAGTTGGGCTACAGTAAGAATCAACTGATCTCCTTGCCAGTAAGCAAGACTTTGGCTTTCATTAATCAAGTGTAAAGCAAAGATGCGTTGAATAGAAAGATCTTCTAACTATTTGAGTTCTCACATTTGCCAAGAAAACCTACCACCTCTTCAAAGGGGAAAAAAATCCTTGGCTGCACATTAGAATCATCTAAGAAGATTTTGTTGTTGTTGTTTTTTGTTTGTTTGTTTGTTTGTTTTTGGGGGTGGTTTTTTGTTTGTTTCTTTGTTTGTTTGTTTGTTGTAAATGCTAGTGCTCAGATCTCATCCCAAGAGATTCTGGCTAATATGATCTGGTGTGGCCTAGGTAGTTCCAATGCACAGCCAAGGTTGAGAGTTATGTGCTGTATTGGATCAAGGTGGGCAGTTGATGAATAGAACTTGTATGAAATAGCAACTTTAGAGGTGAGTATACCACTAAAAACTAAGCATCTAGTGTAGGGGATTTTAAAATACTTGCAACAGCCTTCCAGAGATGAATTACCTCAATGTAATCATGAGGAAACAGCAGACAAACCCAAACTGAGGGACATTCTACAACACATCGGGCTTGTATACTTCAAAAATGCCACTGTCAAAAACTGAGGAATGTTCCAGACTAAAAGAGATCAAAGAAACATGATAACTGAATTCAATACATGAGGTGGATTTTCTTTTGCCATAAAGGATACTAATGGAACAATTGGCAAAAACTGAAAGAGGTTTGTAGATTATTGTGTTGATGTTCATTTCCTGATTTTGATAACTGTACAATGGTTGTGTTAGGGAATGTCCTTGTTTTTATTAGATACACACAAAACTTTGAAAGGTAAAAGCACATCTTATCTGCAACTTTTCTCAAGTGATTCAGAAGTAGTGTGTGAGTATGATGGGAGAAATTAAAGGATAAAGCAAAGGTGATAAAATGTTAACATTTGGGGAATCTGGATAAAGGGTATATGAGAACTCTTTGGACTCTTCTATTCTTGCAAATTTTCTGTAAACCTTGAAATTATACCGAAATACAAAGTTAAAATACTCCAAACGGTGATAGAACGATTCCGGTTTCTGGAGTCCTTTGGGACTACGATGCATGTCCACTTTTCTTGAATGAGTTAGGTGACATCTGTTGAGCAAAGAAGAGGGAATAAATGGAAATGTACAAGAGATAGTCTGAAGGTTATGAGATAACTTTTTTTTTTTTTCCAATCAGGGAAATTGAATTGTGACTTCTAAGCTAGGAGATTCCCCCCTAAGTGTGTCTCCTGATAGAGCTAGGTTATCTCTTCAAAGAGCCTCTTTCTTTGAACATCTGGTTGAATCAAGTTCATCTAAATCATCACTGTGGTGACCGGGTCATCTAAGTGCTGCAGCTACTTTTAGTGCTATGTCTCAGCGAATTCAGTACTCCTCTTTTTAAAGTCTTTATTCATGTGATGGGATGGAAGGATAGAGGAATGACTTCTCAGGAAGAGAAAAATAGATTAGTCAATTACATATACCCTCCAGCACACTTCCCTTCCCCATCCATACTCACCATACCCTGTCTGTCAGTCTGTTCAGGCTGCTATAACAAAAACGTCATAGACTGGGTGGTTTAAACAAGAAACATTTATTTCTCCCAGTTCTAGAGGCAGAAAAGACCAAGATCAAGACACCAACAGATTCAGTGTCTGTTGAGAGCATACTGGTTTATAGATGGCCATCTTCTTGCTGTTTCCTCACATGGCAGAAGGGGTGAGAGAGCTTTCTAATGTCTCTTAATAGCAGCTCTAATGCCATTCATGAGGGTTTCATTCTCATGACCTACTCACCTCCCAAAAGTCCCATCTCTGAGCACCATCACTGTAGGCGTTAGGATTCCAACATATACATTTTGGAGAGATACAAACATCCAGTCTATAACACTGCCCATCCATGCTTCTCTCTGGCATAAATTTAAAAATACCATGTTTTGCCATGTATGATGCACACCCATGATTTTGGCTCAAATTTTCATTGAAAAAAATCTTTTGTTTTAATTTTTTAATCGAATTTTCATTTCTTTAAATTTAGGTACTTGTTTTTTGTATTATAAAGGAATTTTAGCACTTATTTTTTAACATATTATAGTACAAGAAATTTTATGTAACAAATAATTACAAAACACAAGAACAGAGACAAGGTGCAAGAAATTTTACGTGCCAGTAACAAATTTATGATATTTACGCATCATGGAAGGCCAAGAACTCTTTGTCATTGCAATTTTGTCTTAAGTTCAACAAAACTGATTCTTATATTCCAGGGTATTACTTTGCATATGGATATAGTTATTGATTTCTAGAGTAACACTTTTAACTTATAAGCATAGATAAAAGAATTTAAAACATTTACATAGATACAGAATTAATACTACCCACGTATAATGCACATCATTATTTTTCCCTCACGAATTTGGGCAAAAAAGTGTGCATTATACATTGCAAAATACAGTAGGTGGAGAAAAGGGTGTAGGGACTGTTTCTTCTTTATAGACAAGAAAATATGAAATAAAATTAAAAGCCGCTTTTTAGAAAGAAAGTGAAAAGGGTGAAATAAATGAGTATTTCTGGGCACAAAGATCATTGTCTACTTCAGAGAAAATGTTTGTAACCCACAGGTAGAGTGACCACACACCTCAATTTGCTCAGTGTGTTTGGGTAGGTACTATTCCTCCTAGCACAATTGTCAACGTCCCCTTTCATACTCAAAAATGTCCCAGTTTGGATATTAAATTCTATAGTCTTCTACCTGTAGAAAAAGCCATTTCTCACTCAAATAGGGAGGCATAGTATTCAGATCATTGGGCTTCATAATAGAAAAATTAACCAGTAAATAAGCATGTGGAAATCTGAGCCCATTTGGGATAGAACAGATATGGATGTAAAAATAGAAAGTAAACACATTCTACAAATGAAACAATAAAAGACTCCAGAACAGAAAGTTAGTTGAACAGGACAGTTTTGCTGACCTTTCTTTTCTCTTCAACCGTCATTCTAAATTATTTTTTTCATAGAACAAAGCTGTGTTTCCTCCTTGCCCTTCCAGAAAGAGCCGTATGTTCTCAGCCTGCATTTGTGTTCCATTTCCACAAAAGAGCCCAATAGTATTGATGGTATCTGTTCAAGAACCTAATGAAATGCACATCATTTCAGGAGAAGTCAACCCAAAAATCTGGTGGAGGCTGCCGCTCGCTGCTTCTTTAGCTTTCAACCAACTTCTGTCCCTGTCTACATCACAAAATGATGCACACATTCATTCTGGGAAGCAAAAGCTCCATCAAGATGAAATAAATGGTGGCCGATGCACAGCCAAAGGGATGATTGAATGCAGTCCAGAGAGTTTTTAATGCAATTTCAACTCCCGTGCTTGAGCTTTGAAAAAATGTGACTGCAGTTTAAATTATTTATGAGAGTATGGGATGGCTTCTTTCAAACACAAACAGGCTTTCATGTTTAAAGTGTTCCCAAAAGCAGCATTTTGTAGGAAATACTGTGTGTAGCTCACAAGATCAGAGAGAGGGACAATTTGATTGTGACAAGATTAGAGTGTAAACACATTCTTCCTATTTTAGCTGAGGTAGATGAACAAGTCTCATGGATGCCTCTGTTGATGAATGAACACTTAAATCCTGTGGCCATAGAGACCATGCTGGGGCCATACCTCATAGGCTCCGGGACATAATTGCTACTTCAGGTGGCTTGTCTTTCTTCAAAGATTATATTGTGGCAAAATATGCATATGCCCTTCCGTGGGCACCGCTGACATTCATAAATGAAGGCAGATGTTACAAGGTCTGGTCTGGCCCTTAGGAAACCCTTTATGGTATGTTAAGATATCCAGTAGAATTCCAACTGTGGCTCCATATTTTTTTCTCTTGAAGACTTTTCATTTGGGAAGAGAAACCAGCTCACTGAAATGGTGATGAACTCATAGCAGATGTTCCTCCACTGTGGTTACATTTGTAGATCATCTTCCATATTTTAGGAAACTTTCTAATCCACTTTTACCATTTTTTAATGTGTGATTTGCATGCATGCCACATGAGAAGCTAACCAGGCTCTAGGAGCTAATGGGGAAGAGCCTATATCTCAATAGCAGTGTCAAAGTGAGGATCTTAGTTCTGTGGTCATTCCATAAACACTGTGTCATCACTGTCCCTGACAAGCAAATCAATAGTTTCTCTTTCTCAAGAATTACAAAGTAGGCGATGCTTATACCAAGCTCACAAAAAAACATTTGTGACTTTTAGTGACAAGCTGATTAAAGAACAGCCGTGATTGTGTGTGCCGTCTGGTGACTTAGATGAGGTCTGTGTTTGGGAGAAGGTGGTGGATCCAAGTCCAGTCTTGGCAAACTTGCCCACTGTTTGCCTGTGATCGCATTCTCATCATGACCTTGAGAAGGGCATAGAAAGTATCGACTTCACGGCCCATAGACTCAGGGATACAAAAGCAACAATGGCCTTTATTTTTGACAGCCAAAATAATATCTACTATAAAACGCTAGTCTGCTGATTTTAAAAACATAATGTTAGCCACTGCTGGCTTTTCTCCTAGTCGTGACAGGGTTTTCTCAGTCAATGTGGACCACCTCTAAACCGATATTGAATTTAAAACCGTTACACATTGTCAAAGTGTTAAGATACGGTTGTTGGGAATGAGGGTGGTCTTGTTCAAATTTCGCCAATCAAATATCCACTGCTGTTTCCTCAGGCTGCTGGTCCCCAGTCATCTGCATCCATTTGTCCATCTGTTCCTCTGTTAAAAGTATCTGAGATTACTCTCGGTTCTTCTTCTTCCTGACCACAAAGTAGGTCCTTGGGTCTCCTGCCCTCTCTGCCTCTGTCTGTGCTTCTCTTGGAAGAAGCCAAAAAGTCTCTGAAGCTCTGTTGTGATTCTAGAGCTATGGGAAATCGACTGGGGCTGCCACAAAACCGTGTCCACCCTATTGTTCCTGTACAAACTAGGGTGTGTGGGGGGAAGGGGTGTGAGGGAGGGGCTTCTGGGGCCTTGCTGCTTTTCTGAACACCCTTCCCTCACAGGTGTTATCTGTTCTCAGACCTCTAACCTCACTTGGTGATCTCAGAATTCGATTAGCCCCTTGGAGGTTTTGATGATGATTGGGGCGGGATGAAGGGCTCCGACTCAGACACATACCAGCGTAGAACCATATTGCTCTTCTCTCCAACTCTCTCTAGTCTAGAGAATTTTTATCTTCTTTGATGGAAACAACCAACTCTACACATATTTTTCTAAATATTAACATCTGGACCTCAGCTTTTGAACTCAAAAGCTGAAGATCTGACCCCTTTGTTTTCTCTTGCCACAGTTAAGGGAGTAGATGAACCACATTTAGCTACCTGAATAGAGTCATGGGATTCAAAGAAATCCACCAGTACAACCAACATCCCCAAAACAGAAATTTAGCAAACACTTTGCCTGTGTTAGCGAAGGTTTACAGGTTGAACACCTTCTTGTCTGAACTAAGCTCTATGTTAACTTTGAATGACAAACAGGAAGACAGCTAAAATGCTGCTGGAAAGTAGATGATAAAATAATCACAGTTCACATTTGCTTTTGCTGCATAATTCACAGGAACCTTCCGTGCTGTGTCCTGTTCAGCCAAAACTCTCATCATCATCTTTATCAGCATTTTATGCATCCAGCCTCACAGAGCTGACTACAGGTCACCTTTGCCCTAAGAACCAAATGCAGTGGTTAGGTTTGTTCACAAAAGAAACACACTGGGCAGTGGGGGAAGGGGCAGGCGGGGAAGGGGGGCAATTTTTTTTTGCCACATTCTTTCAGCTCTCTAAAGAGAAGATGATCATGATTAGGTCAACAGCCACAATTCATTAGAGAAAATGCCCATGCCATAAATGGACACAGCCATTCAGCTAAGTCTGTGTTGATTAATCTTTTCTGCACTATAACAGGAGAAAATACCTTAATGTTTGTGACCTTAATGTATATCTGTTTATTATATAATTCATGCATTTTAAAAATAATGTACAAGTACATTTTTAATGCAATCAAAGAAATACAGTAATTACTTTTAGCTGTTCTAACTAGAATGGAGAGATTAGCTTTAGCAAAGGAAAATTACTTAAGCTCCTTAAGGCTTGTTTTCTTAATCTGGAAAGTGGTAACAGTAATGAAGCGTCCCCTACACACCTCAGAGGCTTGTGAACAGTAATGATGTAATCTAATAAAAGGTAGAGAACGTATATAAAAGCAAGAAGTAAACCCCGAAGTACAATACAAACACCCTGCTGTTAGTGTTATTATCGTCATCTTCGACAGTAGCAGTAGTAAGACATGTTTTCATGAGTGAAACAGAGAGAACAATGACATTCTGAATTCCATGCCTTCATCTTTAGTGAAAGGAAAAACAAAATTTTAAAAGTCTATTGGCTCAATTGCACCAGTGGCCTAAAGGACAACACACTATCAGGAAGGGCACTGAGGAAAACAGTATGCACGGTGTGATCAACAAATACGGTGAATGTTTAAATTTAAAAAATTATTACAGTAAAAGATACATTACCATTAAACCCCCTCAAAACAGCACACTTATCCCATCCTTCTTGCCACTTTCTGAAGTAGTTCTGGAAGTCCTCTTTCGTGAGTGTCTTTAGTTGCACTGTTGTGGCTGCCTTGGTGCCCTGAATGGATTCAAAATGTTTACCTTTCAAGGTCATTTTGACTTTGGGGAAGAGCCAGAAGTCGCACGGTGCCAGATCCGGTAAATAAGGTGGATGAGGACACCGTAATGTTTTCATTTGACAGAAATTGCTGTACCAGAAGCGATGTGTGACATGGAGCCTTTCCATTATGATCGAAATATATGGTGAATGCTGCTGCCGAGTGCCATTCAACAGAAAGGCAGGGATCTTCAATACGGGAAGCGGCACACTGAACCTTAGTAACAGTGTGTGATAAGTTTCAACTTGTTCAGTGCTGTCAGGTGTGAGCTATGGTTGAGAGAAGGTGTGTTTTAAAGTGTGCCGTCAATCATCCTCCATCATGACAATGCTCCGTATCACACATCACTTCTGGTATGGCAATTTTTGTCAAATAATAACATTATGGTGTGTCCTCATCCACCTTATTCACTGGATCTGGCACCATGCGACTTCTGGCTCTTCCCCAAAATCAAAATGATTCAGGACATCGAGGCAGCCACAACAGCACAACTAAAGACATTCACGAAAAAGGACTTCCAGAACTGCTTCAGAAAGTGGCAAGAACGATGGGATAAGTGCGTTCGAAGAAAAGGGGAATTAATAGCTATGTCTTTTACTGTAATACATTTTTTTTTAATTTAAACATTCATCGTATTGTTTGATCACACCTCATAAGTGTGAGCTGCCCCATCCAATATTTGGAACACCAGCTCCTGAAATAATGATAACGTAGCTCTGGTTGCCATTCCTTGAGAAAAACATAGCCAAGGCCTACAAAGGCTTAAAACTGGACAGGTGAAATATTCTAAAATACGTAAAACTTTAGGTACCCTTAAACTCAAACAAAAAACACTGCAAAGAAAGATGCTTACCCACGGGGAGCTATAGGGTGAACATCACCCTTATTCATTATATCTTAGTATAGCAAAGCCGGGAAACCTCAATTTGAAACTTGCAAAAGCTAAACACAGGACCAAAATAAATAAATAAATAAAAAAGATCTATATTTTTACAGAAGTATCTACTGAATCTGGAAAAAAGTTATGGAACTAATTTTTTCTAGGGGCGATAAAGGCTGAAAATGTTATTTTCATTCAAAAAGTTTTGTTTCAAATGAGAAACAGAAACTCATAGACACAGACAATGGTTTGGTGGTTGCCAGAGGGTAAGGGGGGTGGGGGTTGGGGGGTGGGAGATGAGGGTAAGGGGGATTGAATATATGGTGATGGAAGGAGAACTGACTCTGGGTGATGAACACACAGTGGGATTTATAGATGATGTAATACAGAATTGTACACCTGAAATCTATGTAATTTTACTAACAATTGTCACCCCAATAAATTTAATTAAAAAAAAAAAAAGTTTTGTTTCACCCTTAATAACATTTAGCTTTTTACTAATAATGGAAACATTAGATATTTATAGAAAAATGAAAAATACACCAAAAAGATAAAAATATTAACACAGTTTTGTAACAGAAAAATATTTTAATATCTTGATGTGTCTTCTTCCAATTGTTTTCTTTTTTGTGTATTTTATTATATAATATTTACATAACATATATGTAACTTATGAAGCATAACAAAGTAAACCTTTATAAACCTACCCCTTTACTTAGGAACAAGACATTGTTCTTTATCTCAAGGGGCTAATATTATAATTTCATCAGAGAGGTAGGAATGTAAATTGGTGCAGCCCCTATGGAAAAGAATATGGAGGCTCATTTAAAAATTAAAAATAGAACTACCATATGATCCAGCAATTCCACTTCTGGGTATTTATCCGAAGGAAATGAAATCACTATCTCAAAGAGATATCTGTACCCTCATATTCATTGCAACATTATTTACAATGTGCAAGACATGGAAATAACCTAAGTGTCCATCAACAGATGAATGGATAAAGCAAACATGGTGTTTATACACAGTGGAATATTATTCAACCATAGTAAAGATAGAAATCCTGCCACATGGATGGACCTTGAGGGCATTATTTTAAGTGAAATAAGTCAGACGAAGAAAGATAAATACTGTATGATCTCACTTGTGGAATCTAAAAAGCAAAACTTGGAAACAAAGAACAGATTGGTAGTTACCAGGGTCCACGGCAGGGTGTGGCATGGGAAGATGTTGTCAAAGGGTACAAATTTCCAGTTATATGATGGCTAAGTTCTAGAGATATGATATATGGCATGGTAACTGTGGGTAACAAGATTGTATATTTGAAAGTTGCTAAGAGGTTAGACCTTAAAACTTCTCACCAAATATACTCAAAAAAACGGTAACAATGTGAGGTGATGGATGTATTAACTAACGTTATTGTGGTAATCATTTTGGAATATATACATACACCAAATCGTTACATCAGACCTCTTAAACTTACACAATGATATGTGTCAATTACATCTCATTTAGGCTAGAAAACACAAAAGAACTCTATTTTTTTTTTTTTTTTTAAAGAGTCAGAGGAGGATATGATAGTTCCATCAGGCTGGAGGTGAGGGAGAGGTGGACGTTGAGAGACACCTCCTAAAGATACAACCTTCCTTAACTTCATTTTGAAGTTTTAGATGATTGTTAGTTAGGATGTTACTAGTTTGCTATGTCCATGTTATTAGCAGTATCAGCTACCTTTTTTTTATTAGTTTCAGATGTACAAAACAATGTAATAGCTACTTTTGATAACAATGGACAGCACTTTGTAAGCCCTTGAAAAAGTTATGCTACATTGAAAAGGGCTCAAGGCAAGCATTAGTGATAAAACCCCAGCTGTACAGTCATGAGCTGAGTGGCTTTTGGCAAGGTCCTTAACTTCTCTACAATTAGTTTTATCTTTAAAAGAGACAATGTCTGTTATAGTTTCAATGATATGAAGCTTACGAAGTCTGACAATTAAGTTGGCAAACTCATCCTTGAAAAATTGCTACATACCTCATTGCTGAATATCACTACGGTCACTTTGAAGTACTCACCTTGGGAAGCTATGCACCGACGCCAGAGCCTAGTCCACCCTTCAAAGCAATTTTGGAACTCTTTTTCTGGAATGGCCATCAGAGCTGTTGTCATATTACCCTTGATGTCCTGAATGTCATCAAAATGTTCTCCTTTCAATATTTCCTTTATCTTTAAGTAAAGAAAGAAGTCACTGGGGGCCAGATCAGGTGAGCAGGGAGGGTTTTCCAATACAGTTATTTGTTACTGGATAAAAACTCCCTCACAGACAGCGCCGTGTGAGCTGGTGCATTGTCATGACGCAAGAGCCATGAATTGTTGGTGAAAAGTTCAGGTCATCTAACTTTTTCACGCAGCCTTTTCAGCAGTTCCAAATAGTAAACTTGGGTAATTTGTCCAGTTGATACAAATTCATAAGGAATAATCCCTCTGATATCAAAAAATGTTAGCAACATTGTTGCAACAAGTTCGCGAACTTACTCATCAGAACTCCTATACCTAAAAAATGTTTAAGGCTGGCTTTGCCTTGGCTCAGTCACCACAGTGTAGATCCAGGTCCCCTCCTTTGCTGTTCACTCTAGCTATACATATGACACTCACCAGTTTTTTCAGGCATAAGGAAACAATAACAAAACCTAAACAGGGCTAGTATACAAAACAGAGAATCCCAATTTGTTAATTCACCATGAGGTGTCTTTCTTTCCACTGCCCAGAATGATTGTGAAGATTATCCAACGTATCCTCACTACTACTTCCACACATAGGAGAAAGGGAGCAGAAACAAAAGAAAGAAACCAACACTTGCCTACCATGTATCAACTGCTACACAAATGTCTTACCAGCTAATTTTCACAATAACCTTTGCAATTGTTAAGGAGATACAAGATGGAAGCTTAATGGGATTAAGTACTGGCCCCAGTTCATTCAGTGTGTTTGTTATCTATGGCTGTGCAGCTGTGGTGGTAAATTGTGTGTGTCAACTTGACTGGACCGTGGTACCCAAATATTTAGTCAAAAATATTCTGGATATTTCTCTGAAGGTGTTTTTTGGATAAAATTGACATTTAAATCGATGGACTTTGAGTAAAGCAGTTTACTCTCTATATGTGGGTGGGCCTCATCCAATCAACTGAAGCCCTTAATGTAACAAAGATTGACCTTCCCTGACCAAGAAGGAATTCTGCCAGCCAACTGCCTTTGAACTCAAACTACAAGTCTTCACTGGATCTCCAGCCAGCTGGTCTACCCTGTAGATTTTAGTCTCAGCAAGTCTCCATAATCACATGAGCCAATTCTTTAAAATAAATTCCTCTCTCTCTCTCTCTCCATATAGAGAGAGACACATATGTATATGTATTCACACACACACACACACACACACACACACACACACACACACACAGAGTTTCTCTGGAGAATTCTGACAAATATAATAGCAAATTACCCCTTAAACTTATAGTGTGTAAGAGTCAGGAATTCAGGAATGGCTTAATTTATCTGGGTTTTCGGGCTCAGAGACTCACAGGGTTACAATTACATTGTTGGCTGGAGCTACAGTGTTGTCTGAAGTTTTGACTGGGGAAGGAAGCATTTCTAAGCTCACTGAGGAGTTGTTGCCAGGATTCAGTTCCTCATAGGTCATTGGACTGAGGCCTCAGGTCCTCTCTGGTTGTTGGCTGGAGGTCACCCTCTGCTCCCTGTCATGTGGGACTCTCCAGAGAGTGGCCCAGAAGGGGCAGCTTGCTGTACCAGAGCAAGCCAGTGAGATGAGCCAGAGAGAGAGAAAGAAGATAGAAGTTACTTTTTTTGGTAAACTAATTTCAGGAATGACATCCCATTACTTTGGCCATATTCTGGTCCTTAAAGCAATCCCTGTATCCAGCCCATGCTCAAGGGGAGGGGATCACAGAGGGCATGAACGCCAGGGTGCAAGGATCACTGAGAGCCACTGAGAAAGGGAGCCCACCACACACAGCCAGGTAATACACACTGGTGGGGAGATGAAGCTCAGTCTGATTGCAGAACCCACCCTCTCCATGGTGCCCTCTGAGACCTCGGAGAGCCTGGAGAATTCAACAGAAGGAATCAGCAATCAAAGGCTCCCTGGGTGAGCATGGTACAGAGCAGAGGGAACTGAATGGTCGTACAGAATCCTTCAGCTCATGGTGAGGCACATTGCCCCTCAGCCAAGCCCCAGCATTCTTCAGGCCTCAGAGTTAGTGTGTCTCTCCTCCGGAGCATCTGTTACACACGACTACAACTTGCCTTATCAACTTTGACTCCATCTTGAATTTTCTGGGAACATATTCCTTCTTTAGAGTATATAGTGATATAATCAATATATTCAGATTCATGCACGGGGCACAAATAGTGACCACATTCCTTCAAATCCAGGACTCTGAGCCCTGTGTTGCCTCTTGTGAAACACCTTGCTTTCTTCTTGGAGTTCTCCTCCGATGCATCCAGAACCCAGTTGTCCGTGGGATGAGTTCTAGCTGCTCTCACCTCAAGGGAAGGGTGGAAAGCCAGCTCCGGTGCTGCTGAGGAATTCTGTTCTTAGTGGCATCGTAGTTGAAAGTCAGAGGGCTTTTTTTTTCATGGACAGGGCACAAGCTACCCTCACTGGGGCAGTAGCTTCTCAGGGGGCAGGAGGGAATGAGGTGGGTTTGCTCACATGAATCATGTGACACCACATGGCTAGGACACCCAAGGAGACAGCTTCTTCAGCTTTTTTATAGTTCCCTTGGATCTCTCACTCAACACGTAGCCACCTCCTTCACAGATTCCCTGTAGCACATGTGCATCTAGTCGGTCCATTCCCTGTGCTGTTTAAGATATGTATCCTCCACAGACAGTGGCGTTGCCACCATAAACCAGTTAGAATGTCAGCATGACTGTGGTGTAGTAGAATTAAGTGAAATAACAGAGGGGACAATTCCCAGTACAGTGTTTAACATTACATTGGAACTAAATTATAAGTTCCCCTCCTTGGAATTGAAAAGCGAATGCATGAAAAAAGAAAGATACTTTTTAAAAAGTTGACAATGAATGTTCTTTCCTTCAAGGGAGTTAGGAAGGTATTCTTTGGTTTATCTGGTTTATTCAGTGCCCTGTGGATTTACTGTTAGATTGAGCCGCATTGAAATTGCCAAGACTCGAAGGTTTTTACATCTCCATAGAATGCAGTTTCATGTGGTTCAACCTAATATAATCTCAACAAGAAGTCACTGTCTCAATAGAGCAGGCTTACGAAGTGTTTGACTCCTGTCTCTACCCAAATCTCTCTGAAATGGCAGGAACAAAATAAAAGAAGAAGAAGTAATCCACGGAGTCAGAAATAGGGGCACGTGCCACGAGCAGGTCAGACGTTCTGGAACACAGTCCTGTGGGCAGGAGCAGGCCGATGCAGGGATCCTGTTGTCTGAGACCCAGGGAGTGGCCAGCTCACTGACAGTCACACTGGCTGACCAGGTGAAAGAGCACAGGCTCCACAGGGCAGCCACCTGGCCAGCAGGTGAGGGCCTCTACCTTCACACTCTCAGCCTCAGCATTTGCTCTGAGGCTGAGCCTGTGAGTAAGCAATCATTAAATGAAATGCAGAATCAGTCCTTCGTGGCTCCTTGAGGGTCGCTGGGGCTGCAGGGAAAAGCTGAGCTGAGCCCAAGGGAACTTGAGGCCGAAGGACAAGGTAGCTCTGCCCACAGAGTCAAGTGACCCTCATTGGGTAGTGTTGGGGTCCGGTACTCACTTGAACCCTTCCAGTTTCTGGGTCAGAAGTCTGTCAGGACATCTCACCCAAGAACCCTCCAGGCCTTGAGATCCTCTCGGCATGCCTGAAGCACGCATTCTCCAGTTTCTGAAGAATTTGCAGCTGTAAGGCTCTCTGCTGAGTCCCCCTGTGAGAATAGGCCTCAGACAAGGAGAATGAGGAGTCACCTCACCAAGGCCATGGCCATGCCCCTTCTTTAGGGACAGCTGTCATCCAATAACTATTCTAAGGGAAGCACGGTCCTGAATGGGGGCCACCCCTCCCCCCATTGCTGTCACAGGATCTGCTGAGGGCTTTTTTGGGCCGATCAGTCTAATATGATTGGAAAATATATACATATTTGACAATGCGATGTCTTAGAATGTTTACCACTTGTCACCTTTGTATGGGAAGGGGAACCACTCAAAGATGTTTTCCCACATCACAGAAAATAGTACTCCAAGAAAGAGGAAGATTCATATTATAAAACAGTAGAAATAGCCCACAACTGAGATGAAAAGAAATCTTGTTACGACCATTGTACCACAGGCCTAAAACTTGATCGGTTGAATATGGACCATCAATTCAGAGGAGTCTATGGTGAATTACTTTAAGACGTTTGATATGATAATGCAAATTATATAATTAGGAACCTGGAAGTATAATTTTATGGTGTTACTATAATGAAATAAAACCTTATGACTCTTCTCTGCAATAAAAATAGAAAGGCATTTTAGAAATTCTGGGAAGGAAAAATGAGACAGACATGGTTCTATAATGAACAAGTGAAACTTTGCACCATTAATGAAGTGAAAGACATAGTGTTTTCTGAAACAAAAAATCCAAAGCCCCACAGCTGAAGAAATTTAAGAGTAAGGAGAATTAGGAGTGCAATGAATAGTTCTGGTTAGTCTATTTTATACTTATTGTATTAATACATGTTGGTTGCAGTTCCTTCGCTATGCTGCTATTTATTTTCCTGCCAGTGCTTTTTGCTGGTTTTATATACTATTTTACAAATTTGCCTTTTTCTATGATTTTTTTTTCTTAATTAAGCTTAGGTTCTTTTTCAAATTAAATAATAGAGGTTTTAAATTTTTATTTAGATATCAGCATTATCTTCTGATTTTCATGACGCTTGACTTAGATTTTTATACCTGAAAACATAAACCTATTTTCCTTAAGACTTTTTATTTAAAACTTTAGAAGAATAATATTTCTTGTTTTGACAAAGTCTTGTTCTGACAGTCAACAAGTTCTTAGTTTGCTTTAAATCTTTTTTTCTGATCAATTTAAGTAAAATTGATAAAGATAATGCTTTTATTAAATATAATGTTAACAGTGATTCTCTTTGATGGGTCGGGTCATTTTGTCCTTTGTATTTATAAGAACAGAGCGATCAACACAAGTAATTGCCAAGCGTAATTCTATAAATGTATAAATTAATGCAAAGAGTTGGAAACCGCTGACACCAAGGGCAGCACTGGTAATTCTCAGTAGCACAATTACGTAAGTCAGTTTATTCACTAAGTCTGGAAGCTCTTAAGTCTCAAATGATCCATCCCCCCATCTCCTTATCTGGTACTTCTCAAATTGAAAGGGGATCCTGATTATCTGGGATATGAAATGCAAATTTTGAATCAGTAAACCTCCGGGCGTAGGACCTGAGATAATACTTATTTGACAAGCCTTCTAGGCTGCTGCTGGGCAGTAATCCACAGGTTGGATTGTCAGGATACCCTACAGCACTTAGAACAGTGCCTACACTTAAGAAGGTCTGATAAAGGTTAACTATTATGATTATTGCTGAGAGGTGCAGGAATTCCAAATCTCGGTGTGTCGTGGGCAGTGGTACCAAGAGTTGTGCAGCAGTGAGAGTTTTTCAGTTGGATACCTAACTAGAATCATTTGATACACTCATTGATGGATTTTAGTAACCCTTCAAAATGTATTCTGTGACTCTCTCATTAGATTTCATACAAATAAGTAGCCCTTCGTAGGAAATAAGTCTATGGTGTGCACATGATTTGCTGCCCAGAACTGCAGAGAAGATGTACATGTTCAGACAAGATGCACCCATCGGGAGGACTGTCACATCTTTCTGGTGGGCCACAGTTTCAGAATCAGTGACTCAGGAAACAATCAATTGGTGACCACTTACCCAGTGTGCCCAGGACATCCTGAGGTCCCAGCATAATCCATAGCACTGCCCCTGTCACAGTGTCCTGGCTTCAGCAAGACATCGTATAATGATCCCAATTATAGCAGACAGTGGTGGCGAGTTCCTGGTTTCATTCAACTTGCCTGCTTCTCCCCAAACTTTCTAGTACGTGAAAAGAAGAGAATTCTCGGTCAAATCATCCTTCTTGGCTGGCAACGGTTTGGGCCCTAAATCAGGCTTATGTTCAACAATCCTGAACTTTCGTGTGCAACACACGCCAGTGTGTGTATTGTGGAAGAAACCTAGTTTCATGGGGAGTTTCATCACTGGTACAGTTTGCAGATGCGTTCACTCTGAACTTCCTTTGTAAAGCTCTCATCCTTTTCACAGACAAAACTTTTTGGGTTCCAACCATTTTTCCTAGGATTACACAGAAATTCTAAACTCTGCTGCTGGCCTGTGAGATATGCTTGAGCAAAACTGACTAAAGACAAAAGATGTCCCCATCTAATTGAGTGAGATGCAACAACCCAACTTCTCTCTTGCCGTGGGTGGGGTGGCCTGGAGGTTAAGACAATAACTACAGGTACCAGACTATCTGGGATGAAATCTGCATTCTGTCACTGACTGGCTGGCCATATTAGGCATACTGTTGAATCTCTTTCACCCCATTTCTTCATCTGCCTCATAAGCATATTATGAGAATAAAATGTGTTATTTTTTTGGAAGCGGCTTAGGGAAGGCTTGGCACAGCAAAAGCCCCCCCATTTGAACCTTAGCCATTCTTAGCCATACCTGAAGTACCTACTTGCCGTCTCTTAAATGTCCAAGTGAAAATGTAACCACTGTGCAAAATCGCAATCCAAAAAGTATGCTCAGTGTTAGCTACAGTTGTAGAATTGGTCATCGTGGGAGATGATTGTCACGTTTCAGTTTGGAGCAGCACCTCCTTTTAGGTATCTTGCATCCCAAATTTGTGATGGGTTGAAACGATCGTTTTAGTTTCAAATCTCAAGGAATTTGAACATAAGAGATTAAATTTTATATAAGGTTTTTTACCATTAACATGTATTCTTTATATGTCATTACATAAAAAAAAATAGAAGAGAACCTAAATAAAATAAAAAAGGTATAAGGCAGAGGAGGTAAAGGAAGGCCAGGAGGAGGAAAACAAGCTATGCACTTTCTTTGTGGGTTTAAGGTTGAGTCTAAAAAGTTGCTCATTATCTGCATCTCAAAAAAATGCAAATGCCATTTCAACTTCATGGGCACAATAAGTTAAGGATACCAGACTGCCTTTGAAAAGCTTACTTTGATCTTATGCCAAATGGCAAAATGAATGTATTAAATTTTAAATCGTCTATCTTCAGAAGGATGTGATATGGAACATATTTAGGAATTAGCCTTTTAACATTAAACATACTAAAAATGTCCTCATCAATTATTGACAGCCCTATATTAAAACAGAGGCTTCACTTCAGTCTTGAGAAGAGAGAACACTATTTGTTTTTAGAAGTACATTTCCTACCTCTTTTCAACTACAACACTGTTTGGCATTCTGGAAAGAAATGATGTCCTAAATTGGTATTTTCGCTGGTGAGCAGTTTTTCCCATTTGCCTCAGCAGGCTCGTGACCCGTAGTTTAGAATTCAAATGAAATGTGTTCAGCGGGGTATATTGCTAGGAAAATAAGTGTTGTAAGAAACATGTAAGAGCTGACCCTTAAAATAATGCAATTTCAAATCTCATTTGTTTTACATTTTGTACAATTCTCTAAATATTTAATAGCAGTGCGACTAAGCAGCTGGGCCATGCCTACAGAAACAGGGCTTAGGACCAACTATTTCTTATTTCTGTCCTCTTCTTCTTCAGCCCCCCAAAATAAGTTTTCTTAGAGGTGACATCAGATTATATATAAATCCTTTGATAATGCTGCTGTCCTGCTGCCTGGAAGAAAAAGCTTCTTCTGAGGGCTCCTACCACCTTTCCACACGTCAAAATTCCAACCCTCTTTCACTTACCATTTCTTCCCTGAAGTTTCTCTTGACCCCTGTTCTCTCTCTCTCTTTCTCTCTCAATACATTATTCTGAGACGAGATTCAGAGTGCTGTAAAACAATTGAAGGAAGTAGAGATTAAACCTAGATGGAGGAAGGGTATATCAGGGGAAGGGATCAAGGAACACTTCTGGGAAGAAACGTGTACCATTTGATTTTGGGTTTTTGGCTTCCCTATTATAATATGGAGAATCTTAATCCATATGTTTAATACATATCTGTTGATTTTATTGAAGGGTAGCTTTGAAGAGGAGGAAAAACTCACCAAAGATAGTGGGGGTGGGGGGAGAGGACTGTGCTATTTGCATTGCCTTGTTCATTTCATTACCAAATGAGCCCTTCCCAGAGTGCAGGCATCCTGCATGGTACAGAGGGCACTCAATGATGAACACATGAGCAAGGGACATAGAACAAAAAAAACAAACAAAAAAAAAAAAAACTGAGCCACTCTGGCTCTTGAAGTTCTTATAGCTTAGTTAATGAGGGAGCAGTTCCCCTCACTAACTGGATGACTCTGTTATGGGAACAGGGTTGGAAGGATGTTCAAACCTCAGTGAGATGCAGGAGGGATTTCTCAGCTAGAGACCTAACTGGGACTTGAGACACAATGAGAGGTTATCTGATGAGGATGTAATATACAGCATGAGGACTATAGTTAATAGCACTGTATTGGATATTTGATAGTTGCTGAGGAGTAGATCTTAAAAGTTCTCATCGCAAGAAACAATATTTGTCGCTACATGAGATGATGGATCTTAACTAATCATATTGTGTTAATCATTTTGCAGTATATACACTTATGAAATCATGTTATGTACTTTAAACTTGTACAATGTTATATGTTTGATATATCTCAATAAAACTAGAAAAAGTAAGAATACGGGAAAATAAATTACTTAAAGGAAAAGGGTATCACTGGCGGAAGAGAGAGCAAGTGAGAGAGGCTTAAAGATACAGAAAAGCCTGCTTTTGGGAACCTGTAAGTGGAAGTTTGGCTGGTGTATAAAGGATATAGGTGAGGGGAAAAGTAGAATATGACATTAGTGGGGTGAGTGGTGGCCATTTTATAAAGGGCTTTTAATACTAAGCTAAGCCTTATGCTAAAAGTTATGTCCTTTTACAGCTGCCACAAAACCTATGCTAAAAGGATTTTATAGAGGAGAAACATGATCAGAATTTTCTCTTTTAAAAGGACTTCTCTTGCAATAGACTTTCAAGGTTGATTCGAGGATGGCCAGGCTGAAGCTAGGGAGACTTAGCACAGTAATAATGTGAGCTGTGGTGAGCCAAAGAATTGGGGGTAAGACGAAGGGCAGATGAAAGGCTGAGAGCAAACAGGCCTTGGTGACTGGTGGGATGTAGGGTGAGGGAGAGGGAAAAGATCAGGATGATACTCAGCTTTCTGGCTTGAGCAACTGTGAAGGTTGGGGCCATTCACTGAGATAGAGGGGCTAAAGATTTAGAAGCCCCAGCAAAGAACTTGGCTTTGGAGTCATTAAGTTTAAGGCACCTATTGGATACCCCCAAAGGAAGTGTTCAGGAAACAGTTGAGTACGGAGAATAGAGTTCGTGGAGATGAGTTTTTCTAAAAGTGAGTTGAAGTGTGTTGGGACAGGTGAAGGAGCAGGTGGGAGGGGCTTAACCAGTTGCTCCTGGGTCTGAGCTTCAGATGTTTTTGCTTGTGGCTTGCATCTTTGTAGTTTGCTCACTGTCTCTCTGAGCCCCAACTCCTGCTGATGGTGAAGGGTCTTCAAAGGCAGGACTGAAAATAATTACCTGGTTGATTTCCTCCTTAGAATTATTTAATTTACCATGATGTTTTTGTAGAGGAAATTTGTGAAGCTTACCAGCCAAGAAAGAAATCTTGATGGTTAATTTGAACTCTACATTTTAAGTAGAGAAGAACATCAATAAAATCAGGTTATCATAATTAGACTTAATTTTTAGATATTACTCTGGGCATTCCTATAATTGCTCTTTACAATCTTTAAGGATTTGATACAGGTACAAGTGTAGTCATAAATATAGATAGATGTAGGCATAGATATAGATATACTTGGATCTAGATAGAGGGAGATTCATATAGCTAGAACCAGCAGGCCAAATAAACACATATTTTCCGGGATTCATAGTAATAACAGCTCACACACACTCTGCTCAGCACCTTTCTAAGCAATTTAAATGTACTAACTCATTTAATGCTCAGGACACTCCTATGAAGTCAATAATGTTATTATCCCCATTTTACAGATAAGGAAACTGAGGTGTCAAATAGGTAAGTTAATTGCTCAGGGTTGCACAAATCCTGGGTTCTAGGATTTGAACTAGGTAGAGTGACTCTAGAGTCTGTGCTGGTAACATGGCCTTATGCTGCCTCTGTTTACCTACATCTAATAGAAAAATCAATATCTAATTGGATTTAAAATGCAGTTCCTGTCCTCTTGTGAGACTGGGTAAGCTGTAAAGGAGGCTGTGTATTTCATCAATTACACATGCACAATTAGAGCATCTATCTAATCAGGACTGATGACAGCTCCACTCATTCTTGCAGATTGATGATCAGAGAAGAGTTGATGGCCCAGAGAAGGATGAAGCTGTCATTAGCCCTCAGGAAATGCCTTGAACCAAGGCAGCTATGATATTATTATAAATTACCTGGACTGTCAGATCCTTTCTTTGTATTTATAACCAGGCAGATATGGCCAATTTTGTGGCATGTGATAGAGACCTGTGCTCATCACAACTCTCTCACAAGTCTCCAGTTTTGCCAGGTGCACCCCTCCTACCCCCAGTAACTGGGGTGCTCCTCTTTAATACTTCCTATGTATTCAGAGACACCCTTGTGAGGCTTACAAGTGTCCTGGAGGCAAGCAGGAAGCATGCGGGCACCTTCAAATGGTATCTTGCTTGGCACAGCCAGGTTCTGTAACCCTTGGGCATGCGATGGAGGCAGTGTGACCCACCAGAACAAGCCATTCAGATGCTGGGAGGGTTTCCCTCATTCCAGGGGAGAGTACACTGCACAGAGTTCTACTCAACATGGGTCCTAGACATGCAGATGGTGCCACATGTAGGTTCGTCTCTCGGTCCCCTCATCTGACACTTACCCCCCCTTACTGAACACCTGCAGGACAGGTATCAAGCAAGCCCCTAAGCAAGCCTCCTCCTCAGTACTCCATCTTGGGTTCAGGTGGGCTCCTATCAGAGCCATCTATAATATGATACACGGGCTGAAACTTTACAGATGCAAATTGCTTGGCTCTCATTCTGCTGGTTCAAATACCATTTCATTAGGGAAATGAACCTCATCAGCTAGAAGTAATGTAAATGTTGCACTTGTGTTAGCTGTTCTGAAAACCTAGACTCCAGAGTCCTTGGTGATGGCACCATAGACTCAGTCTCTTCGTCACATTTCCTGGAAAGTGAATACAGTATTAGCTGTAGGGCCCCTCATTTGCATGGGCCTCTACCAAAACCCCGGTAGGGCTCGGGCATTGTGTTCACATGGTCATATATTTTTTGATAAAATTGACAAAAGTTATTCCTTATGGGTTTTTTCTTCTCATTCGAAAAATAGCAACAACAACAACAACAACAACAACAAAATCCCACTTTTGTGCCGAATTTTGTATGCGTTTGCCTAAAGAGGGCTTCCCAGGTTGTCAAAGCTTCAGGCTCCCCAATACTTAGATTCACTGCTGTTCAAAGATCATTCCAGTTTATAGTCTCTGTACATTTTCTTAGTTCTGGAGGAGTTTTGTGGGTTTTGTTTTTCCAGTTCTAAATGCATGGATGATGGCTTGGTGGAATCACAGAAATGGAGACTTCTTTAACCAAAGAGAAGTAAAAACACATTCTTGCACAACGGTGGTGCCCAGCCACAGGGAACATTAGGGCCACCGCTGGGAACGAAAGAATGGAATCGAACATAGACCATGGATAGCATTCTGCTGAGAGAATCCGGTGGTGAATCCATGAGGTTTTAGGACAGAGCGGGTCCTTTTAGAGTTTGAAGTCAAGGTTTAGATCTCTGTCTCCCCAAGGACTCCAGGGAGAAATGCTAAAGTCGTTTGTGTCTTTATCAGTGAAGTCTCTTTTCTTGAAACAGTTATGTGACACGAGGTCTGTCCACTCCTTTTACCAGTTAAGGAGGGTTGAGAGCCTCATTTCCATGATGATTTTTTTATTTAGGTCATATCAAGACCATTAGTGCAACAAAGCATGATTTAATACAAGACCTGACCTAAGAAATCCTGACAGGTTAAAATACAGATGTACAAAACCCCTCCATGCAGGCCTGGTTATTCCTTTCACAAAAGGAGTCTGCCTTATGGCAGATTTACAATAGAAGTCCCCTTGACAGGAGGCCCTCCTAAACTGCCTAGAAAATCCAAGGTGATCCCTAAACTTGGCATTGCACATGACCTGCTCGTGGTATCCCTTCAGAGGTGATAAGTCTAAATGAGTTGTTTCATTTTTTGGCAGTTTCTGGGAGGTATTATCTGTGTCATTTTGAGCTGAATTTCATATTAAGATAATTTATCCCCAAAGGGATCATAAGTGAGAAAATTGAAAAATACATAAAGGCATACAGCATTGTTTGGAATGCAGATAAAGGCTCCGCTGGACTTCTCTGGTACCACGTCCTCAGGGACAACCCTGTTCTTTCCAATTGATGCGGAAAGCCTCTCATTCTTGTTTTTCAGACTTCTCAATTGTTTGCGTTTCATCAATGCTATTTATGTAGAATAGATAACTAGAGCTTACTGGTTCTGGGTTTGCTAACTAGTTCGTTGGGTAACTGTGGAGGAGGTCATTAACTTCTCTGGCTTTCAGTTGCTTCCTACACTAGTCAAGGATGGTAATTCCAACTCTCCCTCAAAGGGCCTGTTCAGAAAGGTGAGGATTCAGTGAGATAATATATTAGACAATATCGTTTATCTGCAGCCTGCCTGGTGTAGAATTACAGTGAAGGTAATATTTTAATATTCTATAAAATACCTTGTAGCATCAACCAGTCAAGTAGAATATATTGAACATTCTCTTGTTCCACCCTCTCCCTATCCCCAAACACACACATGTACACACACCTGTCTTGCACACCCGGTGCTAGAATGACTCAGCTCTCTACTTCCTGTGCTCCTAGAAAAAGAAAAATGGCGTAATTGTATTGCCTGATTCTATTAAAACTGTACCATCCCCAGATTCAGTTGGTCACTTAGTGCTGCATAACTGCCTGTATTGGTTTCCTAAGGCAGCTGTAACAAACCATAAGCTGAGTGGCTAAAAGTTACAGAACTTCGTTGTCTTAAAGTTCTGGAGGCTAGAAGACCAAAATCGAAGTGTCAGGAGAACCACACTGTCTCTGAAACCTGTAGGGGATCTTCCCTCATCTCTTTTTAGCTCATGGTTGTTGCATTCTGTTGGCAATCCTTGGCATTCCTTGGCGTGGAAATGCTTCCGTATAATCCTCTGTCTTCATGTGATGTTTTCCTTACATCTCTCTGTCTTCACATGGCTGTCTTCTTATAAAGACGGCAGTCATGTTGATTTAGGAGCCCAACCCACTCCAGGATGACCTCATCTTAACTAATTATATGTTCAGTGACCCTATTTCCAAATAAGGTCATACTCCAAGGTACTGGGGATTTCAATATACTTTTTGGGGGGAGACGACATAATTCAACCCATAACACGGTCCTTTGATTCATCCACATTGACTCTCCTTCCTTCTGATGACAGCGGCTGTTCTAAAGCTTCCTCAAGCTCCTCAAGCCTTCAGTCTCCCTTCACCTTCCCTACTCTGAACAGAGGAGCTCACCTTCCACTTTCCAGAGGAAAAAAGCCATCTTTAGTTTTGCTTGTTCCGTTTCCAAACTCACCCACCCTTCCCTAGTCACCTCCTCTCTCACAGGAAGAAATGCCCGCAACTGTTCCTGAAGACTCTTCTTTTCTCCATCATCTACTACCCTCTCCCTTCCCAGTCTCTTCTCTCTCCTTCACCAGTCGTTTTAGTTCCTCAACCAATCAGTGTCTCCTCACACTACTGAGAATCTTCTCGTGACCCTGACTTCCAATGTGGTTATCAGCCCCTCTCTCCTTGTCACTGCAAAGCTCGCTTTCTCCAACTTTCCCCCCGTTATTTACTCCGCAATCTACAATAATCTGTTTCACCTCCATATGTGTTCAGATAGCTCTCAGTAGGATCCCCAGGGATTTCACTTTTGCCAACACCACCCTCATCCTATTTGCCCTTCCTGCAGCTTTCAATTTCTAAGCCCACATGTCCTTATGTGATCGCTTTTCTTCCTTAAGATTCTCACAAGACCACCTATCTTCACCCCTAGCCAACCAAATCTTTACTTTTTCTGAGGTCCTTAGTACAGCAGTCCTCAAAGGGAGGTCTACAGACCCCTGGGAATTCCCAAGACCATTTCCCGTGAGGTCAAAACTATCTTCATAATAATATTAAGTCAGTGCAAAAGTCGTTGCAGTTTAAAAGGTTAAGAATAATTGCAAAAACCACAATTACTTTTGCATCAACCTAATACTAAGACATGATTTGCCATTTCAACCGTGTTGACATTTATACCCACGGCACAGAAGCAGTGGTGGTTAAAACTTTGATATCAATCAATGCAGTGGCACCAACCTGTGCTAGCAGTATTTGTATCCTTCACAACCACACACTCACAATTAAAAAAAAAAAAAAGGAAGAAAGAAAATACCAATTTTAGATAAGAATATTCTTGATGAAATGGTAAGTTATGAATTTTATTAATTCTTTACCCTTGAGCCTTTTTAATAATCTGAAAAATGAAATGGGGAGTACACATAAAGCATTTCTGTAGCATACCAAAATACAATGTTTGACTTGAGGAAATATTCTGAGCCGTTCTAAGCTGAACTAGGCACTTATTTTTCTTATGCAACACCATTTTGACTTGAAAAAACAACTAACAGACAAGCTGTTGTTATGCAGACTTAGATATTTGGCAGCCATTCTCTCAAAAATGAATGAGTGAGCATGTTACTTCAAGGAAAATAACCGACAATGTTTCCTGCCAATGACAAAAACTGAACTTTTAAGCAAAAATTAGAATTTGGGAAAATTTGTATCCATCAAAATTTTGGAAAATTTGAATTTGACAGCTTTCCAATCTGTAATGACTTTCTGATAAGATACGTGGTAATATCAATGAATGTGATTTTTGATATTGTGTAGTGAAATGTGTCAACATTTGGAAAAGATGAATGACTCAGGGAACCAACATTTTCCAAATGACCAATGCACACTATGACAAAAGCATGCATCAGTAAAAAATCCATTCAAGGTACAAAATAGATCAATGAGTTTTAATGTAATCAAATAAAAATGTTTGATTATGGCTTCAGTTTCAACATTGCAGTGCACTTTAAGTGACTGCCACTTGTCAAGTTTTAACGCCGTATCAAGGAAGAATACTCACCATAATTTGAAAGGCTATTAAAATGCTCCTTTCTTTTCCAACCACATATTTGGGTGAGGTCAGTTTTACTTCATACCCTTCCGACAAAACAGCATAGTGCAACAAATTAAATACAGAAGCAGATATGAATTCGAGGTATCGTCTATTCTGTTAGACATTAGCAAACATGTAAAACAATGACAATCTTCTTCCTGAATATTTTATGTTTTGGAAAACAGTTATTTTTCATAAAAATATCATTTTAACATATAATGGGTTTACGATTATTACTTATAAATGGGTTTGTAAATATTTTTAAATCTCTCAGTTCTAATTTCTAGTACAATAAACATTGATAGATAAAACCTACATTAACCAAAGTTCTATAGGATCCTCCATTATTTTTAAGACTATAGCAAGGTCCTGAGACCAAAGTCTGAGATGGCTGCTGTAGAATTTTACTCAAACCAGTGGCTACAAAGAGAACTAGCTATTGAGGAAATGAGGAATTTATTGGGTTTGTGGGGTACCACACTGGAGGAAATGCCTGCCAGTGGACGACAAAATATTACTGTGTGCCTGGTGGGAATCTGGGCATCAAAACCGAAGAAGAGTTGATGCATGGGCAGGTGGAGGACCCCTGCAGCTGGCTCTGTTCATGTCACTGTTTTGCCTTAGGGTACATCTGGTGGGCTCACTGTGCTGGATCTGCCTCTAACCAGTTTGATCTGGTATCATATTGCCTCAGCAAATGAAACGTTTGTCATGTCACTTATGGAAAAAAAAATACAGATGGCCAGCATGTTCCTAATTCTCAGCCAGGTATCACCCTCCTACACACACACAGAGAATCCCACCCCCTACAAGTTCCCAAAAGACATGTGCAGAGAGGACACGTCAAGTTACTGTTATTTGTTTATTATTATTATCATTATAGAGTTTGGTCTGCAGATGGTCTAGTGAAAACTCTACACCCTGAGCTCTGGGCCAAGCACCAGTTTTGGTGAAAGGGCTCTTTGGATTTATCTGCCTAAGCCCCAAACAAGGGGTATCCAAAAGGTTTCTGTCATTTGCCGACTCCAGCTTGATGGTCGTAGCTGCCCAGACCCCTCTTTTGAGGAGCAGCGAGGTAAACAGTTGCCATCATTATGGAGATCTGCCAAGGCCTCCCAACAAAGGAGCACTTAGGTCATTAGTGTCACCTCCCCCCTAAGCTTAAAGCCTGGATTCCTTGATTCCTTTCTCCTAATCCAGGCTCTGAAGGCCAAACAACTTTAATCAACTGAGATGTAGGACATTTAGGAGAAATACAGAATGAAAGGCAGTGAGTTAGAGAAAAAGAGCACCTCCCCCGCTGAGTCTTGTCTTAATGCCCAGGCTGAGGCCTTGGGGTGGGGATAGGGAGGTGGAAATGGAAAAACGTTAAGCGACAAAGAAAACCCAAGGATTTTGTCCTAAAAGATGATACTCTACATAGAACTAAGAGTTTTTAATCTCTTAATTCTTCCCATTCCAGAAAATTCCCCAAATTAATCAAACCACCAGCTGTGCTTTGACCAGTTGAGAATACTATCATATGATTCTGGGGAACCAAAAAGCATTGCATTCACCAAGATTTCTGTTCAGGAAAGCACAGTGTCATTGGGAAAGAATTCCTTAATGAGCCCACTTGGAGTGGTAGCTGAGCCTGGGAGTTGGCTGAACCGAAGGCTTGAGAGATGAGACCAAAAAAAAAAAAAAAACACTGGCCAAGGAACAGACAAGGAAAGACTCTTGTTTTACTCCTGATAGAGAAAGGGGAGTAAGAATTGAGGCCTGAAAAGGGGGAGAATAAGCCCTTAACTCTCTATACTGTCATGAAACTTAAAAAAAAAAAAAAAAAACTTGCTTTGAGTGTATTCTTTGGGGTTCTGTACTGGATAGATATGGTATTAAAGAGAGAGTGTGTACAAACACAGGAGTCAAAAATGGGGAGAATATGGAGGGCCACATCCTGGGGAATCTGAAAAATGGGCAATAGCATTTGGAAACATCACAAGCCAGGGACTTGGGGTCTGAGACAAGTCCATCTGGATGCCCAAGAAGCAGGGTGACCTTCTCTGATATATGACTTCCTCTTCCTATGCAATTAGAGGTCAGGGAGTTTACAACCCCACATCATCTTAGATGAGTCACACATGAGCATTGGATCAGTTTATTGCTATTCATTTCTTGCTCTTATTAAAGCAACGTCATTTTCCTCTCAATCTGGCAGTGTAATTTTTTCTGTAGTTGAAAGCATCTCTATATTTGGGTCACAAGGACGTGGGCCAGGTTGTGGCTCTGCCACTAACTGGACATGTGACCGTGGGCAGGTCCTTATCTCTTCAGACCTCAGAGTCCTGATTTGTAAAATGATACAGGAGAGGAGGGAAAGGTTGAGTTAATTATCCCTTAGATCCCTTACCCATCAGTATTAATCTTTTGTGCATCTTCATTCCCACTTGTACTCACTCTTATGACAAAATACCTCTTATTGTAGAAATAGAAGAATCAGGGTTTTGTTGAATAGAAGTCATTTCCTTAGTTGCAGTCTGCCCTTTAAGACTATGCAGTAACTTAACATACACTGGTTTTGTTACTTATAATAAGGATTTTTTTTTTAAGCTAAGAGGAACCAGACAGATGGTGTTACACACACACACACACACACACACACACACACACACACACACGTATATATCATTCTTTAATTTTCCCTTTATGCTTTTTTTCAGTCATATGGGTATTCTCTAATTTGTGTCTATGTCTGCCTCTCACATTAGATCACTGAGAGTCACAACAAAACGATACTCATCTCTGTATCCTCCTAAAACCAAGAGACCATGCCTTGTACAAAGTGAGCATTTAATAGAGATTTATTCAATCAAATTGAAAATTGCATTGAAGTGAAATTTTTAAATAATTGCTTTGTGTTGTGGTATGCTTGGTTATGCCTGAGGAATAAAATGATCCCCATATCTCAGTGGTTTAATGCAGTAGAGGGCTATTTTCTCCCTTGAACAAGGCAAAGTCATCTATAGGATGGGGTGGGAGCAGGGAGAAAGATATCTGTGCTCCACACAGCCACTCAGGGACCCAGGCTGAGGAGAATCCTGCTTCTGACTGATGTACCATCTGGAATACATGACATCTTCAGAGGAAGAGACTGAAACTTTTCTCAAGGACTTTTTCCTGCCTTCTGTACACATTTCATTGACCAGGACTAATCGCATGGCACTGTGTGACTAGAAGGGGTTGGGGAGTATGGGCTCCCATATCTTTAAGCAACAAAAGTGCCACCAAGATCAAGCATCACTAATAATGTCTACCATATGCTTTCTTTACTCAGTAGCTGTAATGTTTTGGAGATAATGAACTTTGAGAATCTTATGACAGCTATGATCTCTCTCCCCAGAAAGAAATACATATATGCAGAACCTTTCTCAGCATTTTGCCTAATTTTCAGGTTTTTCATGCACATTTATCCTCTACAGATCCCTGAAAACTGGTTATGAATCTTTCAACTGAATCCACAGGCATGTTTAGCACCTGGTAACAGGGCGACGGATGAAAAAAATATATAACCATGTTCTGTTTTAAATATATGTGAGGGACAGACTATTTACTTACTTAGTTATTTGTTTCGTCAGATCAGGCATCATGTCAGATACAGGACCAATGCATTTTCCTCTGTGTTTGTTTTTATCAGGAAAAATTTGAGGGTCTGTTCCGGACTTACGATGACTGTGTGACGTTCCAGCTGTTTAAAAGTTTCAGACGTGTCCGAATAAACTTCAGCAATCCCAAATCTGCAGCCCGAGCCAGGATAGAGCTTCATGAAACCCAGTTCAGAGGGAAAAAATTAAAACTCTACTTTGCACAGGTAAGGTAATTCTTAGCAAAGTTAATCTGTTTGACATACATTATTTTTTTCTGTTTAAAATGTAAATGGAGCTCTTCTCTACTTGCAGATTGATTTGTAGTCCATAATTAGGCCACTGAGAAATAAACCTATATCATGATTCCCAGTAAGGGACAACATGGAGGTTTAGATAGCAGGTCTGAGGGCTGAGAACCTTGGCTCTAACCTGGGCAAGTTACATAACTCACAGGGTCTCGGTTTCCTCATCTATAAAATGGGGATGATGATATACACCCCTATACTGTTGTTATGAGGATTAAATGAATTATTGAGTATTAAAATGCCTCGCATTTGGTAAATGCACAAAAAAACGCTAGTTGTAAAGAATGATCTAATTGCAACTACTCCTAAACTTCCTAATTAAGTTATAATTAAAACTTAAATTATATGACAGTCTTAGTAGACTGTATACCTTTGCAGTGATTCACATTCATGAGAAATCATTACAAGCTATGGATCATTACAAGAATCAATTTTGTGTTTTACTTAATACAAAAAAAATAAAAAGGTCAAGACAAACAAATGAGAAACAAAAACTCATAGACACAGACAATAGTTTAGTGGTTACCAGAGGGTAAGGAGGGTGGGGGGTGGGAGATGAGGGTAAGGGGTTCAAATATATGGTGATGGAAGGAGAACTGACTCTGGGTGGTGAACACACAATGGGATTTATAGATGATGTAATACAGAATTGTACAACTGAAATCTATGTAATTTTAGTAACAATTGTCACCCCAATAAATTAAAAAAAAAAAAAAAGAAAATAAGTGACTAAATGCAAAAAAAAAAAAAAAAATACTGGCTATTTCAAAAAGGGATGAGTAATTCTTGACAAAGTACACAAAGTCCACAGCCATAGAAAATCAATGTTCATAACGTTCTATCAGTGTCTTCACTTCATCATTAGATATCTTGACCCATCTCTTATTGGTCAGTAGGGATTGTTTCCACCTTTGGCGTTTACAAAGATGGTACAGTGAAAAGAATATAGACTTTGCTTCTTTTCAGGGCTGAATAGTATTCCATTTTATGTACATGCCACATTTTCTTTATCCATTCATCCACTGATGGACTTTTAAGTTGTCTTCATATCTTTGCTATTGAGAATAGTGCTGCAATGAACACAGGAGTGCTATCTTTTTAAGAGCCTGTTTTAATTCTTTTAGATAAATACCCAGAAATGGAATTACTAGATCATACTATGGTTCTATTTTTAATATTTTGAGGAACCTCCAACAGTGTACAAGTGTTCTAATTTTTCCAAATGCCTGCCAACACTTGTTGTCTTTTGTTTTTTCAAGTGTGAGGTGATACCTCATTGTGGTGTTGATTTACCTTTTCCTGATGATTAGTGAACTAAGTGAGCATTTTTTCATATACCTATTGGCCATTTGTATATCTTCTTTGGAAAAATGTCTATGCAAGTCCTTAGACCATTTTTTAATTGAGTTATTAGTTGTTGGGGGTTTTTTGTTTGTTTGTTTGTTTTCACTATTGAGCTATATGAGTTTCTCATATATTTTGAAGACTCATCCCTTATCCTATACGTGGTTTGCAAATATTTTCTTCCATGCTGTGGATTACCATTTCACTCTGTTGACTGTTTCCTTATCTGCACAGAAGACTTTTAGTCTAATATAGTCCCACTTGTTTATTTTTGTTTTTGTTGCCTGCGTTTTTGGTGTCGTGTTCATGAAATCATTGCCAAGGCCAATGTCATGAAACTTTTCACCTGTATTTTCTTCTAGGAGTTTTATAGTTTCGGGTCTTAGATTTTAAGTCTTTAATCCATTTTGAGTTGATTTTGTGTATGTTATAAAATACGGATCCAATTTCATTCTTTTGCATGTGGATATCCAGTTTACCCAACTTCAATTGTTAAAGAGACTGTCCTTTCCTCATTGCGTATTCTTGGCACCTGTGTTGAATATCCGTTGACCCCATATGTGTAGATTTATTTGTGAGCGCTCTGTTCTATTTGTGTATATGCCGGGCTTTGTGCCAGACCCTACTATTGTGATTACTATAGCTTTGTAATATATGTTTCAATCAGGAAGTGTGCTGTTCTTCTCAAGATTGATTTGGCTATTTGTGGTCTTTGTGGTTCTGTATGAATTCTAGAATTATTTTTTTCCATCTCTGTGAAAAAAGCATCATTGGGATTTTGATAGGGATTGCATTGAATATGTAGATTACTTTGGGTAGTGTAGACATTCTGCAATATGCGGCAACATGGATGGACCTTGAGGACATTATGCTGAATGAAGTAAGCCAGTCATAGAAAGACAAATATTGCATGATTCCACTGATATGAGGTATATAAAATGGTCAAATTTATAGAATCAAAGAGTGAAATGATGGTCACCAGGAAATGGGAAGAGGAGAAAATGAGGAGTTACTAATCAACGGGCATAAAATTTCAGTCAAAACAGATGAATAAGCTCTAGCGATCTGCTGTTACCCCATTGTACCCGTAATCAACAACAACGTGTTGTGCACTTAACATGAGATGTTAAGTGTTCTTATCACAATAAAAGAAAATTAAACTAAAAATTAAATTAAAATTAAAAAGAAAAGGAATTGAGACTTTGGCCTCAGACCCACGTTCAAATCTTATGCTGCTAATTAGTTGTGGGACTTACAGAAATCTCAGTTTCCTCATCTATTAAAACCCTTAAAAAGTTAAACGTAGAGTTACCATCTGACCCAGCAATTCCATTCTTAGGTATATATTGAAAAGAATTGAAAATGGTCTGAAGCAATCACGTGTACACATATGTTCATGGCAGCACTACTCACAATTGTCAAAAGGTAGAAATAACCCAATGTCCATCAGTGGGTGACTAGACAAACAAATTGAGGTCTATCTGTTCAGTGGGATATTATTCAACCGTAAAAAGGAATGAAGTACTAATATATGCTACAACACTGATGAACCTTGAAAACATTATGCTAAGAAGTGGAGGAAGCTAGACACAAAAGGTCACATATGCTATGATTCCATTTATATGAAATATCCAGAATAGGTAAATCCAGGCAGGCAGAGAGCATATTGGTGGTTGCCAGAGTCTGACTTGAGACAGAAGTGTGGTAGTAACTATTGACTGGGTACACGTTTTCCTTTGGGGTGATGAAAATGCTTTGGATCTAGATGGAAGTGGTGTTTGGTTCTATTAGTACAATGTGGGGAATATGCTAAATGCCACTGAATTGTTTATTTCAAAATGGTTAATTTCATGTTATGTGAATTTTACCTCAATTAGAAGGAAGGAAGGGAGGGAGGGAGGGAGAGAGGGAGGGAGGGAGGGAGAGAGAGAGAGAGAGAGAGAGAGAGAGAGAGAGAGAGAGAGAGAGAGGTTTGGGGACCAGTAGCATCAGCATCACCTGGGAATTTGTTAACAATGCAAATTCTTGGGCCCCACCCCAGATCTACTGAATCAGAAACTCCAGGAGTGGGGTTTAGCAATCTGTATTTTAGTAAGCTTTCCAGGTTAATTCTGATGCACGCTAAAGATTGAGAGCTACTGTTTTATGAATGAAATAAGCTGATTGAGCATGTGGTGTCTGGTAAGTAGTAGTTAGTAGTCGTACTAGTATAGCCTGGTCCATTGCTTCACTTGTCACAGGCTGACAGTGAGACTGGATACCTTCGTGTACCAATGAGGCACATCAGAAGCCATAATGAATCATGTGTCTTCTTTTCTACTCTGTTTGAAAGGTTCAGACTCCAGAGACAGATGGAGACAAACTGCATTTGGCTCCACCACAGCCCGCCAAACAGTTTCTCATCTCACCCCCTGCCTCTCCGCCCGTTGGCTGGCAGCCCATCAGCGATGCCACGCCAGTCCTCAACTATGACCTCCTCTATGCCGTGGCCAAGCTCGGACCAGGTAAGCTCTGTGGCCCTTTTAAAAATAAACATTTGTCAGCAACCTAGAAAAGCCAAACAAGATGAACGACCTTGAAATCCTGGGTTCACGGTCACGTTTGCATTTCTAATGGATTTATTGCTGTATGTGGACAATGCGAGAATGATGAATGAGAATGCAGCATCACATTTTGTACCTGCTCAGAAGCAGTTCAGGAACCAGTACTAAAATGTCAGGCTGTGCAAATTCTGGGTTGCAGTGCAGATATTTTAAGATTGCAAAGAGCTCCCTAATTCTTAGGAGATTTCTCTCTGTATCACAAGAAATTTGCTTCCTCAGAACAGGCTAAATGACCTCTACTAGCTGGCATGAGGCCTCCATGCTCTGCCTCCCTGTTTTATTGCTGTCACAGGTGTGCCCAGGGAACCCTCTGCTACAAGACAATCAGCCTGTCTTGTAAGTGAAGCCTCTAAGTACCCAAGGAGTTGGTCACAGTAGCCTCAAAGTTTAGAAACATCGTGAGGTCACTTTGTTCCAACGTTGGTGTATGTATCTCAGACTCGCTCCTTTTCACTGCCATATAGTGTTCTGTTGGGTGAATATACCGTCACACGTGATTCATCCGCTCTCTGGTTGAGGGACATTTAGATTGCTTCCAGCTTCTTGCCGTTACAGCCAAAGCTACAGTTAACATTCTCACACGTATCTCTTATGCACTCGTCCAAACGTTTCTTTATGTTTTATACTTAGAAGTGATAGTGTCCTTAATTTCAGCAGATGTTGCCACATCTGCCCCCTTGTACTCCAAAGTATGTTTTCTATAGTATAGCCGGAGGAGAAATGGTGGGAAATGGAGAGACAGCAACCAGGTGGCAGCGGAGGTTTTGGGTACTGTGGATCCCAAGGGAAATAATGGCCATTGCGTCTGCTCCTTCTACTAAAGGTAGTTCTCCTGAGGTGAGAGGGGGCTTTAAAAATAGAATCCCAATGCCCTGACTGTACTCCAAGAGGTTCTAATTTTATTGATTTAGGTAAAGTCCAGGCATCCGTGTATTTTAAAAGTTCCCTGGTAATTCTGATGTGCAGATGAATTCAAGGGCCACTGCTAGCCAAATGCCAAATGTCGGGGATGATACATTTATAAGTTCTTGCCAGTATCCTTTAGCGTGGTCAGGAAAACATTTGGACCAGAATCACCCCTCCCAGAAATCTGCAGTTTTAATCATCCCATGTGTTGATTCTTGCATACACTGAAATGTGAGAAACCTGGGAATTAGAGTGACCCGCTGTCCTGGTTCATCCAGGACCGAGGGGTTCCTGGGAACTTTCACTGCTAAAACCAGGAAATTCCCAGGCAAAGCGGGGAGAGCTGGTCACCCTCCTGAGTCCTCAGATTAGGGTGAGGCTGACCTGGTTAATAAGCAGAGATACGAACGATTAATATCCCCATTTAACAGAACATTGAGCTGTAGAGCAGTGAGCAAACTTGCTCCAGGTGACAGAGCTGGTTGGTGGCAGAGGCAAATGTCAAAGTTGGCTCCTCTGACCCCCATTCAGCCACTTCTGATGGCCTTCTGTTAAGGATACTGGCTGCCCCAGTGGACTTGAAACCTACTCTGCTCTAACACAGGCAAAATGTGTATCGTAACCCTGAACTAACAATTATCTCTAACACCACTATAACTTGAAGAAAGCCTAACCGAGGGTCTGGTAACTGTGCAAAAGGAGGCCTGCGTACTACATGTGCACGTGTGAAAATGAGGGTTTCCTGCTTTTGAAGGATGACTGATATTTTGTCCCTGGGATACCTGTCTCTCCATCTTTTGACAGTAATTTGAGGCTGTTTCTCTTTGTTTATTTACTTATTTGTCCTTTTCCTGTGTCCTTGAAGCTTCTTCACCCCACACAGATGAATGATTTGTATGTCACAACTGAGTTGAAAATATCACAACGGTCATTTTAGAGGCCTGGGCCTCTGGCAGCTGTTTCAGCTGCAATGATGAGGGAGGGGGGCCACACCCTGCACCCTCCCCACCCACATCTCTACCCGCTCCCCAGTGAGGTGCCAAAGCAAGGAGTTGCTCCTGCAGTCTTCATGGCACTTTGCACAAATGCTCACTTCTCATTATAGTAATTTTATATTGTTCAACTTCCTGTCTTCTCTACTTTTTGAGAGGAGAAAGCATGTTTTATTTATTTTGGTATTTCCAGTGCCTAATGGCACCTTGCACGTAGTAGATGCTCAATAAATATTGAGTGCATGAATGAGTGAATAGATAGAGCTATTAGCCTGCCTAGAGATAATTTCTTCCCTGGCAAGTTGTTCTTTTCTATGGCTTTAGCCATATTGAGCCAGGCAGCACTAAATTAAGCTTTTCTCCAATGAGAGGACTTCTAGCATTTCCTTTTGGATAAAAAAAATGATTTAGTAAAATTCATTTTTAATCCTTCAGCAGAATCATTTCAGGAACAAATTATAACTCATTCCATGTGAAGGGATGACCTCAGTTTGGGGAATGCAGAAACAAATTAGAATGAAAGCAGAGAAAAGCGTCTCAAATGATCAAAGGATGGAGTTTTGCTTTGGAGGAGAGACTGCTAACGCTACATTGGTAGAGCTGGGTGACTAAGAAGAGATGCATAAATTAGAAAACACTGAGAAAAAGACAGTCTAAGGAAAGAACATCCTGGGGCTAGCACACAGGGTGAGAAGGTACGCAGGATCACGTCTGCAAACAGGCTGGCTTGTGGGAGCTGTAACACATCTCGCTGACCATGGAAGGCAATGACACGCGTTATTAAAACCCTTTCACGGAGGACACCTGTGAGGGAGAGGACGCAGGACTGGGCTTAGACAAACGGGTAAGACAACGCCCCCATTCTCTAAGAAAAGAACACGGGTGACCCTCTTCCAGAACTCCCTGGAACTTCCGGAGAGGCTCTTAAAACAAGCTTGGAGAGAACAGAGCAATTCCAAAGGAACCATGATCAACCCAAACCTGTGAGTTTCCTTTGAAATCCTTAACAGGATGTTACAACACAAGACCAGGGCCACGTCATACTGGAGAAGCATCCCTCAGTTCTATTTATCATAGTGAGAACAAGTTTATATTCTGGAAAACATGAGAACACAATTTCAAACACTCTTTCAAACACTCTTAATCATTGTCCCCATGTCTGTATGTTGTTTTTGATCCACAAAGTAAGAAAAATAGATAAATGGGGGTGGGGGGTCTTAAATAGAAACAATGGCTTAAACATATATAGGGCTTACTGTATGTCTATTATCTCATGTAATGCTCACAACAGCTCTATGAGACAGGCATTGTCATTCTGCTCATGTATACAGCTGGGGAATATGAGGCACAGAGTGGTTAGGTAACCTGCCCAAGGCTGCCTGCAGCTGGTAAGTTAAAATATGTCCCTCAGCCAGAAGCATACTGGGGAGGGGGAGGGGGGGGAGTTGAGAAACCAGAGAGATCTCTTAAAGAGTAAACTTAATTTCTCCAGAAGAAATTCACGAGTGTTGCATAAGGAAATTTTAAAAACACAAAACACCTTCCTCATTTTGTGCCTCCACATTTTGTTCCTCTGTTTATTGACATGCCTCTCAAACACATCCACTGCACTCTCTCTTTAGGGCATATTAGTGCTTTCCTCTTTTGTCCCGAGGGACATGTGGATCAGAATTTGTCTTCCTCTGCTCTGTCTAAAGGACAGTCATCAGGTCTATAAAAATAGAAGCTTTCTATATGTATATTAGTCTCCCTGGTGACTTTAGAGAAGCCCGTCATTTAACAGTGACCGAGACAAAATAGGATGGACTTTGACCAGGTAGAGAATTAGTTGAGTATTTGTTTTGGTTTATTGTATAATACCCATTGTTCCTGATTCCAGAAAGAGTATAGTGCTGTGTTCTTTTGGATGTAAAACAAAACACAAGAAAACAAAAACCCAGCCCAGCAAAACAGCTTATCTCTACCAATCAGTAAAAATGGCAAAATAGAGACTAAGGACGTACTAAATGGGTGGTAAATCAGAGGTGGGATGTGAAATGCCAGCCTTTGTTCTGCTGTCTAGCTGTGGCTCTGGAAGGTCATGTTCATTGTCACTGAAAATGCCTGCAGGGAGTGATATGAAAAGTCATTGTCTATTTCCTTTTTTTTCCGCCCACTATTTTTAGCTTTTGTTAGGGAGATCAATTTTAGTTAACTGCAGAGGAAGGCTTAAAATGATGCTCGAGTTTCAAGTTGCGTACATCTGCTATATTTAGATTTTTTCCAAACTCTTCTCCATCAAAACATGCCATACTGAAGCAATTTTGCCGGTTTGCTGCTTGATATATATTGTTTCCTCCAAGAATATATTTCATTAATTCCTGTAACTTACAAAGAAGAAACATTTTCTATTCCAAGCTAATTGATTCAAAGGCAGAGAAAATTCCATTTAAAAATATAGATGGACACCTATATTTTGGGTGCATGTGGTATATGACTCTTATATAAGACTCAATTCTTGTTCAACAATTGCCATTTTGTGATCACAGATATAAAAAGCAAACAAAACAGCCAATCTCCAGTGTTCCATTTACTGCAGTCTCTATGTGTCACTCCCCACCCAAGGGATGCAGATTTCTGATCCCGGAACATATGCTCATAACTTTCCATCTCCTTTCAAAGAATTTTCCCTGGAAAAAAAGAATTTTAAGAGGCTTTTCTTCTCAGCATATATTCCACAGTTATTTTCAATCATTATTGAGTGGCAATATAAAATACTTCCTTATTTCGCAGGTAAAACATGAACATGGTAGAAAAACTAAAAAAACACACAGGACCAAAATACACTTGCACTCACACATCCCCGTAACTATTCCTTTGACCTGGTCCCTCATGTTGGGAAGGTAGGACAGGGTAGCCATTCCCAGAAAGGTAAACCTCACGACTCTATGACCAAGTATACAGATAGCTTGGACAAGCAGCTCTTTCTTCTCTTATGTCAGCTACTTTCCTCTTACCCTACCTCACAAGCTTCAGAGAGCCCTTCTTCTCTGCTCTCCTTTGACTTTCCCACCCCTTCTCCCTGTAGGGTTTCCTTAGTCTTTCTCACCCTTTCCTTCCTTCTAGGGCTCCATGTCTTTGTCCCTACCACTAATTCAGGTCCTCAATCAATCAGTTGACTCCATGAAGTACTTTAGGGACTGAGTGACTCAGGAGGAAATAAAGACTGCTCCAATCCAGTCTTAAAAATGCCCAGAAGACAAGCAAACTTTCTTTTATTGATGTAGAGCACCTCTTATAAGAAAACTACGGAAGTTTCCTCTCTCTCTCTCTCTCTCTCTCTCTCTCTCTCTCTCTCTCTCTCTCTCTCTCCCCCCCCCTCACCCCCCATCTCTTTTCCTCTTCACAAGAACCCCTTCTGTTTTCCCTTGATGTGGGTCAGGACTAAGGATGGGGGGGCAAGGAAGAAGACTCTAATCGCTCACTTCAGTATTTGCTTATCATAGGAAAACAGGTCACTTGCCCTATTTTCATACTAACAGAGGCTGGGTGTGCAGCCCTGATGTCGTTTCTGCACCCAACCTTACTCCTAAATGTCAGAGGCAATGTGGTGCTCATGCTTTGACCTTAGCAGACTGGGATTGGAGTCCTGGCTCTACTACTTGTTTGTGCTGACCTTGAGCAATTTACTTCACCCCTCTGCCTCATTTTCCTTTTTAATGGTGTTTATTTGATAACTTGCAAGGTCATCTTGAAGATGGAATAATTAATATATAAGGTGTGATAAAAAATACAGTGAATGTTTAAATAAAAAAAATTATTACAGTAAAAGACACATTGCCATTAATCCCCCTCAAAATATTCCCCCTCGCTTTGAACTCACTTATCCCATCATTCTTGCCACTTTCTGAAGCAGTTCTGGAAGTCCTCTTTCGTGAGTATCTTTAGTTGCACTGTCAAGGCTGCCTCGATGTCCTGAATCGATTCAAAATGTTTACCTTTCATGGTCATTTTGACTTTGGGGAAGAGCCAGAAGTTGCACTGTGCCAGATCCAGTGAATAAGGTGGATGAAGACACACCATAATGTTTTTATTTGACAGAAATTGCCGTGGCAGAAATGATGTGTGACATGGATCCTTTCTGTTGTGATCACAAAATACATTGAATGCTGCTGCCGGGTGCCATCCAACAGAAAGGCAGGGAACTTCAATACGGGAAGTTGCACATTGAACCTTAGTAACAGTGTGTGACAGGTTTTGACGTGTTCGGTGCAGTCAATTGGGTGTGAGCTACGGTTGAAAGCAGGTGTGTTTTAAAGTGTGCCATAAATCATCCTCCAGCATGACAATGCTCCGTGTCACATGTCGCTTCTGTTATACGGCAATTTCTGTCAAATAAAAACATTACGGTGTGTCCTCATCCACTTTATTCACCAGATCTGGCACCATGCAACTTCTGGCTCTTCCCCAAAGTCAAAATGATTCAGGACATCACGGCAGCCACAACAGCACAACTAAAGACACTCACAAAAGAGGACTTCCAGAACTGGTTCAGAAAGTGGCAAGAATGATGGGATAAGTATGTTCAAAGAAAGGGGGAGTATTTTGAGGGGGATTAATGGCAATGTGTCTTTAACTGTAATAATTTTTTTTTAATGTAAACATTTACTGTATTGTTTGATTACACCTCATTCGTAAAGCACTTAGCGCAGGGGTTGGCGTGTAGAAACTATCAAAGTCATGGTGGTGATCATTCTGCTCTGAGCAATAGTGTTTAGCAGGGCATCCTCAGAGAGCTGTTTCCTCTACCATTGTATGAATTAAGGTATGTAAAGTGCTTGGAATAATGTCTAACAGCCAGTAAGAATGACGTGCATGTTCTTTGTGATGGTGGTGGTTGTTTAAATGGGCCTGTTCTCTGAACTTCCAATGAAATTATTTGGGTTGGTCTGTGCTTAGCTTTATACTGTCTGGCACTCAGGCTGAGATGGCATTCTTTGACAGAAACTGCTACTGCACAAAAGGGAAGGGACAGAATTGCTATTCAATGATTGATCCCGCCCTCATGTCTATATAACATTTTTTTCCAGGGCCTACCAAAATTAAATATGAGCTCATGGGTACACAAAGGAATCGGAGAGTAAAATATTTTGTAAAGGACTTCCCTCCCTGGGATATTCCTTCCTCCCTGGCATATTTCTTTTAATCCTAAATCCCTCTTTGCACTTCCGCTTAGAAAATAGTTCTTTTTCCACTCTCAGATGGAACTTCTTAATAGGCAGCTACCAAATAGCTGTGGTTTTAAGTTTCCAATAAGTCTCTCTGCCCTGGAATACCTCCTCTTTTTTTTTTTTTTCTTTTTTCTTTTTTTTTTTTGTAGCTGTAAATGAAGCTCCAACATGAAGAGAGAGATTTCTCTTGCTTGCGGAGGATGATTAAAACTCAGGATGTGAGTTTGCATTCAGACTCTACCTTGTAGTAGCCATGTGACCTTCCGGAACTTTCTTAACCTCTCTGTGCCTCAGCTTCCTCATGAGTAAAATGGGATGGTTGTGAGCATCAAATGAGATCATCCATCTACATCCAAATGTCCATCCCTGGACATAGTAAATGCTCAGTGTGTTACCCATTTATTGTCACTTGGTTTTTAAACCATATCTTAGTCTCCTGTTACAGTGTAAATGCCCACGTTAAGCTCTTAGCTCAGTGTTTCTCAATGTGATATTTTGGAACTCACCCTCCTACACATTGCAGTACATTTAGCATCTTTGGGCCTCACCTGCTAAATGCCAGTGTCCAGTCCCTATGACAAAAAAAAAAAAAAAAAATCCCATCACATTTTCAGACACCACTGAGAGTGTACACACTAATTACACTTTAGCAGTATTATCAGATGATTCTCAAATGTGACAGAGTCATAGCAGCAAGGAGTGCCTAGTAAGGAGCCAGAGGTACCAGTGTGGAGCAGACAGAAAACGGGAACAGAGGGGGACAGTGGACAGTACAGAGAAGTGTCACCCATTCCCTCCCCCCTTCCCAGACACACACTTTCTTTCCTTCCCTTTGGAAAAATAGGGGAAGACGAGATTGCCAGCAGGTAACTTACAAATACAGATAAAGGGTATATCTGGATGGGAGGGGGTGCAGTTCAGGGAAGCTTCCGGATGTTTTTCATTATAAGTCAGTCCTTTTCTTGAGGAACACGTTTGGCTGCAAACAAACCAAAGCAAACCATCATTAGCTATGCCAGGACTGACGGAGGGTTAAGAGACCTGGTAAACTCCAATACTGGCCAATGCCAGGGTAGAGGGAAGAAAGTGGAAGTTCACCCATCTCCTTTCACCCCTCACGCCTTCCCTCCTTCTGGCATGTCACTCTCCTTTCCACCTGTCCCGTTTGTCTGAGAGGTAGATCCGTGCCAAGCACCTGCGTCATCTCTACCGTTGACAAGGAAGCAATAAACGGGCTTGGCAGCCTTGTGGGCTTTCCTCTCCCTGCCAAATCTGATTCAGTCCTAAACCTAACACTTAAAAGGAAAGGAAATCTAAATGTGAACACCTTGCAAGCGCGTCTCAAATTATTCTGAACTCTTCCCTCAATCTCTGTGTTCCATCTAACCAACGGGCAGCATGCTTAGTAAAACGAACACACCTAGAAATTCCATTTGACTTATTTCATAGACTAGGACCACTGCTCCCTACTTCCTCCCAGAAAAAAAAAAAAAAAAATCACAATAAAAACATTGTGTAGAGATTTGAAGTGCCTTTTAAACATGAGCAAGTATAAAATGATTTTAATTTTGAATTTCCATTCTTCTTCTGCTTAATCAACTATAAAGAGCTCTTAATCTAACCTAATATTTAGTGCTCAGCAAACAGCCCAGCACAGTTCCGTTCAAGGATCCTGCTGGAAACTTCCTTGGCACTTGCCTGGATAAGCCATCATCCCTTCTTAAAATCCAAGATAGATTAATAACCGACACGTGCTTTTTCCCGTTTGGTTCAGAACTCACTCAGGGTGAGATAAGAAGTGCAACAGATGAGCTCAGTAATGCCAGCTTTGTTTCTGATGAAAGACTGAGGCTGAAAATGTGGTCTCATCGCGGAACCGCCAGGGATTCCTAATGCTGAAATCCAGAACCACGCAATGTTACTCACCTTGTCACAGAGATGGAAAACGTCAGACTGCCCCACACACAACAGGTCTTTTCTGCGGGGCTTAGCAGATGGCTCAGAGTAAAACACAGCACAGGCCCTTTGCAGGCAGAATGGCTCAAAGAAAAAGGTGGGAGAGAGAAAACTGAGCATTTCCAGGTTTCTCCCCCAAAGTTACCATCAGGTGTCGCTCATCTTCCCCCAGAGAGGCATACAGGAGCAGCCAGAGAGAGGTCCCAGTGGTATGCTAATAGAGTTCCCTCCACTTGCAAAAAACCACTGGAACTGGTGAAGTATCCACTCTAACATAGCCCTTGAGCAGGGGAGAAAAAGGGGGGGGGGGGGGAAGACCATTAAAGGCAATTAATTTCAACTCAATTGTAGTGGTTTAGCTTGCTTCTAAATAAAACGAATTATATGACCCATGACTTAAAAACTGCTATGTAACAAACTACCCCAAAATAAAGGACTTAAAACAACAATCATTTATTTTGCCCACAAATCTGCTATTTGGGCAGGGCTCAGGGAACAGCTCGTCTCTGCTCCGTGCATTGTTGCTGGGGCAGCTCAGCTGCGGATTGGCGAATCACCTTTCCAGGTGGTTGGCTCCTGTGGCTGGAAGGTGGCTGTTGGCTGATAGCTCAGATGGGCTGTGGGCCAAGGACCCTGGTTCCTTCCCAAGTGAGCCTCTTCATGGGCCGCTGGGGCTTCCTTACAACATGGAGCTGAGGCTCGAGGACTGAGCATCCGACAGAGCAAAGTGAAATGTGACCTAAGTCAGAAGTCACACTGGTTGCTTCTGCCACACAGTCTTCGTAGCAGTCATAAAGGCCTGCCCAGATTTGAGGAGAGGAAACACACCGGGAACAGTGCTCGATGAAGGAGGAGCAAGATTCCTAAAGAGTAACAATGTTGGGCAGGAGATAGTATGACCATCTTTGCAAAACACAATCAATGTGCTACAACACTTAACGTTCCTGTTGAGAATTCAATATGGGAGATAATAAAGTGAAAGCAAGAAGGAAACAGGGAGGATCTTTGTCCGGAGTCCAGAGCTGCCCTAAGAGATGTAAATTAACTCAGTCTATAGTTTATAGTCCTTTTCTTTTTATAATTTATTTAGCGTTGTCTTTTGAGAAGATTCATTGTCAAGGAGACGGTGCTTACGAAAACTAGCAGTTGGCCAAAACAAAAAGAAACAAGATGCAAAAGGAATAAACAGTCCTTCTTTAGCTAGAGAACCAATCTTCATTAAAAACATGAATTGCCAGGAAAATGTATTAAAAGTAAAAGTTAAAACTGGGCTCCCTTTCAGTAGAGTCTCTTGTAGAAAACAGTGGGAATAATGAGAAGCAGGCCTGGAGATTAATTATGAGAACACTCTTTGAAGTCAGACAGGGTTTGATCGAGTTTGATTGAATCCTTGCTCTGCCGTTTACTACCTGTGTGATCTCACTTTCCTCCTGTATGATCTAGACATTATATAACCCGTGTTACAGAACTGCTGTCCCAATTAAATGTCTAACTTATGTGAAGTATTTAAAGCTGTGTCTGGCCTTGGTAAGTACTCAGTAAGTTGTAGTTCTGTTTAAGGCAGATGGCCAGTTTCTCTGTCACCTCCTATTCCTAGCACTGAGAGCATACTGAAAATAAGACAAATGCCTGCCCTTAAGTAGTTTTCAGTTCAGTTGAAAAGCTAAAGTTAGACACGTTTCATTATAGGAGACAAATTGATGCATGCGTATGTACTGCACATTACACAAGTAGGCCATAAATGGTCAAGCTTGGTGCCTTCACAAATCCGTAACACATTTACCGAGCACTTGCACGCACCCTAAGCTGCAGCAATCACAAAAGAAGTTTAAATCCTGGCTTCAGTGGTTTGCAGTATAAAACATCACCAGATAAAATAACCAACGAGTAATACAAAAGGGGATATAATCAAGCATGATAAATATGTAGCCCACGCTTTTTCAGAAAAACAAAATCAGACATCTCATTAAAAAAGCAACTTAAGATTTTTCCTTCTCATGGGAGTAGAAGTTTGGAAATGGGTAAGAGGAGATCAGCAAAAGGAGAAAAACTTACCAGTGAGGAGAGAAAGGGGGCACTGGTCAAGCGAAAAAGGACCATTCGAGTTTGAGGATCAGAATCCACGGCACCCCAGTTACTTGAACTGTGGGATCCAGCAGGTCACCATCCCCCCGTTATTGCTATTTCCAACAGTGACCCCACTGAGTGAAAGCTCTTTGCAATTGTTCAGCTGCTTCATTCTTTAACTATCGTGTAGTGTGACTAGTTTAGTTATCACATTGAAAACCAGAAGTTATTGTGGGGTGGGCCGCACTGACCACAATAGCACCTTAAATAAGCATATCATGCATCTCGGGAGGGCTGCATAAAGTATTTAACACATAATTCCTTATTTCGTAGTATCCCAGGGATGTGGTAGTCGTTCCCATTTTACTGATGAGGAAAATTGAGGCTTAGAAATGTATAACATTCAGAGTCACATCACTAGTAACGATCAGGTGAAGTTTCCAAATGTTTTTAGGAAGGTTATTCTGACAGGGAAGATTACTTCCTGTGATGAAGAAACCAGCTGAGAGTGCTCTGGGTGGGAGGAGGTGAACCATGGGAAGGTCATTGCAAGCAGGGTGTGGGAGGCAACACCTGGAGAAATGTTTCAAAGTGACATTCAGTAACGCTCAGTGACTTAACTACAATGGATGAAAGAAAGAGGATTCAAGAATGATCGACTCTATGGAATTGCATGTAGAAGGCTAGAAGAATGATGGAGTCTCTAAGAGAAATGTGATAGTTGGGAAAGAAACATAGATTGACAAGGAAAATAAATCATTCTACTTCTCACAGGGACAGGAGTGGGAAGCTCATGTTGTTCCAGAAAAAGAATCTTCTGAGAACAACAAACAGCCGAGGAATAAAGCAAACCTTTTTGTTTTGTTCATGGCAGTTTCCTTTGCTGTGCAAAAACTTTTTACTTTTGATGTAGTCCCATTTGTTTGTTTTTTTTTCCTTTTGTTTCCCTTGCTTGAGGAGGTCAGAAAAGAATACTACTAAGAGCAATGTCAGAGTTTACTGCCTATATTTTCTTTTAGGAGTTTTATAGTTTCGGTTCCTACATTTAAACCTTTAATCCATTTTGAATGTATTCTTGTATATGCAGCCCTATGTTCATTGTAGTATTATTTACAATAGCCAAGATATGGAAGCAACCCAAATGCTTGTCAATAGACGATTGGATAAAGAAGATGTGGTATATATATTCAATGGAAAATTAGTCGGTCATAAGAACGAATGAAATCTTACCATTTGCGACAACATGAACGGACCTAGAGGGTATTATGCTCAGTGAAACAAGTCAGGCTGAGAAAGACAAATATCATATGATCTCACTTATATGTGGAATCTAAAGAGCAAAATAAATGAACAAACAAAACAGAGGCAAGCTCATAGATACAGAGAACAAGCTGATGGTTGCCAGAGGGGAGAGAGGGTTGGGGAGCTGGGTGAAAAGGGTGAAGGGACTAAGAAATTGGTAGTTATAAAATTGGTAGTTATAAAATCGTCACAGGGATATAGTATACAGAATCTAGTCAATAATGTTGCAACAATGATGTATAGTGCCAGGTGGGTACTAGACTAAGTGGAGGGATCACTGCATAAATTATATAAATGTCAAACCATTCTGCTGTACACCTGAAGCTAATATAAAATAATATTGAATGTCAACTATATAACTGGAAATAATAAATCAATAATTTTTATAAATAAAGAAAGCAAGCCTTCACCTGGTACCAGCTAGACTTTGCTGTATTTTGAAAGCCTCCACTGCAGGGATTCCATCTATTCCTGGCAGAATCCATTCAAGGACTTGTCCTGGAGACACTGAAGTTCCCTCCATCACGAACATTTTCTTATTAGGAATCTGAGTCTGCACTGTGCTTCACTACACGTAAATACAGTGTTATCTGTATTATCAGCCCGCCCTTAACAAGTCTGCATTACGCTGATTTTTATAAGTTGTGCATAATCATACCGATTATTTTAGAATTCAAGAAGGGACCAACTCAGGACCCATATGCAATAGGTGACATGATGGAGAACTTCCAGGGGTCTTGGGTCACAAGTCTGGGATTGGACAGAAAGCACGTGACCACGTCCTCCAGCCCCCTGGTCAGCACAGGGACCCAACCTCCTCCCTCTTGAGAACAGGAGGCAGCCTGGGGGCATCTCCACTTCCTCCACACTTGCAGGAATCTGGAAGTTGTCACCAACCTGTCTCCCCCCTCACAGGAAAAGAAGAAAAACAGAACTGTAGCGTCTGTTTTGAGCAGTGGCTAAGCCTACGTCAGTTCCAAAGGCTTGAATGAGAATTTAACGTTTGACCATGTGCCGGAGGATTTTGCCTTTGCGTGGCTGGGACTTTGTTTCACAGGGATAGTTGGAAAACTCTGATCAATGCATTTTCTGAGGGCTTTCACTCCTTTCTGCTCACAGGGAAGGGCAGTTTGAATGCAGACTAGAGGAGTGAGAGTGTGATGGGTGAAACTCTGCTTGTCCTTTCCAAGACATGCTGCTCTGTGTGGCCCTGCTCACTGCACCGGGACAGGACCTACCCTAGTCCTTGACCCCTACTGAGCCTCGTTGGTCCCCATGCAGGGTGACAGCATTGACGCCCGCCCCCACGGTAGAGGAATAAGCTGAAGCCCAAAGGGAAAGAGAGATCAAAAAAAGAGAAATTCAATTCGGCAAGACCAAAGCTATTTCTTTTGATTTTGTGGGCTCTCAACAGCTGTTAAGCTTTGCTGGATTTTAATAGTAAGAAAGTTTCCAAAAATAGAACAATGAAAAAAAAGTTAATGGGATCACAGCCATAAAATATCTCTACTACCAAGCAATATGACTTTGTTCAATCCAGGAGAAAGTTGCCCTGCCCCCTCCCCTGTCCTGAGTGGGCCCCCAGCACACCTAGACTGAGAGGAAAGCATCCACTTTTGAAGCAATAAAGACATTGCAACCTGACCAGTCTTTGAGTGGATGTTCTTTATCCAAGCCAGAGCAACCACATGGTTTAATCAAAAGGCTAGTTTCGTTATGTATATCTTACTACTATTGGGAAAAAAAAAAAAAAAAAAAAAAGCTAGCTTCTTACCAACAGATGAGGAAAGGGGCAGGGTGTCCCCTAGCCCCCTGGCTGGGGTCCCGGTGTCACCACCTCACCCACCACTTCCCCCGTAGGTACCACAGTCTCCACACTTGCTCTGCTATGGCAGATTCTTTTCTGTTAGCCCTGCAACAGATGACAAGAGACTGCTGCCTGCATCATCCCTGCGTCACAACCAGCAGAACCATGAATGGGACTATGGCAGCCAGTAGTGTTCCTTCAAAAGGCGCTTCTCCTCCAAACATGCAGAGAGAGCCCTTCGAACAAACCATGTCGACAAAAACAAGAGCCACCTCATTTGATTACTCAGAAGTCATTTCTTCCTCTGTCTCTTGGGTGAGGGTGTCTCTCATTCAGAATTGCAAAGCATGGCCTTACCTCTCTCTGAGATTCCCTAAATCCTGCCTTCCCTCATGGATCAAAGGCAGATACCACCCAGTTCAGGAACCATGCCTGTTATCCTCCTCCTGGAGTGAAACGTGCCCTTTCTGGGTGACTAGAGCAAATACCATCAGTTCCAGATCTGGGGCACTCTTTATGTGCTACTGTGCACATCTTGGTGAAAACAGCAAACTCGGTGTTAGGTTCTTGTAGGTACAGTGTTGAATTCTGACGTCAGAGAAGGAGGAGCATTGATAATGCAATAAGTATCAAAGCTCTTGCAAGTCATGCTGGGAAGGATGCAAACATTCAGAGTCAGCTGTTGTCATGAGTTGAATCATGGCCCCCCAAAAGATGTTGAAGTCCTAATGCCTGTGAATGTGACTTTATTTGGAATTAGGGTCTTTGCAGATGATTAAATTAAAATGAGGCCATTAGGGTGGGTCCTACTTCAAAATGACTGGTGTCCTTATAAAGAGGGGAATTGTGGGTGCTGGCTCTCATACAGGGAGAACGCCATGGGAAGACTGGAGTTATGGCTGCCACAAGCCAAGGAAGTGCCAGAAGCTAGAACAGAGGCCAGGAATCAGTCCTTTCCTAGCATCTTCAGAGGGAGCGTGGCCCTAGCAACAACTGGATATCGGACTTCTAATTGGCCAAAACTTGAGTCAATCAACTTTGATTGTTTAAGACACTCACTTTTTTTGCTTTTCAGGAGAGAAATACGAGCTCCATGCAGGGACTGAGTCCACCCCAAGTGTCGTCGTGCATGTGTGTGACAGTGACATAGAGGAAGAAGAGGATCCAAAGACTTCCCCAAAGCCAAAAATCATCCAAACCCGGCGTCCCGGCCTGCCACCTTCCGTGTCCAACTGAGCTCACCACTCCGCCTCGACGATAATATCTGTCTCCTCTTTATCATGCTTTTCTCTCCCTTGTTGTTTGTCGGGGAAAAAAAAAAAAAAAAAAAAAAAAAAGAATTGCCTTTAAATCCCTGGGTGTTTGGTTGTTTGAGATTCCTTCCTTGTAATCAAGCCTCTCGGACAAAAGGGCTAGGAAAAGGTGATATGTTTCCTGATCATATCATACCCATAAAGTATAATCCATTATTTAGAAGGTTCTAGGAAAAAAAAAGTAGTATTTTCTTATTAAACAATCAGCACGGTCTATATCTTTCATTCTGTCATGGTGATCTAAGCCAGAGGCATCAGTAACAAATAGCACCAGTGTTGTTTGTGAGCCGTTTCAGTCGTCCTGACATGTCTGTATTGTTGTTTTTTTTCCTGGCCACTTAAGTAGGACCATTAAGTAAACTTGACTTTGACTGCATGAGATATTCCTATCTGGTCTCACTCAGTCCTCTGCATCCCAACATTCCCAGGACATGCATGGTCACCAGCATTTATTTTCATGATTTGAGGATATACTATAACTCACAGATTGTCAGCATCCAGCCATGTCCTACCTAGATTAGAAAAATTATCAGCATTGTCCAGCTCAACAAGCCTGGGTATTATTCAATATTTTGAGTCAATACTTCATAACTCTGTTAAAATTCCTGGAGGCAAAACTGAGCTTGGCCCCAAAGATATTCCTCAGTAGATTTTGAACACCACTTCCATATAGAACTTTCCCAGCCTCATTGGCGAGGCTTGTCCAGGGTGATAGAGACCGATTTCAGACAAACCTATTTATTACAAAAGTTTCACGGTGTCTGAACGATTGTTTTTTCTCTTTGTATATTTGTACAAATGTTTCAGCTGTGCTTTTAAAATCTGGATGTTTTTTTATTTAGTGATTGTTCAGCCGTTAGCTGCTTAAAAACATAATATATGCATTGCTTATGAATGCATTCATATAATAATACAGATAATCTGATAATATTACACTCTATTATGGATAATGCTGAATTTTGAAAGGGCACAAAACTTCTCATGCCAATATATAAATGATTAGCCAACATCTTTGCTCTCAAGACCACTTGTTTTTAAAGTGAAGATGCAATTGTCCAGTAGGAGACAATTTGGATGAAGCTATATCTCCAGAGTGTAGCAGCTGCTGAGCATATGAAGAGGGAAAGGATGAGAGATAAATGTATGCCAATCCTACTCATGAAATGCCCATATTACTCAAAAATGTATTTGTTTTCGATACATGTGATTTTTCTATTTCTCTAGCCCAAAGTGCATTACACAAGATACACCTATAGAACCATTACCTTCTGCTATATGTGCCAGGCCTCATCTACTCCTGTACATTAATGAATTTCATTAGCTGCAAATGCCAATTACTACGATGGAGTGGGGAAATACTTTCATTACCCAAGCCTCAGAAAAACACACAAGAACAATAACTTAGCCAACGGATGGAAGGATTGTTGTGGTTTTTGACTAAGGTGTATGTTAGTTTCATCAGAAACTTAAAACATAGACTAGATCACTCAGAAATTAACGTCCGTTCTACTGTGAATATAGCAATATAGTACTGGACACAGTACTGGTGAAACTGAGGACAGCGTTGCCTGTAGAATCCTGAGTTTCCGTAAGAAAAAATGAAGGCTCCTCTTAAAAATAAAATCTGAGGAGTGTATAATAAGCAAATGCTTTGACTTTCCTTTGCTGTGGAGATTTTTGGTTTTTCATTGACAAATGAAAGACTAGTCTTAATAGTGGGGAAGCGTTGCCCTCTAGTGGAAGATGAACATCTCAATAGCCCTCAGGTATTGAGATGAAGGGAGAACTACAGCTGTCAGCCATTTTGTGCTGAATCTTCTCTGTCATCTGCGGGTTGTTTGACTTTTTAAGCTACTCAGAATTTTCAGAATGCAGGTTCTAAAGAAATCTGGATGAGAGAAAATATTTGGAAGTGATTTTTAAATGTTTTAAAACAGATACATCAGACATTTCCAACCAAATTTAGTAAAAGTTGAAATGACCGGTCTGTGTAATTGTAAAATAAAGACTCAGTGGAGTGTGTGACCTAAGTGATTAGACTTGGTGAAATTTATTGCAAACTGTCAATGTTAATCTGTCTCAGATCAAGTAATTCTTTCATTAGGTTGGATTTGGGGAGAGAGGAAGAACTTTCCAGAAGAGTGGTAAGAAGCAGGAAAAACTCCTTGAAGTGTTTCAGTGGACGCTCCTAGCACTGTGAAAGTCAGACTTGCCTCAGCATTTCCATGACACACATTATGCAAACTTCTTTAGCACTATTTTAAGTTTGAAAAGTTTAAATATGGAGGGGAGGGGGGAGATTTCCACCACCTGAATCATTTGTGCACGTGTATAGCTCAAAGAGCTTAGATTTCAAATATACCTGGTGAATGACTCTTTGTCCCTGTAGTGTAATTTCTGTGTTGTCTGCCTGAGTTGAATATTTTTGAGTGATAATTGTGGAGGAATGCAATTCAGCCTGTAGACTTTCTAAGAAGTTACCAAGAGATGAAGTTAACCCATCTGAGCTCTTCCTGAAATAAGCAGAGGGGGAAGCTGGTTGGCAGCCATCTCATGAAGGAAGGGGAATTTGAGCAAGGCCTGGAAGGCTGGATTGGGCTCTACTAAGGGAAAGTGGGAGCACCCTTGTCTTATTCTCATGCTTCCACCATCTTGGTCCTAAAAGACATATCAAGCGTACTAGGCCCCTCTTCTAACATCTATCCAACTCTATGCTTTAGTTTGAAAGACTATAAGAGACCCAAAGTAGGCAAAAATTTGTTACATAGAAGACAAAAAACACTATCATAAAAGATCAGTACATTGTATTTCATTAAAATTAAGAGCATGTGTTCATCAAATTGCACCATTAGGAGGAGAGTGAAAAGGAAAGCCAAAGACTGGGAGAAGATACTTAACAATACATATAGTTGTTAAATAACTCATACCCAAAATGTAAAAAAACAAAAAACAAAACAAAACAAAACAAAAAAAACCTCCCATAAATCAATTAAGAAAAAGACAATTCATTTGTAAAAAATGATCAAAACACTACAAGCAGGCACTTCACATACATAGGAAATTCCTACATGCACATACCTAAAATACCCATAGGGCCCATAAACTTTAAAAAAGTATTCGGCATCATTTTGCATCAGAGAAAGGCAACTCAAAACCTCAAAAGCATATACCACACACTTAGCAAAATGGCCAAAATTGAGTATGGGGAAATTTGAAGTGCCGGTGACATATAGAGCAAGGAGGAGTACGTACTGGTAACGCCACCCTAGAACACTAGTAGTATCTACTAAGGCTAAACATATGCTTATCGGGGAGCCAGTCCACTCTAGGACCTATACCCAGCAGATACAAATTCTCACATTTACCAAAGTACTTATACAATAATGTCCCAGCAGCATTGCCTATAATCGCCATTAACTGGATACAAACCAAATGTCCTTCAACTGTAGAATGGATAAATAAGCTGTGGTATATTTACAGAAAGGAATATTACAAAGCAATAAGAAACAAATTACTGAGACATATAACAACATGGATGGATCTCAGAATCATACTTTGGAGTAGAAAAAGACAGACATGAAACAGTATATGATCTATGAGTCCATTTTTTATGTTAAGTAGCAGTCAAAACTGACCTATATTGATAGAAATTATAATAGTGGTTACCTTTTGGAGGGTATCAACTGAGAGGGGACACATGGGAGCCTTCTGGGACGCTATAAACAGTCTATGTCTCCATCTAGATCTCTATGGAAGTACACATATGCAAAATTCATTTAAAATGTGAGCAATATACTGTATGTAAACTATACCTCAACTGAAACAAAACCATTATGAGAACAGGCGAAAGGAGCCATTAGTTGCAAAAATAATTCAGAATGTCCCCTCATCCTAAAATACATCCATCTTACGTTGGTGAAGCATTTCCATATATACAAAGCCTTCCTTTAAAAATCTATAAATAAGTATGTTATAAAATAGAAAGCATAGGACTTAAGCACTGAGTGAGACACTGTTCATTCAAGTGACAAACATTTACCAAGTACCTGACATTGGGTTTCCAGTGGTGAGCAAGGTGGATATTGTCCCGGCCATTTCAAGGAGTAGAATCAAGTGTGGGAAAGAGACGATAAATGAAAAACAAGCAGAAAAATACTTATTAATCCTGGTAGGTGAGCACAGTGAAGAAAAGCAAGAACGGACGATGAGAATAGAGAATAAAAGTGAAGGATCAGGGTCTGAAGAGGTGCCCTTGAAGCTGAACTGAAGAAGCCGGCCATTGAAGTGCTAGAAGAGCATTCCAGGCAGCAGGGGGGAAGTCCATTTGTTTGGAAAGGCCTCCTCATCCTGGAGGAACCTAAAGCTTCATCCATAGGGCAGAAGCAGGGAGAATGAGTGTGGCCCCAAATGAAGTTGGGAAAGGGTGCAGGGTCTAGGCTCTGGAGAGCTTGGTAGGCCAAGCTTGGGGGCTTGGAATTCGTTTTAAGCTCAAGGATAGGATTTTCAGTGGGGGGATTTGATGACTCAATTTCATCTTGGAAGACATGGAGGAAACTTCCTAACACAAAACCCCAGCCCTAAATGTCGAGATACTCTAGTATGGGGGATTGACCCCCTACTCCCACTTTAGATTTGAAAAAAGAGCTTTGACTAGCGGCATGCATCACTGCAGTCTTATCTACCAAACAAATTCTCAGCAACCAACATCAATATGTAGTGTCTTTCACGGTTCTAGAAAATTTGCTTTTTTTTTTTTTTTTCCTATCCCTTTTCAAGTCGTTTAGAAGGCCTTGGCGCAAGCAAGGGGGTGCAGAGCAGGTGATAAAGAATGATAAGTCAGTGATTCAGGAAAGCATTCATTTAGCTGCTGGTACAGAGTGTCCCTGCCAGAAGCCACTGTGCAGAGCGTCACTGAACACTTGGCAGACTTTCCCCTTAAATTTATGCAATCTGAGAAAGGGAAAACTTCAAGCAAAAAGTTTTCTGTCAAACTCATTCCTCTGCTGCCTTTGAAGATAGTCTGGGGAAATGCGATTGGAGTTGATTCAGGAGATTTTCTGTCTCTAAAAGGAAGCCATATTCAAGATTGTGTGTTCCTGGGTGTGTGTGTGTGTGTGTGTGTGTGTGTGTCCAAGTGTACTTGGTATAAATCAGAAATAAACCCAGAATAGGCTGAAGTGGTTGAAATACTCTGTGCTAAAAGTTTTCATGCACAATACTTCCTTGGCTCTTTTGCACTATCTTCCATTCTCGTCCAATAATCAAGTTTGAAAACTTTTAGGACTGGGCAGGCCTCGGAGCCTCCTTGATTAGTGACAAACCATTAGTGCAATCATTATTGTTCCCCAAACAGGCTTTGGATTTGCCGATGGCATCATTTTATTCTTAAAACAAGATTTATAACTGTCTCCATAGTTCTGCCACGCTCAGCAGCTGACAGGCCACATGATATGCTGTAGTGGGTACTGTGGTATGAGCCCCAGCCTTCCCTTGAGGGTAGAGGCACTCGTGCCTCCACATGCTGGCGTGTTGGTGGCTCATGACCCTCCACCAAGTGGTACTGCACTCATCTGGAGAGATTGCCACACCCACTCAAGGTCACATACCCCCACCCCAGGGAGAGCCTGCATGCAATAACGGGTCATGGGGGAGTGGGAAGGCCCAATGAGACAGCTCTGAAGGGCCACCCCAGAGCTACTTGTGGGATTGGCTGAGGCCTCTGCATCTCAGTTCAACTCCCCCCTCTCCATAAACACACTTCCCTCACTCCCCACAGCTTGGGACACTAAAGGCTTCCCAATAAATTTCTCCCTCTCAGAGTCTGTGTTCCAGAGAAACTATCCTAACACAACCTCACTAGCCTTCTCACTATCACCTGGGGCTCTCTGGAATTGTATAACCCATTTCCATTCGTCCCCTTGCCCTTGTATTCCTATATGTATCAGTGATACCAGGCATTAGTAGCTTTTCCAAAAGCAGCGTAGCCAAACTCCATTCCATGCTTGCTTTGTGTGTTACGGCAGAGTGCAGGGTGATGGGGTAGACATGCTGCTAACGAATCCCGCAGTGCAGGAAGGAGGGCTTCTCCCAACACCATTGTGGGTGAGGAGGACAGTGAATGCCTGCTCTGCTGTTGTCAGGGCCCCTTATGGAAAAAAAATGCAGAGGGGTCTGTGGCCAGGAAGTCAGGACCCAAATTCTGACAAGTGTGTCACCTTTGGCCCATCCGTGTGTATGGGAAAGGGCTATAGATTGTGTACATGACTTTAAGCCAGTTACTAAGGTCCCTGAAAGTTTGTTGCCTTTCTTGTAAAATGGATATAATACCCCACCTTTGCCATGAGGACTTAATAAGATAATACTAACAACACTAGCAATTATTATTGGTGACTAAGTTCACAAATTTTGGTACCACATGACCACAGCTCTTCTGCTTAGTAAACTTGTGATCTTCTGCAAGTTTCTTAGACTATGTCTTGGTTTACACTTCTGCAAAGAGGCAGGATATTAGTACCTATCGCAGACAGTTAGGAGGGATTAAATGAGAGCACACATCAAGAGCTGAGCACGTAGGAGGTCCACGACCAATGCACCGGGCCCATGGGAAGCACTTGGTACTCATACTCTCACTTAATCTTCATGGTGATGATTTCATTACTCCTACTTTCCATAAGTAATAGTCACTGTTTGAGGGCTTACTCTGTGCCAAGACCTCTTCTAAGTGCTTTCCATTCTTATTTAAGTCTATCAGTGACCCTATGAGGAAGGTACCGATGGCCCACTTTACATGTGAGGCGACTAAAGCCCAGGAGAGTTACGTCCTTGATACTCAGTGTTCCATGCACCGCCTGTATCCGCATCCACATCCCCTGGGAGCTGGTTGGTGATGCAGCCTCAGCCCCGCCCCTGATCTCCTAAAGCAGAATCTGCATTATTTCTATGCACAGTACAGTTTAGGGAACACTCAAGTTCAAGGGTTATATCACACCCCGAGCAGAGCTATGACTACAGAGCCGATACTTTGAACTACTTCTGTGTATATAGTGGTCATCAAAAAAAAAAAAGCTCAAAGTGTACAATTTCCCTCCCCGCAGTAATTATTAGTGTGACCACGCTGCCTTCTCTGTCCCTATCCTCAGTCCATCCTTTCCATTTTGCTGACCTTGCTGTTTTGAAAAAAATACCCAGGCGTTGCTGCCAAGCCTCAGGCTCAGATAAAGCTCTGCCGATGGCCATTCCAATGACCTCCAGTAAAAGTGCTCTGAATAAGCTCTACTGTGATTGCCAGAAAGGTAGTTACCCCAGGAGCACACCAGAGTTCTGAGAACCAGCTACTCCTGACGAGAATACTGAGAATAACAGCATGGTTTCAGGCAAGCAAGCAGTATACACTGAGCTAAAACAAAAACAAAGTCATTTCCTCTTGCTAGACTAAGTGAACAGCCAAGAAAACCACTGTCTTTATTCTTATTCTCAGATACCATGTTAGGAATGTGGGAAACCATGTTCAGATACTGTTCTCACACTGATGAACCTGGTTGTAAAGAGTTGGCTGTCAACATCAGGACTTTCCCAGGTAAAATCCAAAATTGGTCCCCATACACAGAGGGCAAGGAGAGAGCAAGGAAAGATTTGTGGGTGGCAGTTTAATAAGCAAGGGAACTTACATAAGAGGTTTGTCTTGGGTGTCTCTGAACGGAGTAGATCTCCTCACCCACCTGCCAACATCTTAAATTATTGTATAGAGGCGTTAACGGGATTCAGTCATGTTTTCAGTCCAGACGGCCTCAACAATGCATTGCTTTCTCAAGGCTGCCTCCTCCTTCACAGCTCCTAGCATGTGAATGGTGGGCGGAACATACAATTGAAGGATGAGGGAAGGAGTGAGGAGCTTCCAATTGCCTGGGCCCAGCTCTCGGGTCAACTGGGGTCACGCTCTCTTGATGACCTCCAACATAGGAAACATAACAGTTGCAAAAGCCAGAACCTAATCAAACCCTTCATTATAGTCTTTTGGGGCAGTAGCTGCAGAAGCCCCATTCCAGAAGTTTCTGTAAACTTGAGGAAAAAGGCAGATGATGAGCTACAAGTAGTAACCAATCCTTCCCTTTACCTTCAACTGTTATTTATGTACAGTTCAGTCCACTTCTGTTACTTTTTGCCATAACTTAGCAGAGGGGTGGGTGGGCCATAGGATTATGATTAACTGCATCTTATATTAGCTTTACAAAATTGTGCAAGAGATGCTTCGAATGACAAAAACGTACAAATAAATACGTTAAGTTTTTAGCTGTTTATAAGTTAAAAGACTTTTTTGTCTTCAATATACAATTGCACTGGTTTCAAGAGAGGACCTGGCCACCCCCCAGTTTGCCCTGTCTGGCAGGCAACTGCCCCTCTCAGAGCAAACACAGGTCACCGCCACTGCTGGTGTAGGAGAGGTCATGTATACTTGAAGAAAAGATGAAAGACTAAGAGGAAAGGAGGGAAATAGGGAGGAGATTTTAATGTCATTATTTGAGCACCTGGATCAAACTATACCTGAAGTTAAAATCCTCTGGACTTTGCAGATACAAGCAACTTCTTTTTGCTTAATCCAGTGTAAATGGGGTTTCTTCACTTTCAACTGAAAGAGTGACCAGATAAATAGTAAATAAAATGTAATAGGCATAAATGTGAAGTCCTATATTTAGTTGTTTAAAAATATACAAGTATAAGGATGAAACACTGAATCTGAGAAGAGAAACATGATAAATATTTGAGGGCCTCAGCTAAGCAGAAGCTCCATATGTGTCAATATGGTGGAAAGGGAAAAATCTCTTTATGAGCCTTTTGTTTAAAATGGTAGATGGAACACACATGTTTACTGATCCTCATCCTCTCAATTCTCTTGGAAATTACAGAAAAAGTCGTCAAAAGAAAATACATATAATAGCTGTGAAAGCCAATAAAGGGTATCATCAGTTGTCCACAAAATCTGAGTCATTCCTGGAATGCGGAAAGCACATTAACAGAGAAACTAGATCTGCTAAAGCCACAACAGAAAAACCTGTACAGGTGAAGGCTACCATGGATGTCACAACCATTATTTCCAGCTGAGCTTAAGAGAAACTCTGAGCTCAGTGTCAGCAAATATACAGAGAAGGAGTGGGCAGGAAATAAAAGGACCGCTTTTGGAAGACCTGAGACCACGTGAGCCTCTCCCTGCCACAGCGGCAGAATTGCCGGGGCCACATCCCCAAGACTTGTTTTGTAACAAAGTGAAAGGGCTGCCTGGTGAGTACTCCTAGTGTGATTTGGGGCCCATCAGAGCCTCATAACCATTCTGCTTCCACTGAACCCATGGATGAAGAAAAAGGTGTAGTTTTGACATAGGGTATTGTCCAATAACTTCCCTAAGAAGAGAACTCTTTAAAGGTAAAATTTACAAAACCCTGCATGTCTGAAAATGTCATTATTGCACCTTCACAATTGAAAGATAGTTTGCTTTGTTGGAATTCCTTCAGAATTTTGAAGGCATCTCTCCATTGCTTTCTAGCTTCTAGAAGCCCCATGTCATTCTCATTCCTGATTCTTTTATGTAGCCTTTATTTCCTTCCTGGAAGCTTTTAGGACTGCTTTGTCCCAAACCATTGTGAAATTTCATGTACTAGATACCTCATGGGTCCTTTCAATATGGAAACGCGGATTGTTACCGGACCAAACCGGGTCCAAATGCTTAGTAGTTGCCAGCCAAAACACAACTCTGGGATGATTTTATGAGAAGGAAATTTATTGCAAGCCAGCAAGCAAGGACACACCAGGAATCGTTCCCAAAGCAGTGTGTCCCCGAACAAAGCATCTAATCCACTTTTATTAGGGGAAATCAGGCATAAACATCAAGGTAGTAGGCTTTATCATTGCATGTATAGGTGGGGACATTCCAGCCCACATGCAGGCAGGAAACATGGCTATACATATATCACATGTTAAAAAATGGCGGAAGATCTCCACCTCTGGGTGGAGATTTTAGTCTTGTAATGAGGGAAGTTCATGAGGTCCCTGGAGGGTCCTTCAGGCTGTTCCAGCTGGTCTCAGGCGGTTTCAGCTGGTTTACCCTCTGGTCCTGCAAAATGTCCTGGGTTTGTTCCTGAGACACAGGTCTAGCCATCATCAGTGTCAGGGATTGTGGGTATGGATAAACATCGGACTAATTCTTGGTCTTTCTGCAACTTTCTGTAACTTTCAGCAAATTACAAGATAACTGCAATGCAGGAACTCAGCTCCCGCTCCCCGCACAAGAACGCAGGATATATGGAGAGGCCAGAAAGGAACAACAATGGAGCCATAGATAGGGGAGTCACACCACCACATTCTCAATGGCAGCTGGTCGAGAAACAAAAGCAAACATCCACCAGTACCCCAATGAGGGGTCCCCCTGCACCCCAGTCTTGCCAGCGGCCAGGAGATACAGGAAGCAGGATCAACACGATCTGCAATCCACAATCCGCTTGCCAACAGCACTTGCTAGCCGCAATCCACACTTGCTAGCGTAGCCAGTAGCCACGGCAGCTGTATACAAAACAATAGTGGCTAATAGTCAACTGGTTACAGCTGATGACCATCTAATAACGGAGCCAGCACCTTTCCACGTGAGGCCGAGAGCCTGGAAACTGCTCTCCTGGCCCTTTCCCTACAATAGCATTACACAAACTTTATAAATTTTAGAGTGATCTAAGTGGGGTTACAGGTTAATCGAGGCAAAAATATAAACTCTAAACAGAGGTTAATCTATACTAGATCACGTGCTAAGCTGCATGCGTAGGTTAGGTTACAATAGCCTTCAATTATGGACACTTTTCTTGAACGAATTATGTGACATGTTCCTTCTCTATATCTTCTCCGTTCTCTTTTGAAATATTATTTGGATCTTAGATCATCTGAAATTATCCTCTAATTCTTTTTTTTTAATCCTCTCCCTCTACAATTTTCTATCTCATTGCCTTTGTGTTTTATTTTCTGGGAAATTTCTTAAACTTTCTCTTCCAAATCCTCCATTTAATTTTTTATTTCTGTTGACATGTATTTAATTCTTAAGAGTATTTTTCATTGTTGGGATGTTTTTTCTCTATTGCCTTCTGTTCTTGTTTTAAACAATATTTTCTCTTATCACTCTGGAGATGTTTTGCTTGTTGTTTTTTCCTTTTCCTATTTCTTTTCTTCTTCACATTTTCTTTCTTCTTATTTCTTGGTTTCTGTTTATTTGATCTTCTCTCTCTCTCTCTCTCTCTCTCTCTCTCTCTCTCTCTCTCTCTCTCACACACACACACACACACACACACACACACACACACAGTGGTTGTCAATAGGAGAGATTTTGCCCTCAGGAACAATTGGTTATGTCTGAAAACATTTTTGGTCATCACAACTGAAGACCTGTGCTACTGACATCTGACAGGTAGAGATCAAGGATGCCACTAAACATCTTACATTATACAGCGCAGCCCCCACAACAATGAATTATCTGACCCCAAATATCAATAGTACTAATGTTGAGAAACCAAAACCGTGTGTTAGAAGTTTTCTCCAATGTCTTGTGATTCTTGGTGCTTTAGTCACATTTAGGTGAAACACTGAAAATATGATTGAATTGATTATGTGGTTATGAGTAGAGCTCATTGACTGTGAATTTTATTGTAGATTGATCTACATATCAGTTTCATTGTAGGACTTCAAACTCTCTGCATCTTTTTTTGTATGTAGTTTAAGAATAATTTAAGTACACATTTATGAAGTTTGATACAACATTATAGACATTCTTCTTAATAGACTTTATTTTTCAGAGTTGTTTTAGATTTACAGCAAAGTTGTGAAGCTAGGACAGAGAGTTGCTGTATGTTCTGTATCCACCTTCCCCTAGTACCAATTGCTGACATTAGCAAGGTACATTTGTTAGACTCAATGAACCAATATTAATATGTTATCATTAACTAAAGTTCATCTCAAATCAGTTTATCCTGAGAAGAGCTGTCCAATCTCCTCTCTGGAGGGTTGAAGTCTGGCAATTGTAACCACACATGAACTTCACATCTCTAGCATGCATTCTGTTTTAACCCAAGCCAGCTTGGTTTAGCCGGACAGAGCTATGACTCACTTGCATTCTTTCCCCAGACCCTCCTAGCTATGCATATACTGTATGTCCACTCCTTTTAATCATTAAGCCCTTGGGACATTAGGTTCTGGTCAGTGTCAGCTTTAAGAATAAAGCTTCAGGTCCATCAACCATGACCAAGACACAAAACCAAACCTCAAACTACAATAAGGTTTTAGTCAAACAAAGTTAACACCTTCGCCTCAGTTATGTTTTGGCTCCGACTCATGAGAGTGGAACAGCCCCACAGACCACATCCCCTGGGAACCAGACCAAATAATACCATGACTGACATCAGGAACTGATGCTATAATCAATGGCTCCCTGCCTTAGCCCTGACCAATCAGTAAAACCCTCAGCCCCAACTCCCATAGCAACAACGATTCATGATTTTTTCCTTATATAATCTAATCACTGGAGGCCTTCTGGAAGCCAGGATTTTGAGAGCACAGGCTCACCTGTGTCTCCAGGCTTGGCACCAATTCCTGAAATACTTGGCTTGGATGCATGCAGGCAAGAGGGTCCTTTGAGTCTACCGTAACACAACCAGTATTCTAGGAGATGACAGAGAGGCAGCCATTCAGTCTGTAGTCTGTCTACAGGGGCTCACACCCACCACCACCCACCCCAGCTGTACCCACTACCCCTGATACCCAAGTCTTTCTAGTTCAGTCTCCTCAGGGGGTCTGGCCTCTAGTCTAGGGAGTCTGGAAAAGGAGCAGCCACAACAGAAAACATCAAGTTATATCACCATGGGAACAAGGAATCATTACAGCAGAAAATAACCATAGTCTATCATATGAAACCCGATGCCTGACTGGGCAGGGAGGCTGAGCGGGGGTTCTAATTGCCCCTTATTCACTGTTTCAGATAATCTTCCTGTTTTTAAGCCCAATACCACCCCACTTTTAGAGCTACCATGTTTCCCCGAAAATAAGACCTAACCAGAAAATAAGCCCTAGCATGATTTTTCAGGAGGACATCCCCTGAACATAACCCCTCATTCGTCTTTTGGAGCAAAACTTAATATGAAACCCAGTCTTATTTTCAGGGAAACATAGTATCTGGTGCTTAATATTACTGAGGTTCGTCCCCATGCACTAGCCTCCTACCTGCCTCCAGCTCCTGCTGAGATTAGCTTCTCTAATCTGTAAGTCACCTTGTTTTCTTCAGCTCTCTAGCTTCCAAAATGTTCCTGCTCGTCTCTTTTCCTATTTTCCTTGTCCTGTGCGCTTATACCTTTCTTTTTCTTTCCACCGAGATTTTGAAAAGAATAAAAATAAACTCATGTGTTTCATTCACCAGGTGTAGCCAGATTTCGGAGTGACTTCCTTTCCCAGATAATTTCTTGACAAAAACACGTTGTCGAACTTCCTTAGACCGCCCGAGGGCTTTTGAAAGGAACATTGTAGTTCATGGTCACTCACATGCTCTCACTTCTGCAGAATTACAGAATTCCTGAAAATGGGACTTGAGGTTCTTCTCGCTATTAGATGTGTCGCAATAAGAAATGTCACCAAGTCACCTGGGTGAAGCCAGAAAAGAGACAAGCAACTGTAGACTTTTAAACCTCCATCAGTCTCTTGCAATGGTAACAGTGCTGGACCAATGTTTTCTCCCAACCTGGGCTTTTCTCAAGGTGTCGCATGTGACATCCTTTAGGGCCATGACCTCCCCGAGCCTACAGAAGTGCATTATCTTTTTTGGTTGTTTTATTACAATTCCTAATCATTAGATATACTTCATTCTTGCCTTAACTAGACTATTGCACTCTAGGTGACAGTGTTAACTCAATGTGTTGAAAAGATCTCATAAAGGAAAAGAGACCCAGGAAAAGTTAGCATGCAGCTCTCTTCCCTGGAGGAATGATAACTAACATCTGCTGAATACTTTGTTCCCAGTACTGTCCTTTCCCTGAATTTTTCTCATTTAGTCCTCATGACAATCTATAAAGTTGATTCTTATTCCTCCATTTTGCAGATGAGAAAGCCTAGATTAACCAAAGTTTAGCCCAAAGTGCTGGGCCTCGAGCTGAGGCAGTTTGAGTCCAGAGCCTACAGTTTTAAATAAGAAACTGCACTACCCGCCCAAAGTGGGGGTGGGGGGGTGGTAGGAGTGATAGCATAGTGACAGCAGAGGCAGCTAAATCTATACATTATCATTGGACCTTAGGGCTTATGAAATACTGTCACATGCACTGTATTATTTGAACACATTTAACGCCAATGAGAAACTAGTTGACGCCAAAGGTGGAATAATCTACTCTGAATAGCTCGGCAGAGACAATACAACATGTGGAATCTCCAGAGAGAGAGCAGCAAGAATGCTGCAGGGTTACCATTTACTCCTGTCCTTGGATTTGCTCAGCCTCAGCTCCGTGATTTCCAGCAGAGCATGCCATCTTGGTTTGTGTCTAACATTGTTTCTGGTCCCAGAAGAGTAGACAGACCTGCCCAGGAGTGATATGCTCAGGTAAGAAGAACACGTATCCTTGTTAGTTCTCCTTGTGCTTTCTCTCTGGTTTGGAAAATGGAAGTTAGCATTGGGTCCCTTGAATCACAGATCCATGAGCAGAAAGAAACATGAGAAAGACTGGGGTTCAGTCTCCTATGCTTAGAAAGAGACGGGGCTGTCTGATCTATTCAGAACCCAATTCATGTGTTGAAACCCTAACACCCAATGTGACTGTATAAGGAGATAGGGACTTTAGGGAGATAACTAATAACAAATGAGGTCATTAAAGTTGGGCCCTAATCTGATAGGACTTGTGTCCTTATAAGAAGAGGAAAAGACACCAGAGATCTTGCACACCCACACACAGGAAAGGTCATGTGAGGACACAGTGAGAAGATGGTCATTTATTAGGTTGGTGCAAAAGTAATTGGGGTTTAAAAGGTTAAAACTAATTGCAAAAACCGCAGTTACTTTTGCACCAACCTAATAAAAGCCAGGAAGAGAGTTCTCCCCAGAATTCAACCCTGATAGCGCCTTGATCGTGGACTTCCACTTTTCATAATGACCAAATAAATGTCTGTGGTTTAAGCCACCCAACCTGCGATATTTTATTATGGCAGCCTGAGCAGACTAATAATACATCAGTGGCTGCCCCAAGAAGATAGGCGAGGCAAAAAGCAAAAAGAGGAAATTACTCACAGAAAAAGAACAGTGAATGATTTTGATCATCAATTAGGATTCTTGTCATTTATTTAGCAAGTTACTAATTTTTTATGGATTCCAGGAAAGGAGAATCTTCAACTTCCCTTGATACTTCCCTTGATGATTACTTGGCTTTCTTAATCCTCTTTAAAGCCTTTTGTTGTATGGTTATGTTTAATGTTTACCTCCTGGGGTTCACAGCCTACTCCCATCACAAGTCTCAGCCCCATTCAGATGCCAGCAGCTGCTGCTCAGCGTCTGGCCTAAATAAAGCCACATCCCTCTCAGGGTCTCCTCATTTCTCCTGCGAACCAAATCCTTTGATTCTCAGTTAAGGTTTTAATTGGAGAACTGGGTACTTTGTTTCCATTAATAAGTAATCTCTCTGAAGTATTTCTGAATCACCAAGACAGTCTGCCCTCCCTTGGCTCTTGGAATTAGGTGAACAGGTACCCCATCTAACTGCTACATGGTCCCTGCTCCCACTAAATTTGAAATGTTTGTATGTGTTGTCTATTGCCATTTAATAAATTACCACAGAGTTGTAGTGGTTGAAACAAAACACATTTATTCTCTTCCTTTCTGTGGGTCAGGAATCCAGCTAAGCTGGGTTCTCTACTTCAGGGTCTCAACCAGTTCAAGTTCAAAGTCTCATCTACTTCAAAGCTGCATCAAATTGTTCACAAGGTTGTGATCTCATCTGAAAGCTTGATTAGAAAAGGGTCCACCTTCAAGCTCACTCAGGTTATTGGCGGAATTCTGTTCCTCAAGGGCTGCTGGACTGAGGGTCTCAGTGCCTTGCTGGCTGTTTTCAAGTAAGTTGTAAAATGGTACAATTACTTTGGAAAAGAGTTATTTTCAGTTGAAAGCACTCCTAACAGATATATGTTTCAATAGTGTGAAACTCAAATATCTGAAATTTTAGGTCAGACATTTAGGTCAAGGTCACAACCTCTATCAATCCAATATTTGAAATTCTCTCTTTTTTCACATTGGGTAACTTCTTGTAGATGGTACAAATGCAGGGAAATTGTGGAAATTTTGTAATATGTTCCCATTGTTCTTTCTTATTATTAAGTTATTACATTTAGTTAAAAATTATACTCCTGACAATGAAAAGAACTCCACATATTCAAGTCTCCAATATTATCTCAAAGAAGCAGCAAGGAGAATAGGAAAGTTATGAGTAGGAAAAAAGGCGAAACCTCTGAAAGAGAAAACAAACAGAAGAGGAAGGAGAAAACCATATCAATATAATCATATGCAACATTGGCCCTTAATTTCTAACCTCTTACAGTATTGACCTTAGACTTTGCCTACAAGACTATAAGACTTTTCTCCTCAATCTGTCTCTTCCTAAAAATTCCCAAGACTTATTTTAGGATCATAAGAGACATATATAGTCATCAGATGGGCAACATGCAAAGAAGACATATGCCTTCTTTGTGCCTTCTAACCAGTGTAAGTTAAGGGCCCAGTAAAGACTTACCTGCTACAAAAATATCTGGTCTACAGTCTTACCGGCAAATGCCAATATCTGGCTGAAAATGCAGTCTTGAGAATTACCAAAGTACAGATGATATGGCAAAAAAGACTAACTCTAGAACTGCAATGGCCATGAGCTACCTATGACGATGGAGTTCTTGAAATGTGGCCAGGGCCATATGTGAAATGAAAATTTTTTGTATATATTGGTCTAAAATAAAATATATCTCTAAAATTAATTTTACCTTTTTTTAAAAAAATTATTTTTATATGGTCACTAGAAATTTTTGAGTCATACATATAACTCTCACTATATTTTTATTTGAAAATACTGCTTTAGAGCGCGATGGCTCTTAGTAGAGCACTGTGGCCCAATTTTATTTACTACATCAAAAGACTTGTACTTTAAATAGACTAGCCACAGGATGTGGACACTTCTGTGTGGAGGACAGAAAGGTTGAAAAGGAGAGGTCTAAACAGAAAGTGGGTGTAATTCTGACGAATGGAGAGCATGCTTACTTAGTTTTAGATGAGGCTGAAGGGAATGGAGGCAAAGGGCAAATCCTTAAAGAGGACAGTTTGCTCCAAAATCATGTTTTGGTTATGGTACCATCCCACCTGGTACCCATTCCATCCACCTTGTTGGGTCGTTCTCTGCTTCCTGTACTCTTTGTCCACCTCAGTCACCTTCTCAGGGATTCTCGGTATCCATGAGCTATTTTACAATTCTAGTTGCAAGGTGACCAAATGGAACCAAAGTGACAAATGTTTTTCTACACAGCAGAGACCAACACATTTAACTCAGATACACAACAGCCGCACTATTCTTGAAATGAGCTGCAGGCAGAGAATCTCATCCATCTTCTGCTTAAAGTCATCAAGGTCTTCATCCCCTGTGATATATAGTCAGTTTACATTAAGAGTCTGGAGTCCCCTAGCACTTTCTCTCTGAAGAGTATTGGCTGTGCTAGAGCAACCCATTAAATGAATGGGTCAGCAGAGCTTTAATAAACAATCAGATTAATGGCCCGGTAGGAGAGTTACAATCCCATAAGTAATAGATTTAAAACCCCACTCGGCCCCAGTTATGGGTCAGCAGAAACATTTGCCACCAAATGTTTTGGGGCAAAGAGCCATTACTTGGTGGTCTGTCACAGTGCCTATTTCCAATTGTCTCAAAAATTCATCTAATGCCCCAACTCTGAGAATAACATGATAGAAGTCCCCCTACATTCTAAAGCAAGCTATGAGGCATATTCCTCTTGGGATTTAGTTACAAAATAGCCAAACTAAACCTATAACCTCTACCCCATCACCCAACCCAGGCTATAAAAGAGAAGACTACAATCTTGGGCCACATAGTATCATGTTTCCATCAATGATGGACCACATATATGATGGTGGTCCCATAAGATTATAATGGAGCATAATTTCTGTAAGAAATAGAAAGAGATGTGGTTTATTTAGGAGGAATATTTTTTCTCTGATGAAGCAATATCTGTGGGGCTTGGCAGTGGATTCCCTCTCACTCGCAGCATCTCAATTTGGAGTGCACAGATTACATCCCCACCAGTCATCCACTGACCTGTTTCAGCACAGAGGAGCCTGTGCCCACAGGCTACGTATTCACAGGGCACTATAGCCCTCCCAGATCTAGCCTGATGGTCTTCAAGGTACCCAGCTGCAAATCCTTTGTTGAGCATCTAAGATCCTGCACAAAGACACAGATCCACAGGAGCTCCCTTAACAAGTATTAAGTTAAGCTACTGCTGCTTTAGTAAAAGCTTCCTGTGTGGAGCCAACCTGTTCCTGTACTTTGGAAACATTTTCAGGTTGTAATGATGAAAAGCATGGTTGAGTTTTATGTCTTCCATCAATTCAATGCCAGAGAGAGCCCTTTGTGCCAAATTGGGTCAATGGAAACACAAACAAATGGCCAAAGTCAAATTGTTGAGTCCTCATTTCTACATCCTCTCCATATTAAACACCCTCTTTTTTAAATAAATACCGCAATTTTCCGTAATCTCACCACTGCCCCAACATACAATAACCAAAACTACATTGCCATGACAATCACCTATGTTCCTTTATCTCGCCATCGTGATTCCTTTTTCCTACTGATCCTCAGGCCATCATTTACTCCCTCCTGACAGTGACCATTACAATGAACTATGCCTCACCTCGCCAGTTCTCCCTTGACATTTCCAATCAATCCAGCCCACACCACTGTTCGTCAGCAGCATTGACAGCTTTGACATTCTATTTCTGACCCTGTTGGAAGGAAGCAGGAGAAGGCTTTGTGGGACAGTGTTTATAAAGTCTGCGGGAGGGTACGGTGTGTCCAAGGCCTGCATATTCATTCCCCATTCACTCACTGACTCACTCAGAGCAACTTCCCACCCTGCAAACTCCATTCCTGATAAGTGCCCTACACAGGTGTACCAGTTTTATCTTTTATACCTTATAGTATTTTTACTGTACTTTTTCTGTGTTTAGCTATGTTTATATATATATATATGTGCGTGTGTGTGTGTGTGTGTGTGTGTGTGTGTGTGTGTATACTTACCATTGTGTTACAATTGCCTACGGTATTCAGTACAAACATGCTGCACAGGTTTGCAGCCTAGGAGCAATGGGCTGTACCATACAGCCTAGGTGTGTAGCAGGCTAGACCACCTAGGTTTGTGTAAATGCATTCTTTGATGTTTGCACAATGATGAAATGGCCTAACGATACATTTCTCAGAACACATCCCCATCATTAAGCAGCATATGACTGTATATATTTCAAGGTAGACTTGGTAGAGGGTTGCTAGCCTAGTAAGAAGTCTGATGCATTTTCTTCCTTCTCCTGCTGTGTTTTTAAAATCTGTTTATATTGGGACCCATCATTGAAAATGTACTTTACATTGAGACTGAGTACACAAATACGTATATGCATGTTTGGGGTACGTGTGTGTATAAACTGAAAGGTTTCATAAAATAATGCCTATCCCTGTTACATGTGAGACACTTGGATATTTCCTATTCTGATCCATTGTATTCTATTTCATTACTTTTAAAATGTTGTCACCAACCACTAAATGAATTTGACAGCCAGTGAATCACAAACCCCACGTTGAAAAGTACTCTCAGAGATATACCTATAGAATTTGGGGCAACTAACAAAATGGCAGCCAGCATCTTAGTTCAGGCTGTATACGTATGTTCAGAATCTCAGCTTTGACTATGGAATCTCAATCCAGAGAAGCCAGGGGGCCAAAGTGAATCAAGCTGAATTGATTTCAGGGCTCACTACTGGGTCACAACCCAAAGAATGCAAAACAATAACACAACCCAGGTTCATTCCTAGACTTCATTTGGATTGCCAATTCCCAGATAGTGTTGGGGAGACAAGAGCCGGTAAACTCCTCCCTGACAGAGCCAGTGAACTCTTGTGACACAATTTTTCACAATATTCTCTTCTTCCATCTTTTCTCCCATGGGTGTGGTGATTCTGAAATCCAGGATATGCAAATAAAAAGAAAATTTGTTCAAAGTCTTTTGGCAACTGGAGAAGAAATGGCTCTCCAATTCCCAGTTGAAGACAGTAACGATGAATGTTCTATTGGGAAGAAAAATGTTTTGCTTTGCTTAAGGAGAAGTGACGCCATTCCAAGGCCTGGCTAGACACTGTGTGACAGACCACCTGGGAATGTGCATGTGTGTGAATGCAAACACCTTTATCATTATCTTCCAGAGAAGGAAGACCTTTCTCCTTATTTCCTGAGATACCACAATGTAGAGAATATTTTTTTTTTAATCTAAAAGTCCTAATAATGAGAGTGGAGTGATATTGTAAGCACACCTTTTAACTTCTGCTGAGAAAAATAGCAGTATATGTAAAATCAGAAAAGTAATTTCCATAATCCCAGCTGCATAACACAGAGATGTTTTCCTATCTCTTCAGCAACAAAGACTCTAATGACTCGTTTCTTAACCTTCTCTAACTCCTCCCACTCAGGCTGCCACAGTGAGAGCCAGGCATTAACAGAAGTTGTAGAATCTCATTAAAAAAACAAAAAAAAAAAAACAAATACATTTTAGTTCATGCTGAATGATTTAAGCTAGAAAATAGGAACAGGATAGAGAAATAATGTAACTGTGTCTATGTATGGCAGAACCAGCCTTACCCAAAACAAGAGCATTTGACTCCAGAATCAAGATGGAAAAGAAGTCAGCCAGAGAGCCGGGGCTAAAACAACCTGAAGGCACACGTGCATACAATTGGCTCAGAGACCACCCTGTGGTCCGAATCCTCACAACAAGTGTTATGGGACTGTCCCTCCCTGCTTCCCCACAAACCCCTCAGGTCACACACTACATGATTCCTTTATTCCCTCAAAGCCACCAACCAGTTCCCTCAGACTGGGAACTGGTAGGTACTGGAGACAGAAAAGAACACAATGTAACTTTCCCTGGATTAATGCCCCCAAGAATGGTTCTGTGCCTTCCCCAGAAATGCAGATTGATAGTGTTTGGGAGGGGGAGTGACAAACACACAAATAGAACTACCCCAAAAGGTACACAGAGCTCGCTGCACAATGTCCCTCAAAGCTGCCTGAAAAACATGTTAACCAGTAGCCCCTTCCAACACCCCCAACGAAGTTCAACTTTCTGCTAAAGTGGGGAAAATAGTTTTTAAAAATACAACTAATATATTCCTTTATTATTGAACTTCATGACGGTACTAGGAGAAAAGCAAGAAAAAGATCATGGAAAATTTCCCATTGTACAGATAAATGAGCCAACCCAGAGAAGAAGCGATTTGCTCAATAATACTCCTCTAGGAAGTGGCAGTGCCAGGAGGCAAGCCAGTTAAAACTCTAAGGTTAATGTTCTTTCGCTGGGTTTGTTGGATGAGGAAGGGCAGATTGCATCTTGGAGAGAAGCAACGAGGTAAAGTGTGTGTCAGAGTACTAGGCACAAGGCCGAGATGCCATTTCGGCATTCCTTCTAGGGCTGAGGTTCTGGTATTCTAGAAAATATTTTATTTCTTATAAAGAGAAAATCATATTAGCTCTGTATTGCATTTTCTTAAATGATATTTACCTATAAAACTTTATTTAGGATGTAGTAGTTTATAGAACAATTTTGTGATTACGTGACTGAATCCTAAAGGCCTCTACAGGATATTTTTTTTTTTTTTTTTGTGGCTTTGAGAAAGAATGTGCAGTCTGTTTGTGTCATTTGAATTAATTTTATGAATGCAGAATATTCTGACATCAGAATCCAGTGACGGCTTGGAAACTGTTTCATGCAGGTAGAATGGCAGCCCTCTCTTGTGTGGGAAAATTGTGTGTGGTTTACATAATCTTCCCCCTTAGAGCTCGGAAGATTTTAACCAACTCTTTTTTATTTACTTGCTTAAAAAACATTAAGCTGAGTGCTGCCTGGTGGGTGTTAGGGACACACTGGTCTCTGCTCTTACAGACAAGTGGAGAAGGCCAAGATACACACAGGGCCTGAGAATATAAGAGTGGGTGATTCAGAGCACACACGTTGGAAAGGAACAGACCCATGTGTGGATCCCAATTTCAGGGCTCCTGGCTCTGTGACCTTGGGCAAGATCTTAACCTTGCTAAGTCCATTTTCTAATTTATAAAAGAAAGAATAATAAGGTCTGCCACCCAGATTTCTTGTGAGGATTAAACAAGGAAGTACCTGTAAAAAGCTGGGTATCATCTAGAACACGGTAAGAACTCAGTACATACCAGTAGCCCTTAGCATGAAATGTTGCGGAATCACAGAGCACTTGACTAAGTCTTAACAGAATCAGGAAAGTCTTGTGAGAAAATGGGACCAGAGCAAGGAGAGGCAGAATAATGAGCAGTGGTTCCCAACCAGGGAGATGGTTTTTGACCCCCAGGGGACAATTTGGCAATGTCTGGAGACATTTTTGTTTGTCACAACTGAGGGAGAGGGTGGATGCTCCTGGCATCTTGTGGGTAGAGGCCGGATGCTGCTAACATCGCACAATGCACAGGACAGCCTCCCACAACAACGAAATTTCCAGTCTCAAATTTCAACGTGCTGAGGTTGAGAAGCCCTGATTTAGCGCATGGATTCCATAACCAGAATGCCTGTATTTTGTAGGGGATGAAAAGCTTGTTCATCTATTCTCTTAGGCTTAATGACTGGAGACTGCCAATTAAACTGACAAAAGACAGATTAACGGGAGAAAAGGGCATATTCATATGCACACCTGGGGCCTACAAAACAAAGTCACTGGCGAATTTAAAGGTTAGACTTCTATGCTGAACTTAGAGAAAAGGGAAGGGGGAGAAAGGGTTGTGTGGGAAGAACCAATAGGTTTCTTTAGGAAAAACAAATGGGTTTTTAGAAGAATACACAGGGTATAAAGCTCCTGATGTTTGTCATTAATGTCTGAGTGGTCTTTTTGTCTTTTTCAGGATCACAAAACTCTCCAAGAGAGGGGATTTCTGATGTGTAGCTTTACTCTTGGTCTCTCTCGGGAGTAGAGGTTGGCCCTCAGAGGGAATTTATGGCAGTCCTCATTTCTCAGAAGTTGCTGCTTTGGGTCAGACAAGGGAAGCTCTGAGAAGCTTTCTTTCTTGCATCTGTTGAATCTCAAAGACCTACAGCTTAAAATAATCTTTAAAGCAACTCTGATGTTCCAAGTGGATCCTCACAGTTTTAATTCTGACTCTGTCACTTACTAGCAGTGTGACTTTGGACAAGTTACTAAACTTTTCTGTACCTCACTTACCTCATTTGTAAATGAAAAAATCCAGAAAATTTATTAATGAGTTAACATTGTTAAATACCCAGATTATAATGTAAAAAGATAAACTGAGGCATATTAAAATGTTTAAGTTTAATTCAGCAAAAATCTATTCTAATTGGGCAGTGCCAAACTAGAAGTGGTTAGTAGTGCTTCATTGACAGGGGCTCTGGTAAAAAAATTATTGATTGGCAATAGCGCAAAGCCTAGATGGCTGTTTGTGATTGGTTGGTTGTCTTTAAGTTTTGATTTCATAACCTTGAGGCATTTACAGGAGTAGATCTTAGTTAGTTTGCTTACATAGGCAGTCACAGCGTTTCAGCCACCTCAGTCTAAGGACCTCCTTACTTTAATTTAACAATAGTAAGTGCCGTTGCCAGAAAACAGGTTCTTGGTGAGCATCAGAGGAAAGAATTCAAGGACACACCGAATAAGCCAAAAAGCAGAGGATTTATAAAAAGAAAGGAAGAGAGTACACTCCCAAAATAGTGGGAGTGGGCAGGCCAGGAGAATAGCAACTGCCCCAAAGAACAAAGAGGCTTAGGATTTTATTAGAATGAGGGCAAGAAATATTCAAGATTTAGGGGTGACATTATAGGTGTTCCCAAGGTGGGTCCTCGTGGAATACTCCTTCCTGTGGAGAAGTGGGATTCCCTTGTCCTTATTTGGCCCTTGTCGGAACTGTCATGGCAACACTGGGTGGAGGTATTTTTCTGCCTGCGATGCTAATAGTATTACAATCCATTACAATTAGCTGAAATTCATCTTGAGGAGCAAGATGGCGTCCTGGGTCTGTTTTCAGTCACCAAAATCTAGTTCTGGGCGGTCTGGTAGCTGCACCTTTTCTTCGAATGCTCTCATTTCCTCTCTCTTTGGTCTCCCCTTACTTCCTTCTTCCTCTCCTACCCCTGTCTCCCCATGGTCCTCTTCTTTCTACCTATGGTAATAGGACTATGTTTATACTTCAATAAATAAATTCCAATGTCTAAGTAAGTCTTAAAAGGTATTTCCCCCAAAACCAGGAGTGCAGGCCTACTGAAATCCCACACTTTCTGTGTCCTCTATAGGTTAAAGAAAAATCACTCTCCTTCACATGGAGTTCTAGCAGTTATTTCCTTTGGACTCTATATCTTTAGCCAAGCCAGCCTGGTTTACTTGGCTCAGTCAGTCCAGTGTGATTTAAAATTCACACATAAGATGTACCACATAGAAGAATGGGGCATTCTGGGATACTGCTGGGGAAAGGGTGGGATGGGGCAGAGTGGAGGCAGAGCTAGAGAGAACCATGTACTCACATTCTCTTTTGCAGTTTCTGCTTTTATTATTTTATGTTTTCTTTTGATTTTTCCTTTCTATTCAAGACTTATCTCTCCAATACGCACCAAAACAATTCTCTGCTATTTTTCTTAAGAGCTATAATGACACAGATTTATAACTTCTTACGCTTAAGGGCATTTTAGAATAATTATCTGTGCTTGGATAGTTGAAGAGCAGATGAGAAATCAGATCTCGGATTTCTTTATGATTTATCTCTTAACTGAGCAGGAGATTGGCTGGAACATTGGGGTATTTACACAAACACATGCATGTGAGCCGGTCATTAAAAGGAAAAGTTTAGAATTACCAACCTATATGATAAGTGAGTTTAGATGGAGTGTATTCTAAATAGGGTGATTTTTTTTCCCCCTCTGAATGTTTCTCCTCCATTTTTTTCTTCTATGTACTTTGTGATTATCAAAGTGTGTCCTGCAGGCTGTATGCTTTCAGGAATTTCATTTGTATTCCTCTCAAAACTTTTCAAACCTAGACAAGAATCCAGTGAGGGCTTTGAAACTTGAATTCTCTCTGGGGCACTGTCACCTCTCTCCCTCGAAGATGGTTTTCTGCCTTCTTCTGGATCATTTCACTGCATTGTTCCTCATTTGTTCCAGTCTTTAGGCCAGAGAAACTTCAAAATATCAGCATCCCCTGAAGAGTCAACCAAATCAAGAAACTGTATTTAGGATATTCTGTAATAGGATAAGGGGAAGGGACCAGCTCCATAATACATTTGAGACATAGCATATCAAGTTGTTTATTGATTTTTTTTTTATAGCAGCCAATCCAAGAAGCGGTATCAAGGTCATTAGCAAAAGTACTTCTCTCTTGCCCACAGCATCTTCCAAAAAGTTGAGATCAGTGAACCCACCTTTTTATTAAAAGGCTATGACCCTGCTCTGTAGGGTCAGCCCCTGCACAACATCTCCTCCACAGTAGTCACAGCCAGTCCTCACAACCAATTAGCCTAGGGTCAATCCCTCCAATTGATGTGCCAACAGCAATCAAGACTCAACAGGAGGGCACACACACCCACACAAGGAGTATACCTGCAGCCGCTGGTTCAGGTGACTGAGGGCCTGTGCCACTGGACCTGACCAGACACCTACTACATAAAGCTACTCTACCAAGACCAGGAGATATAGTAGCTTTATCTATTACATAGAAACAAACACAAGGAGGCAGCCAAAATGAGGGACAAGGAAACATGTCCCAAATGAATAAACAGAACAAAACTCCAGAAAAAGAACCAAACAAAATAAAGACAAAAAGTCTACCAGATGTATAGTTCAAAACATTGCTTATAAGGATGCTCAGTGATCTCAGTAAAAACTTTCAGTGAAGAGATAAGAAACATAAATGGAGATAGAAAACATTAAAAAGAACCAGTCAGAAATGGAAAATACATTGGAGGGACTCAGTAGTAGGTTAGATGAAACAGAAGATCGAATCAATGATTTAGAAGATGAGGTAGCAGGAAACACCCAATCAGAACAGCAAAAAGAAAAAAGAATCCAAAAAAAATTGGAGAGTTTAAGGGGTCTCTGGGACAACATCAAGCATACCAACATTCACATCATAGGGGTATCAGAAGGAGAAGAGAGAGAACAAGGAATTGAAAACCTATTTGGATAAATAATGACAGAAAAATCCCCTAACCTGGAGAAGGAAATAGACCTACAAACCCAAGAAGCACAGAGACTACCAAACAAGATAAATCCAAAGAGGCCCACAGCAAGACACATCATAATTAAAATGCCAAATGTTAAGGACAAAGAGAGAATGTTAAAAGCAGCAAGAGAAAAGCAGTTAGTTACCTACAAGGGAGCTCCCATAATACCGTCAGCTGATTTCTCAAATAAAACTTTACAGGCCAGAAGGGATTGGCAGAAAATATTCAAAGTGATGAAAAGCAAGGACCTACAACCTACAAGATTACTCTACCCGGCAAAACTATCATTTAGAATCAATGGTCAGACTGATAAAGAGTTTCCCGGACAAGATAAAGCTAAAGGAGTTCATCACCACCAAACCAGTATTACAAGGACTGTTAAAGGGAATTCTTTAAGAAGAAGAAGAAAACAATATAAAAAATAAGAATAATAAAATGGTTATCATTACATATCTATCAGCAATTATGTTCAATGTAAATGGATTAAATGCTCTAATCAAAAGATAGGGTAGCTGAATGGATAAAAAAAAACAAGACCCTTACATAAGCTGCCTATAAGAAACTCACTTCAGATCAAAAGACTGAAAGTGAAGGGATGGAAAAAGATATTTCATGAAAAAAATAAAAAAGCTTGGGTAGCAACATTTATAGCACTTATACCAGACAAAATAGACTTAAACAAAGGCTGTAACAAAAGACAAAGAAGGACCCAGTAATTTCACTTCTGGATATTTATCCAAAGAAATCCTAAGTGTCCATCAATAGATGAGGAAGAAATGGAGCATTCCTCAGCCATAAGAAAGAATGAAATCTTACCATCTGCAACAACATAGATGGACCTAGAGGGCATTATGCTAAGTGAAATGAGTCAGACAGAGAAAGACAAATACCATATGCTTTCACTTAGAAGTGGAATCTGAAAAACAGAATAAATGAACAAACAAAACAGAAACAAACTCATAGATACAGAGGACATTTTGATATTTCCCAGATAGGAGGGGTGATAAGAGGATGGGTGAAGCGGGGGAGGGATTAAAAGGTACAAATCGGTAGTTATAAAATAGCCATAGGGATGTAAAGCATAGCACAGGGATTATAGTCAATAATATTGTAATAACTATGTACGGTATCAGATGGGTACTAGATTTAACAAGCCAGGCACTGAGATATTACTTAGGGTAAACAAAACTGTGGTTACCAATAAAACCCCAAATCCAGGGGCTCAAAGATACATTTCAAACAGATAATAGATTTATTTAATCTTTTTACAAGCTCTCTTATAGTGCATATGTATTCTTGTTATTTTATAAATCAAAAGTCTTCTGTGGTTTCAATTTGCCAATGGGCCAGAGTGTAAACTACTGATCCTGGCTGGCGATTAGAGCTTTCCACAATTGTCGTGTGGTTTTGTTTGTTTGTTTTCAACTCCTTTATTTTTTTTTAATTAAAAAAATTAATTACAGTGACATACAATATTATATTAATTTCAGGTGTACAACATAGTGATTAGACATTTATATATAACTTACAAAGTCATCACCCCAGTAAGTGCAGTACCCATCTGACACCAAACATAGTTATTATAATATTGACTGTAGTCACTAATATAGTCCACAATTGTCTTTTTAATCTCATTTCCTCATGTGGACTCTATACAGGATTCGCTGGGCTGTTCATTTTCACCCAAACATAAGTTGTCCCTTGCTATAGTGATTCTGTTAAGCATGCCAATCTCTCATCCTGGAAACACTCCAGATAGTCCCACTAAAAATAAAGTGAGTTGGTAGAAAAGCTGCTGAGAATATGCAGCTGCCAGCTGTAGCAAACCGTTCATAGATAAGCCTTGTTTAACTTGATGAACCGTTTCCTCCTCAAATATTAAAGAACAGGAAATGAAGAACATTGAACAAAACTAACGTGTCAGGATCCGTGCTGTGAATGAAGCAGAATCCTCATTCTCAAAAGACACCAAAGTTTAGAACCCAACAGGATCACTTAATTCTGCATCTCTCCACACTTGCTCCTCCTCCTCCTTCACTCATCCATTCATTCAGTAAACGTTTCCTGAGCAGTCGTCGGTCACACATGATTTATCAGGCCCAGTCTCGGCCACCTGGCATATTAGCCAACAGTTGTAAGTGTAATGGCTGAGGTAAGCAGGGCACTGGGAGCATGGAGGAGAGGAACGTAACCAGGTAGGGCTGAGAGGGAGGTTTCCTAGAGGAAGTCGCTCCTGAGTTTGGGCTTTAAAACTTTGAAGGAGGGAGCGTGGCAAAGAGTAGACAAAGAAGTGTCCACATTAGATTTCTCTCCTCAGCTATTTCATCTACAGCTGTGAATACTATTGCTTTCCATAAGCACCAGCCTTGCCCAAGAATGGAGGGAAATGTTATACGTAGAAGAGGTTGAGGTTCTCTTTTCTTGATTTTTCTTTTTACTAGGTTGTATGACTTGACAACAGAAAATGTATCTTGCTCTTTTGTGTATTAGTTTTTTGCCATAGGTAATAACTCCAACTTAAACATGTACCAGTGGGACAGTGAGATTTTGAAATTCATTCCCACAGTATTGCTAAATTGAGAACGAATCATTTCAAGAAAGAAAAAAAGAAAGAAAGCCAACTGTAAGTAGACTTAAAGGAAATGCCTAAGCGTGATGGCTTGAAGATGCAAACTAATGAATTGCTTTAAAATTACTGTTGTGCTATTAGCATCAGAAGTTAGATTGGAGATAGGAGACAGTTAAAAGTGTATACTTTAGAGCCAAACTTCCTAGGTTCAAACCCCAGCTCTGATAAATCCTAACTGGGTACACTAGGCGAGTTGTTGAATATGTCTGGGTCAGTGTCCTCATATCCAACCTGGGGAATAACAATAGTGCCCGTTTCACTGCGCCATTGTGAGAACTAAAGAAATTAATAGGAGGAAGCCGATTAAGTGTTTGATACAGATTTTGTATCATTATTGAATCAATGAGGAGCTTCCTCCAGTGGGGATTTTGTCAAATCCCATAGCAAGTTATGTTTTCTGGGTCCTCAAATGCTCTCAATGTGAAGAAGGAATGGAATGCAGTTATGGGATCACATCCAGTCTCTCTGGAAATTCCCCATGGCCCCTTACCGAGTTTATGTTGCAGTTGTACTTTTCTTTACAACAGGCGTGTTCATAGCCTGTCCAAGAGCTGAAGCAGTAAAGAAAGTATACTATATGTAACACATATATTATAATATACATATAGTATACTATAGTAGCAATCCACTCTTCTCCACATCATGTTCAATTCAAATACCCGCATTCATCTTTGCCAGTCTCTTCACTTACTCCTTGTCAGATAATATCCAGGGAGTTTCCTATATTTTATTAAGCCAGTGACTGCCCTGATTCAGTCATCGTTTTATGTGTGAGCATTACTTCCCTCCTGATTTCATGTCTACCTTTCTCCAGGCATAGATTCCTTCCCTTTCTAACTCTGATGTGATGAACATTAGACAGTGAATCAAAAGTACAGGACCTCGAATTTCTCGGGAAAATGATGAACAAATGAATAGAAGATAGGAGAATCCTGAGATAAGGTTGGTCCTGCTTATTTTGTTTTTCTTCCCATTTTCATATAGAGGAAGATACTTCATCATTTGACTATAAACAGTGCTCCTAACAGAGTCACACAGCCATTATCTAGAATGCAGGAAGATTCAGCTAACATCATTTATAAAAAAGGGAAATGTTGATGGCCAGCTCTGGGTTACAAAACACATCCCTGGATGTTCTACCTGATGATTCTAAGATCCCATAGAGGAAATTAAATGTTATAAAATGCCTTTAATCATGGAAGTTGTCAAAATTGTTCTTCACAGAATGCACAGCAGCATGGGCGTCGCTTAGGGAAAAAGAACACATAAAAGGTATAGTATGGGGTCAGAGCTCCGGTAGGACTTTTAGAGGTGATGTGTGTCTCTAGCACTGAACTGTTCTGAGAGAGAGAGAGAGAGAGAGAGAGAGAGAGAGAGAGAGAGAGAGAGAGAGAGATATTTTGTTTGGCCTGTCCTTCTACTGGAAAAAGGGGTTATATACACAAATCAAGGAAATTCTCAAAAGGATATTCTTTGCTTCAAATTTTGGCAGTCAGTCTGTCCTTGTTTGCTTCACCTGCTTTGCCAGGAGCTCATATTTTTGAGCGTCATCCTTGGTGGTCCATAGGGCACAGCTGGTGGGAGAATGGCGGTAAAATGGAATTGCCTGGTAATAAAGCCACTGGGAATGGGAGATTGTAAGGTCAGTGTTGGTGTGCCAAATTTGCCACTTGTGTGCCTTACACAGAGAACTGAGGTGATTAGGGGAATATGCCCTCCCAAATAACATGAAAGACTTCTAAAATTTAGGCAAGGGATAGTTGGAAAACCAGGAAAATAAATACTATAAATATCAATATCCTCCTATGAGTATATATGAGGTTAGACAATTAAGTTTGTGAACTCATCCTAGAAAAAGTGCTACACAACTCATTGCTGAATATCACTACAGTCACCTTCGAAGTACTGCCCTGGGGAAGCTATGCACTGATGACAGTGCCTAGTCCACCCTTCAAAGCAATTTTGGAATTATTTTTCTGGAATGGCCATCAGAGCTGTCATCGTATTATCTTTGATGTCCTGAGTGTCATCGAAATGCCTTCCTTTCAATATTTCCTCTATCTTCAGGTAAAGAAAGGAATCATTGGGGTCCAGATCAGGTGAGTAGGGAGGGTTTTCCAATACAGTTATTTGTTTACTGGCTAAAAACTCCCTCACAGACAGTGCCGTGTGAGCTGGTGTGTTGTTGTGATGCAAGAGCCATGAATTGTGGGTGAAAAGTTCAGGTTGTCTAACTTTTTCACGCAGCCTTTTCAGCACTTCCAAATAGTAAACTTGGTTAACTGTTTGTCCAGTAGGTACAAGTTCATAATGAATAATCCCTCTGATATCATAAAGGTTAGCAACATGGCTGCAACAAGTTTGTGAACTTAATTGTCAGATCTCGTATACAGTTTTATATCCTGCTTTTCTCTTTTAACACTTTATCATAAGAATTTCCCCTTATTATTAAGTATTCTTTGAAAATGTGCATTTTTAATGGCTGAATAGTGGCCATGATATGAAAAAGTTAAAATGTTCTTAATCATTTCTATTTGTGAAACACTTAAGCTGTTTCTCATTGAGGAGTATTAGTAATAAGACTTTGGAATATTGTCATATCAAAATCTTTGTCTCCATCTCTGACAGAATAAGTTCTAAAAAGTAAAATTATTAGGTCAGACTTTATATGCTTTCCTAAAATTACTTAATTATCACAATAAGCGTTACTGGCCAAAAAAAAAATGATACTGGAAAAAACATAACTGGCTCTTGATAAGCCTGCAATTCACCAGGCAGCAGCATAAATATTAGATGGAAATAGAGCAGCCAGCAAAGCTTAGCATGCCATGGGTAGCAGTCAATATGATTTGCAGAGGGGTCAAAGAGTATAGGCCATTCTGATGAGTCAGTTAAGTGTAAATAGATTGAGAGTTTTTGCTGCTTTAGGTTTATCACCCTGGCAAGTCCCCTAGTCCCTCTAAACCTGTCTGATCATTTGAAAATTGGGGGTGTTTACCACATTCATGGTTTGGAATACTTAATATTGTTAAGTTCAATGTCCTCCTTAAACTGATCAAAATATTTAATGTAATCCCAATGACAACCTAGGCCTGCATTTTTATAGAAATGGACAAGCCAATCTTAAAATTTATATGAAAAGGCAAAGGACAGAGTAGCCAAAGCAATCTTGAAAAAGAACAACGTTGGAGGCCTCGCGTTACCTTACCTCAAGATGCACCATAAAGCTTTGGTAATCAACTCAGTGTCATTTTGGCAGAAGGAGAGACAAATAGAAAAATGGGCCGGAATAGAGAGTCCAGAAATAGACCCATGCTTATGAGGTGGATTGTTTTGACAAAGGAACCAAAGAAATTCAAAGACAAAAGAAATGCTTTTCAACAGATGGTGCTGGAACAACTGGCTAGCCACATGAAAAAACAACAACAAAAAACTTGGATCCCTATTTCACTCCATACACAAAAATTGATTCTACATGGTACAAAGATCTATGAATAGACGTTTAACAACCTTGAAGTATAGTTTATAGGAGAAAGCATCTGCCCACAGGCTCAGCCCATCCCCTGTCCTTAACTGCATCAGGATTGACTTATTCTAGGCTAGGGCCTGGCCTTCGGTCCTTCCCCACACCTTATTAATATACTTACAGAGAAACCTAAATTCAAAGTCCAAAATCACCATGACTGTAAGGAGTACAATTACCTCAAACTCAAAAGAAGTACAGACATCTTGAAGCTGTTCCATCTAAAGTAAAAGTATTGAGGTAGATCAAGCATTTTATATAAACATACCATATTTTACCGTGTACAATGCACTCCCATGTATAATGCATACCCACGTTTTTGGCCCAAACTTCCAGGGGAAAAAAACTTTCATTTTAATTTTTTAATCAAATTTTTATTTGTTTACATTTAGGTACTTGTTTTTTGTATTATAAAGGAATTTTAGTATTTGGTTTTTAACATATTATGGTACAAGAAATTTTATGTAACAAATAATTACAAAACACAAGAACAGATACAAGGTATAACAAATTTTATGTACCAGTAACAAATTTACAATATTTTCACATCACAGAAGGGCAAGAACTCTTCATTGTTGCAAGTTTGTTGTAAGTTCAACAAAACTGATTACCATATTCCAGGGTATTATTTTGCATACAGATATTGTTACTGATTCATAGTTACACTTTTAACTCATAAGCATAAATAAAAGAATTAAAAACACATAGAGATACAAAATTAGTACTACCCACATATAATGTGCATCCTTATTTTTCCCTCACAAATTTGGGCAAAATGTGTGCTTTATACATGGCAAAATACGGTAATATTCTTAAAGATATAAAGCATGATATAAGCCATATGAAGGATAAGAAATCATTAAAATGACAATATATGAAGTATAATAGCTGAAAAAAATTACACAAAAGATGGAATAAAGAACAGGATAGAAACAGATAAAGAATGAATTAGTGAATTGGAAAATGAGACATGAAGGAAATCTCTCAGCAATCAGAAGGACGAAGAAATAGAAAATAGAAAAGCTAAGCATACTACTCCTTGGCCCTATTATAGTACCAACCCTTCCTCATTAAGAGAATTAGGGTCAATTATCCCGCCATTACTATGACTCCCTTCTCATCCACTGGCATGAAAGCCCAAAGCGGCCAGGTGGTAGACACAGATTCAAATTCATAGAGCCCTATCTTTGTCTGCTGGTGTAGACATATCCCTTCCTGGGAATTAGGGCCTGTAACTTACCAGAACCTGAAGTTATGGGGATAGAAAGAACAAATTCCACAAATTTGTTCACTGGGAGCAGTGGTATAGGGACCACTCCTACTTCCATACCTTGGTTCCCAGACATGTGCATTCCAACTAGTGGGGATATAGCACCATATATTGCCCTTTTTTTAGTGCATATTCTCCAAAATGGAGTATTAAACTCTAACCCTTAGGGTGTGTTCTTTGCTGCACCATACAACTAGACCAGCTGCATCTGGCCAGTGGAATACATGGTGAAACCAGTGAATCCTGCTATGGGGACAGAGTCCCAGAGAGCAGTTTCCAGTCTCTCGGCCTCACGTGGGAAGGTGCTGGCTCAGATAGTAGATGGCCATCAGCTGTGACTAGTTGGCCATCAGCTGTGACTAGTTAGCCATTAGTCACTTATATAACAGCCGTGGCTACGCTAGGGGGTTGGTTGGTTGGCAGAGAAGTGGATGGTGGATTGTGGATGATGTGGATCCTACTTCCTGTGTGTGTCTCGCCCTGTCACCAGCGAGACTGGGGTGCAGGAAGACCCCTTGTTGGGGTACTGGCAGATGTTTGCTCCCTGTGTCTCCAATCCAGCTGCCAGCAAGAATATGTGGTATGACTACCCTATCTATGGCTCCTGTGGTGTTCCTTTTTGTCCTCACCATATCCTGCGTTCTTGTGCAGGGAGTAGGACCACAGACCCCACAGGACACCCTGCGTGATACTTGATATCATTGTTATACCTCCTTTGCAATAAAATCAATCCCTTGTCTGAAAAAATGTTGTAGGATACCATATCGCTAGATTAGGCATTCCGATGCCTTTTGATAGAGATATTACAGTAGTACCTCGGTTTTTTAACGTCTCCATTGACGAACATTTCGGTTTACGAACGCCGTAAACCCAGAAGTAAGTGCTTCGGTTTTTGAACACGCCTCGGAAGTCGAGCATGTCATGCGGCTTCTGCTGAGTGTAAGATCCTGAGGCCTAGTTCTCAGCTCTTTTCGAATGTTTCAGAACTAGAACGGCCTTCTGGAATGGACTATGTTCAAAAACCGAGGTGCCACTGTAGATATAAATTTCAGTAAAGACAAATTACTGCTCTTTTCCTCAAGTGAGAGCTTACCATCAGTCCCTGATGCTGATTCAGGAGTGGCTAGATAAGCCTTGGTGAGCTGAATCCCACTCAATGAGGTGCCAGCACACTTCCATCTTTGCCACCATGAATGTTCATGGGCCCATTGCACTAGTAGTGAAATGACCGAGAAGAAGGGTTGGCTGACATTCGTAGGCTTAGTCATCCCATCCCCCAGATGGTTGAGATCCCGTTCTGTAAGAGGAGCTTGGTGGACAAGAGATGGAAAAATCTGCATGCGTGGTGCCCACACCCGTAGGTCCCACATGTCTCTTTCCCCCACGGCGTTGTCCTCACACTTCCAATCTTGGTCCTTCCAGGGCCCTGATAAATTAGCCAAGTCATTCACCATTATTCTGTTTCCATAATGAAAGCAACTTCTCCTTCTACACAAAATAGAACTATCAAGTGTGCTGCTCAAAGCTCTGCCCATCTTATATAGCGATCAGATAAGTGATGAAAAAGATTATGGGAGGAGACCTAAAAACCCCCCTAGACACTCTTTCAAAACACCACTGTTCCACTCTAAAGCCACTTCTTCACAGCAGTCATTAGTAGTGAAATTCCTTCAAAGAAAAGAACCCATGGCAGTTTAAGGGAAAGTGAGAATGCAGGGAGCACTTCTGTTAGCATTTAGGCATTGGGAAAATAATACCTCTCAAAAAAAAAAAAAAAATGGTTTAAATCCCTGAGAACTTGAAAAGGTATCAATTTAGTGTTTGGTTAATTACAACTTTGTATTGTTTGTGATGCTTTCCTGTACTTTTGTGTCATCTCGCTAATTCGCATTTTCATCCCTTTGGAGGCAGGAGTGTGTCTTCTGCCTCCCTGTGTTGAACTCCCCCAACACCCATCAGAGGGCTAGGATCACAGCAGCTACTCACATTAGTAGTTTTAAATTGACTGATTGATCCAGACTTATGCCATCCTGGGGCTCTTTTGTTTTCAATTCTGCCATGATTACTTTGCCATGATCACTGATGCCCATGCTTCCTCCTATAAACTAGCCATCAAGGTTTTCACCCCTCCTCACAGATCTTTCTACCTCTTATTTCAATACGAGTGGCCATCCTTAACCCCATGTCACTTCAGTTCTAAGGATGGCCCTTCTCTGGATGACCATGCCAGTCCCATTTGCCCACCTCTCGCAGTGTCTGTGTGTTGGCTGTTGAAAGAAGGATTGTGAGAGCTCCCCGTCTCTGCATCACCTGATAAGGGAACTGAGTTATTCAACTGCTGGCAAAATACCAAATCCTCCTGTGATGGATGCAGTACTGGGCTCAGGCACTCTGCCTCTGTGCTCTCCACCCCTCAGACGCACGCCATTGAGGACCTCCAGGCTGAGGAGCACATCCAGAATCTCCAGCTCTGGTATGAAATCCACAGACCCCTTGTCAGAAAATACATGAGCTCGGTTCCTACAGAGCTAAGTTCTGGTCTGTCTGAAGATCGAATCTGTCCCCAGAATGTCTCTCTTATAGCTACACTTTGGGATCTTTGTGAACTGAATTAACAGCCTGGTTCTTCCACATAGTAGTTGTGTGATCATAAATGAGTGACTTATTCTCTCTGAGATCTCCTTTCCTGAGCTGGCATAGGAAGAGACCCATTTGTATTGCACCAGGCTGTGTGCTGCTTGGCACAGTACCTGGTATCTGGTTGCTGCTAAATAATAAGCGTTGTTAGTATAATTATACTAATATTGTTACTTACTCTGTTTCATGCCCACTTCCCCTCCAATGCAGGTGACCCTTGTTCTAGCTTTATAATTGTCCTTTTGGAACTATCTCTTCTACACTCCTTCTACTCCTGCATACACTGCCTAGTGATTTGTTCTATTTTTCAGTGAAACTGCAGTACCCATTCTGGAAAGGTTTAAAATGCCCTTCCTACTCTTCCCCTTGCTTTGCAGACTATAACCTTTTCTATTAATAAAAACGTACAAACAAACTTGCAGCATATGACAATGAGGTGACCTCCACAAAGGACTGGAAAGTATACATGCATTTATACTGATATGCCTATTTCTTCTGATTCACAAGGCTAAGATTTGATGACAGGTTCATATTCTAAAACTGGGTGGCACTGAAAACACAGGACATGACAACATGTGCCACACAATGTACTAGGAATAGACCAACACATGTCCAAAAACAAGAAAAGAAAAGCATACCAATTCAATGTGCACTACATAAAAAGCCAAAGTTCTTTATATTTTTCAGTAAAAAAGTCAAAAGAATGGGTGAGCCTGGGCTGTGGCATGAGAACTGGCGATTCCTGCCAAATGAGTTGAAGTAATGTGAACATCAAAATCAATTAAACATTGACCTTACTTAAATGTCAACGTGCTGGACCACTATGCCACCTGGCACCACTGGTGATTCAAAATGATCTCCACTGCTCTAGTCACAACGTGCCCTTCCTCAAAAATCTTCAACTGCCCATCCCACCACTGCCCACATAGACGACTACAAATGCCCAGCCCAGTTTTTGATGCCCTCCACTATGTCTCTATTCGCTACTCCCAACTAGATCTTGGACTTTCTCACCCCATGCTTTCACTGACAGTTATCTCACTCAGTTCCATCTACTCTGTTGAAATCCCACCCATCTTTTAAGGCCTTGCTTAAATACTAGCCTTTCCACGATCCACTCTCTATGCCTACTACTGCCGTGAAATCCCAATGTCTTCTTCAGTCAGAGCTAATTTCTCAGTCCGATGTTTTTCTGTATCACTTTCGTTTGTTTCTCTCATGTGGGAAGTATATTTTGTCCTGAATTCAAATGTTTAGCTATACAAGGTCAGACAATTAAGTTTGTGAATTCATCCTAGAAAAAGTGCTACATACTGAGGCTCATAGCAAGGTGTGGGGGGATGAAGTCCTTTGTGGAATCAGACAGCAGGTGACAACAGGTGTGGATGAATAAAGATGAAAGTGACTTAAAGAATGGCAAAGCTCTCAAGGATTTTACATCAGAACATTCACGAGATGTTGACTTTTTGACGAATTTCAACATTTCATATGAAGTTTTTAGACCAAAGTCTATTTTAAAAAAATTAAGGAAAAACTTGGAGTGCCTTTGAAGGCAAGTGTCCTCTTTGTCATCTATAACCTTGTAGCTCCCTTCGGTGATCCGCTGCTTAATGACTGTCAAAGAACAGAGCTAAGTTTAAGCTACTTATAACAGATGTTGGCTTTGGATTTGTTCCTTTTGCTTCCTTTTTCTGTTTTCACTTTCCTCTAGGGTACCCAGTCTACTTAGTCACCTCTCAAAACAAAATGCCCAACCGACTGAAAATGCCCAACCATCTTTCTCCCCAACAAATTCTGCTACTCTGAGTGAATCATATAGACTAAGTCACACACACATGTGAGTAAAAGGCTAATGGAGGTGGATCTGGCATCACTCTGGAAGAAACACCTTAAGGTAAAGAGATGAATTTCCAATTATGAAATTGCAGCCATCCAGGAATGGAGTGAGGAATACCCACCCATCATTTTCCCCAGCCTCCATGTCAAGAAAGCCGCAAAGACATAAAGCAATTGCTACCTGCTTGGCTCATGCATAAAGTGTAATATTTACCAAAGAATCCAGTGCACCCTCGCAACATAATAGTTGCAAAGGATGTTTAGATTTACATTTATAGTGGGACATGTGTCTTTTTGATCTGGGAGTAGGACAATATATTTTTTAAGGTCCTCCCACTCTTCTGGCAAATTTTCAGAATTACAATACTCATGATAAGCAAATACTTTTCAACATAAATGGTGACGTTAAACTAAGTACTTTGAAGCTTCTAAGGGATATATGTTCTTTACTAAGAACTGAGAATGTGGTTTTGGCCCAGTGTTTCCACCCCGTACACCACAAATGCGTGTGCAGTTTTGTTCTTGTCTTCTTCTGAGAATATGTCTTTCAAAGTAGGCCTTGAACCAGACACCAAAAGACAACTGTCCCTTCTGCCTCCACTAGCACATCCTAGACTGATCTAGTTAGTCAACAAACGGCACTCAGCTCTAGCTTAGAAAGTAATTGTTTCTCTGCTATGTAGTTTCCAGACTTCACTTACAAGGTGAAAGAGCATGAAAACCAGCAGAGCAGGGGCCCCAAGGGTCTGTCCTGCAGACCAAACGAATATGCTCTGCTATACACAGAAAATTGATTAGTAGAGGTCAAACACTGCTAGGCTTCATTCATGAACTTTGGGGAGAAATGATCACACAGTAGGGCTTATATTTTGTTGCTGTTGTTAATTGAGATATATAATTTACAAATGGTAAATTTAAATATTTTCAGGTGTATAGTTGTCTACGTTTGACAAACGTACACGGTCATGTAATCACCATCACAATCAAAATTCCCTCACCTCAGAAAGTTCTTTGTGCCCCATTGTAGCCAATCTCCTCCCTTCCACCCCAGCCCTTGGAAACCATCAACTGATTTCTGTCCCACCATTCTGCCTTTTCTAGGATGTCATGCAAATGGCATCATACAATATGTAGCCATTTTTATCTGGCTGCTCTCACTTAGCAAAATGCTTCTGAGACGCGTCCAGGTCGTTGCCTGTAGCAGTACTCAGTTCCTTCTTATTGCTGTATAGTGTTCCATTTATGGATAGACCACAATTTATCTATTCACAGTCGCAGGACATTTGGGTTGTTTTTAGCTTTTAATGAGTATGAATAACACTGCTACTAAAATTTGCTTAGACGTTTTTGAAAGGATATCTTCTTCATTTCTCTTGGCTAAATACCTAGGAGTGGAATTTCTGGGTTGTATGGTAAATGCATATTTAGCTTTATCAGAAACTTTCAGACTGTCTTCCAAAGTGGCTATTCCATTCCCACCAGTAATGCATGATAGTTGCTGTTGCTATACATTCTTGTCAGCACTAGATGTTCTCGGTTCCCTTGATTTGAGCCATTTGAGTAATAATTAATGAACGTTGGGTCTAGGCTGGGCTATAAAATGAAAGCTTCTGCTGGCTACGTGTACTGAATTGAATATAATAGTGTCCTTCTAACATGCACATTCACCTGGAACCTCAGAATGTGACCGTATTTGGAAATAGGATCTTTGCTGATGATTTAGGTAAATTTAGATGAGGTCTTACTGGATGAAAGTGGACCTTAATTCCAGTGACTGATAGAAGGCTCCGTGAAGACACAGAGACAGAGAGGAGAACATGTGACGATGGAGGCAATGATTAGAGCTATGATACAATAAGCCAAGGAACAACAGAAGCTACCAGAAGCTAGAAGAGACGGGAAGGATTCTTCCTTAGAGCCTCTGGAGGGAATGTGGCCCTGCCAACACTGGCTTCTCTCACTTAGCAAAATGCTTTTGATTACACAACTGTGTACGTTTGTCAAACGTAGAGAACTATATACCGGAAAATATTTAAATTTACCATTTGTAAATTATATACCTCAATTAACAATAGCAACAAAAAAATAAGCCCTGCTGTGTGATCATGTCGCCCCAAAGTTCATCAGTTAGGCCTAGTGGTGTTTGACTTCTACTAGTCAATTTTCTGTGTATAGCACAGCATATTCGTTCAGTCTGCAGAACAGACCCTTGGGGCCCCTGCTCTGCTGGTTGTCATGCTCTTTCACCTTGTAAAGTGAAGTCTGGAATCTTGATTTTAGATTTCTAGCCTCCAAAACTATAAGAGAATCAACTTCTCTTGTTGTACAAGTAAGTTACCCAGTTTGTGGTAGTTTGTTATAGTAGCCCTAGGAAAATAATACACTCTGAATACAATTTACAAAATATAATAATACAAAGAAGTTTATAAGGTTATATTTGACTTATATAAAGCTTTCAGAGGATAAAAGTATAATTGTGTGAAAATATAGTTCTAATTAGTACCAATATTTCATTAGAAGCCTAAATTACTAATAGACATAAACATACTTGGACTAAGTCTTTGAATAATCTATAATTTACCTTTGTTCTCATTGGGCTGAACTTCTGCTAATGAGTCCAAATTAGTGAAGACGTACTATTTATCAAGAATTAAGGTCAGTCCAGTACCAGAGTCCCATTGGTTCCTCACCCATGGCTTTTGAATATGTGAGACCCACATTTTGCAGAATGTTCTATAAAGGATGAAGAAATAGACTTTCTTTTAATTTAGTCATTTGTGCAACCTTATAGATTTTTAAAATTGCAAAATCATGTGTTCATTTTTCCTACCATGAGGTATAGACCAGTTTTGAAAACAAAACTTCTGTGGCAGAGCCAGTCTTGGCTTTTTCATAAAGAATAGATCATATTTCAGTCTCAGCACAAACTGCATCCAACTCCTCAAGAAGAAAATAATCCAGTCTTCAAACTCCTAGCAGATTTCCTTAAGGAGGCAGAGGGAATCCCATCTCCACCCCAAAATCCATGAAAAAAGTTGATACTTCTGTCACTCCATTATTCATAAAAATATTACTAGCTCAATGATAACTATATTAATTCAATAATATAAAATAAAGGAATAGCTACAGTCAATATCAGGTTGTGCCTTCTACCTCCATAATTTTGCTGAGTCGTTACTGCAGTTGGACAGAATTGAGGCAACAGAGCTGGCAGGAGGGCTGTCACAGATGTGTAAGCAGGATTCCATGCTTTTACAATCATTCCTCTGTCTATACAATTTAAGCGCCATTTTCTTCCCATTTAATAAGCTTCCCAGTTGAACACTAGATATCATTATATGGAGATCTGGGAAGTGTGTCTGGCACTTACTGAGGCATTCATGAGTCGTTTTCCCAGTTTGTGCTGTGGTTAACAGCTGTACCATGCCTAGTTCACAGAGGTAGCTGGAAAATACAATTGTGCCTTCCATAAAGGCAGGGTGTCATCTGAACAAAGTCCAGCAATGTTCAATGACCCACATAAATGGCCCGTTTTCTCCTACCTCTGCTCTCTAATCAGCATAAGCTGTTCTTTGAGTGTTTGGGGAGAACACAGGATTGGCATATTTTGGGGGAACAAGGACTTATAATATTAGACTACCCGTTCCAAGTTTGGGCAATTTCAAAGGACAGGGCTTTGGAGACTTGGAACATCCTGTACAATTGCACTGTCACCGGGTCTGGCTAAACACAGAAACCAGTCTCCCTTTTAATCCCCATCCCACATGTAGAAAACCATAAATTCAAGTTACTACAAATAAAAGGCCCCCAGATAGTGCCCCTATGCCCTTTGGGATGATATGACACAATCAGAAGGGAACAATTGGGGTAGGGACTGTCCCCTCTATGAGAAATTGAGAGAGAGGAAATACCATGACCAAAATGTTTGTCTTGTTTAATTAAATATCAACAGGAATGTCTATGCATTTTACAGCTCCAGTATACCAGACGGAATATAAACTCCAGACCAAGCCAAAGCCACTGGTTTTAGACTCTGTTTTATGGGCTAATTATATGTTAAAACTCGTGACAATCAAGCAGATATCACTGCCTATTGCAGAGTGGTCAGAATTAGTCCCAAGAATTGTGTAGGTGTACAAAATCTTTCAGGGGAGCTCCAAATCACTACTATAATATGTGGTAATTATAGTCGACATCAAATTGGCAAACTGCACCCCCCACCACACTCCCGCCAACCTAAAAATACCATTGATTACAAAAATACTTGAAAAAATTAATTCTGTACAGTAAGGGAACAGAAGAAACAAGGCCAAAGAAGACTTTCTGAAAGAGAAATCAGACCTAAAGTTCAAAGCATTGCAACATAGTATTTGGAAACAAAGCTAGAAGCAAAGTCTGCAGCCTAGATGCAACTATCAGAGTAGCTGGTCAGCCTCTCTCCCTGTGCAAATTAACGTAACCCTGAACCTGACTTGGTTTAATGTATTTATTTACTCTCATGTGCCGCACTATTGCAGATCCCTGAGACCGTACATTGCAAAGACCTGGACAATAAACCTTGGGATTGTGAGCTGACTAAATGAAGTATTTTAAAATTATTTTTTTGTGTGAGGTAAAGCAGGTACCAACACCAACTAATAAAGAAAAAGAATTAAAGAAAATTTCATCGTCGTATCGACATCCTGCGGTGTTCCTCAGAACAAAGTCACCAATGTGTGATAAGAAACAACACAAACAAAAAACCTGAGAGATCAGGGAATAAAAGTAGCTTTTAACAAAAACAGTGAGTGTGAGAGCACACAGAACACTGGGATAGCGTGTTATAATCTCTCTGCGTCTCGGACTTCAGCACCGCCCGCCTAGAAAAGGCACGCTGCGGAAAGGTTTGGTGACTAGGCAGGGAGAGGAGATTCGCGAGCACCAAGCATCAGGTGTCTTTGACTCCTTTCCACTCCTGCCGCCCTGCTGGGTCCGCGCCGGCCCTTTGCTCACGTGGGCTGCGGCCCCCTCCATCCTCCAAACCCAGGCAGCGGCCGCCCCGCTTCCCCTGATTGACGGGCGGTGCAGCGACTCCCAGGAGCACGCCATTAGTAACAATCTCTACTGTAGCCAATAAGAGCCCAGAGGCGGGGCCTGCGGTGGGGAGGCGATGCTGGTCAGGTGCTCTGCGCCGAGGTTGCGTGCAGGTGAGCGGCTGCGGGTTCAAGGGGCGCCGGTTGCTCTCGCCAGCTCCCCGCTATAGCCCCTGGTTTGCGGAGGGATCCCCCTCCAGATTCTCCTTCCCATTGCCCCAATCCAGTGCGGTCTGACCGGATTGCTGCGAAGGTAAGAGTCCAGGGGAGTGGGCGACTTGCCTCCAGCGGACCCACACGCCTCCTATGGGCTCCCGCAAACTACCCCCCAGTTCCACTGCGCGCGCCTACACACACACACACACACACACACACACACACACACACACACACACACACACTCCACGTTGAGGCCTCTACCGATCTCGGTGGGCGTACCCTAGCCTCGAACCTTCCTTGAGCTGGGTTGGAATGCCTGTGGAGAAGATGGGATGATGCATCACCCTTTTCTGACGTCTGTTCGCACTACACACACACACACACCTACTCCTCCCCCACTTTCCCTCTTCTTCGCGTTTCTTGTCGCCTCTTCCCTCCAGATGTCCAAGGCTGTCTGGGGGGGAAGGATTGGAGGAGGAATTGGGGAGCAGCCCACTGAATTTTGGACCCAGAGCTAGGGATTCCGCAGCATTTTTTTGTGTATGAAAAAGAAAAATGCATCCTTCCCCCATCTCTCTGTTTATTGCTTTATGACATCGATGTGATGATGTTGGTTCTGCTTAGCAAACATTCCTAAGCTTTAGACAACACTTAGCCTTTGTTTGTTTTCCTTTGTCCCAGGAAATCAGTTCTTACCACTGTACCTGAATGAATGTACTTAGAGGAAAATCAGGTGTTCCACGTAGTTGATTTTTTTTTTTTTTTTTTAGCCTTAAATTATATTTGTTTCATATTAGCCTTCCTTTTGTTAGGAAGGTGAAGGAGATGGGACAAAGAGGGAGGAACCACCATGCTCATCCACATAAGTTAACAAATATATTTGCAGTTCCCTATTGGAACTGATGTTTAGTGTTCCTTCCAGAATTGGAAGCATTATTGCCATGTGAGAAATCGTTTTTAAATTTAAATTTGAACTATTGTCTGGAGACCAGTAGCTAAAACAATTTCTGTTTAAGTAATGTTCTATGTGTGGTCAAATCATGATTTAAAAACAAACAAAACCTAATTATTGCATCATCTGAAAGCAAAGCAAGCATGCCAAGCAGTTTTTATTTACTTATAGCTATAATATAGCAAGGCAAGGGGGTCTATTTTTGAGGTTTAAAAATGTCCTCAGCATCTTCAAATGAGGAAGATATCAAAAGCTGAATTCCTGAGATTTCTTGGCACAAAGTATGGTTAGTTCCAAGTTTGGGTGGGCTTATACATACCTTCATGCAAGAATGGACAAGAAAAGGCGAAAACAAAAGACCCTTGCTAGATTTGCAAGCTCAATGAGAACTGAAAACATTTACATATGTATTTATCCATGTTGCCTTTCATTAGCTTCTTGAATAGAATAAAAACTTTTTCGAAATATATGCAGATAAAAAAAAAAAAGAAGAAACGGTAACCTTGTTCCAAAGAGATTATTTAACCTGGGAAATGTCTTTTCTCCATATATCACTGATAAGATTAAATGTTACCAATTTTGACATTAAGAAGGTCAACATCAACTTCCAAAATTATGTTTCTCTTTCTTCTTAGTTCAGAATCTAATTGTTTAGAGAAGGTGCTCTAAACAATTAGATTCCATTTATTATTAATCAAATCCCATGATTTGATTAATAATAAATGGATGAAGATCACTTCAAGAAACCAAGTTCCTGTTTTCTCCTCTCTAGTAACATCTCTAACCATATTTCTAACCATAATGAACCAAACATAAGCCTTGGCTTTGAAAAATAGAGGTATATATATCATATATCATATATGTGTGTATATATATATATACATATATATATACATATATATATACATATACATATATATATATATATATATATATATATATATATATATATATAGGCATTATTATTGGATTTGCTAATAGTACTTCCTTGTTGCTAGGTTCCTATAGTTGGTTTAACCACAAATATGTTCGCAGGTATTTGACTGTCAGAAGTCTGGGTCAACCTAAACTTTTTTTCTGAAATGTCGTATGTCAATTATGTTTTTTAAATGCTATTTGGGAACTTATTTAAATAATTCCTTTAAGGAATATTTTGACTTTTGATAAATTCTTGGAAAGTAAAACAGTTTCTAATGCAACTAAACTTCTTAGCTTTGTTATACAGGTAGCCAGCCCCAGGTCTGTTGTTTAAGATGAAGTTCTACATCATAATCCTTCCAGGCTGTGATTTATGGTATAATTGGGATTACTAAGCACCATCACTTTCAGTTTTGGGTAAAGTATATGAAGCAAAATTAGTGCTATTAACTTCTCTATGTTTTTTATACAGATCATCTTACACTAAACTGATCAAGTACTTTGAAAATGACTTCGAAACTTCTCTGGGTGGCTTTCATACTTGCTGCATTAACACTGTCAATTACATTTTCTCTCCAACCAGACCAGCAAAAGGTTCTTCTACTTTCATTTGATGGATTCCGTTGGGATTACTTATATAGAGTTCCAACACCCCATTTTCATTATGTTATGGAATATGGTGTTCATGTGAAACAAGTTACTAATATTTTTATTACGAAGACTTACCCTAACCATTATACTTTGGTAACCGGCCTCTTTGCAGAGAATCATGGGATTGTTGCAAATGACATGTTTGATCCTATTCTGAACAAATCTTTCTCCTTGGATAACATGAATATTTATGATTCTGAGTTTTGGGAAGAAGCAACTCCAATATGGATCACAAATCAGAGGGCAGGACATACTAGTGGTGCAGCCATGTGGCCCGGAACGGATGTAAAAATACATAAGAGCTTTCCTACTCACTACATGCTTTACAATGAGTCCGTTTCATTTGAAGACAGAGTTGCCAAAATTATTGAATGGTTCACATCAGAAGAGCCCATAAATCTTGGCCTTCTCTATTGGGAAGACCCTGATGACATGGGCCACCATTTGGGACCTGACAGTCCGCTCATGGGGCCTGTCATTTCAGATATTGACAACAAGTTAGGATATCTTATACAAATGCTGAAAAAGGCAAAGCTGTGGGACACTCTGAACCTTATTATCACAAGCGATCATGGAATGACCCAGTGTTCTGAGGAAAGGGTGATAGAACTTGACCAGTATCTGGATAAAGACCACTATGTCCTGATTGACCGATCTCCAGTAGCAGCCATCTTGCCAAAAGAAGGTAAGTCTGACGGAGCAGTGGTCAGAGACTTGGTCTGCACATGCCCAGTTTGACTCTGTGGGGAAATTTTGATTCTGTGCCTTTGAAGTATGCTTGCCTGTGTCATGGTAGTATTCTGGAATTTAACCCTTAGACTCTGAAAAAACAAACAAACTCTTTTTGTTGTTGTTGTTGTTGCTGAATTGAATTTGGTTTGTTCTTGGTGAACAAGGAACCAGACATCACACCAAGAGTTGTTGCCACGCAAAGCGAAATTTATTTGCAGTAAATAAAGAACCCGCAAGGAATAATTTCCAAAGCCGTGGCTCCCAGAACTAGGGAGCCTCTATGTTTTTACCCATCAAATTAATGCATATTCATGATGGAAATTTTTGTCATAGCCTGTAAGGAGTGGTGTCGGCTTGGCACGTAGCAGTTCATGCGTCACATATTCAGAAAATGGTGCCCAAACTCTTCCCATAGGTGGGGATTTTACTATTATAATGAGCTCTTGGTCACCTTAAGTTCGTAATAGATGCCTGAACCAGATTGAACTGGTTCTTTTCTGGCCTCCTTTGGTGGTGTCTGCAAGTGCTTCTCTGGAGGCCCCACCTACTCCCTGAAAAATAGGCTAACAGAATATTTTGTTATTTCCTCAAACCAACCTGACGATATCACTTGGAGTACACTTTTTCACTTTTTCCTAGACTATTGCAATTGACGCTCTCTATGTATTTATGAGAGTTGGATTTAACCATTTTGGAATCATCGAATATACGTACAAAATTTGCGTGCAATTCTAGTGATTTCTGGGCCCAAAAGCCTTCTATAGATCCTCAGTTAGGACCTGCTGAATAGGAAGGCAGTGGAGTGTAGGAAGGAGGACGCTTGGGTTAACCTAAGATTCCTTTTTCTTCTCTATGAGTAGGGGAAGTGCTAACAATACCTTGAACTATTTTTAAACCTCTCCTCTAAGCCTCATACCATCCAGGTCACCTACATGTTTCATCTCCAGATCACAATGTCAGTGCAGAGCAAGACTCAGGCCTGCTCTTCTGACTTCTATTTTTCTCACCTCCAAGGGTTCGTCTAGGTATCAAAGGAGAGAGCAGATTCTGAAAAGCGGAATACCTCTCAGCTGAGAGTCCTATCCCTCACAGCAGGGTAGATTAAAAGGATCATAGGAAACAGTGAATGTTGAAATACACATGTGTGCCTACACACAAACTTTTCAACAAATTCAATATAAAATAGCAGGTGTTGTGTTGTTGTCTAAGACAATCACATTAACCCTTCAATTTTCCGTACAAAATTGGTACGGTGTTGCCTTGTTGGGGTGTGGGAGGCAGGGAGGAACCCCCACCAAATGGGTTTGAAAGCAAGAAAAGGAGTGAAGACAGTGTGAGGTTTACTGCATATGAAGTTACAGGGAGACTTTTGCAACACCTCCTGCGTGTTAAAGTACGTTTCCATTTTACAGTATGCTTTCCACCTCCAGTCTGCCCTTTCCCAACCCTCACCTTCCAATTACCATATTTTCTTATCTAGAGATTCTCTGTCTCTGCAAAGTCACTATGTAACTTTGTTTTTCTTTTGGGTATTGCAGTGCCCTAAACATCTTACTTAGCACCACTAATTAGTGTGTGTGTGTAAGTTATTAAAACATCTCAAATTAGAGATTTCTGGTTGTAAAAAAAATGTTCTCTTAATTCCATGAGGTGAATTTACTTACAACAGAAGATTCATTATTTCTCAGTTTCCCCCCTCCAGCTTGTTCCCTGTAAGAGGTTGGGAGTTGTAAAGTGCCTGGCTGTACTCTGTTCGGTGCGGCTTGCTGGCTTTTTCCCTCAGTGGGGTGTCAGCATTGACTGACTTCTGTTGCCAATAGTTTCTTTGATTGCAGCAGTGAGTGTCTTCCACGTGCCTCTCCTCTACTTTCTCTTTTAGGTAAATTTGATGAAATCTATGAAGCACTAGCTCATGCTCATCCTAATCTTACTGTTTATAAAAAAGAAGAGATTCCAGAAAGATGGCGTTACAGATACAATAATCGGATTCAACCAATTATAGCAGTGGCTGACGAAGGGTGGTATATTGTACAGAATAAGTCAGATGACTTTCTGTGTGAGTATGTTACAGTATTTCCTCTCATTCTGCATCATTGCTTGCTAAAGTGGACACTGTGGATAATGCAGCAATTTATTTACCGATTAAATAACTCACTACTGTCATACGTTAATAGCAAAATTAAGATCCTTGGGGCTTTAAAAAGAATTAATCTCTTAGAAGTGAAACATTTACTTTTCTGAAGCCATCAGACAAAAAATATGCAGTGACCTATACTGCTCATTATAACCATTATGTTCCTGAGAAAAACGTAACTGAAATTTATAAATTGAATTATTTTCTGTATCTGTTTTATATTCTGATTTCATAAGAATTTAATCTCTATTTTTATTTGCCATTGTTTTCTAGTTTTTTGTGTGGGGCCTTCTGGCTCTACCAGCTTTGCATTATACCTTGGAAACATTTCTAAAAAGCAGTGGCTATGTCATAGAAAATAATATATCAAGACGTGTTTTCCTAGTGCCTAGTGATATAATTTTGGAGAAGATAATGGAATTTCCATTTAAAATTCAAACATGCAGAATAAGGTGCTCACTGCCATCCTTAATGTGTAATTTTCTCTTCTTATGTAGCTTTTAACAAGTTAGGCAAATGGAAAAGTCGTCCACAGGATTTTACTCATCTTTATTGTGTCTGTTATTTGCATATTTGCTCCCAAACTCCCTGCCCTTTCCATACTCTGCTTTGTGTCACCAGTGACTGATCCCTACAGACTAAATTCCCCAGACTCCTTTGCAAACTGATTTCTGGTTAGGTTTGACCCTAGCTGGAGTGTGGAAGCCAGGAGGAAGGGAGAAGCCAGGGTATTTGTCCCCTTCTCTCTCTCTCTCTCTCTCTCTCTCTCTCTCTCTCTCTCTCTCTCTCTCTCTCTCTCTCCCCCTCTCCCCCTGTCCCCCCCTCCCCCCCCTCTCTGCCTCAATCTGTGTCTCTAACAATGGCTTCATTTCCTCTGTGATCCCAACTCCATTTGAACTACGTCTTTCTTTTTTTTTTAAGGAGGGCACAACTCACAGTGGCCCATGCAGGGATTGAACCGGCAACCTTGGTGTTATTATCACCACATTCTGACCAACTGAGCTAACCAGCCACCCCGGGACTACATCTTTCTCTATGGCCTCAGCTCCTACTAAGTAGCCCTGTCTTTGGGCTTGATAACACCACTCTTCCATCTGTCCCTCCAGCCCTAGGGGCTGTAGAAGGTTTCCACTGTTCCTAAACACTGAATAACCTCACCATCCTATCTCTGCTTCTCAGTGTTTCAACCCCTTTATAACTAGTCCTACATTAAATTCCCTCTGTTGGACTACCTGGCATGGCTTTCCTGGTTGATTTAGGTAATAACATGTACTACTGATCAGTTCAGTGGATTTTGTTTCTACCCCGTTTCTTGAATGTTGAAGGAACCACATTGTGTCAAACTATCTAGAAATGCTTTTTTTGGGCATTGGTCCTTGATATATAGAAAAGATGTATAAAAATGTCCCTTTAGGTAGAATTGGGCTCCTATCATGTTTATTGAGGAAAAGAAAAGCCGTTGCCTGACAATGGTACTTGTAATGTATACATGAGTCATAGTGACAGATTATGTGTCATTGTATAATTTGTACAGGTACACGGTTTCAGGTTTTTAAAACTGGTTCTACATACAGATACCGATCTGTAAAACAATAGTTAATCACACCTGGGGAACTGTTTTAAGAAGGCCTTGCAAAATAATTTCTTTGGCCGTGAGAATAATTGCTACCTTTATATGTTCAAATTTTCATGTATTGTGTTATGTTAGTCGGATTGCTCAAAATTTTACAGTTAACATGATTTTAAGGGCTCTCTTGAAATTTGGTTTGGTGAACTACAATTATGCAATAGATTGGTCACACCTATTTTTGATAGGAAACCTTAATGTTCCCATTTATATTACATTATGATCATTTATTTAAGAAAATATTGACCACCATAGTCTTCCTCGTCCTGAGTTCCACAAGAGATTAAGCCCTGATGTCCAAAGGCAGTGGTTCTCAAAGTGTGTTCCCTGGACCAACAGCATTCAAATCATGTGGGAACTTGTTAGAAATGTAAATTCTTTAGCCCAACCCAAACCTACTGAATTAGAAACTGTGAGGGCAGAGCCCAGCAATCTGTGTTTTTTGCATGCCCCACCCCCACCCCCAAGGAGTCTCAGACACATTGAACTTTGAGAACCATTGCCCTTAGGCATCCATTATTAAATGTTGTCTGCTGGATAAGCATTTATGGTAGGTGCTATCACCAAAAACAAAGTCCCTACTCATGGGAAAGGTTTTCATTTCATAAGTCAATGAGTTCATTTCAAACCTGATTTTCTAGTAATAAGTTTGATATGAGAGAATTATCTTTGCCTTCATGACTAAGAGTCTAAATCCCAACTTCTTCTAGAAATGAACATAAACACCATCCAATCAATTACAAATTATATAATGGCATCTTTCCCAATGTTAATGTTATCAGTTAATTAAAGAGACTAGCACAGTACTCTGTCAGATCATTACAAGAGTTCATAAATCCAGCATTATTTTTACTTGAATAAACTCAAAAGAATCACGGCATTTAGAAAGACTTCTTTAGATATGTTTGGCCAGGCAGATTTGGAATTACTTTGAGGAGCTGACTAGCGGTCAGTTCATGACTTTCCGAGAAATTGATTTAAGATTTTTTTTTTTAATGTTGTGTTTCCATTGCATATTTCCCTGTAGTAATGTAGGTACTAGAGACTGATTGGTTAGCGTTGTCCTCGCCACCTTTAAAATAAAGCCTGTCAATTTTCGTAGGCTGCCATCTTGTCAGCAGTAGCTCCTTCACTTTTGCACCTCAAGCTCCCTGCCCTTTCCATGCTCTGCTTTGTGTCACCAGTGACTGACCCCTACAGATTAAAATCCCCAGACTCCTTTGCAAACTGACTTCTGGTTAGGTACTATCCTAGGAACACATGCCTTTGAAACGCAGCTTTAATAATGCAGGAGTTTTCATCCTTTGATTTTGTATCACTGGATGTGTCCGGAGACTCCTCAAGTTTTCTGTTTATTTGTACCCATGCTAAAGCACACGATGCTAAGTTGGATACTCATCTGAACCACCAAAGTCAAGATTTTCCTGGCAAGTCCTGACCTTTATTTTTCAGTAGTGGATTGGAGCTATAACTAGAGGTTTCATTTTTGTGATGTCTTTTGTTTTTCTTTATTGTTTTTCCCCTTCGGTTAGTAATTATGAGTTTACTGTCTTAACAAGAAGAGCACTTTTATCTATAGAGCAATACTTGGAACATAGTAGGCACCTAACAAGTATTTGCTGAGTACTAGTTTACCTGCCACCAAAAAAAATAAATAAAAGTTTTATTTTCCCCTGACTTGGCTCAACTTTGCTCTTTACCCTTCCTTCCCCTAAGGTAGTGTTGGCCTTTGAGAAAGATCTGTGATCATTTGACCTCTCACTTCCTGAAGTAAATTGTGATGTTGATAACAGTAAAGGTTGTTGGTACAAGATTATTTTCTGTTAAAAGTCAAATTGGATAAAATTTGCATTTAACTTGTTCAGACTTTGACAATACAACAGTTATTGCCATTTTAATGCCTTCTGGTTGGTTAACTTATTCATGCATTTTATCTTTTACAGTAGGCAACCATGGGTATGATAATGCATTAGCAGAAATGCATCCAATATTTTTAGCCCACGGTCCTGCCTTCAAAAAGAATTTCACAAAAGAAGCCATGAACTCCACAGATCTGTACCCACTGATCTGCCACCTGCTCAATATTACTGCCATGCCACATAACGGATCACTCAGGAATGTCCAGGGTCTGCTCAGTTCAACGGCTCCAAGAGCGATTCCTTACACGCAGAGCGCTACCCGCCTCCATGGTAGTGCCAAACCAAGAGAAAATGAGGAAGAGGAGTCGTATGCTTATTTCATAGGGGTCTCTCTCGGTAGCATTATAGTTATTGTATTTTTTATAATTTTCATTAAACATTTAATTCGCAGTCAAATACCTGCCTTACCAGATATGCAGGCTGAAATAGCTCAACCATTATTACAAGCCTAATGCTACTTTAAGTGAAGATTGCCTAATGATGGCAGTGTTTAAAGGTTTCAAATCCTAGGAAACCACTGTCAGACTTTTGCACAGACTATTAAGCAGTTATGTACTGTACAGGCATAGTGTCTCTCTCTCTCCCTCTTTCTCTCTCTTTCTCTCATGCACACATACAGATGGACCAAAATACACATACTTGCAAAAGATTAAAAATGTGGAAGTATGTTTCCATTGTTTTGTCTGGCTTTTGGATAGACAAAATCCTGCTTTATTTGGACTTGGCACATAAAATGTATATATTTAGCAACTTTGCACTATTTAAAGTACTTTATATATTGCACTTTAAATTAGTCTCCTAATGGGTACTTTTATGTGAAATGCACTTTATTAACAATTATGTCTTATAACTTTGTTGAAAAATATAATTTTTGCATCCATGTCACAGAATACTTGCTATTTGTTGTTCAAACTGAATGAAATTTCTAATCATTACTAAACAATGTAGAAATCTATCTTCTTAAATTGGGAGAGCAAGAAGAAAGTGAAAACTGTTGAAAATCCAATGTGACAACCTTTGTATATTGAATTTTGGAGAGATGCATTTCTAACAGCAGGATACATCTGCGGGCATTCCTTGTCATATTTCTTTCCAAAGGACATGGGTTTTTATTTTCTTTTCCCAAAATGGTTCAATTACTGATAGATTCATTCTAAACATATTGTTTCTGTCATATTCATATTGCTATTCCCTGATTGGTCATTTTACTCTGATTTTTATAACACCATGGCTATACATTTCTTCTGTAGTCCAACACTGGCCTGAATTTTAGAGACCAGGCATCATCTCGGCAATATTTTCTGTTACTCTGTAATTATTTGTTTCTTTGCAAACTAAATCACTATTAATCACATTAAAATCAAATTAGATAAAACAATGTTTTCTTTCTGGTAATATGTAGTAACAAAGTACAAGCATCTTTTAGATTTGAATGTTTGAAGATCCAGAATTGCAAGAGAACATAACCTTTATTAGGTATTAATATAATGTAAGCCATTCAGTCCTTTAAAACAGCTGCATGGATCTTGGGGGGGGGGGGGGGGGAATTAGGCAGGACCATTTTTCAGTGTACCCATCACTGTGCTAAAGACTGCCTGATAGCAAAAAATAGCAAAATTACTTTTAGAAATAACAAGTGTTGAAACAAGAGGCACTGAGATTATAGCCTTGTTTCATGGAATATTTGAATACCTGCTCCCTAGATGCTCAGTGGAATCAAAGGTGAATCCCAGTCCACAAATAGACTTTACCTCCTGGACAGATATTCACCTGCCTGGTCATCTCTGCTTTCATTCCAACCACCAAGAGCTGTGCTTTGGATCTTTTAAGTAGTCGGATTGGAGAGAGGGAGGCATTACCTATGGTTCCTTAGAGGAAAGAGGAAGCCCTGGAAAGAACAGCCATCCTTGAAAACAGAAATTAGTTTATAGACACATGGCCCATAAAAAATACTGTGATTTCATGTATATACACTGACTGGCTAATTAGGTAAAATGGGAAATGTATTTTAGGAAGAAAGGATAAATTAGATGTAAAAAATAAAAGTGGCATGATTAAAAATACAATTGAATGTAAGTGCTTCCTACAACCAGGTGGGTGAATTACTTTTAGAATGATACCAATAAAAAATGTTAGCACCTAGTTCTCATTTCATTATACAACCTCTTCATAGGATAGAACAGAATCACTGGAAATGTACTGTGGATTAAAAAGCTGAGAAGTTAGATGATAGGTGGCAAACTCCTCAAAAAGTCTGAACTCTGGATTAGACATTCTAGAATATATGACCATATTCTGTTGGTCATGTTGGCTTGTTTTGTAGCTATGAATTTTATCTGCATTATGGATATGCCAGTGTAACAACTGAAAGAGGAGATTCATCTATTTAAAACAGTTACTATTCAAGTGCTATCTGTACATTTAAACTAATTGTTTCATTCAATTCATTTTAGATTTTAGAAGGTGCTATTCATTAGCAGTAAGAAGAAAGTAAATTCTGTAACTTTGATGAAATCATTAAAATTGTGATATGGAGATTTGATTATTGAATGGTTTCTTTTATTTACAGATACTTATTTTCCTGTAAAATATCAGCAGGAGAGTTTACCTGAAGGAAAATAAAATTTTAAACTTTGCTGGGAAAATCTAGTCACTCATCATCCTTTGATAGCTTTTTGTTGTTTTGGTTTTACCTCCATGAATTCAAGGTCACACTTTGTATGCAGTGAACAAAAATTAGCACCTAGAAATAAAATTTAGCCTCACTAATCTTACTAATTGTAAATAAGAATTTTATAAAGGTCAGAGGAATGGAGATCCACCCTCCCCACCATTTTTGCTCAGTATCCTCTATCATCAATTTTGTACCATTAGTCACTTGGTAAGATTTTTTCTTACTTAGTATATGTTTTGCAGTTTCTCCCTTTGCTACCTGCCATTTAAATTTAAAGTTGCTAAAAAGAAATAAAATTGCTTTTCAAAATGCTTTCCGACCTCTTAAGGTGAAACTACCCTGTTTCCCCAAAAATAAGACCTAGCCAGACCATCAGCTCTAATGCATCTTTTGGAGCAAAAATTAATATTTTATGAGATTTTATATAATTATGTTATAGTAAAATAAGACCGGGTCTCATATTAATTTTTGCTCCAAAAGATGCATTAGAGCTGATGGTCCGGCTAGGTTTTATTTTTGGGGAAACACGGTAGAATCCTATTTCAGTTTCTTATAAGAACCTATTATTTCTAGAAAATCTAATCAAGATCCTTGCTCTTCTGGTTCCCAGGTTTGTTTTTTGTTTGTTTGTTTTTTTCAGCTATTTGTTAAGGGTGACAAACTCAAGAAGCTTAGGGCCAGGAGATATCTAAGGGACCATTCAACCTCCTGATTCAACAAGGGCCCTGGAAAGCTGTGAAATGATTTGCGTGCTTTATGAGTGCCAGCTAGAAGCTGCACCCAGGTATCCTGATCCAGCTAGGGGCTTAGGACTTCAACATGATGAACTTTGGACACAAGTCACTCCATAATGGGCAGGGAATGCAAAACAAAAACAAAGCTGGACACATGAGAATCTGTGCATGAAAATATATTGATATCTGCAACTTGATAATCCAGTGGCATCTAGAAAGGTGGTCAGGGTTGCTATTGAGTAGTCTAAAGCCAGTTTCTCTCTCTCCCCATCTCCCTTCCATTTTACACTTAACTATCTAAGGACACTCCACTTGTCAGTCAGGGGTCTCTTTCACAGTGAAGGCTCATATATATCTTTTTTATTTTACTAAATTCTCATAGTTTATATTTTCCTTTAATCCATTTTCTGTTGGTCACTTTTGGCACTCATATTAGTTGGATGTTGAACCTTTTGAATTGGTTGATTGTTCATCTCAGTATTTTCCAACTCTTCGTTACACCATTTGAGATAGTTCATCTTCCGAGCCTTAGCCCTTTTATTTTTGTACACATTGAAAGTCTTGTTTTGGTTTCCAAAGTTCTTTCTTGTTCTGTTTATTTGCAATATGTATTATTTATTTTAACTTTTTTATTGAAGTCAAACATTTAAAAAATGTGCAAATAGTAAATGTAGCCAATTCTCACTAAGTGAAAAAAATCATGTGCCCTTACTTTAGAAAAGAAAAAGAATGTTACCAGCGCTCCAGAAAAACCCTCTTCAGACTCTTCCCAGTCGCTACTTTTCGCCTCCTACCTAAAGGTATCACTATCCTAGTTAGGAACACAATAGAACAGTTTCCCCTATTTTTAAATTTTATCTGAATGGGATTACACAATACATATTCATTTAGGTTTGGCTTTTTTCAATCAAGATTGTGAGATCCACTTTCTATGTGTAGCAGTAATTTGTTTTTATTCATGAAATTAATATACCACAATTTATGCATTGTTTTTGGGTATTTAGATCATTTCCAGTTTGATGTTACTATGAGTAATGCTGCTGTGAGCATTCTTTTACATGTCCTTTGGTGAGTATATATACACATTTTTTTGTTGTATATGTTGTATAGATCCACAATGTAGCCTGGGTTTTCCCAAAAGCAGAGCCTGAGACAAAGGCTTGTTATGCAGGCTGTTTGTGAAGTGATCCTAAGAATCAAGAGTGATGGACAGGGAGTGAAAGAGACGCAGAGAAAGCCTACACAAGCATAGGTTAGAATTGGCAGCTGTAAATGGGTGATTGGTGCTCATTCCCACAGGGCTTTCAAAGGACCCTTACGAAATGTGTTTCAGAACTGACTGCCTGAGGAATGGAAAAGGGAAGCAAAACATTTATCCACCAGTTTCCAACTCTACTGGTTAAGAGTGGCCACATGTATATTAATTCCAAGGACTTCTGGGTAGTACATGCACAAGTGCCGAATGATCTCAGGCATCCAATGCCATAGTGTCTGGGCCAGAAAGAGGCTAATAATTGTTAGGTTGCATCTGTGGGAAGCTGGTCTAAGCCAGGATGAAACTGGAGTAAGGAGCGGGTTGAATGGATTTGAGGCGGTACGCAAGATATGCCTAACACACCCACATTGTATGGATTTATCATTTTACCAAAGGTCATCAATTCTGTTCATCTACTTGTCTATTATGTACCATACCATACTGTATAAATACCATACTGTTTTAATTCTTATAACTTTGTGATAGTTCTTGACATCTAATAGAGTAACTCCTGTTATTTTTCTCGAGATTGTCTTGACCCTTTACCTTTCTACAAAATTTTGAATCAGCTTATACAATTCCATAAAAATAAAGCTGGGATTGCTTAGATACCATGATCAATTTGAGGAGAATTGCCATCTTTACAATATTGAATCTCCCGAACTATAAGCATGATATAGCCTGCTATTTTGGTCTTCCTTAATTCTTCTCAATGTTATAATTTCCTGTGCAAAAATTCTGCATGTGTTTTGTTAGACTTCTTTCTACAGATTTCATGCTTTTTGATACCAATGTAAATGATACCAGTTTTAAAATTTTATTTTCTGTTTTCTGCTGATACATAGAAATACACTTGCTTTTCACATATTGACCTTATATCCAACATTTGTTAAAAGCCCACTTCTAGTTTACTGATTCCTTTGGATTTCCTATGTATGCAATCGTGTCATCTGTGGATATGAGAATGTTACTTTGCAATTCTTATTTATTTCCTTTATTGCACTTGCTAGCACCTCCAATGCAATGTTAAGTAGAAGCGGTTAGAATAGACATCCTTGCCTTGTTCCTGATTTTAGGAGAAAAAACATTTAGCATTTCACCATTCTGTCTACTAGACATAGGTTTATGATATTATGATGTTATAATTCAGTATGATATTAGCTTTAAATTTGTAGTGTGTGTACGTATTAAGTTGGTGCAAAAGTAATTGCGGTTTTTGCAATTATTTTTAATCTTTTAAACTGCAATTATTTTGCACCAACCTAATAATTCTCAGCTTGAAGTTCCCTTTTAGTTTAAATTTGGTGAGTTGTTTGTTTGTTTTTGTGTTTTTTTGAATAATAAATAGGTGTTGAATTTGGCCAAAAGCTTTTTCCACATTTATTAACACAATCATGTTTTTCTTTTTTTCACCTATTAATATGGTGGATAACATTGATTGATTTTCAAATATCAAATGTGTTGCACTCCTGGGATAAATTCCACTTGTTCAAGTGTATTATCCTTTTGAAATATTGATCAGTTCAATTGGGTAATATTTTATTAAGGAATTTTTGTTCATAGGGATATTGGGCTATGATTTTTTTTTAATATCCTTGTCAGATTTTGGTACTAGTGTTATATAGCCTCATAAAACCAGTTAGGATGTGTTTCCTTTTCCTCTACTTTCTGTAAAAGTGTGTTTAAAACCATTTCTTTCTTAAATATGTTATAGAATTAATCAGTGAAACCAGCTGAACTTGGAGTTTTCTCTGTGGGGATGTTTTTGATAACAAATTCATTTTTGTGATAGACATAAGACTTTTAAAAATACCTTATGATTTTGTATCCATTTTGATAAGTTGTATTTTTCAAGGAATTTGTCATTTTTATCTAAATTGTCAACTTTTTTGGCATAATATACCCTTAATATCTTTTTGAAATATATAGGATCTATTGTGATGATCCCTCTTTTATTACTGATATTGCTAGTTTGTGCTACGCCCCCCTTTTTAATCAATCTTGTTAGAGGCTTATTAATTTTACTAATACTAAAAAAAACACAAATTTTAGTTTTTTAAATTTTTTCTATTTCTCTTTTCTATTTCATTGATTCTAATTTTATCTTTATTATTTCCTTCCTTCTACTCACTTTGGATAATTTTCTCCATCTTTTTCTAAGCTTCCTAAAGAGGAAGCTTAAGTCACTGACTTGGAACCTTTTGTCCTCTCAAAGACAGGCATTTAAGGGTATAAATTTCCCTCTAAATACTTAAGTACTGCCTTAGCTGCATACTACAGAGCTTGGTATGATATAAATTCCTTAACATTCAGTTCAATATATTTTCTCATTTGCCTTATGATTTCTATTTAGAAGTGCATGGTTTAACTTCAAATATTTAAGGTTTTTCTAAATCTTATATCTGATTCCATTGCAGTCAGAAAACATACTTTGTAAGACTGCAATTTTTTGAGCTCACTGAGACCTATTTTATGGTCCTGAATATGATCTACTTAGTGATAATTCCACGTTCTCTTGAAAAGAATATGTCTTCTGCAGTTTGGGGCTGTAATCATCTCTAAATGTCATTTAAGTCAATCTGTTTGATACCAAGAGGATCCAAGATGGTGGAGTAGATAAACACCCTACTTGCCTCCTCCAGTGACCACATTAAAATTACAACTAAATTATAGAACAACCAACCTGGAGAACCATCTGAAATCTTGCTGAACAGAAGTTGTATAACTAAGGATAAAAAGAAGAAGCCTCATCAAGACTGGTAGTAGGGATGTTGACATGGAACGGGCTGGCCCCACACCTCCGAGTGGTGGTTGACAATCGGGAGAGCTATCTAGGCTGAAGAGTTTCCTTTTCCCTGAAGAGTGAGGGATCCCAGCCCCACACCAGGCTCCGTAGCCCAGAGTACTGGTGCCGGGAAGAGGAGCCCCCACAAAAATTGGCTGTGAAAATCAGTGGGGATTCTGACCATCTAGGTGGGACAGAGGCAGCAGGAAACCCAGACATCCTCTTAAACTGCCCATTCACCCTGGTCTCTGGCAGAGGGACAGTGACTCAGGAGTTCTCAGACATATGGGGAGAGACTGAGTTCTGTGGCTTCAAAGTGAGGACTAGAGAGACAGTTGCCATCTTCCTTATGTAGACCCTTTCTCCCCTGCAGTCAGCAGGTGGGTGCCATCTGTCCTGTGTGGAGCCTTCCCCCACAAGGCCAAATCTGAATCTGAATTGGCCAGGTGAGCTCCATACTGGTGACTCCCTGGGACCCCGCCCCACCAAACTCATGCAATGCCAGAGGCAATTTCTCAGTGAGTAGCCATCCTTGCCCACATTGCACTCTTTCTTGGATAACTCTCAGGGGTCGGTGAGCCCCAAGTGGGCAGTAGCTATCCTTCGTGTGCCCTGAAACTTTTGCTGAGTACCTCCAGGCTAAGCCCTGGAACCAAACCAAAATCTAAACTAGTGAACACCACTTGGGAGTCCCACCCTGGTGACTCCCTGAGACCTCAATTCACCCAACTTGCGTACCACATGAGTGTACCTCCACCAGTGGCTGAGACTTACAAAAGCTGGCAGGCAGCAGAAGACCTCAGGGTGTCCTGGGCTTTTTGTGGAGCTGCCTTAGGCCTGGTACTGTTGGCAGTCATCCTTGGTACATAGCGTGGGCTCTCCCATATACCTCCTGGTCTAGCAAAGGCAGCGACCAACCACAGATCCATTTGTACCTCCTACCAGGTAGTCCCTGGCCAGTCACAGGTAGTGGCTGACCTGAGGTTATACCAGAGACTTTCCTGAGAGTCTCCAGAACCAATATACGTGGAAGTTGGCTTGAAATCACAGCAGAGTACCACCTAATTAACCCCACAAGGGATACACCCAAAAGGAAATCTCAACAGGCACCAGAACCTGTTGGGATGAATCCTGATCCATGGGGTTAGTCCGCTGCACAGAAGCTCATAACCTGTGGACATAGTCAAACCCCACAGCCAGTCAGCGTAAGGGACAGTCCCACCCACTGCTGTGCCAATAGCAACCAAGTGTCAACTATGACAGGAGCGCACACACAATCCACACAAGGGACACTCCTAGAGCACCTGGCAGAGGTGACAAAGGAGATTGTACCACTGGTTCCCATAGGACACCTACTACATAAGGTCACCTGGCCAAGACTGGGAGATGTAGCAGCTCTACCTAATACATAGAAACAAACACAGAGAGGCAGCCAAAATGAGGAAACAAAAAATACATCCCAAATGAAAGAATATGAGGAAACTCCAGACAAAGAACTAAATGAAATGGAGGCAAACAACCTACCAGATAGAGTTTAAAACAATGGTTATAAGGATGCTCAAGGAACTTAGAGGAAGAATAGATAAACTCAGTGAGAACTTCAACAAAGAGATAGCAAACTTAAAAAAAAGAACATAGAAACCATAAAAAAGAACCAGCTAGAAATGAAGAATACAATAACTGAAATGAAGAATGCACTAGAAGGAATCACCAGCAGACTAGATGAAGTATGGGATTGAATCAGGGATTTGGAAGACAAGGTAGCAGAAAACACCCAATCAGAACAGCAAAAAGAAAAAAGAGTACTGAAAAAATAAGGATAGTTTAAGACACTTCTGGGACATCAGGTGTACCAATATTCACATCATAGAGGTACCAGAAAGAGAAGAGGGAAAGCAAGGTATGGGGACAGAGCCAGGAGTGCAGTTTCTAGGCTCTCGGCCTCACGTGGAAAGGTGCTGGCTCGGATAGTAAATGGCCATCAACTGTAATTGGATGGCCATCAGCTGTGGCTAGTTGGCCGTCAGCTGTAACCAGTGAGCGATTGGCCACTTATATAACTGCCGTGGCTAAACTAGCAAGCGCGGATTCTGGGTTGTGGATTGCAGAGAGGCGGATTGCAGTTAGCAAGTGAGGTTGGTTGGCAGAGAAGTGGACGGCAGGTTGCAAATCATATGGCTCCTGCTTCCTGTGTCTCCAATCCAGCCGCCCGAGAGACTATGGTGGTATGACTCCCCTATCTGTGGCTCCGTGGCTGTTCCGTTTTGGCCTCACCATGTCCTGTGTTCTTATGTGGGGGGTGGGACCAGAGACCCCACATGACACCCTGCATGACACAAGGGATTGAGAACCTGTTTGACAAAATAATGACTGAACACTTTCCTAACCTGGTGAATGAAATAGATACACAAGCCTGGGAAGCACAAAGTCCCAAACAAGATAAACCCAAACAGGCCCACACCTGGACACATTATAATTAAAACGACAAAGGTTAAACACACAGAATCCTAAAAGCAGCAAAAGAAAGGCAAGTATGTATAGTCCCAGGTGGGTACTAGACCAGTTGGGGGAATCACTGCATAAATTATATAAATATCTAACCACTATGCGGTACACCTGAAACCAATACAAATAATATTGAATGTCAACAATAACTGAAAAAAGTAATTTAAAAAATAAACAGAAAAAAAATAAAAATGATTCAAACCCAGGAATCGGTGCGGACTCTCACAAAAGCAAAGGTCTGAATGAATTGGAGAAGGGAAAGAAAAGAGGGAAAGACTTGTCAGAAGTGTCAGGAACAAACAGGGTTCCCTTTTGTCTTGCCCATGATGGCAAAGTTCTTAATGGAAGACGATGCTAATCAATAGAGCCAGACAGCTGATTTATATAATGGAATCCAGCTGAGATAGTGGTCTTCCTCTGCAGAGTGATGTGAAACCGGAAAAGGTTGCCAGACCGGAATAACCAGGGGACTCCACAAGTATACCTGCGGGTAGGTAGTCCCCCATCAACAAACCACGGGAGAGCTCCAGACAGCAGCCTGCTTGAGCCTGGACGCTGAACAGTGACGGTGGAGCCAGTGCCGCTGCTGTATTTTGCAGCTGCCGCTGCCGCTGCCACTGAGCAGATACCGCAGCGAGGGCTCTGACCGCGAGGCAGGCACTGGGAGCTGGGTCTGGCTGGGAGGGAGGTGGGCCTGACTCATCAAGGGCTGCAAACCCAAACAAACAATCTAGGAGGCAAAAGGAGAGAACAGGTGAACTTAAGCCAAGATATCAGGCAAAGTGGAACTGGAGGAAATATCATTGGTGAGGGAGGACTTCACGAAGAAGCTGTGTAAGCCATTCTCGCAGAATCTGTACGAGTTTATTGAAATAGAGTTCTCATTCCAGGGCAGGTATTACCTTTGCGTGTCAGGTAACCTGTGCTTTCTGTTATCATTTTTAAACATAAATAACCTCAAGATGCTTGGTTGACAGAGGGATATTTTTTTTGTATTTATTTACCTGTATAATAACAGCACAGGTATCTTCTCAGCATAGAACTTAACTAGGCCAAGTTTAAGAATGTGGATTGCACAGAATTTTTTTAAGTGCTGAAATGGAAGACAGCAAAGAGTATTGTATGAAGAATGTTTTGACTAATTGTTCAGAAATGAAACTGGGTATGTACTTTTCCTGATTTGATTCTCTTGTCTCCAATCTTTTATTTAATTCACTTTCATGGCATACTGTTTTACTGTGGAATAACTCATTTTAAAAACTTTAACAGAGCTCTCTGTACATTTGTAAATACATTGGAGAATTCAGTTATACAGCTCCATTTCCAACTAGTCTGAACAACTAGGGAAAAAAAAAGACCTTAAATTTTCATCCAAGGGTTTATTTTGAATAGAGAGATGATCTTTTAAAAATTCTCTCTTGTAGGACGTATGCTCACAGAAATAATACTTTAATGGTAGAAATTAGTTCACGAAGGTGAAGCTTGAAGGTTAAGGGAATAGAATGTTCTCTAAACTATTTAACTAAAAATCAATATTTTCCCCTCATGGTATTAAAATTCATGAAAATTCTCCAAAGGTAGAAATATGCTTTTGCACTTAATTATAACTTGCCTCACCTGTAATTTTTGTGCTGAATTTAGACAGAAATGCTTGGGCCATTATTGAATTTAATATACAGTATCCCCCTGTCCCAATCCATGCCTTTTAATACTACTTTTCAGGGGTTTAGGAGGAAAGGGCTGAGAAACTCTTAGTGCTCATTGTGGACTTTTCTTTGCAGGCACACACCTCAGCATTTTCAGAAACAACTTGTTATTAATTCCCTTCCTGATCATTGGCTTAGAAGAACTTTCTAAAGGTGTCAGAGGGAGTACTGTAAGGGAAGTAAAGTGTCTTTAGAGAGTGCTAAAAATTATTTTAACTAAATTCTATCATTCCTAATAAGTATAATATTCACTCAATAATACAGTGATATATATCTAACACTTTACCCAGCATATTTTGCTATAAATACAAAGTGTAGAGACTTGGCATTTCAGTAAGGGAAAAAAGTTAATCAGACCAGGAAAAGGAAAGAATTCCAAGTATGAAAAAAAGTCAAATGAAACAATTTTAGAAATTGTATTGTATCCTAACCATCAAATCTTAAATTATTTTGACTTATTAGAGATGCTTATTCCAGCATTAACATTTAATAATTCTATACCTATTGTGATCCTACTTTATAGAGCTAATTACTCATCATGTAGCATTAGCATACAAGTATTTTTTTAAAAAAAACTTATAAAAAATAATCACAATAATATTAACAAAAAATCTGGTTGATACCATCACTCAGAGGTTTTTTATATCCTTACTGATTTTTCTTTTCTTGGTCTGGTTGTTATATCAATTACATAAGAGAGGAGTGCTAAATTCTTCAGTTGTGTTTACGGATTCTCTTTCTTTCCTTAGTTACATCACTTTTTGATCCACAAACTTTTAAACTGTTTGTTTGTTTTTCTTTCTTTCTTTTTTTTTTTTTTTTTAGGTGTGACCATTTATAATTGTTGTCTTCAGTATTTATTCTTTTATCATTGTGAAATGTTTCTCTATCTCTGGGAAGTCTTATCTTGAAGACTACTTTATCTGATATTAATATAGGTACTCCAGCTTTCTGAGTTTGCTTGGTATATGAATTTCTGTTTGCTTTCAATTTGCCTTTCTATTTAAAGTGTATCTCTAGTAGACTACATATGGATTTTGCTTTTTCATCCCATCTGACAATCTCTGCCATTTAATTGGAATGCTCAGTCTATTTACATTTAGCTATTGATGTGGTTGGATTTGATTTTCCATTTTGCTTTTCCCCCCCTCATTTGAGATTGGTCTGTAGTTTCCTTCCTTTGGTGCTATTTTTATCAGGTTTGATATCAATGCTATAGTCACTTCAAAAACTCATGTGTTTTTTTTTCTAAAACACTAGTTTTATGAGGCAACTATAACATTAATAATCAAACCCGATAGAGGTACTAAAAAAAGATTATTGTCTTTTGGGTCTGATACATTTTTGAACAATAGTTTATAACTTTCCCCATCTTTAATACAGAAATTGGTTTTAGTTTTCTCTCTCTACTGGAATCAACTTTGTTCAATATTTTTACTAGAAAATTATCCATTTCATCTGTATTTTCAAAATTATTTGTGCCAAGTAGTGTAAAGTAGGCTCTTATGATTTTTAAATGTTCTGTTTCTGTCTTTTTTACATCTTGTTTTCTCTCCTCTCACACCAACCCCTCTTCCCTTTTTTAATTAGATTAGCTTTTCAGCCTCTCAGCTTCCTCTTCCAGAATTCAGATTCCATTAGGGGCTCACTTTTACAGGTTTCTTCCTTCTTCTGAATTTTGGCCTTTTGATTCTCCACTTTCTTGGTTAATTCCTCAGTGTCACAGCACCGACCTTTCATACTGAGGGTGCCAAAAAAATGTATATACATTTTAAGAAAGGAAAAAAAACTATTAAAATTGTAATAGTATATACCGATAACAAAAGATGAATTCAAGTCATTTTTGACTCCTGCAATTACAAGAGGTGCTCAAAGTGGTTACCATGAGTGTCTAGACACTTCTGATTACTGGGAACTACTGCTCGAGCAACGTTGACCAAAGTGTCCATTTGTATACATTTTTTTGGCACCCCCAGTATTTTGTCCAAAATTGTAGCAAGAGGGTTTGAATTACACTCTGGTATTTTACTGGAAGCAGAACTCCTATGTCTTTTCACAATAAAAAACAAGAGTTCACAGGAATTTTGTGTAAAAAAAAAACAACATGTTCAGTCTCCTCAGTGGACAATTCAAACAATGTGTAAATCTATACTACCGGGTTTCGTTCTGACCTATAGGAACCCTTTTATAAAAATGTATATTTGTATCGTAGCGGTTGCCTAGAATTATTTTGTAGTTAATTTCTATTGATCTTTTCCACCACCTCTGTGAAAGTGAAGATATGATAGATAAGAATGCTGATTGGGTCACTGGTAATTCGGATCTTTAACACAGGAAGGAGGTCTGAACCCGAGGCATGTATTTATCTGTTAACCATCACTGTGGAGCTGTCAGTGGATGGAACTCCCTAGAGTCAGTTTACTGACTGTTGAAATCAGATTTCAGAGGTCAAAGAAGTAGAAGATATGTGGAAAGGTAGGTCTGCACAGCAGTTTCGCTTGCTCTTTGGGTAAGACTCTGCCTTTGCCAGGGAATTCTGGTCGAGACATGAGTCACAGGTCCTACCAGTTTCAACACTAACCACCACCTACACACACACACACACACACACACACACACACACACACACACACACAAAATTAGGATACAGAAATACAGAGGATGCAAAAAAAAAAAGTGTACATATTTTAAGGAAAAAACTATTAAAATCACACTGATGGTAACCACTTTGAGCACCTCTTGTCATTGCAGAAGTCAAATGTGACTACCATTCATCTTTTGTTATCGGTACATAGTATTACAATTTTAATACAGTTTTTTCCTTCCTTAAAATCTGTATACATTTTTTTGACACCCTCTGTGTATGTTCTGCTCAGCGTGTTTATGTGTTACAGGACTCCGGGACCCAAAAGGCCCATCTGGAGTCTCACATGTTCTCGGAAGCACTTTATATGTGAGGAGAACTAGAATGTACCCTAAGCACAGGCACCAAGAAGGCTGGGGGTGGGGGAAAGAGCGGAACCTGGCATCCAAACTTGAGGAAGCACAGGGCCTGGAAAATGGTTCCGGAGCCAAGCATCTCTGCAGCAAGAGCTGAACCATGAATAGACATAAGTTAATTTGTTGGTATCAAGTTTCAAACCACTTTTGAAATGCTACTGAACTCTCCTCCAGAGTACAGGAAGTACCTTTTATTCACTTGTTTTCCCACAGCTCCTAGCAGCGGTCACTGTCTGTAAGGGTAGGAAATGAATTAATCACTGCTCTACCAGAGAGAACTTTGTTGAATCTATACTCATTTAGACAAGACATTAGATACTTCATTTTAAGGCTATGTGTAAAACAAAGTTTAAATACTATAATCCCCTTTACCCCGAGTGTTTTCTAATCAACTTTTTCAAACTTCTTCCTTTCTACTGTAACCCAATAAATTGTAGCTCTGCAAAATTTATACCGGCTTTCTTTCAAATGATGTCGTTATGCTGGATTGTATATTTATACACTGTTTTAAAAATTTGGTTAAATGTTATACACTTAATCCTTATTTTTAAAAAATCTGTAGTGGATGCTTATGTGGAATTTTGCAGTATTACTAAATCATGTCCAAATCTGTCACACAATATATATTGTGCAACGTGACAAATTTTAAAAATCATCAATGATGTTTCATTCTATATTTAATAATACAGTAAAGATGTTGTGGGAGATTTTATTCACATAAATTTTTAAATCATAAACAAAGTCATGAATTCAAACAATATCAAAATATATTTTACTTTAAGGCACTACATACAATTTTTTTTAAAGCACACTCATTTCATTTTAATTACACACTATTTTAAGAATCGACAATAAATACGCACTTTCCATCTCATCCCTGTCCTTCATTTGTAGCTTTATGTATTCACAGTGAAGTAAAACCCTCCAAATAAAAGGAATTAAATGCAATCATCTTTAAAGCTTACCAGATATGGGCAAGAGAGGAAGAAATCCAAGAACAATGCTAAGGCACTTTTAATCTTTTAATGTTCCAATAATTTATTTTTAAATTCTTAAACCAAGCTTAACGGAACAATAACACAAAGCCTACAGAGCATTGAAAAAAATTGTATTCTATTGCTGTTTACCACAAGAAATTGCATATTACTGACAGCAGCAGAACTTTATAAGTAAATGTAGTAATTCTGAATTCACTCAATGAATAAAAAACACTCAATAAGAAGTTTACCTATTACCTTTGAGTATTGTTGTCATAACCAGTTCAATGTTTCCTGGAACCAAATTCTAGCCCCCAGAAAACACAGCAGCATATTAATCAATTATTTAACAAAATACACCAAAACCTTACTGTAAAAGGCAAGCTTTACTAAAAGATACTCTGTGTAGTACAGGATTCATTGGCTTTAACAGTGATAATGTTTTAAAGATACAAATGAATTAACACAAAGGTCAATATAATAACATATAAATGTCTCTTTGATTAAATAAATACTGTTCTTGTCCCATTAACATATACATATATATAATTTACAATTTTAATTAAAGTTAATATTTTGAGAATGGCATGAAAGGCAAGACAAAAAGGTAAATGTCTTTTGTTCAAAGTTCCGACACTGACATCCTATTCCATCCTATATAAAATCTACTCACAGGCTGGATGCCATGTACAGATTTCTGAAACTCATACCTACCAGTCTAGCTAATGCAGTCACTAAAACTCACACCACTCCCAAGGACCAAACTCTACTCAACTAGTATAAAATATCCTATTATTTTTAAAATGTCCACAGCTTTAAATGTGACTGTTCTACTCTTTGTTGTTGTTTTTTAATGGAAATTGAAGTAGAAAGAAATTTTTCTGATTTCATTCAGATCAACTATTAACCTTGAGGATTACTTTTATGTGAGAAAAAAGATCAGAAATAAAATTTGTCAAAAAGCAAAATTGGTCCCATTGGTTTGCTGTTCTTAATACAGTCAACAGTGACCAATAATAGCATGAGCTATTTATGCAGGACGTGGAAGACTTCTCAAGAACCCCAAGTACAATAGGCACTAAATACCAGATCAGGAAATCAGCAGTGACCACGTAGGGTGAATTACATACTTGATGCTGACCCACCACAGTTCTTACCCTTCACAGATAATTAACGTTTAACTGGACTGCCTATTTACTGTAGATTAATTTTGTATCTGCAAAACAGTTTATTTTTGATGGTCAAAACTTTAAAGATCACATATTAATATCAATTGCTTGTCTCAGGTCCTATGTAATGAATGGTTCTTGAACCCATTTTTTCCTCTAACAGATACAATCTAGTCAGCCACACCTCAGTTTCTTCATATTAATTTTGATTATTAGAAGGTACCACCTAGCACTCAGGCTAGGGGATGTCAGGCAATGCTGATAGTTTATTCTACCACTTAACAAATGAATAATGTAAAATATCAAAAGCTGCAAAATTCCATTTTAAATTTAACTACTCTATTGTCTAAAAAGTAAGGCGTAAGAGCCCCAAAGGTGAACTTGAAAATCTTTCTTCCTCTTTCTGACTCAATCAAAACCATATTTATAACCAGGTTATAAATATTTCTGCTGCACTGGGAAACCTCTGCTTACAATAAACAAGAGAAAGTTAAAAAGAGTAACAAAAATTTACAAATTTTAAAAATTATAATTTTAACTTGTGAGTTAGAAGAAAGCAAACAAATATGAACTGCAAATATAACCCTTCCTGACTGAGAGTTGTGTTCCATGGGGACGTGGAAGCCTGCCTATGGTCCAGTCTACCTCTGACCGCCTTCTAGAAGTCGCATAAAGTCTGCACGGCCATACATGAAACATACTCGTGCACACACACAACTAAATGACTTACACAAAGGCATTAAGCACAAATAGAAAAACGCACTTTTCTCTATTCTGTTAATTTATTATTAGCAATGACCTTCAAAAGATAAAGCTTTCGAGACTTCAACATCTTAAGGGTCTTAAAGACACCATGGTACAGAGGCTTTGTACCACTTTGTCTTTGTTGGTTTTTTGTTTTTGCGATAGCTTTTCTTAAAATAGTATCTTCATATGCTAGCTCTTTTCTGCCTGGGTAACTGACTTTATTAACCATCACAGAGAATTTCCTAACTCAAGGGTTCACTTGGAATACAAACTCTATTAAATGTAAATATAAAAATATAGGCAACTTTTCCTCTGATACACAAAAATCCACTAATTGCATAAAGATTCCATTGTTTCATTTACAAATATAAAAATTTATTAGAAAGGCATGCTTACTAAATTGTGGCATATTTTCATCTAGAGATGTGTTAAATCTTCATTGCAAAAAGAAAAAAAGACAGAGGCAGTATTTTTCTTAAAAAATGTTTCCAGTTAGAGAAATAGTTGGTGTTAACTAATGATTTACTAGCAATTTTTACTATAGTCAGGGTGTTGTTTTTTTCTTCTTCTTCTTTTTGTATTACCTAACAATGCACCAAAACAAAACGCAAGGGAAAACAAAACACTTAATTTTCGCATGCTTGGTATAAAGTCTTTGTCATTCAAAGTATACTTTTTCATAGTTATCACACCTTGGGTCTATCCTTGGTTTTGTGACTAAGCAAAGATACTTTGTCTAAACCCCAGCATGTATTAGTCAATTAAAGGATCGTCATCTTCTTGTAGCTGAAGCCGGGAAAATGGCTGTGGGACAGACAGTCTATTCTGCATGATTATCATGAGACATGTTAGAATGGTTAAGACTAAGAGCGCACCAATAACAATTCCAATGGCTTCCGGCAGTTTAATGCACCATTGGTCCACTAACAAACACTTAGTATGACCAAAGGTTCCATTATTGGGATGTGGTTTTAATCCCAGGATGTGGCACATCATTGGATAAATATCCACATTGTTAATTGTGCTGTGCTTGTAGCCTTTGTGAAATGCAGGACCGTGGGCAGCCAGAAATGGATGCATACTAGGCAGAGAATTATCATAGCCATGGTCACCTACTGAGAAAGAACAAAATAATGTTAGTAAATGAGATCAGTCCATTACAAAACAACTTGCTTTAAGTGTCAATATACTAGAGTCTTGCCAGTGTAACTCCCATCATTAGAATTCTGATTAGTTGGACCAGTCAGGGGTCAGAAATAACATTTTCTATTTTCTTCGACTCAGCCATGTTCCCTATTTCATACACATCCCCCTTTTCCCGGTTGGTCATGGCTTCAGATTTTAAAACTATTTTTCCATCTGATGTAATTACCTTTCAGTCTTAGCCCCACCTATTTCACCTGTTACTCTCCAGCACTGTTTGCAAAAACCCACTGCAAACAGCACCAGTGATAAAAAAAGTGGTCTGGCTGAGAGTCCCGACTACTGGGGAGGGCAGAAATGAGTAAACCTGTGAATGGCGGAGAAGTGAATCTGCAGACTTACCTATGTCATTGCTCCTGTGATAAGAATAATATACTACTTCCTGCTTTATTGACAGTTAATGAGCATCTCAATATCTGGGGGGCTGGGTAACTGAGAAAGTTACAGACGGGATTCTTGTATTGAGTCTAACCAGATGCTCCAACTTGTAACACCAGTAAAAGTCTAACTCAAAGAAAAACGTGATGGTCCCAGATAGAATTCCAATACCAGATTCTCAAATTTTAGCTTTATTTTAACAAATATTGCCTTTTAATGTACACCATTTGCACTTAATAAGCTCCCACTGTCATATAAAGTACAGGGACTGAGTGATGAATGTATTGGTGTTTGTTATATTATTCTTTAATTGTATGTTTAAAATATTTCATAATAAAAATAATAACACGTGATCAATATAATAAAAAGCAGAATATAACACTATATATAGATATGATTTCAATAATATAAAAATATACAAGTATATGTAATAGAAAAAAAGATTAGAAGGGGAAAGACCTCCGACAATTAATATTTGTCCCTCTATATCAAGAGATTATAGTTTTTGTTCTCTTTTCTCAACTTTTGTTCTCTTTTCTCAACTTTTCCACAATAGGTATGTAACATAAATATAAATAATGTATAATTCCATTAACCCTCAGTCTTATTCTTGCCTGATGTTTCTGAATTGCTACAGATCAAGGATCTGCAGACCACAGCCCCGGGGTAAAACCAGCCCCCCACCTGCTTTTGTAAACAAGCTTCATCAGAAAACCCTGTGTCAGTTTGCTTACATGTTGTCTCAGGCTGTTTCCACCACTATAAAGGCAGACTTGAGTGGCTAAGACAGAGACCAGCTGGCCCACAAAGCCTAAAATATTTACGACCTGGCCTTTTACAGAAAGTTTTCGTACCCTTGCTATTGATTACAAAATAAGATCTTTTTAAAAAAGTATTCAAATTGAATGTAACATACGGATAAATAAGCTGCTTTCAAGGAAGACCTGTAACTTTCCCCTATACATTTCCTCACTTTTAGAGGAGCCTTTGATACATCTATTTTGTTTACATTAGATATTTGTTTGCTTACTTTCTGGTTCTTGCCAAATATTCTAAATAGCTGTGGCACTCAGGTAAATGATTTCATCATTGGGGAAAGACTCAGGGCTCCTTGGACAATTTGTTTTTAACATAAAACAATAAAGAGAAATTTGAACTAGTTAATCTCTCCTCTTTCACTGTTTCTTTACCTCTCTCTCTTTTATTTCTTTGTTTCCTTACTTTCATTCTCTACAAATCAAGAGAACCAGTCTTGAAAGTGACTGAGCTTAACTGCAGCTTTGGTAAGAAAGTGAAACTACACCTTCAGCCTCAGTGTCACCCACCCTTCTAATCTAAGGGCAAAATTGTGGTTCCTGTAAATTGCTATCAAATGAAAGCCTGAGAATGGAATGAAGACCCGACAATCATTAGTTCAACTGGAAATGGAATTAATTTACTGTGTCAACATCTCTCAAAGTATCTTCTTAACAGAGCAGTATCACAATGCATGATTTATCCCTAGGACACACAAAACTCTCCTAATACTTACATTTTGGTGATGATTTATTTAGCACAATTGTCCAGCCTTCGTCTGCAACCAGAACAACAGGCTGAATTCGATCATTATGTTGGTAATGAAATCTGGCAGGAATATCCTCTTTGAGATAAACATTCAGGTGAGAGCTACAGTTTTTCAGTTTGTTATAAACCTCTGTTTTATCTGGGAGAAAAAGGAAATAATAAAGGGAAAAAGTCATGGTTAACTGATAATGAAAAAAATACTTCTAACTAGAATAACTGGAAAAAAGTCCTGAACAGTATCATCTAGCTATTAAATCGCTTTAAATTCTTTAAAAAAAGAAAGAAAGAAAAAAGAGCAATAATAATCATGTGACAGTGTTGGGAGATAAATCCCCCCTCCCCCCACACACACACTCTTTTTTCAAAGCATTCACGTATCTCTTTTTTCATTTTGTTATTCCTGGTGAACCTTTTATACAAAGGGGACAGTTTTCACATCTAGCTTCCTAAACAAAAATAAACTAGTTATACATTACTACTAATTACTAATTCTAAGATCAGTAGACAAAAGGTATATCTCACACAAAAATCCAAGGAGTTTTATAAGGATAAAAATTTCCGTTTTCTATTAGTATGAATAATTACCAAATATATCAAAAAGCAAAGAAATAATCACTTTGAACCAAAACCTTAAACTAATTGCTTAAAAGCTTGTAAATTAGGGGGAACAACATATAATACCACTCTGAATCAGTGTAAGAATGCATGGTCCTGAACTACAAAAGCCAGAGCTTTATTCTTTTACAAAACCCTCCTTCCTCAATCCATTGCCCCATTCAAATATCCCTTGGCTATAAGTTTACTTACTTATTTTGGGAAGTATCGCAGCAACTGGGGTCAAATCTATAAGAGTATAATCTGAACGACTGATGCAGAGATCCAAGTTTATCAGTCTGTCCTTAGAACACTGGGTCATCCCATGATCACTTGTAATGATTACATTAAGATTTTCCCACAAGCCTAACATCTTGAGTTTGTGGACCAGGTCACCAATCAGGTCATCTATTTCTTTCAATACTCTGCGCATGTTGTCTTTATCTTCGGGGCCATATTTATGTCCACTTGCATCTGGTTCTTCCCAATAGAGTGTTGCAAAGGTGACTGGTGGGCTCGAATTGCTCAGCCACATGGTGATATTATTTAGTCTCTCCTCAAATGACACCGAGGAGTTGTAATTCATAAAATAGGAAGGTGTGGTATTGCGGATGGGTATATCCGTACCCGGCCACATAGCAGCGGCACTTGACCTATTTTCCTGAAGCTGATTGGTCACCCAAATTGGTACTGCCTCGTTCCACCAAAAAGGATCCTTATAATTCATGTCAGAAAAATGTTTCCCTGTGATGACATCATACATGGAATTGGCCACAATGCCATGGCTTTCTTCATACAAGCCTGTCACAATGCTGTAGTGGTTTGGAAATGTTTTAGTGATGAAAACATTTTTAACATGCTCTACCAAGACACCTTCTTTGATAAAATTCTGGAGATGAGGAAATTCATAGTTCTGTAGATAGTCAGCTCTGAAGCCATCAAAGGACACCAAAAGTAACTTCGGTGGCAAACTGTAGGAAGAGTTACCTCTACACGCAGTTATAAGTCCAGAAAATAAAAGTATTACTAATAACTTCATAATGAACGTGTTGAAGGAGAATGATCAGGGTTCCTAAAATATAAAAATACAATTTATAAGTAGTAATACTATTTGACTTGGGTTAGGTTTCAAAAGTTTAGCCATCAAGAGAAGAGAACCAATATCTATAAACTTTTTATATCCCAGTTTTTAACTACATCAACTGAAAAATTAAATAATATCATTTACCGAAAGATAACTGAATAAAACAAAAATTGGAAAAACTAAACATTGCCTTTACTTGTCCAATGTCCAATGTCCTATTTACAGACATCCTCCCCCATCCTCCATGCTCTGAAGGGGAAACGGGCCATTCTCATCCACCACATAAATACTCGTGTGTGGCGGCCTTTCTCATCTGCAGCAGCAGACATTAAGCTTCATAAGAACAGATGAAGAAACAAAAATTATCCTTTTGCGCAAAACAGAAACAATGCCAAGCTTTCAGAGGCTCCCGAGAGAGCGATTATTTTTCTAGTTTAATGACCGGTACCACAGAAATAGGCGGTGGAAATTCTACCCTGTTGGTTCATCACCAGTTCTTGTTGAAAAAATTGGCATACCAAAGGAGAGTAAGAAAGAAATATTATTTGAGAGAAAGGTCCCACCTCAGCCTGTAGCTACACCATAGTCACAGAAAGCTGACAGACACACAAAGCCTCCCATAACAGAAGTTACTGCCACAGTAACTTCTGAAGAAATCCAACAGCTGTGGAAATGAATTTCATCAGCATATCCCTCTTAAACATCCCGTTTACTGTCAAAGACATAACTATTCTACCTGATAAGCCAGGCTCAGAGCGCTCCCTGATTTTTCATTCTTTTTCAGCAATCCATGGATTACAATAAATCTCTTTGCCTGCAGTCTCCATCTTTTTTGGCCGCTAAGAAAATAGCACATGTGATTTAGATAGAATGCTTCGCTGTAGGTGGGCAGGAGACCTCTTCCACCATAACGAGAGGAGAAGCAAAGGAGTGAGCTAACAGATTCGAGGGCTGAAGGTGAAGGGAGCTGCATTCTCTGACTTGCAAGAGGCAGTAGGGTCACTTACTGAGAAGGAATGGGGTGGTGAAAAAGCCGGGGCTTTAGGAACAGAAAAATGGCCAAGCGGAGAATGGGAGAGAGTACAAGGAAACAGTAGGACTGGTGGTCAATGATGACAGCCGGTGCCATGAAGCTTTAGAGTGACACTGTCGATGGGTTTTCTCTAGCAATTCAGTGGCCCTGGCACAGGCATGAACAAAACAGGCAGCTGATCCTACCTGGGCTTGAAATTCTGCCAGAAACTGAAGTATGATTAAGGAAGTATCTCAAGAGTGGCTGACTTTGAGCTGCAGCATCTAAACTGAAAGTACAATAGATGCAAGAAGTGGAAAGGTTTTTAGATTAGAGACTCTACTGAAGTCAAAGAACTGGCATTTTAAAAGTAACTTTCAGTGAAAGTTGCAAGGATGAGTGCTTGCAGGCAGAGTGACGTGAATGCATTCTTTGTTTCAGGTAAGAAGACTCAAGGTGTGGCCATGGGGGGAGGCACCTAGATGTCCCAGGTATAAGCAGCAGCGACTTAACTAATATGACGATTAAGTTCACATGTCATGTATTGCGGCCCTTCTTTCTCATTAGACTGTAACTACTTGAAGCAGAGCCTTTTTTTTCTTTCAAACATACTTCCTAGATGATCCGTGTACATGTAGTCATTCAAACACTCAGTGATTGAAGCCATGACCCTCTGAACACCAGGGACTTAAAATTTTGAAGACCAAAGGCACAGAACCTTGCTTGTGAGGATCTTTGGGTCTGGAAAATCTCTAGCATGTTAACCTGAGATGGGCAGCCTTCTGAGCGCGGGGCATGGATCATCTGTGGCTCGTGCCATCCAAGAAAGCAAAGGCAGTACAGAATAACAAAAACCACCTCTCCAAAGAAAGGAGTGACAACTCTCATCAGTACAAGAGACATACTTTGCATTGACGCAGCCTGTCACATCTCAGCAATTTCACCTGTCAAGAATCTAGACAGCAGTACTTCTCTTTTCATTCAGTATTTCGTGCCCCCTCACCTAGTATTTATGCAGAACTCATTTCCTCCCTTGGGCAGTCACAACTGGGTTCAGTCAGACAATAACACCAGGCAGGCTCTGCCCGAGGTTCCAGCGATCTTAGAACTCGTGCGGAGGGCACACAGATTGCCATGAAAGCTTGGATTGGGCAGATACCTGGTTTCTTTCTGAGAATAGCTACTTCCCCGTACCAGAGGCCCAAACACAGGACTGGTTCTTCTCAAGAATGGTTATTTCCCTCTAAGAACCCTCAGCTTCTCTTCCTTCTTTCAGAACACTCTGGGTATTGCCTAGTTCTGTAAGACCCTTGAATAAATCTTCATCATTTATTTTTAGTCAAAGCCTGCTGATTCACGTATGCTCGGCAGACAACCAAAATTAGGAGCTAAAACTATATATTTTTTAAAAAACTCTTAGAAGAAAATACAGGAGTAAATCTTTAGACCTTGGGTAGGCAAAGTCTTCTTAGATACAGCACCAAAAGCATGAGTGACAAAAAAGAAACAATAAATTTGACTTCCTTGAAATTAAAAACTTGGGTGTTTCAAAGGATACCATAGAGAAAAAGGAAAAAAAACCCACAGAATGGGAGAAAATATTTGCAAATCATATATCTGATAAGGGAGTTGTATCTAGAATATATATACAAAACTATAACAACTCAATAATAAAAAGTCAAATAATGCAATTAAAAAAATGAGCAAAGAATCAGAAAAAAAAAAACACTTCCCCAAATAAGTACATGAAAAGATGTTCAACATCATTCGTAGTCAGGGAAATGCAGATCAAAATCACAATGAGACACCACTTCACACCCACTGGGATGGATGCAGTCATCAGAAACACAGATAATAGCAAGTGTCCACAAGAATATGGAGAAACTGAAACTTTTATGCACTGCTGGCAAGAATATAAAATGGTGCAGACACTTAGAAAACATTTTACATTTTGGCAGTTCTTCAAAAGAAACATATGACCCAGTAATCACATGACCCAGCAATTCTATTACTAGGTATATGCCCAAGCGAAATTAAAACATATGTCCACACGAAAACTTGTACACAAATATTCACAGTAGTATTATTCCTAAGATCCAAGAAATAGAAACAATTCAAATGTCCATCAAGTGGTAAATGGACAAAGAAAAATAAAATAAAATGTAGCATATCACACAGTGGAATATTATTTGGCAATAAAATGGAATGAAATGCTAATATATGCTACAACTTGAATAAAACTTGAAACATTATGCTAAGTGAAAGAAGGCGGTCACAAAAGATCACTTATTATATCATTCTATGTAGATAACATGACTAGAATAGGCAAATGTATAGAAATGGAAAGTACATTAGTAGTTGCCTGGAGCAAAGGGTTGGGGAAAAATGAGGGATAAATGCCAATAGGTGTGAGGTTTCTTTTTGGGGTGATAAAAGTGTTCTCAAATTGCTTGTGGTAATATTGCACAACTCTGTAATATATTATTTTACACTTTAAATGAGTGAATTGGATGTGAATTACATGTCTATAAACCAATTATTTATATAGTAGAGGGAAATTTATAATCTTAAAAGCATTGGAAATGCTATGACACAAAACAGGAAACATCTCTAAAGTGTCATTTTACCTCAAAAATGATGTGAAATTTGTACTTCATAATACAGACTTGGGTGTTTCAATGTGAAAATATTTTACACCACTTCCCATATGCAAAATAATAAACAAAAGCCTGGGTACGCCTCTCTCTCACACAAAATACATACAAATGAAAGTCTTTCTTCCCCAAATCTTGAGTAAAAAGGATGCTCAAGGTGCATATGCTCTCCATCCTGGGGTCAGTAGTCCCTTAACTCACTACTGGATCCAAGTGCCCCAGTCCTCGTCCCCAGGATTAGAAGCACAGACAAAGCAGAAAGATTATAGGCTCTGAAAACACACAGATCCCAGAATTTGAGCTCACACTTAGTAGATGGTCGATCTTAGGCAGATCTAACTTTTCCCAGATTCAGTATCTTTTGTGTGTAAAATGGGGAAGTATAAAGTGTTACAGAAGGGACCCTCAAATACAGTTTCCTTGTATCCCTTCTAGTTACAAAGCTGTTACATTACATAAAAATGTCTGTACTATGATAGGCAGAATGATATTATTGTGAAACAAAATAACTAGAAAGAATGTAACCCCTTCTTTTTACCTATGATAAAGTGGAAGTTTGGTGGTGGCCCAAGTTCAGAAAGAAACTAGTAGCTTTGCTGTGTTCTTACTTATTTCACATCCTCAACAAATTTATGAGTCTAGTAGCAGCAAGTTAACAAGTCTAGTAATAAACTCCAAACTATTAACAGAATTTTTCTGCCAGAATATCTTTCATTAGCAAGTGCCTGAATTTCTATATCTACCACATTCTGTTTCACTTAACAGAGTGTTAAACTATCAACAAAACACCAGTGAGAAGTTGTCAAGTAGCTTTCAAGGAATGAAAATCGCAAGTCATTATATTAGAAAACATGAGGAAGCATACTGTAATTTTTCAAACAAACAAAAAAAACTATATAAAAGGGGGAAACAAAAAAGCAGACTCATCTGGACTACATCCAAATATCCCAAGGGGAACCAGAAGTAGTTGGTAGTCTTCTTCATGTCAGGGGACAAAACACTCCACCTGGCCTGGGATGGCTTTCTCATCTGGATGAAATGCACGTCAGGTAATTCTCACCGGCATTCTTAGCCCATGTGAAGCTGAGACAGTATAACAGTTACAAGATATAGTGAAAGATATTTGTCACCATTAGCATGCCATCTGCTCCGTAATACGATAGCTTTATTCTAAGCGCTTCACAAAATATTATTTATAATGAAACTCATACAGCTTTAAAACAGCATTATTGTCTATGCCCATAGATAACTTAAGTGGTTTCCTTTCTATTATTTTCTTAATATTCTAAGGAAATAATATAACTACTCTTTAAAAGAATTTGTCTTTTCTAGGATTCTGAATTATTCTCCAATTTTTCAGAGCACGCAGAATTATCAAGCAAGTATGTTCAAAACAGCTAGTTATATTGCTTTTGTACACTGTAAAATACCACCCCCCCCAGGTACTCATTTTGCTTTCATCAAAATTTCTCCCAAATATTTCATAGCTAATTTAAAAGCAAGGTGGGGAGGATATTTATATGAAATAAATTGCCTGGAACAACCTTTGGGGAAAAAGGAAAAGAAAGAAAAGAAAATCATAATATAAAAACAAGCAGGTGACTTCCTACAGTACTTGTCCAGTTTTCAGGCTTAGGTGCACCAGCTCGCCTGGTGGTGAAGCAAAAACCCTTCTGGACTCAAACCTGGTATAAACCCGAATCTGCCTGCCCCTGCCTGTACAACCCTGGTCACAGCACTTCATTTCTCCGAGCCTGACTTTCTTTATTCGTATAGTGGGATATTATTATCTTATAGGGTTGTTGTGCCCAGAAAAGGAAGTGTTTTGTTTGCAAAAGTGCTTAACACAGTGTCCGGCTCTTAAGCAGCCCTTAGATGTTACCTTTATTGTTTGGTTTTCTGGGAAATTTCGTTTATAAATTGGATTATATAATTACCATAAACTCTAATCTAATATTCAGACAGATGCATGTTGATGCCTTCGACAGTGTTTTGGGTTTGTTTTTTGATTTTCGTTTTTTTTGTTTGTTTTTTTTTTCAATCAAACGCTCACCCCGCCGGCCTGTCGCCCCTCATTGTCACCCTCACCCACCTTCGCCCCCCACGAAGTTGGTGTTGAGCCAACTTTCGCCTCTGGACCCTTCACACCGCGCCTTCCCAGCCCAGCCCCACCTGCTCGCTTGTCTCTCCGCTTCCCACGCCGCCCTGCTCCTTTCCCACGGCCGCCGGCCCCCCTGCCGCGCCGGTCCCGTCGCGGACGTCCCCGCCGGCGCCCCACGATGTGTCGTGGGGGAGGGCGGGAGAGAAGGAGGGTGTTGCTCACCACCTTTATTTTCAAAGCCCCTCATGCGTGAGACGAGGGTGGCATTTCCCTCCAGAACGCCGTGCGCGCGAGTCTCACACTCACCCGCTGCCACCGCCGCCGCTCGGAAGCCGGCGCTCGCGGAACCCGGCGCCGGATCGTGGGTGTCCGGGGCGAGGGCGACGTGCAGGGCCCGCGACCAGGCTCAGACCTTCGCGAGGCGCCTGCGCAATAGCGGGCACCCCGCCGCCGTTAACACCCCTAACCTCCTGCAGATCTGCGCTGCTGGGGGTGCTGCGGAGCCTGCGCAGCTGCCCGGCGCGCGACAGCGGAACTGGCTACCCGCCGGTGGGGAACGGGCCGTGGAGTCTGAGACGTGACCTCGGATTGGATGCTGGACCCGCGTTACATGTAACTCCTTTTCCGATTGGTTAGATTCAGGTACCACCTGCGGACAGCTGCTTTGGTGGAGTAGAACTTGGACATGGGAGAAGAGGTTTTGTTCTTTTCTCCCACCATGGCCCTTGCATATCATCGTAGGACTGAGTGTCCTTCAGGGGACCTGAAACGAAGTGAGTCCCAGAAAGGCCCTGGCTGTTTCCAAGTCCACACCTATCTATCTGCACTCCCATTTTTACCCTTAGTTAATGTACAACCTGCGGCTTAGGTGTCCCCAGGAAAAAAGACTGGCTGTACCAGGTAGCCAGTATTTCTCACGTAGCTTCAGCTAGTTCCAGTGAGCTGGGATAAATACAATGTGGTTCCACCACTGCAGTATTTGTCTGTCTTAACTTTAGAAGTGAGCACTTTTGCACGAGAAGTTGAGTAGTAGGCAGTTTTCCAGTAAGATTACAAGAAACACAAACACAGACCTTGCAGTATGGAACTAGTAATGGGTACCAGTGTAGAAATGGGCACTTCTTTTTTTCTTTTTTTTTTTTTTTTTCAGAAATGGCCAATGGCTTTTTTGTTGTTGTTGTTGTTTTGTTTTGTTTTGTTTTGTTTTTATTGGGAAAGGGGAACAGGACTTTATTGGGGAACAGTGTGTGTACTTCTGGGACTTTTCCAAGTCAAGTTGTTGTCCTTTCAGTCTTAGTTGTGGAGGATGCAGCTCAACTCCAGGTTCAGTTGCGTTGTTAGTTGCAGGGGGCACAGCCCACCATCCCTTGCAGGAGTCAAGGAGTCAAACTGGCAACCTTGTGATTGAGAGCCCACACTCTAACCAACTGAGCAAACCATCTGCCCCGAAATGGGCACTTCTTTTGACAGGTGTATATGGGATTGGGCGCCTCCCTTTAATTGGAAGGGTAGTCAGCCAAATGTAACTTTAAGCTTACTAGTAGCAAGAGAAATTACCAAATAGGAATAGATTTGTTTGTTAACATTTGGGTTACTCAGGTACACTTGGCAAAGAGCAGATAGTATCTTTCTCCTCTTTGTATGTACAGTGCCGAACACAGACCTGACATAGAAAAAGTACTTACTAAATGATTACTGAATTTAATGGAATGTTGTGAGGTGCTCTGGATTCATTATCCCCATAAAATGTGAGCTCCAAGAGGACATTTTCTTTCCTGTTCACTACTGGAACGCCAGTAGGTGCTTAAAAACGTACCATTAAATGAGTTAAGAATATTAGTTATTTGTAATATTTTCAGGTGTTAACAGATGTAAACCCACTACTTGGGTTATTAATCTGCAATAGTGGACATTAGAAATCAAGGTCTGATGTGGGCCCCACGTGTCTGAGCTGTAGAGCTTAGCCATCATCAAGACCCCAGAGTCTGGAGGCAGCTCTAGACACAATTTGGGACTGTTTGTAATCTGTTGATTACTAGTTTGTACCTTCATCATTTAATCGCAGTGTCAAGCCTCAAGGCGGGCCTGTGCACTGATAAATTGGGGCATCTTCCATCCCCAGGCTGCCAGAGCTGGAAGGATGGCAGAGGCCATGTGGTCCAATCCATAGCATCTGCCAGATCTGAGTTTGACTAGTCTCTCTGCCAGTAGGTAGCTGAGTAGTCTTGGGCCATTATTTCAACCTATTTGAGCCTCCATTTCCTCATCTGAAAAATGGACCCTCTTACAGTACCGTGTTTCCCCGAAAATAAGACCTAGCTGGACAATCAGCTCTAATGCACCTTTTGGAGCAAAAATTAATATAAGACCTGGTCTTATTTTACTATTTTACTTATTGTACTTATACTATTTTACATATAATACTTTATAGTAAAATAAGACCGGGTCTTATATAATATAATATAATACTGGGTCTTATATTAATTTTTGCTCCAAAAGATGCATTAGAGCTGATTGTCCAGCTAGGTCTTATTTTCGGGGAAACGGTACCAGCTTCTTACAGTTATTGTCAAATAAGTGAGATAAAGCAAGTAAAGAACTCAACACAATGTCTGACACATGGTAAGCCATTATTATCACTATGAAATGTTTCTTAACCTGAACAGTGGCCAGGGGAAGGCTGAGTTCTGGGGAATTTACATAATGTCCAATTTAGTAAAGCAAATATTCTGGCATTTGGGGCATATGGCTATGCGTATTCTGCTTGTTCATTCACTAGATTTATGATGGTTTAAAGAGTAGACAAAATCAACTGCCGTGTAGGTCAGATGTGTAGTGGAGACAGCAGCTAGATGGGGGCATCAGAAAATAATGGTTCTCTTTATACAATGCCACTGCCCCTATCCAAGTGACGAGGTCCGATCAGGGAGTCCTATGCAGTCTGGTCTCCTTCTTACAGATAAAGTGGTTGTGAACAGATGGAGAAAAATGATTCATGAGGATCCTTTGGCACCAAGTTTCTATCATCCTCCAAATATTTACCATTTCAACCACAAGTGGAAACCTGTTTCAGATGGGTTTAAATAAGAATGATATTTAGAATCTTGTTAAACAGGAAGTCCAGAGGTAGGGCAGGCTTCTGGACTGGTTTGATTAGCATCGCAACAATGTCACCCTGTACTGGGTTCTTTCTAACTTTCTATCTTGCTATTGACAGAGTTGGCTTCTGGTTCCTTTGTGTTAGAAATTGAAATGATGTAGAAGGAAATCTAAACACACATTTGCAAATAAATGTGCCCAGAGCAAATGGACTTGACTAAATTAACAGAAATTAAGTACAGCTGGAGTCTTTGCCGCATGGCCAATGTCGGGTTTGGAAGTAGCATGTTAGAAGCACTTTCTTCCCCCTTCCTCATTAACTAGACTCAAAATTTAGTGTTTATTCATTAATGGAAATAGTAAATATTTTTTTAACTATATCTTATTTTCAAGATCGAGAAATAGCTCTTTATGCAATTATTTCTCTTTTAAACTCCTAGTTATGATGCATCACTCATTGCTGACAGAAGTTAGAGGTCACGGGAAAAAAGTTTCAGAGCAAAAGCCACACCCTGCCAATTCCTGTCTACTGCTCAGAAAAACAATTCTTGTCCACTGCTCAGCTCTGATTAAATAACAAAACTGAAACTACTGAATCAAATTTCAAATCACTGCTTGGGGATTTTAAGTTTTACGTTTTAATATATATTAGATGTTAATGTACAGAAAATAATACAGATTTTATCTTAAATATAAAGAGGGGAAAGGAGCTTAGGAATCATAGTAGTTTAGGGATTTTTAAAGTTCGTTTAACAAAAACTCCACCCACTCCATTTTCAGCAATACTACATTTGAGTAATCTCAATTAAGTAAGCTTGTAAAATATTTTTAAATGCTTCTGTTAAAAGTGATTCTATATTATCCACCATGAACTATGTAGTGTTAGCCTTTCTTCACTCTAAAGGAAGTTTTTCAAATATTTAATAAAGTTGTACGAGAAAAAGTATAAATTCCTTTGAGCTTTCCTATGTGGAAAGCAACGGGCTCAATTTTTCAAAAGATACAAAAATAAATAAGATTCAGTCCCTGCCCTCAAGGTGCCTTTAATCTAGAAAGTTAAATGGAGAGACATCATCATTCTATTGCTTTTTCCTGCCCAGAATTCATTTTCTCTTCTTCTAGTGGCTCCCCTAGGAAACCATCCCGTTTTCATTCTTAGTCATGGAAGTTATATGGGGCCAAACACAACTTCCCTCAGCTCCATCATGGACTCGTAAGGTAACCGATTATCCTGGTTTGCCCTGAACTGAGGGATTTTCTGGGACGTGGGACTTCTAGTGCTGAAAACAGAAAAGTCCTAGGCAAATTGGGATGAGCTGGTCACACTTACTCTGATCCAAGCCCAACCTGGTACAGCCAATTCCATTTCCTTGACAACAGGAATTGCTTCTGTGATGGAGACATACCCCAGGCTAGATCCACACCTTTGTTGAAACTTTTATTGAAACAGTTGAGAAAGGTTCTGTCTTTCAGCAGCAGCAGCTAAATAGGTAGAACATAAGCCTGTAACGGTTGGCGATCATCATTGCGTCTATAAAGAAAGAGTCTATCTGGGAATGAAACCAACACAGAGAAAGCAGAGCCAAGAGATGGAGCCTGACACCTGATGACACTGAGCGCTAAGTTTACCTGAAGCTCCATCCCTGCGCTTTTCCATTCATATGACTCAATAAATAATCCTTTTGCTTAAACTAGTTCAAGCTGGGCTTCTATCACTTATATCTAAAAAAGGGGATAAGAAGAGGAAATATTGTTTACATTATGCTATCAAATAAGGTAAATGCTACAAGCGAAGCCCGAAAGAGGGAGAGGTTAAGTCATGCAGCGATTCAATTCAGCTGCAGGAGTCAGAAAACAGATCCAGAATGAGACGGATTTTCTTGGTTCTTGCAGGTTAGATGGTTTAGTAGTTTGCTATGGCTGCTGTAACAAATTACCACAAACTTAGTGACTTACGCAACACAACCCTTTTATCCTACAGTTCTGGATGTCGGAAGTCTAGAATGGGCCAGCAGGACTGTGATTCTTCTGAAGGCTCTTGGAGAGAAGACATTTCCTTGCCTTTTCCTAGAGGCCAAGTACAACCCTTGACTCGTGACCCCATTCTCTATCTTCCAAGGCAGCAATATAGCATCTTCTAGTCGCTCTGACTCTGCTTCCTTCTTCCTTTATAAGGAATCTTGTGATTACATTGAGCCCACCCAAGTCATCCAGGGTAATATCTCCCTCTGTCAAGATCTTCAGCATCGTCACACAGTTTCTTTTCCTGTGCATGGTAACAGAGCCGTACCTTCTGGGGATTAGGATATAGACATCTTTGAGAGGCTATTCATGTTTGGCTGAGGGAGTAACATCAGCAAATAGGACCAGGATAAGAAAAGTGTGTGAGTCCTTAAAAATAATTGCATTTTCCTGGGAACTAATGATCTATATTTGGGGAGCCACTGGGTTGAGGCTGCGTAGGTTAATTAAAACCATATTATTTTGTAGACAGAGGAGTAGTTAGACTTCATTGAGTAGGTAACGATGTACCAAGTGCTGTGCTATTTGCATTGTGGTAACAGAAATGAGTATAATATTGTCCCTGCTGTTAAAAAGTTTTAATCTAGTAGGCGAGAAAGACCTCTGGATGTAGAGTGACCACATTTTCTCAGGAGAGTCGCAGTTTTTGCCTATCGTCCCACATAAATATTCACAGTGCACTCCCTGCCGTCTAAAAAATGCCCTGGTTTGGATGACCAAGTATATGGTCGCCTCACCTAAGTGCCATCACCCTCAGTATGTATTGAATATTGCAAGGTAGGAGCCCTGTGTTGGGCCCTGGGGAAAAGCAAGAGACACAGGCACATTTCCAAGTGTTTACCAGCGAGTTTTAGGGTCCAAAACTATGTTTATAAAGTGAGGAGGTAGTGCAAAAATTAGCTGGTCAACAAAGTGGTAGAAATGCAAGAGAAACAAAAACTAGGTGCTTCAGACAATGAGAGCTGTGAGAGAGATCCCTGCAGCCTGTGCGATGGGCCGGTGGGCTGCTGGGAGCTTCAGGTGTGATCAGGCTTGTGGAGGTGATGAGACAAGAGGCTACACCTATGTCACTTGTCAGGTGTCCGCAGATGCGGAGAAAAGTGCCGCTGTCTGTGTTTCCTTTCAGTATTGCATTGAACCCGTGATACTATCTACGTTAAGACGCCCTATTATTTTACATACCATTAAGAAAAATTGTAACCAATCAGCTGTAAGATAATCTGATTTCACAGGTGTTAAAAATGTGGGGGGGAAATGTATATTTCAAAATCAGAGAAGTCAGGTAATATTTCTTCTCAAATGTAAAGACTCTCTCTTGCCAAAGTGGCTCATCTCTGGACTTAAATGAGTTTAATTACTTTACTTTTTTTTTTATTTGGTGTTTCTAATCATTTGATCACTCTACAGCTTTTCTTCCAAGGATATTCATTTCTCTCTTAAGCCATGGAAATACAAAAAAAAAATATGTAGAATTTAATAAACATTCTTCCTACCAGTGTTATTTAAGAAATTCTCTTTACTGATAAATCCCGCTTCCCCCAGGGTTCTACTTGAAATCCCCAGGATTAGTATAACTCCTTTCAAGTATTTAAGAAGCTGAACATTTTAATTTGGTTGAGTCCAAATAGAGTAATAGATGAGATCTGACAATTAAGTTCGCGAACTTGCCACCGTGAGCTTACATTGGCAGCACTGTACAAACAGCTCGGTAAGGTTTCGTAACCTTGGTATATCAGTGTCTCACAGCTGTGTTCGTGTCGACGTGTGGCGGTGTCTTGCTGAGTGGTGTGTGTTATTATTGTTGCATGTTTTTGTGTGCCGTCACGAGAAAGTCTGAGCTTGAATTAGAGCAATGAGCAAACATTAAATTTCTTGTTAAACTTGGCAAGAGTGGAAGTGAAATCAGAGACACGTCAGTCCAAGTTTATGGGGATAATGCCATGAAGAAAACGGCAGTGCACAAATGGATTAAACATTTTCCCAACGGGAGAGAACACATCACTGATGAAGAGAAGTCAGGGTGGCCAGTAATGAGCAGAACTGATGAAAACATTGCAAAAATTCATCGAATGGTGTGTCAAAATCATCATCTGACTGTCAAAAGCATAGCAGACCAAGTAAACATCGATAGACAAACAGTTAAGAAAATCTTAACTGAAAATCTTGGCATGAGAAATGTGTGTGCAAAAATGGTCCTAAAGGAGCTCTTGCATCACCACAATGCACCAGCTCACATGGCACTGTCTGTGAGGGAGTTTTTAGCCAGTAAACAACAGTATTGGAACACCCTCCCTACTCACCTGATCTGGCTCCCAATGACTTCTTTCTTTACCCAAAGATAAAGGAACTATTGAAAGGAAGACATTTTGATGACATTCAGGATGACAGCTCTGATGGCCATTCCAGAAAAAGAATTTAAAATTGTTTTAAAGGGTGGACTAGGCACTGGCATCAGTGCATAGCTTCCCAAGGGGAGTACTTTGAAGGTGACCATAGTGATATTCAGCAAAGAGGTATGTAGCACTTTTTCTAGAATGAGTTCGCGAACTCAATTGTCATATCTCGTATTAGTTAAGTAATGCATTCACATACATTAGCTCCGTTTCCCAAACTTGCAAAATCACAGAATCACCTGGGGCTTTTGTTAAAAATGTCCCAAGCCCCTCCCCTAAAGATTTGAATCCAGTAAATCATGTGTGCTGTCTGAGAACAGGACACCATGGGAACACTTGGGCACAGGAAGAGGTTATTGCGTGAAACATGGGGCCCTCTGCACTAAGTAGAGAGGGACCTCAGATTGGTCTCTAAATACTTAAGGCAGGGAAGAGGGTCTAGGATAACAACTGAACTTTGAATTTGTTTACTTTAAATCTACAAAGTGCTTTTACGTAAGGTCTTATGTGGCTTGCACCACTGACCTGTAAATAAGCGTGGCCTTTACATCTGTGTTATTTCTAAAAAACCAAGGTTATGGTGCTCACCTAAGTTTCTGTGGGAATGTCAGAGCTGGTCCCTGGTCCCTTATCCCTGCTCTGACCCAGCTGCATGGGCGGTGGATGAAGGGAGCCCTTTTTCCGAATGCCCATCCCGCTGCTGTCTCCATTACACACCTGACCTGCATGGCAGTTGGTTTTGTCTAGTCTTTAAAACATCAAGCACCTAGTGAATGAACAAACAGGATATGCATAACCATATGTCCCAAATGCCAGAATATTTGCTTTACTAAATTGGACATTACGTAAATTCCCCAGAACTCAGCCTTCTCCGGGCCACCGTTCAGGTTGAGAAACTTTTCATAGTGATAATAATGGCTAACACGTACCACGTGTCAGACATTATGCTGAGTTCTTTACTTGCTTTATCTCACTTATTTGACAATAACTGTAAGAAACTGGTACTGTAAGAGGGCCCATTTTTCAGATGAGGAAATGGAGGCTCAAATAGGTTGAGATAATGGCCCAAGACTGCGCAGCTATCTAGTGGCAGAGTGAATATTCAAACTCAGATCTGGCAGATGCTATGGATTGGACCACATGGCGTCTGCCATGCCTTCCAGCTCTGGCAGCCTGGGGATGGAAGATGCCCCAAGTCATCAGTGCACAGGCCCGCCTTGAGGCTTGACACAGGAGTTAAATGATGAAGGCACAAACTAGTAATCAATAGATTACATCCAGTCCCAAATTGTGTCTAGAGCTGCCTCCAGACTCTGACGTCTTGATGATGGCTAAACTCTAAAGCTCAGACCCAAGAGGTCAGCGCCCAGTTCCTTTAAATGCTGAGGCCCATGTTCTAACAATGACGTATATTATAGAAGAGGATGAAAAAATAGCGTGACTTTTTATAATTACACCCAAGATTTCCACATAAACTCATATTAGCTTTGAACTATGTTGGATTGTTTTAAGCTAATTTTCATGCCTAAAGATACCTGTTTTTTCTTCTTTTCCATGAGGAAGCTGGTTGCACCCTGTCCTATTTCTAAGTCGGCATGAATGCAGTCTGCCTTTATTTAACCTATAGTATCTGGGTCAGTTATGTAACTGGTTTCGTTAGACATTCACATATCATTGCTCCAGGTACGGGAGCCCTGGGTATTGTGAAGCTTTCTGACATCCATTACAAATAAAAGATCTAGTTATTCCATTGGCATAATTTTTCAGAGATAAATGGACGGCTGCTTCTGTTTTCTAGAAGTCATTTTTCTAGAAGGAGTACAAAATTTGTCAGCAGTAATTTTGTTGTGTTCGTACTTCCTAAAGTTAAAATCCTACCAGCAAACAAAATGGAAACTTTTAATAAATGTAACTCTTCATAGTAAAACTTGAAATTTTTAAAATAAACATGAGCATTACAAACGTATAGGTCTCTATGAGAGCACAGAGGTTGGAGCATCTCATCCATGCTGCCTGCCCAGATCTAGGCTGGGTCCTAACAGATTCTGCAAACCCAGACACAAATTAGGTAGAAATTTGATAAAGCAAAATGTTTGGCAAGAAGACAAAGTCAGATTCTGCACTCAGCCCCAAGGTACGGCCTCAGTGAAAAAGGAGGTCAATGTCTGGCCCCGGGTTCCAGAAACCAGTGGAATCCTTACTTCTCACCATTGCTGCTTTAGATGGCAGTGGTATCATTAGTGACTCCACCCAGGACACAGGCCCAACTCCCCGCACAACACCCAGCGTCATGGTTTCCAAGCGTCCTCACAAGCTTCTCAACCACAGGCCCAGAAGTTCTCAAGGGTCACTTGCTATGGTCCAGTCTCTAAGGATTCAATGAAGTCATTAAGCTGCTCATCAAAATCCCATATTTTTGTCCTTTTCCTCTCTGTGTATCTCATCTGCAGCATTCAGATAGTCTTATGCCAATGAGCTGTTTTGCTATCATCTTGGATTTTTGCAAGGGTCATCCAATAATTTGCAGAATCTGCCCAGGAACTCATGAACTTCATATTACTCTCTCATGTTTTCCACAGACTCAGCAACTCCTCTCAGCTACTTAGATGCAGCACGCAGACTTTGCAGGACCTCCCAGAGGTTCAAGGAAGTTACCCAACTAGACCAGTTTGCTAGGGCTTCCATAACCAAGTACCAGACTAGGTGGCTTAAACCACAGAAATTTATTTTCTCACAGTTCTGAAGGCTGGAAGACTAAGATCAATGGGTCAGCTGGGCTAGTTTCTTCTGAGGTCCTCTCTCTTTGATTTGTAGATGGCCACCTTGTTTTATGTATTCACATGGTTCTCTCATGGTGTGTGTCTGTGTGCTAATCTCCTTGTAAGGACACCAGTCATAATGGATTAGGCCTCACCCATAAAACCTCATTTTACCTTAAATACCTCTTTAAAGACCTTGTCTCCAAACACAGTCACATTCTGGGGGTTAGGACTTCAACATACGAAGGTATGAGGGACACAAGTCAGAACATAACATAACATAACATAACATAACATAACATAACATACTCAAAGAGATGGCTGGTCTATATGCCAGTATGATTTACCTGCTTAAAGGTGTGCCCCACCTGCTGGACGGTGTCCCATATTTACTGGCTAATGTCACCTACCTGCCTGGGCGACCAACCTTTGTACTAAGAACCCCCTGGCTCCCTAACACCACAACCTGACTCCCAACATCACCTACTTGCAAAACTGCCCCCCCCCCCATTTGCTTCTTATTTCCTCTAGCAATACCTCAGGCCCCCTCCTCTTCTTCCCTGGACCCGGCTATAGCCTTGCTTCCTTTCCTGCCCCTTACCATCTAATCGTCACCCAGCAGCCAGAGCTTTTTAGTTAGAAAATCACTTCCTGTGGCTCACCTGCTCAGACATCACAAAGGGTCTCTCATCATATTCAGAATTCGCCTGGCTCCCTACAGCTGCTGAGGATGGCCATATCACCTGACCCTCAGCTTCTTGGACCTCAGTTCCCTGCCACTCACTGCCTTGTACATTCTTAACAAAGTGGCCTCTATATTTCTCAAAGACATGAAGCTCGCTCCTGCCTCAGAACTTTTGCCCCATTCTTCCCACTGCCCTAATCACCCTCCACACAAGCTTTACATGTCTCACTCCCCATACTCATCAAATCTCTGCTTAAATAGAAATTCTCTTGGTTAATATTATTTATACAATTGGTAATAATTTCAAATATTTGAAAATGCAATTTTGTCAAAACTCAAAATTATAGGGATAAAATGTATCCTTGATTAATGTTCTTTTCAGGAAAAAGCACATTTAAGGCATCCTAGGTAGATGGTTATCTTATTTCTCAAAGGCCTCTAGGAAAGGAGATGATATACAATCTTTCAGAAGCCCATCCTTTTATTTAAAGAACTTAATAGTGAATTCTGCCAAAACTAGTTATGTGACTATAGGCAAATTACTTAATGTCTCTAAGTCCTTTGTAAAATGGAAAATTTTCTATTTGCCATCCTCAAAAAGCTATGTGGTATTAATATGGGACAGGCTCAAATGAGAGAATTACTTTGAGAAAGTATAGGGCAAGTCAAAGACAGGATAAATTTTTAACTCTCTGGATATTTCATGCTATATTTGAGTAAGTGACTCTCTACAAGGGAGAGATGGAGAACAGTCATACGCATTCTCTACACGGCATTCTTTGTTGGAGTTTCTTTTCTTTTGTCAGTTTTTTACTTTTAGCGTATATTGGCCATCTTAAGTCCTTTCTGGAATAAGGTGAAGTTATATATAAACACATTTTAAAACAGTCCTCATCCTTTGTATACTTGAATCATGCTTTAAAAATTAATTTAAAGACTTAACTACGCTTTGAGCTCTGTGATGTGTGTTTTATTAAGCCTATCTTTGCAACCTATAATTTGAAGATGGCTGGAGTCCTTTTGCAAATAAGGAAGCAGAAAACATTAAAATAACCTAGGATGTGAGTTTATCCTTCTATTATTTCACCCATCACCCTCCTCAGCTACACACACATTTTATTTCTTTTTGATTTTCTGGTTTGTCTAGAGTGCACCTGGAATGAATCTAAAAATATTTCTTCCCTAAGCATGGTATATAATGTATGAAATGATTGTTTCTAAGCGTATTTAAGTTAATCAATGACAAAGAAAGTTAAAGGCAAAAGGGACCTTTTTATTGAATTCAACCCTGCCTTTTACATGTAAGAAGCTTTAATTCCTCACTTAGTTCTAAATAGCAAATATGAAACACCCCTTCTTTTCCTGAGAACATTTTAAAGCTGTCAGATTATATTGTGCTCCTTTGAACGGCTTTCTGAGACACATTTGTATATGCTTCTTGGGTACTTTAGAAACTTTCTAAGCAGTGGAGCATTCGTGAAACTCGAGTGTCTTTCATCTGAGTAGATTCATGTGTCTTGATCCATTCACTTAGCGGATTGGCACAGGGTGCTTGCCGACCCTAGGGCAGTTAGTTGAGCGCAGAGATTTATCTCTTCTGCAAGATGCATTTCAAATCCCCAAACCTTCCACTGGGCTTTACTTGTTCCATGGTGGATGAGATGGGACAGATAGAATGTCTCAATCCAAACCTTTTTGATTCAATACATTATTGAGGGCCTATAGTCAAGAGTTTGATTCTGAAAAGACTGGAATCTAGTTATCTGTCAACCTAACTTGGAGAATATAACCAAGATAATGGTGGCCAGCTACGTTATCTTGATTAAACATACAAATAGGTCTTCTCCTTGTTTTAATAACATCGCGGAGTGGCTTGGGTGAAAATGAAACTAAGTGGTTTCTCCTGTTTCGGTAATAGAAGAAAACATAGACTCATCAAATATGAAAGCTGGAAAGTACCGTGGGAGGAGTGTGAGCCCATCCCACTTGCTGTCTGGGTAAGGAGGCTGAAGCCCAGAGAGGGGCAAGCTCAAGGTCACAGCTCATTATTGTCAGACCTGGAACGTCCTCCTGGGTGTCCATTGCAAGCCCCGAGCTCTTTCCTCCTCTCTTCACATCCTCATAAATGCTTCTGTCTTTAAGCAGTAGCCCCGTGCTCTGGGGGCAATTGTGCTGATACATCTAATGTTGTGGTCCAGAGAGCGGATGTTTGGGGGATTCTCATCAATGCATCCCAGGAGAGCGTAGGGCAGGTTTCCTTGTTTTATTCACGACCAGGGTATAGTCTTCATCTTATGGCAACATTTAGGATGGAAGCACTCTGAAGTTGCTCCTTAGCTGCAAGCTCACACTGGTCCTAGCATTGCATACCCCACTTTTCCTGCCATGGACCACAGGTTTCAGGTGGATGGAGGAGAAAAATACCACCAGCAGCATTATCTTCAGCTGGCACCCCCTCTGGGGCTGGCGCCCTATGGCTGTAGAGCATGTGCACAGAAATAGCTGAGAGGTTACCAGTGACCTAAGCTCCTTTTCCAGGTCTTAAACAAATGCTCTGGACCATGCTTCTCTGCCACTCCTGCCTCTAATGACAATGAATGTGGCCAAGGTACCTGACAGCATACTTGTGTGTCTTTGCCTTCTATTTCTCTCCTGTTTGTGGGACCTGTCATATCTTAGGGCATAACTAGTTAACTGGACCCATTCCCAATGGGAAGGGAGGTTCTAAAGAGATGAGTCAAGTTGTGGATGCCAGCAGGGAGTTCATTCTGTCACCCAGAGCCCTGTATTGGGGACATCCACCATAGACCATCAGGCTCCTTTATTGGATTAAAGGACAGAGGACAGGTTACCAAATTAAGAGTATCTGATGTGATGGGCACATTTCCAAGAAAGTGACCTATCATGGACCCACTGATCTAGGGTATAACATCAGGATTGGGCCCTGGAGACATCCTGTAAAAACCAGCAACAAGGTTAGACCAACACCAAAAGCAAGATTGACTTGATGCTGAGTTACAGAGTGCTGGGAAAGAGTTTGTTAAAACCCTCCTTCTTTAGGCCAGCTTGGGGCTAGAGAATGAGAAAAGAGGTGTTCAAGGTCCCATCTAGGGTAAAAGAAGGAACGAGAAGTGGAAGGCGAGGCAAGCTCTGATGCGATCATTGACATACTGTGTTTGAATAAGGTCGATTCATACCTGTGCCCTCAGCGCTATTTCCATTTCCACAGCTCTTGGTCAAACCCATATTGCTACTCCCCTACCTTGAATTGTCATCTTTGTGAGCTATCCTGGCCTATGCCTTCATATTTAGGGAACACTAAACTGAAAATAACTAGAACAGGAGTCACATAGCAATCACTGGTCCATAGCAACCATTTTGACAATTGTTGTGCGGAATAGGTACCCACGATCTTGGTGGTAAGATGACCTCAGGGGAGGTGAGACTGAGTGTGTGTCTTGACGCAGGAGGTACATGAACACAGGGACGTGGTTAAGAAGAACTTTCACTTTTTGTTTTATATACTTTTGAATTTCTTACATTGTGTCTGTATTCATGTATTTCTTATATCATTTAAAACAAAAAGTATATAAGGTGATATTTTTAAAATTAGAATGGACTTCGTGAATGGCACCAGTTCTCTTGGGCTCCAATAAACCACTGCCAGTGGTTTGGTGGTAGCAGACTGTGGAGGGGCAGGTCAGATGACAGGGTGGCGTGGGTAGAGCAGCTCCTGCAGCCTATGCAACACAGATGGCATCTGGGGCCAGCCTTTGCCCCCACACGGTGCAGGCAGTACTACAGCAAAGTCTGACTCGGGGCAAACCCCAGAACCTTACCACGTCTCAGTTTCCTCATCTTTGAAATGACCGTATGGGCAATGATATCAGCCCCAGCAAACTCATAAGGCTTACATGTTGTTTTATTTCTTTGGTTTTGCTTTTTCCTGGCTGCTCGATATTTCCTTGCACGGTAATGTGACCTAGTGATTGGAGACTGAAACAAGGTGAAGTGTCAAAGGCAGACAAAATGATTGGAGCCAAATGGGAATGAGTTAACAAACTGATATACATCATAATGACTTACTTCTGTCTGGCATCGCTGGAGAGCTAAAAACAGGACCTAAACACCATCGTTTCCAAGAAAAGAAAACTAGTGGCATTTTGTCAGAGTGGCATTAGAGAAGTCTCAGTCCTGTTTCCGATGGCTTTATGAATTTTAAATCACCACAGCAAAGCACTGTAAAATTTTCTTGAGATATAAATCTCTTCTTGTATTCTTCTAGAAGGTTAAATGGACAAAATACTGTCAACATGACCACATTCTGCCCGTCATGTTAATGAGGAAATATGCATTTAAAAAATTTTCCCTTCCCTCTTGTCATAAAGATAGGGCACAGAGAATGCCAGTTCAAAGGCCGATGTATCCATCCATCCATCCATAATGAAACATACGGGCAACAGCCTACATCTGCAATTTTTATACTGGTTTTACTATAGAACAAGCTTCATAGTCTTCCTGAGTTTTAGATATACATGGTCTTCATATAAATACATACATATGTACATATGTGAAGTAAGGCAGAACATGTAGAAAAAAGAGTAAAATTTCTTCGACCATCCCACTGCCCAGAGATAATTGCTCATGACCAGTGTGTGTGTATTTTTGAAAAGTGTGCTTTCTTTTGCATCTGTTTAAGTGTTTTTCCTGCACTGATGCATAAGAAAGACCAATAGTAAAATTATAGCTGTATAGTTTTCACCCTTTCAAGGTACAATGATAAAGGAGCAAAATCCTTGTGTTCTCTTTGCTAGAAAGTTCTGCTTTTGAGGGAGGTTGCCTTCCCTGAGGCTCTCTCTTATTTACAACCTGGGGACTGCCCTGCAGTTGACAGGATTATTCTGCAGTGTCCCTGAAAATTTCTGTCTGGTCATTTTTCTGCCCCCCCCCCCCCCACACACACACCCACATACCCCAGGCAGCAGGGCAGCCAGTGTTGGTTCCCCACACTGGGGCACCAGGCTCTGGAAGATTCTTATGGCCAGCTCTGCCCCTGGCACCAGGCTCTGCTCAGCAAACAAAGAACAATTAGCGCATTGTTCTCAATCTAGTTCACAGTCTTAAACTCTCTCAGCCAGTCACAAGCTCCCTCCTCGGGTACTTTGACTTTCTAATTGACTGATGCTAACAAGTGGCTGGTGACTGGAATGGGAGGAGGGAAGGCAGGAAAAAATGCTTACACCTCAGTGCAGAGGAGAGAGGGTAGGAAGCAATGGTCACACCCCAACTTGTCTGGTAGCTCCTTTCATGTTGGAAATACATGGTAAGGCCATGATTCCTCCCCACCTCCAATACATAGAATAAGTGTAAGAAAGACAATGCAATTCTAATTTTTATTTTGTTTTTTAAAGATTTTTATTAAAAATATAGCTAACATACAATATTATATTAGTTTCAGGGGTACACCATAGTTATCCAACATTCATATACCTAAAGAAGTGATCACATGATAAGTCCAGCAACCATCTGACACCGTACCACGCTATCGTAATATAATTGTCTATATTCCCCATGCTGTACATTACATCCCCATGACTTATTTGTTTTATACCTGGAAATTTGGACCTCTTACTCGCCATCTTTTCCACACTTTTTAAGTTTTTAAATTAAAGATGATATTCAATATTATTTTATATTACTTTCAGGTGTACAGCGTAGTGGTTAGACATTTATATAATTAATGCAGTGATCCCCCTGATTCGTCTAGTACCCACCTGGCACTATACATAGTTATTACCATATATTCCCTATGCTTTACTTTACATCCCCATGACTATTTGGTAACTACCAATTTGTACTTCTTAATCCCTTCAGCTTTATCATGCTGTCCCCCAACCCCCTCCCATCTATCACCCCAAGAAATCTAGTACCCATCTAACACCGCACATAGTTATTACAATATTATTGACTATATTCCTTATGCTGTAACCTACATCCCTATAACTATTTTGTAACAGCGAATTTGTCCTTCTTAATCCCGTCCCCTTTTTTCACCCACACTCCCAAATCCCCTCCCATTTGGCAACCATAAAAATGTTCTCTGTATCTGTGAGTTTGTTTCTGTTTTGCTTATTTATTTTGTTCTTTAGATTTCACATAAATCGCATTGCATCTGTCATTCTCTGACTGATACACTCCACTCAGCACAATACCCTCCAGGTCCATCCATGCCACTGCAGATGGCAACCCATTTCCTTCCCTGGCCGAGCAATATTCCATTGTATATACCAGAGGATTCTCTCTTTGTCTTTAGCCTTTGCCATTTTAATTATAATGTATCTTGGTGTGGGCCTGTTTGGGTTCATCCTGTTTGGGACTCTGCACTTCCTGGACTTGTATGTCTATTTCTTTCACCAGGTTTTCACCAGGTTTAGTCATTATTTCTTCAGAGAGGTTCTCAATTCCTTGCTTTCTCTCTTCTCCTTCTGGTAACCCTATGATGCAAAAGTTGTTACACTTGATGTTGTTCCAAAGGTCTCTTAAACTCTCTTCATTTCTGTTTTTTTATTATGTTTTGTTTTTGCTGTTCTGATTGGGTGTTTTCTGCTACCTTGTCTTACAAATTGCTGATTTGATCCTCTGCTCGTGTAGTCTCCTGGTGATTCCTTCTAGTGCATTTTTCATTTCAGTTATTCTATTCTTCACTTCTGACTGGTTCTTTTTTATGGTTTCTATGCCCTTTTTTGTGCTTGCTATCTCTTTGTTGAAGTTCTCACTAAGTTCCTTGAGCATTCTTTTTTTTTTTTTTAAGGTGAAGTGTATTTTTCCAGGACCCATCAGCTCCAAATCAAGTAGTTGTTTCAATCTAGTTGTGGAGGGCGCAGCTCACAGTGGCCCATGTGGGGATCGAACCGGCAACCTTGTTGTTGAGAGCACTGTGCTCTAACCAACTGAGCTAACTGGCCGCCCCTCCTTGAGCATTCTTATAACCATTGTTTTGAACTCTGTCTTTGGTAGGTTGCTTATCTCCATTTTGTTTAGTTCTTTTTCTGGGTTTTTTTTCCTGTTCTTTCATTTGGTATGTAGTTCCTTCTTTCCTCACTTGGCTGCCTCTCTGTTTGTTTCTATGTATTAGGTAGATCTGTTATGTCTCCCAGTCTTGGCCGGTGGCCTTATGTAGTAGGTGCCCTGTAGGGCCCTGGCACAGTCTCCTTGGTCACCTGCACCAGGTGCTCCAGGAGTGTCCCTTGGGTGGCATTGTGTGTGCCTTCCTGTTATAGTTGACCGTTGATTACTATGGCACATCAGTGAGTGGGATTGTCCCTTCGGCTGACAGGCCATGGGGTTTGGCCATGTCTACAGCTTATGGGCTGCTGTGGGAGGGGCTTGCCCCTCTGAGTGGGATTTGCCCCAGCAGGCTCTTGTGTGTGCTGCCTGTGGGGTTAATTGGGCGGCGTTCTGCTGTGGTCTGAAGCCAACCTCCAAATGTGTTGGTTCTGGGGCCTCTTAGGGAGGGGCTCCAGTGCAGGTCCAGGTCACCCACTGCCTGTGACTGTTCAGGGACTTACCTGGTAGGAGGTACCAAACAATCTGCAGCTGTTCAATGCTTGTGCTAAACCTGGTGGCATGTGTGAGAGGCCACACTATGAACCAAGGAAGTCTGCCACCAGTACTGGGCCTGGGGTAGCTCTGCAAAAAGCCAGGACACCGTGAGGCCTACTGCCACTTGCTGGCTCCTTCAAGTTTCAGCTGCTGATAGAGCCTTGTGTTGTATGCAAGTTAGGTGAGGCAGGGTTTCAGGGAGTCACTAGAGTGGATAGAGTTGTGGTCACCAGGGTAATGTAAATTCTGGTTTGATGGCAGTGCTGAGCCTGGAGCTACTCAGCAAAAGTCTCAGAGCACACTGAGGGTAGTCACCGCGGGCTGGGGGCCTGCCAAACTCTGATAGTTTTCCAAGAAAGGGTGCAGTGCAGGTGGTGCTGGCTGCTTGCTGAGAAAGTGTTGGGGGAGTTTGTTTGGGGCAGGCTCCCAGTGATTCAGCAGGTTGGAGCCAGTAGAGCTCACCGGGCCAATCAGATTCAGATTTGGCCATGGTGGGGGCGGGCTCAACACAGGAAACATGGCGTCTGCCTGCTGGCTGCATGGGAGGGGGAGCTCACACAGGGACAATGCTGAGTGTCCTCCAGCTCCGCCTGAAGCCACACACTTCAGTCTGTCCCCTGTATATCTCCAACACCTCCCGAGTCAACGACCCTCCACCAGAGCCCAAGGTGAGTGCCTGTGAGCGAGTGAGTCTGTGCTCTGGCCGTTTAAGAGGATGTCTGTGTTTCCTGAATCCTTCAGTTCCACCTAGATGTTGGAATACCCACAGTTTTTCATGGTCAGAAGTTGTGGGGGCTCCTCTTCCTGGCACCAGTACTGGGGCTGTGGAGTCTAGTGTGGGGGGCTGGGGTCCCTCACTTCTTTTGTGGGGGAACCTTTGCATCCGAGATATCCCCCCTGATTCTCAACCACCACACAGAGGAGTGGGGCTTGTTCTGTGTCTCTACTTCTCCTACCAGTGTCGACATGGCTTTTCTAATATTATTATTATTATTATTTTATTACCATAATGACTCCTTCAGTACTACTTTTAAAATATCAAGTATAAAATTTTTTCCGAACAAATATTTTGGTGCCTGCCCTAAATACATGCTTAACTTTCTTATAGGGTAATCCAGCAATACACACAACAGAATTTGGTAAACTAGCAGCATTTTCATAGATATCAGCTTCGATAGGATTAAAATAATTTCTCCCAGTAAGATCTTATTATTTCTGGTAATTTAAAACTGAAGTTTGTTCTATTTTAACTCATTGACCTATTGTTACTGTGCTAAAGGTCTGGCAGCTCTCTGCACAAAGCCAACACTTGAGAGATGAGGTTGGTGGAAAGAAAAGAAGGTTTACTCAAAATTTCAGCACTCGGGGAGGATGCTGGACTCCAGTCCAAAGGCTAGCCACCCCCAGTTTCTCAGCATGGCTAAAAGATTTTAGAGGCATGAAAACGGAGACATAATAGAGGAAAAAGGTGGTGGTGGTGGTGGTGGCGGTGGTGGTGGTGGGGGAGGTGGTCCTGGCCTGGAGTAAACAGGATCATTGAAAAAGTATTTTCCTCAGGCTGGTGTGTTTCAGGGATAGGAGTGGATCTCATGCAGATGTAATAACTTCTTTCAAGTCAGTGTCCTGGAGGTTTCCTTGAGGAAACAGGGTAATTGAGCCTGGTGTGCATATGGTCTGGAGTACAACTGGCATGCATAGTAAATGTATAATAAGCAGAGTCATTAAGGTTTGACAGGAGGGAAGAAAAACAAAGCGAAGAAAAAAACTTTCAATAAGTCCCAAGCTAAACTACACTGCTAAATTCAATGATACTAGAGGTTTAAATCTCAAAATAGAAGATACAGTGTCACCCTTACACTATCACCCTTTGATACATATCTCTAAGAGCTGGAAGAAAAAGATACCCTCAAACCTTTAGACTCTTTACGCTAAAGAGCATTCTTTTAAGTAAAATTATATATATTTTTGCAGTCCCATTTGAACATTTTTTTTAACTTTAAAAATTTAAGGTCTAGTATGTGATAATATTAAGATCACTAGGAGAGCATTTAAAAAGTACAGATGCACAGGTCTATTCAATAGCCTCTTCAATAAATGGTGATAGAAAAATCGGACAGCCACAGGCAAAGGAATAAAAGTAGATCACTATCTTACAGTATACAAAAAAATTAACTCAAAATGGATTGAAGACTTGAACATAACACCTGAAACTATAAAACTTCTAGGAGAAAACATGGGCAGTAATCTACTGGACATAGGTCTTGGTGATGAGTTTTTTAATCTGACACCAAAAACAAAATCAACAAAAACAAAAATAAGTAAGCAGAACTATGTCAAATTAAAAAACATCTGCATAAACAAAGGAAACCATCAACAAAATGAAAAGGCAACCTGCTGAATGGGAGAAAATAATTGCAAATCATATGTCTGATAAGGGGCTAATATCTTTTAAAAAATAAAAAAGATAAAGAACTCATACAACTCAATAGCAAAACAAAACCAAACAAGAAACCCTGCAAATAATCTGATTTAAAAATGGGCAGAAGATCTCAATAGGTATTTTTCCACATAAGACATACAGGTGGCCAACAGCTATATGAAAAGATGCTCAACATTAATCATCAGGGAAATGCAAATCAAAACCGCAATGAGATATGACCTCGTACCTGTTAGAATGGCTATCATCAACAAGACAAGCAATAACTGGTGTTGACAAAGATGCGAGAAAAGAGAACCTGGGAATGTAAATTGGTGAAACCACTATATAAAAGAGTATGGAGGTTCCTCAAAAAATCAAAAATAGAACTACTGTGTGATCCAGCAATTCTATTTCTTGGTATTTGTCTGAAGAAAATGAAAACCTAATTCAAAAAGATACATACACCACCATGGTCCTTGCAGCATTATTTACAACAGCCAAGATATGGAAACAACCTAAGTCTCCATCAGTGGGTGAATGGATAAAGAAGATGTGATATATATATAACAGAATATTATTCAGCCATAAAAAATGATGAAAACATGCCATTTGTGACAACATGGATGGATCTCAAGGTTTTATGCTAAGTGAAATAAATCAGACAAAGACAAATACTGTATTATCTCTTATATGTAGAATGTAAAAAACAAACAAAAATACAAACTACCCCCTCAAACAAGTTCATAGATACAGAAAACAGATTGGAGGAGGGGTGGAATGTATGAATACAAACTGTTTTCTTTTTCTTTTTTTTTCAGTTTAAATAGATTTAATTTAAAAAAATTAAATAAATGAATACTACAGATGCCCAGACCTTCCTTCTACCTCCCCTTTCATGTTGATTCAATTGTCCTGGGGTTGATTCAATTGAGCCTGAATCACCATTTCTTTAAATGCTCCCCAGGTGATTCTAATAGGAAGCCAGCTTTAGGAACCAGCATTCCACCCAGTAAGGAGCTGTGTCTACACCTCATCACGTGGTCCAGCACCAATTAGTGAAATGACTGAATCGTCATTGGTTTCTATTGAAATTGATGGGAAAAAAAGGTTACCATTTCAGATTAACTTAGCAAAAAAAAAAATTATGAATTACATGATAGCAAAATACACTTGAGAGTTAGATTTATACACAGAATTGCAGACATTTCTAAGTAAGCTATGTCAACCTATGGTGAATTTTAGCCATCAAGACGTTTCATTAGGGTGTTGTGAATCGTGTATAGCCTGGAATAATGAAATTCAGGTCTCGGATTATCTATCCTGTCCCCCTGGCCACTCTAGTTGCTACTGGTTGCCTGAGCCCATGTTGATCTCTATTTTTCAGGAGGCTTAGAGAGGCTTTGTAAGTTACTGAAGGTCCTGCATAGACCAGTATTTCCAGTCCTTTGCCACATGACTTTCAGTCTGTCTGAACACACTGGGTTTTTTCCTTGCACAGGCGGTGAGCAGCAGAGCGCCGCCCCAGCCTGTCCAAATGTGTATTACAGGAATCAGCCCTGAGCTGGGGTGAGGGCTACAGAAGTAGGCAGAACTGTCTGTTCACTGCTGTTGATTTTTTTTGTACATTTTATTAGGAAATTTTTCAGGCACATAGAAAAGTTAAAGAACAACAATATGTCCACCACCTAGATTCTACAATAAACATTTTTCTGTATTTGTTTTACCTACATATCTAGCCGTCTGTCCTTCCTTTAATTCATCTCATTTTTTGAGGCATTTCAATGTCAGTTGCGGACATTAGTACACTTACTTCACCTTGTAACAGATCAGTAGCATGTCATTAATGATAGTTCGGAATTTGTTTAGAGTTCTTTTTATTTTTAAATAAATTTTACAAAGACTGAAATGTATAAAGCATGCTCTTCTCTGAGTTTTGGCAAAGTATACCTCTGTGTAACTCAGTGTCCTGTCAAAATATACAACATTCTGTCTCCCCAGGAAGTTCCCTTATAACCCTTCCTGCCTACCCCGTCCCTAGGCAACCATTGTTAGGACTTTTTGAAAAAATTATAGATTTGTTTTGCCTTCTATAATTTCATATAAAAAGAATAAAATCATGTAGTAAGTGCTCTTTTGTGTCCTGGTGTTTCACTCAACACAATGTATTTGAGGTTTACCCGTGTTGTGTGCATCAGTGGTTCATACCTTCCTATTACGAGCTTTAAACCCAACATTGACCAACAAAGCCTCAAGGCAGGTTTGGAAGCAGCTTGGAGGCAGGCCAGGCCACAGCAGGTCTCTCTCTTGGATCCCTCCATGATAGGAGTCAATGGATCTGTTACAAGCAGCTCTATGGAGGAGGCTATGTGACAAGGAACTGAGGCCTCCTGCCAACAGCCATACGAGTAAGCCATCTTGGCAGCAGGTTCTGCAGCCCCAGGCAAGCTGTTAGATGACTGCAGCTGTGCCATACGTGACTGCAGCTGTGCCATACGTGACTGCAGCCTAATGAGAGAGCCTAAGCCAATATTCCACAATATAGAAATAGTAGCCAACATTGCATAGTATGACTATACCACAATTCACTTATCCATTCCCCAGTTAATGGACATCTGGGGTATTTTCAATTTTTGGCTATTATGAATAAAGCCGTTTTGAACATTCTTATACAGGTCTTTTTCTGGACATGTGTTTTCATTTCTCTTTGGTAAATACTTAGGAGGGCAACTGCTAGATCATAGGGTAAGCATATAGTCATTTTGTAAAACAAACAAACAAAAAGACAGCCAAATCTTTTCCCAAAGTAGGTGTATTATTTTACATTCCCACCAACATTTTTGAAAACCCAGGCACTCAGACAAACTCACTAACATTTGGTGTAGCCATATTGGTGGTTTTGTAATGCGGTGTCATTGTATTTACATTTTGCTTTTGTTTTTTAACTTTGAATTTTCTAGTACATGTGAGCTAACACCCGCCATGTGCAAAATATTATGCAAGGCGTATTAGTGCCTTGCTACAAAAAGTGTGGAGCATGAACCAGTTGCATTAGTATTCTATGGGCACGTGATAGACATGCATAGTCTCAGGCCCCACCCCAGACCTTTTGAATTAGACTCTACATTTCAACAAAGTCCCCCAGATGGTTCTTAAGCACGTTAAAGTTCAAGAAACACTGTGTTAGGGGATATAAAGATAAATAAGAATTGGGGCAGGACAGAAAAGGTGGTAGAGAGTTACCTGATGGAAGTAAGGCAAGGCTATTATTATAAATAGAAGATGATGCTTATGCTAACAGACATGAAATCAAAGTCTGGAGAGATCCGAGAGGGCTTCATGCAAAGGCACCACTTACCTGGGTCATGAGTGACAGATAGGAAGGGAGGAGGAAGATTTATGCATTCTTAGCTACATTGAAGGATGCTTAACGTGGTAAAAAGCAGGAGTTAGACTGAGTGGTGTGGGGGAGGGGGAAAGAGAGAGGACGAGAGAGAGAAAATGTAGTTATGTAGTTTTTGGACTAGAGTGACAGTCCAAATAAGAGACAAAGATGTAACCACAGGGACCTCATGATCCCCAATCTTGTACACCGTATACATACAAGATTGCATATATATGGATATAAACATATATATGTGTGTGTGTGTGTGTATGTGTATAAATATATGTATATGTTCATTCATTCAAGGAGACTTCTTAGCTTTTAGTTTGAGGCCTCAGAACATAGAACTAATAGGACAAATCTTATGTGCCATGAATATTGGCAGTGACAGCAGATTTTCTTTAGTGATAGTAAAGAGACTGCAAACAAGACCCAGGACACCAAAAGTACCACAGAATATTGGCATGGAAATTGAGGACACATGGACATACACATACACAGAATGGAACCATTCTGATTTTGGTGTGGTCACTCCATAACTTAGACAGATGCCATTACGTACTTACTGTTTCGTTTGAACATTTTGAGTGCTGAAGTTAAGACATGGGGTAAAGTTTATGGGTACTTAATTACTTAGGTAATAAGATGAACCAGGGCAGGACTACAACACACTTAAAGCTAGTTTGTAGATTGACTTGAGGGGAAAAAATCATTCAAGAGAGAAAAACTTCAAAGGGGCTACAAAGGATTGTTTTGTAACTGGCATTCTTAAAAAATGCTATTCCGTTTGCTTTTGTTTTTCTAGCAAGTCTAAGGAGATAGCGCTTGAATTTAATTATAATTTCTCCTAGAAAATTGAGAGTTAAAGAGTCGCGAAAAGAACTGGGGCTTGGGATTCAGACAGGCTTGGGTTCCTGTGTGGCTTCTCCGCTTAACTTACTGTCTGCCTGGCATTGGGGTTATGACTTTCTTTGAAATTTAGTTTCCTCAGGTGCAAAACAGAAAAACAAATTTACCTATAGGGTTGTTGTGAAGATCGAATGTTTTTCATGACCTCATTTCCCCTTTTATTTTACAATGTAAGACTCATTAAATGAACTGTAAGGAACGTGACACACACAGATAAAAAAAATTTAAACGTACGTTTTTAATTTGAGGCACTTTATCCTCAAAGCAAAATAATTAGGAAATGAGAAAAAGTCATCGGAACCGGATAATGTGAACTGCGACTGTCACCTAGCTTTTTAATCTAAAACAAGGGAAAACAGCTCCCGAGGCGGCAAGGGTTCCTCGCTGAGAGCGGCCAACAGTGCCCTCTGGTGGAATATTGATGCAAAAACACTCCGAGTTGTCAAATCCTGAGGGTGATTTCTGAATTAATTTATCCTTTCTTGCATATTTAGTGTTTACCTTTGTTAAATCATGATCATTTTTATTACATTATATATCATTCTGGTTCAATTCTAGACATGATATTTTCCATGATTCCACAGACCTGCTTTTGCTGACCATAACTTTTAAACTTTTTCTTTTAATGACCACAGCAATCTTTAGATATGGGCAAAGTTCAGTGTCAACCGAAGGGTCAAGATTAGGGACGTAGGCCCTAATCTTAACGTTATAAACACTCCCTAGGTAATGCATGTTTTACTTCGTTCTTGGTAAACTCACGCAAAATACTGTCTGTAAATGTCTTCTGAAGGTTGCAATTACTGCCAAGTGCAAAATGTAGTTATTATGATTTAGAGGATCAGTTATTGAAAGAAAATAACTTCCAAAATGCATATTAATAAATGCAATGCACAATAGAACTAAATTCCATTAACATACTAACATGTCGTGGTTACTTATGTTACTCATATATGTTTCTTTCCCCCCATAATTTCTTCATTCTGAGCTCTCAAACCAAGGTAGCTTAGTTGTGGGGGACGAGTTGGAAAGTAATGCTGAACACGCCTATATAATCTGCCCGGCCCCGGGGTTTCACACCTAGTGTTCTCATTTCCACTAATGCTTTGAGGAAGGTGCTATTTTCACTTTTACAAAAAAGGAAACCAAGGCTCAGGAAAGGTACGTGGCAGAGTCAGCATTTGAACATGCTCAAAGGTCCCTTTGGCACCCAAGTTTCCCCTCCCCCATGTTGCATGTTGCTAAAACAATATGCAGTTCATTCTCTCCTCATCTTCATGATTTCTGTGAAACAAAACAACACCTCAATAAACCTCAAGTTGTTTTTTTTGTTTATTTTCCTATCCCACAATTCTATCATTTCTCTTCTCTGCCCACTCGGCACCCAATTGTACACCGAAACCAAAACAGAATTTAAATATTGTGTAGATACATTGAGTATGCTATCTGCAGACAGGGAAATGCAAAGGGAAATCATCAGCAATCTTAATATCCCTTGCAAAACATCCAGTGTGCCTTTCCTTTCTGTGGACCTTGTTTCCTGCTCAGTCTGTGTCACAACCTGGGAAGTACATAGAGCCAAGGACGATGAATTTCCCATTTTATTGTCCGGTGGGTTGAGCCAATCACTTATTTCAGCAAAATCCTTTGCCTTTTACGAAGTCATTTGGCTCTACAATAAAGAAAAATATCTTTGCATCTTCTAAGCCAACAAATTACATCAGCTAATATTTGAGTTTACTGTTTGAAAAATACTCTGCTGGTTTTATACAAATATGCTTACATTTCATGCATGCACACTACATGATGTAAAACATTTTAAAAAAATGGAATACAAAGAGGAACATGATTCATCTTATATATACATATGGGTAGAAAAAGAGTAAGAGAATGTTAACTTACTTATTTTGGGGTAGTGGAACTGCACATGATTTTTATTATCTTTTTGTATAATGAGCGTGAACTACATTTGTAATCAGAAAGAAGTCTTCTTAATATAAAAACACATTTTTGATACCATGGCAGGAACCCAAGAAGCTCAAAATGACAGGTGTGTACATAGTTCAAGGTTAAGAATGTGTTTCTTGTGAAGTAAATCAAGGGCAGTGGCCTTGGGCAATACTATTTAGAAAATATAATGTTATGGATACCAGGACCAGAAAGAACCCAAGCGGCACTCAGAGAGTTAGGAGAGTCAGCTTTATTACCCTGGCGGGCTCAGCGGGATCTTTCCCCAAATACTGAGCCCCTAGCAAGGTTTTGAGCAGGTTTTTATGGGTTGGGGACTTCCTGGAGTTGGGGAAGAGGTAGATGTCTCTGGTGATTGGCTCAAGGAGTGGCTTTGAGGGGGCTATGTGGCAGTGGGCTGGGGCTTAGGCTGGAGACTTCTCTCTCCGCGTGGGTCACCATTTTAGGTCAGTTCCAGGTGGCAGGGAACCATTTTAGGTAAGTTTCTCCATCAATAAAACTGAAACATGAAAAGACAGCTTACTTGGCACCTAATTCCCCAACCCAGTGGAATTATAGGAGTCAAGTTGTATTTGCAGAGTCCTTTCTCCATCTTTCCTGGATGGTTCACAGTAACAATTTGCAGTGTATTTAATATATATATATATTATACATACATATATATATATACACAGAGGGTACCAAAAAATGTATACACATTTTAAGACAGGAAAAAACTGTATTAAAATTATGCTTATGGTAACCACTTTGAGCACCTCTTGTCATTGCAGAAGTCAAATGTGACTTGTATTCATCTTTTGTTATTGGTATATATTGAGTATTACAATTTTAATACAGTTTTTTTTTTCCCTTTCTTAAAGTGTGTACACATTTTTTTGGCACCCTCAGTATATAATACAGAGTGATTACTCGGAAGATTACTTACTGAGATAGATTGTTTTTGGCTTTATCATACAGAACCAAACTACCCAGATGTCCTTGGGAAAAAAAAACTCCCCAAAGAGTAAAACCTTGAAGCCCATGAAATCGCAAAATAAAATCTTCAAAGATGGAGAAATGTACTGGAGGAATGAAATGAGGTGAGAGAGCACAGCAGAGTCAAGTTGTCCATGGCAGAAAGAAAGCACATTTTCTTTTTTTAATTTATTTTTTAAATTTATTGGGGTGACAATTGTTAGTAAAATTACATAGATTTCAGGTGTACAATTCTGTATTTTCTTTAGGCAGAATGATGGAGATGAAAAATACTCGGCCTAGTAATACTCCATGAACTTACTCAATAAAGTTATTATTTCTACAAGTCCTTTCCTCACTCCTGCAGTGTGCTTCCATCCTTGTGCCTGACTAAGAGGAGACCCACCTCACCTTTCCTTTCTCCTCTTGGAAGTCAGCTATCTGGGCCCCTCAGTCGTTGGGCATCCTGCAAGTTCGTCTGTTTTGAGTTGCTTTTTCTCTATACTGGAAGTTCAAGAGAAGCAACAGAGAGCCCCTAAGGAGGTCAGACAAGGATGCTTTGGTCATGTTGGAGACAGCAAAGGGAAGAAGAGGAGGGAGGAAACTAGACCCCTCTGAATAAAGAGGAAGTATTCATACAAGGGAGAACTGGAGCACATCCATGAGAATGGGATCCTGGGGTTGGTGTGTAGTCCAGCCCCAGGGCAGAGCACAAGGGATAGGCAGAGGATAAAGCAAGGACTGTCCTGCTTAAGAGCTTATTGTTCACTCTGTTTTGAAAATCCAAAGGCAAGTGTAACTGGACATACACATAAGAGACTCCACAGGAGAGACCCATGGGGGAAATAGGTCAAGGCCACGTGACGACAGAAGCAGAAATGGGAGAGATACAGCCATACGCCAGGAGCTCCTGGAACCACCAGCAGCTAGGAGAGGTGAAGATGGGCTCTCCCATGAGCCTTTGGAGGGAATGTAATTCTGCGGACACACTGATTTTGGCTTCTGGCCTCCAGAACTGTGAAAGAATAGACTTCTGGGTATTTTTGTTGTTGTTGTTGGTTTTCTGTTTTTTCAAAGGTGTTCTTTGGGGTTCTCAATTTCTTTATTAAATTTATTTAAATAACCTTTTTGTCCCTTCCCATTCATGTTAGATTATTTTGGTGGAAAGGATTTCATCTGTCATCCCCCCAATATTTAATGTCCCCCCCTTTCCTATTGTCTTTATTCATCTCCTCTAAGTAGTAAAACATCATAGATGACTTTTATCCAGGCTCCTTGAAGACCTCGAGGACCTCTCCTAGATTCTATAATCTAAAATAGCACTGAGGTGGACCACCAATATAATGAGTCAAGCTATGGATGACTATTTATAATTTGACAAGTAAGAAAATGTAAAATTTTGGGATAGTATGCAAGTAAGTGTTTATGAAGAGACACTTACAGTGGGGTATAGTGGCAGCATCAGAATCGTGAGGAATGAAATTTAGAAAGTTGAAACAACTAGATGAAGGTTATGAAAACAAAGGCTGTGCAATGACTGGGTGGGAAGGGTGTCTGATGCAGCTCCAGAAGGAGAGTACCAGGAGAAGGAGATGGGAGAGGGGCTCTTCGCTGAAATGACTCAGATGAACCGTCAGGAATTAGGTGGCTTATACACAGTTGCCTCCCTGTGCCCATATTGAAGTGTAGATGCCATGTTGTGATGTGCCAGTAGACCAGTTGCTTCAATAAGCAATACTAACTACTGGAAATGGTTTTCTCTGAGCAGTTTTCTCTGTATTGAATCCAGCTAGAGTCTAAACAGTAGTGGAATTGAACTTCTTTCTGTGTTAGGGGTCTGCTCATCTTCAATGTCCTCCTATGAGCATAAAAGTCAGATTTCTAATCCTGGCATTCAAGCCCATCCACAGTCTAGCCCAGTACACCCATCTTCTCTATTTTTGCCATAATCTGCATGCCGCATCCAGTCTAGTTTTCTCTCAGTCATTGTGAATTCTCAGCTCTGCATTGTATCTCACACCTTAACCTCCCTTCTCCACTCCATCTACCCAAGTCTCATCTACTACCTAAGATACTTCCTTTTTTTACTCTTCACCTCAGCCCAGGGTGAACTTGCTGTCTTCTGACATACAACAGCCCCAAAGATCCGTTCCATTCACTTGTCACTAAACGTACTTCACATTATCAGATAACATTTATTGCTGAAGCATTATATTTTCCGCTCAATCAGATTTTAAACTCTTGAAGTCATGAGCTATATCTTATAGCCCTTCCATCACCTGTATATTTTCAGATTTCATATCTTTAGATGGATCCAGAATGTTTGCTTGTTCCTCATAAAAAGACGGCAGAAGATTTCATATTGTTATCTAAGGGGTAAAGTTTAATAATAATAATAACAACAATAATAGTGGTAATATAGTAGTCCCCACTTATCAGAAGGGGATATGTTCCAAGACCCCCAGTGGATGCCTGAAACTACAGATAGTACCAAACCATATATATATATCATGTTTTTTCCTGTATATACATACATTTTCACTTAAAGGAAACATTTTATGGCTTCTCTTTGGCATAACCGAATTGCCAGCATTACTACTCTTGCATTTGGGGCCATAATTAAGTAAAGTAAGGGCTACTTGAACACAAGCACGGCAATACCACGACCATCAATCTGATAACCCAGACAGCTACTAAATGACCAATGGGCAGTCGTGGATACAGTGTGGATTTGCTGGACAAAAGGATGATTTATGTCCTTGGCGGGATGGAGTGGGACAGGGTGAGGTTTCATCATGCTGCTCAGAGCAACAAACAATTTAAAACTTATGAATTGTTTATTTTTGGAATTTTCCATTTAATATTTTTGAACCGTGGTTTATCAGGGTGTAAATGAAATCACGGAAAGCAAAACTGTGGATGAGGGGAGACTATTATAGTACCAATTAAGAGAGAGCCAGGCATGGCAATAAGCTTTTTACCTACTTTATTTTACCTCTAGCCTGACAGTCATGTTTTGAGTCCCAGGTTTATCGAATATAGCAGGGCCCAATCATTCACTCCAGGACCTGTTGTAGGTGGGACTCACTATCTCTTCTCATCCTAGGAGACTATAGTTTGAGGATTTTCAGATTGGCTGGAATGAACTGAAATTAAACTCAAGCGAGTTCTCCAGTGAAAGTCGAATATTTGAGCTCTGCAGGAAATTTAGGCCTATAACGTTCCTCATCCCCTTCACCTTGAAAGGTTGAACAGATTCCAAGCCCTTTCCAAACGGCCATTTTTGACATATCCTCATTTCCCCTTCCCCATAATCTGCAAACCACTGATAAGAACAACTGTGAGGAGGGAGATTCAAGTAGAACAATGCTCGTGGCTTGCTTCCAAATCTGAGGTGCCGTGGCTGTACTCATCTTTTCTGGGAGCTAAACCATTCCCGTGGTTTAAAGATCAAGCAATTCAGAGATATTGCTTCTGTTCGGAAATTCTTGGCCACTGGGTCTTCAGTGTCCCAAATATCTCATCAGGGATTTGCCAAATCTGAACATAGATACAACAAGATGGATATCATATCTATTAGAATTCTCTTCAGAGAGAATACTGGGTGTGTTCCAAAGAAATTCTTGGAAAAGCTTGTTTGGGAAGAAAGGTGAAAAGATCTCTCCTCCAAACCAAGCGTGAGTGGAGCTCGTCTGAAAAATCATCTATGGGAGAAACTGGACGAGTTGATGGTTCTTCTGAAAGTGGAAGAAAGGAGAAAGGGAGGGAGAGAGGAGGTGAGTGAGAATTGGGGTGGGGCCCTGTGACCCCAAAGTCTCCATTAAAGGTATAAAGTCTTTGACTGTGAATAGATTTAACATGAAAGGATGGCATTTTGCATTTGGATGATATATGCATGCACCCAGATTCAGAGAAAAAGATGAGGAAGACGATTGTAAAACTGGGGATTTTAAGGCATATGTCCTCAAGGGTTTTAGGTTTGGAGAGACCCTGGCTGATGCATGGATTGTATAAAGTGATGTAAGATACCCTGAAAGTTTGTAAATGACACTGTTGATGGTCATCTATGGGCATTGGTGGCCAAGATGTTGTTGGCCCCATGGGCTTATGCAAATTACTCTGCCTGGCTTGTTTAGCCCACAGCTGTAGTCCAGGAAGTAGTGGGGTAAGTTTCACTTCCATAACCTAATGATGGTAAGTCAAGAAATTTTGCTCCCAGAAAAGGAACTCCAAGACAGCTGTCAACATGGGGCATTCCTTGCCCATGGACTATCGGCATGATCCTTAAAATCTTTTCGAGTACCCATTAAAAGAGTTATTAGAAATCATGTAACCACTGGTATATTTTTGACTTGACATAATTATATGAAATAGTTTAATATATACTTTTTATGTCTGGCAAATTTTACTCATCATATTGTCTATGAGATTAATTTTGTTGTCTGTATCAGTAGTTTTTTCCTTTGTTATTGCTGAGTAGTATTCATTACAGTCATGCACCGCTTAATGATGGGGATACATTCTGAGAAACATGCTGTTAGGCAATTTAGTCATTGTGCAAACATCATAGAGACCACTTACACGCACCTAGATGGTATAGCCTACTACACACCCTGGCTGTATGGTATAGCTTATTATGCTGAGGCTACAAGCCTGTTCAGCATGTTATTGTATTGAATACTGTAGGCAATTGTAATATAAAGGAAGTATTTGTGTATCTAAACATGTCTAAACATAGAAAGGTACAGTAATAATATGGTATAAAAGATAAAAGATGGTACACCTGCGTAGGGCACTTACCATGAATGGAGCTCGCAGGGCTGGAAGTTATTCTGGGTGAGTCAGTGAGTGAGTGGGGAGTGAATGTGAAGTCCTGGGACATGACTGCTACACTACTATAGATTTTAAAAACACTGTACACTTAAACTACACTAAATTTATAAAAGAACATGAGATTAAATCAAGCACAAGAGAAAATGATGCAATCAAAGACTCAATAAATGCAAGATGTGTGAGGCTGCTGCTGCTGTAATGCAGGAGTGTTTTACAGTAAACTTTTTTATAAGTAGAAAGAGTGTACTAAAATAACAATAAAAGATATAGTATCGTAAATACATAAATCAGTAACATAGTCATTTATTTTCATTATCAAGTGTTACTTACTGTGCATAATTACTTGTATATGCTATACTTTTGTATGACTTGCAGCAGTAGGTTTATTTATGCAAGCATCACTACAAATGTGAGTAATTCATTGTGTTACAATGTTATGGAGGTCATGATGTCACTAGAAGGCAGGAATTTTCCAGCTCCTTTATAATCTTATGAGACCACCATTGCATATGCAGTCCATCATTGAATGGAAAGTCATATGCAGCACTGTATGAATACTGTATGACTGTACATGAATACACCACAGTTTGTTTATTCATTCTCCTATTGCTAGAAGTTTTGAGTTTTTTTGTATTATGAATCAAGTTTCTCTAAGCATTCTCATACAAGCCTGTTAAGATTACTTTCATATTGACTTTTTTTCTTGGATACATTTCTAAGATTTGCTGTAATTGCTGAGTCATAGGGTAAATGTATGTTTAATTTTATAGTAAAGTACAAAATAATTTTACAAAATGGTCATACCATTTTATACCCTTATAATCAATGTATAAGAATTCTGGTTGCTCCACATCACCAACATTTGGTATTGTTTTCCCTTTTAATTTTTGATGTTCTAGTGGTATGAAGTGATCTCATTTAACGGGATTTCCTTCATGGATTATAATTTTGAGCTCTCTTTAATGAGTTTTATATGAGCTGACCATTCCTGTATCATTTTCTGGTGAACTGTCTATTCAAGTTTTAGCTCATATAAAAAAATGCAAATTGTAAGATAGTATATTTAACCTAAACACATCTCAATTACATTAAATGTTAATAGACTAAATAATCAAATTAAAATGCAAAGATTGGGACGTCATAGGAATGGCGGCAGCGGGGCGCACTTTTTGAGTTCTCCTCTGGATCTTATCACAAACGGGACATATAACCCATCAAAGGACTCTCTGCTCATCACACAGAACAGCTAAAAGACTCCTGCAAGGATTACTTGCAGGTGGGCAAGTTGGGCGAGCAGGGGAAGAAGGAAGGGAGCAGAGTGGAGTCGCGGCCCGAATCTGTGGCGATGGAAACGCAGTCCGCACCTTCAGCTGTGGAAACATGGCCGCCATCTGCAGCGGTGGAAAGATGGCCGGCATCTGCGGTGGTAGAAACGTGGCCAGCATCCGCAGCTGCAGAGACGCAAGGGATCCCAGAACAGAACAGAGAACACAAAAGCCAGGAGGTGGGCTCTTTCCCTGCATCCCACAGCTGATCTCTTCTGCCGAGGGGGCAGCATATCCAGCATTTGAGGCAATAACCTTAGCTGATACCTCCAGTTGGGCCCTAGGTCGGACAAAGCACATAAATTCCATACCTTGGCCCCCCTCCCACCTCTTCCAGTCCTACCCCCACCCTTCCAGAGACTTAAACTGGCCCCTGAACTGAGGAGTAGTGCCAGATTACAGAGGAGCCTTAGTGCTCAGGCTCTGGGAAGACTGGTGGGCAGCTCTGACCCAGGGAAGAGGCTGGGAAGAGTGTGGTTTTTGCTGGGCTAGGAGAGAGGGGACTCCTCTGTCCCCAGCCACCACCTTTTCTGGCCTGCGGGAAGAGTGTGACACGGTTGGGCTGGGAGAGAGAAGACCCCTCCATCCCCAGCCCCCACCCTTTCTGGCCTGCCTAGGGCGGGGCAATTACAACTGCGGAGACACTCCCAGGGACCAGCAGTAAGCGGCAGATGCAGCTCCCTGCTTTCAGCAGCTCAGAAATCTCCCACCCGCCACACACACACACACACACACACGGAAGAAGTGCCCTAAGACTCAGGAGAACTGGACACAGGGCTGGTGGTGCTACTCTCAGTGCGCATATATGCAGGCAAGGGCAGAAACTGCACTGACTTTGTAAAAACTACCATCCAGACCCTTTAGTCCCACGCATCTAACTCTGCAGTCCCAACGTCACTCTGGGCACCAGGTGACCAGCTCTGCCTGCACAATATGCAGGGGACTCTTTGGTCTAGCAGAGGACAACCTGGAGATTACTTGGTGGGCTTAAGCCAAGACTGGTGCTGCTTTTTGTTTTGTTTTGTTTTGTCTTTATATCTTTGATATCTTTGCCTGTTGTTGAGTGGGGGTTGTCGGTTGTTTTTACATGTGAATGTATTTGATTTTTTCTTTGTTGTTGTTGTTGTTGAGCTTGGTGATTTGCTTTGTTCTGAAATTGCCCTACAGGGCCCAGCTTAAGAGGCACAAGATTCAACACACCCAGAGGCCAACTCCAGACCAAACCAGAGTACTACAGGGTTTGACCTACAAGTGACACACCCAAAAGGAATTCTCTACAGGCACAAGAGCCCATAGAGGCCAAACCACATTTAAGTGGTCAACCCTCATGCAGCAGAACACCCTGTGGTGGGCAGAGCCAAGTCTCACAACTAGTCAACCTAGGAGTTAACCCCACCTACTCACAAGCGAAAAGCAATAAAAGATCTTTAACAGGACAATATACACAACACAAGAGTCACCTTTGGAGCACACACAGAGGAGAAGAACGAAGTAGTGCAAGTCAAATACAAAGGACACATACTACATAAGATAACCCAGCAAGAACTAAGAACTCTAGGGGATCTACCTAATACATCGAAGCAAACACAGAGAGTCAGCCAGAATGGGGAAACAAAGAAACATGTCCCAAATAAAAGAACAGAAGAAACCTCCAGAAATGGAACCAAATGAAACAGCGGTAACCAACCTATCAGAGACAGAGTTCAGAACACTGATGATAAGAATGTTTAAGGAGCTTAGAGACGACACAAAGAAGGATGAAGAAATCATAATGAACAACCAGTTAGAAATAAAGAACACAATTACTGTATAAAGAACTCACTTGAAGGAATTAACAGCAGGTTAGATGAAGCAGAGGATCGAACCAGTGACTTAGAAGATAAGTTAGCAGAGATCACCCAAACAGAACAACAGAAAGAAAAAAGAATAAAAAACAATGAAGATGATTTAAGAGACCTCTGGGATAACATCAAGCGCAAAAACATGCACATCATAGGAATACCAGAAGGTGAAGAGAGGAAGCAAGGGATTGAGAACATATTTGAAGTAATAATGTCCGAAAACTTCCCTAACCTGATAAAGGAAACCATCATACAAGCCCAGGAAGTACAGGGAGTTCCAACCAGGATAAACCCAAACAGATCCACACCAAGACACATTATAGTTAAAATGGCAAAGGTTAAAGACAAAGAGAGAATCCTAAAAGCAAGAGAAAGACAGAGAGTTACATACAAGGGAACTCCCATAAGACTATCAAATGACTTTTCTACAGAAACATTGAAGGCCAGGAGGGAGTGGCAGGAGATACTCAAAGTGATGGAAAACAAAGGCCTACAACCTAGGTCACTTTATCCAGCAAGGTTATCATTTAAAGTTGATGGAGAGATAAAGAGCTTCCCAGAAAATAATAAGCTAAAGGAATTTATTACCACCAAGCCAGCATTGCAAGAAATACTAAAAGGACTTCTGTAAATAGAAGATGAAAACAATCTAACTACAAATTTAAAAATGACAATAACTATGTACCTATCAATAATCACTTTAAATGTAAATGGATTAAATGCTCCAATCAAGAGACATAGGGTGGCTGAGCAGATAAGAAAGCAAGACCCTTGTATATGCTGTATACAAGAGACTCACCTCAGATCAAAAGACACACACAGGCTGAAAGTGAAGGGTTGGAGTAAGACATTTCATGTAAATGGAAATGAGAAAAAAGCTGGAGTTGCAATACTTATATCTGACAAAATAGACTTTAAAATGAAGAACATATTAAAAGACAAAGATGGGTACTATATAATAATAAAGGGATCAATCCGACAAGAGGACATCTATGCACCCAACATAGGAGCACCTAAATATATAAAACAGATATTGACTGACATAAAGACAGAGATCAACAGTAACACTATCATAGTAGGGGACTTCAACACACCTCTGACAACAAGGGACAGGTCTTCCAGACAGAAAATCAATATGGAAACAACAGCCTTAAATGATACATTGGACCACTTGGATTTAATCGATATTTTCAGAGCATTTCACCCCAATGCTGCAAAATAGACGTTCTTCTCAAGCACACATGGAACATTTTCCAAGATAGACCATATATTAGGCCACAAAACAAGTCTTGATAAATTTAAGAAAATTGAAATCATACCAATTGTCTTCTCTGACCACAGTGCTATGAAATTAGAAATGAACTACAGGAAAAAAACTGGAAGACACACAAATTCATGGAGGCTGAATAACATGTTACTAAATAATGAATGGGTCAAGCAGGAGATCAAGGAAGAAATCAAAAGATATCTCGAGACAAATGAAAATGAAAACACGCCGACCCAAAATCTATGGGATGCCGCAAAAGCAGTCCTAAGAGTGAAATTCATAGTATTGCAGGCCTACCTAAAGAAACAAGAAACATCACTAATCAAGTTTATCTTCACACTTAAGGGATCTGGAAAAAGAACAGCAAAATAAGCCCAAAGGGAATACAAGGAAGGAGATAATAAAAATCGGAGTGGAAATAAATGAAATAGAAACCAGAAAAACAATACAAAAGATCAATGAATCCAAGAGTTGGTTCTTAGAGAAGTTAAACAAAATTGACAAACCTTTAGCCAGACTCATTAAAAAAGAGAGAGAGAGGACTCAAGTTAATAAAATCAGAAATGAAAGAGGAGAAGTGACAACAGACACCATAGAAATACAAAAAATTTTAAGAAATTACTATGAGCAACTATATACCAACAAATTTGATAATCTGGAAGAAATGGACAATTTTCTAGAGGCATACAACCTTCCAAGGCTAACTCAAGAAGAAACAGAAAACCTGAATAGGCTGATTACCACCAGGGAAATTTAATCAGTAATCAACAATCTCCCAATAAACAAAAGCCCTGGACCAGATGGCTTTACAGGTGAATTTTACAAAACGTTCCAAAAAGAATTATCACCTATTCTCCTCAAGCTCTTCCAAAAAATCCAGAAGGAGGGAAGACTCCCAAACACTTTTTACGAAGCCACTATCACCCTGATCCCAAAATCAGACAAAGACACCACAAAAAAACTACAGGCCGATATCACTAATGAATATAGAAGCAAAAATCCTCAACAAAATATTAGCAAACAGAATTCAGCAATACATTAAAAAGATCATACACCATGATCAAGTGGGATTCATCCCTGGTATGCAAGGGTGGTTCAACATCCGCAAATCAATTAATGTGATACACCACATTAATAAAATGAAAAATAAAAATCACATGATCATATCAATAGATGCAGAAAAAGCATTTGATAAAAATCCAGCAGCCATTTATGATAAAAACCCTTAAGAAAGTGGGAATAGAGGGATCATATCTCAACATAATAAAGGCCATATATGATAAACCCACAGCTAACATCATACTCAACAGGGAAAAGCTAAAACCATTCCCCTTAAGATCAGGAATAAGGCAAGGTTGCCCATTTTCTCCACTTCTATTCAACAGAGTGCTGGAAGTTCTAGCCACAGCAATCAGACAAGAAAATGCAATACAAGGCATCCAAATCGGTAAGGAGTAAGTAAAATTGTCATTATATGCAGATGATATGATACTATATATAGAGAACCCTAAAGACTCCACCAAGAAACTATTAGAGCTGATAGATGAATTTAGTAAAGTATCAGGATACAAAATTAATATTCAGAAATCAGTTGCAGTTGTATATACCAATAATAAAACATCAGAAGGAGAAATTAGAAAAGCAATCCCATTTACAATTGCTCCAAAGACTATAAAATACCTGGGAATAAATTTAACCAAAGAAGTAAAAGATCTGTACCCAGAAAATTATAAGACGCTGAAGAAAGAAATGAAAGAAGATACAAATAGATGGAAACACATACCATGTTCATGGATAGGAAGAATTAATATAGTTAAAATATCCATACTACCTAAGGCAATATACATATTCAACGCAATTCCTATCAAACTACCAACGACATTTTTCACAGAAATAGAACATATAATCCTAAAATTTATATGGGACCATAAAAGACCCCGGATAGCCTCAGCAATCTTGAGAAATAAGAACAAAATGGGAGGTATAACAATACCTGACATCAAATTATATTACAAGTCTACAGTAATCAAAACATCATGGTACTGGCATAAAAACAGACACATAGATCAATGAAACAGAATAGAGAGTCCAGAAATAAATCCATGCCTATATGGCTATTTAATCTACAACAATGGAAGCAAGAATGTACGGTGGGGTGAAGACAGTCTATTCAATAAATGGTTCTGGGAAACCTGGACAGACACATGCGAAAAAAATGAAGCTGGGCCACCTCCTTACACCATATACAAAAATAAATTCAAAATGGCTTAAAGACTTCAATGTAAGATCTGAAACCATAAAATTCCTAGAAGAAAATATAGGAAGAAACTTCACAGACATTACCCGGAGTAAGATTTTTACTGATATATCCCCTCATGCGAGGGAAGTAAGAGAAAAAATAAACATGTGGGATTACATCAAACTAAAAAGTTTTTTTCACAGCAAAGGAAACCATCAATAAAACAAAAAGCGATCCTACTGAATGGGAAAAGATAGTTGCCAATGATATATCTGATAAGGGGTTAATATCACAAATTTATAAAAAATTCACTCAACTCAACTCCAAAAAAACAAACAACCCAATTAAAAAATGGGCAGAGGACATGAAGAGACATTTTTCTAAAAAGGACATACAGATGGCAAACAGACATATGAAGAAATACTCAACCTCACTAACCATCAGAGAAATGGAAATAAAAACCACAATGAGATACCACCTCACCCCAGTCAAAATGGCTATCATTAATAAATCAACAAAAAACAAGTGCTGGCGCAGATGTGGAGAAAAGGGAACCCTTGTGCACTGTTGGTGGGATTGCAGATTGGTGCAGCCACAATGGAAAACAGTATGGCAGTATCTCAAAAATCTGAAAATGGAACTACCTTATGATCCAGCAATTCCACTCCTAGGTATCTATCTGGAGAAATCCAAAACTCCAATTCAAAAAGCTTTATGCACTCCTATGTTTATTGCAGCACTATACACAATAGCCAAGACATGGAAACAACCGAAATGCCCATCGATAGATTAAGAAACTGTGGTACATTTATACAATGGAGTATTATGCAGCCATAAAGAAGAAAGAAATCTTACCATTTGCAACAACATGGATGGACCTAGAGAACATTATGTTAAGTGAAATCAGTCAGACAGAGAAAGACAAATACCATATGATCTCACTAACATGAGGAATCTAAAGAAAAGAATAAGTGAATGAACTAATCAGAAACAGTTTTGGAGGCATAGAGGAAAAACTGAGGGTTGCTAGATGGGTGGGGGGGTAGGGATAACGGGGAAGGTGAGGGGATTAGAAAACAGTCGGTAACCACAAGATGGCCACAGGGTTTTGAAAATTAATTTGGGGAACGTAATCAATAATGTTGTAAAGATTTTGTAGGGTATCTGATGGACACGTGTCCCATTTGGGAGACCACCTCAGGGGTGATGTAGATGCCTGATCACTGCACTGTACACCTGAAGCTGAAGCTGAACAATAATGAGTGTCAACTATAATTTTATATATATATATATATATATATATATATATATATATATATATATGTATGTATATGCTTAGAAGAAGCGGAGTACAGCATTAGGAATAGAGACAGTGGAAATGTAAGGGCTCTGTGCGATGTCAGAGGGATAGTGGATGGGGGAAGGGGGGTTCATACAGTGTGAGGGATATAAATGGTAAATGTCTATTACTTTGTCTTGTGCACCTGAAACTAATAAAAAAAAAAAGCAAAGATTGTCAAACTGGATAAAAATAAAACTATCTAATGCATATATATATATATAAGAACACATAAAAGTTGAAAGTAAAAATTTAGTGTATACATATATATGTATGTATATATGCTAAGCAAAAGAAAGCTGATATCAGAAAAAGGCAAAAAATGTTACTAGAGCTAAAGAGTGACATTTTCTCAAAACAAAGTTTGAGAGAACTGAAATAAGAATTAAGCAATCATAAGGAAGATTTTAACTTTCCTCTTTCAGTAACTAATAGAACAAGCAGATGAAAATCAATAAGAATATGCAAGAATTGAATAACAAAAATTAACAAACAAATTATCATCTGTAGAACACGATACCTAACAATGGAAGAGCACATGTTTTTTTCAAGTACACATAGAATAGTTCAAAAGTTGGCCATATGCTGAGTCGTAAAGCAAGTCCCAAGAAAAATTTCGATCGATTAAAATCATAAAGACTATGTTCTTTGACCACAGTAAAATTAGTTAAAAATTAATACCAAAAAGATAATTCGTAAACCTTCAAATGTTCGGAAATTAATTAACACATTTCTAAGTAACTCACAGACAACGGGGAAAAAAATCTAAACAGATAATGGGAAGTGTTTTGAACTGGATGATAATCAAAATACAACATATCAAAACACGTGGGATGCAGATAAAATTACATACATAGAGGAAAACTAATAGTCTTAAATGCATATATTATAAAAGAAGAAAAGCTGAACACCAATGAGCTAAGTATCCCTCACAACTATCTTAGGATGAAAAACATCAAAGGCAAACCAAAGAGAAGAAGAAAGGAAATAATAAAGAGCAGAAATGAATGCAATTGCAAATAATGCACAATACAGATGATTAGTAAAGCCAAAGATTCTCTAGTAAGTAAAAGTGATAAATCCCTAATAAGACTGAGCAAGATAAAAAGAAAAGGCACAAATCACTGATATTGAGTTTGAAGCAAAGGAGTATTGCCGCAGCTCCTACAAACATCACATAAACATCACATGAGGATATTATCTTAATTGTTTCTCTGTGTAGATAGACTTTGCTACTGTAAAGAGCTTATGCTTGTTAAACCAAGCCAGTATTCAAGTTAATTTGGCAGTTATGTTTTGGTGGGTAAATTAATAAATTAGTATTTTAGTTGCTAAACTGGTAGGGTTTTTTTGTTGTTGTTGTTTGTTTGGTTTTTTTTTTGGGTTTTTTTTGTTTAGTTAAACTGACCCAGTTCTCCAACGTTTGGAAAAACCCCGTGCAAACTAACCAAATTGAGTCTTTGTACATGCAAAGCAGGAGAGCACACGTTGACCTCAAAGTAATACCAGACAAGCGGCAGACCTGCTCTAAGTCCCAATTGGATCTTTTCCGTTGAATTACTAAATTGTAAATTTCCCCAGTTGTGTGTGCACATAAGATCGCCTCTTATGTATATTTATGTCCTGCATGTAGCGGAATGAGGAGAATTGTGCCCAGTGGAGGCAACATATATATGTGCAAAAGCATAGGGGCAGGAAATGGCATAGTGTATTCACGGAAGAGCATCTTTTCTGGCTTCAGAGTAGGACATTTGAGGGAGTGCTGAGGGGAGAAGCTGGTTGAACAGATAGGCTTGATTCCAATTGTGAAAGGTCTTGGAAGAGGCATCTTCCTGTATATGCTTGCGACCCATTGAAGGCTTCCAAACACGGGTATGACATAAGCAGACTTTTATTTCAGAGAGCAAACTCATTGTTAGAATTCCTCAAGACAATGAATAGATGTCTATTTCCTTTCCTAGGTTATAAGTAACAGACATGGATAACTCAAAATATTTTTGATTGATTAATTGGTTGACAAACTTTTATAAGTAAACAAGCCAACTTGCTTTATACAAAGTTCTGTGGATGACCCACTTGTCAGCTCTTTTCCTGTAGGAGTTTACAGTATAGTAAGGAGATAACATTATACACATAATACAGAAAGAAACTGGGCCAGGAGTCAAAGGACATGAATTCTATATATGTCTCCTCCATTTCAGTTGTTTATAAAACAAATATTTAATAAGTACCTATTATATGTCAGATATCTGCTAGACTTTAGGTATACAACAATGGGCAAAATAGACGCAGACTGTGCTTTCATGAAACTTACATGTCCAGTGGAGGGTAAAGATCAAACAATCCCCAAAATCTATTCAACATATATGTATTGCGTATCTAATATGGGTCAGGCACTGTTCTAGGTGCTTCAGATAATGATGAAAAAGCAGAGAGAGATTGGTGCCCATTCAGGGTTTACATTCTAGTGAGAGAAGACAGAAAACAAACTCTCGACATAATAATGAATTAATGTATGTATCTTATTAGACGGTGGTTAGTATTATGGAAAAAGGAACACAAACTCAGGTAAGGGTTTTTAGTCATGGGGAGGCGGTAACAGATAGGAGTTGGGGTGGGTTGTTATTTTAAATGGAACCGTCACAGTGGCCTCACTGAGAAGAGGAGGGAAGCTGGTATAGATTGTGTAGGTCCTTGGGTCATTGTAAGCACTTTGGCTTTTACTGAGAGAAAGGGGGAGCCATTGCAGGGGTTTGAGCGAACATGATCTGACCTGACTTCTACTGTAATAGGATACTGGTTTCATGTTACGACCTATAACTAAATCATGACAGGTGTGTCCTGAGAAGGGATCAAAGGGGGAACCACATTTATAAAATGTCTGTGTGGTCTTGTGCCCTAAGCTGAACCAGCCCCTGCTGTCTCAACGGTACCTCACAGTGAGGAGCAGGTAGCAGGCTGTGTACACATGCACAGATTGTAGAATATTATTATTTGGTATTAATGCACCATGCCACATATTCCAGTGCCAGATTATGAGTTCCACACTAGAAAAGTTTTAGCAATTGGTTCTTGGGGGGCAAAAAACTTACTCTTTTTATGTATAAAGCACAGATGTATGTACAGTATGTAAACAGATATGTAGAATATTTGCAGTATTGTGATTTTATGGGGAATATATTTTAAAGATTTTTTTTGGGGGGGGCCGCAGTAGGGGGAGGGTGTGATCGTGAAAGCCAGGTTGGAAAACGCTGACTTACAGGAAGGGAGTGGGTGGCAGGAAGATCACTGAGCTGGGGGTTAGGAGACTTTAGCTGAAATCAGCTCATCATTAACTCTGTGTAGACTTGGACCAGTCACTTCCCCTTCTAGGTTTCAGGCTTTTCTCCAATGTAAAGCAAATTGTTTGACGGAATGATCTCATAGGTTTCCTCCAGTGCTAAAATTATGAGGAGGAATTGAGCTGGGGCTTCATTCAGTTATAAATGACTGATTATGAAATCTATCGTAACTGATCAAGTATTTGGACCCATCAAACCTCACTTTTCAGTAAGAAAGGGGCTAGTGTCAATAGCCTATGTAGGCTGTCTCTGGCCTCTTTTCCCTTATGTATCTTTTGAGCTGTCCCCAAAGCTAGAATTCTAGAAATATTGCTCTATTTCACTCCAGAAGTTTCCTGGATACAATTTTGGAGCTAAGGGTCCTATAGAGTTTTGTCAATAAGATGTTCGTGAAATGCTTTGAAACGTGTCAACCAGAGTTGCATTGCTTCTCAATTTTTGCATGATTTGGAGACACTAAAGTCTCTTTACAATCTATCTGGGTTTTCAGTTCAAAGAGAAAGATGTATGTGATGTGGTGAGGAGAAGCAGGAGTTAGCAGGACAGAGTCCCAGCTTCATAAACAAAGAGCCTGGGTATCCATGGCAGCTGTAGATGACATCTACCAGCAAACGTGAGCATTCAGTTCTTTGCCTCTTACTCCAGACCTGGGCCAATTGCACTAAGCTAACCTTGAATCGTTTATTCTGTGTCCATCAGGGTTTTAGTTTCTTTTCCTGGCCCTCTAACTATACTTGAAAGTCCCTTGAGAACAGAGTCTATCTCCTAATTCATAGGTTTAGTGCTCAACTCAGTGTCCTGTACTTAAAGATTCTTAGTGGATATTTGTTAACTCTGCCGATCACCCAGATTTAAGAGGGCAAAATCAAACTCAAAGCCATAAATCTCCGAGTCCCTTATTTTTGGTGGTCTGTACTGATGTGCTCATAGGCAAAGCATTATCTTTTTTCCCTTCTGCCATTTAATTACTTAGTGCTGTTTCCAGGTAAGAAATGTGAACAGAATTCATTACCTAACTGTAGTGCATACGACTCATTTATCCTAGGGTATCAATGCTTGAAGAAGTGTTTTGTGTAATGAATTGTTTTGTGTAATTGTTTTGTATAAATAGATGTGAGCACTGTGAAAAATTGTTCTCCACTGAATTGCAGGGACTTCTTGAATGTTGTCAACATTAGAGACAATTGGAAGAGGGAGTTCCATTTAGTGACAAATGGTTCAATATTCAGAAAGGTCCATGTAGACTGGGAAGAAATTCAACTCAACCCGTAGCTGGCCCAAAAATACTTGGAGTTCCTGGCAATGAGGAAAACCCCAGAGTCTAGTTGAAAATATCCTTAGGAGTGAAGGGGTTAACTGAGTGTGTAAGCTTTATCTTCTGTCCAGTGGACTTGTGGTTTGCTGACTAAAGTCTCCGGTAAATGATTGTTAGAAACCTGTCATTGATAGCTGTCGCTAGTTTCTGCATTGCAAAAGCCCATTGATTCCTCCGCAAGGAAAGGCAGCATCCTGTATCCTTTACTCACTTCAGGTCTGCTTGCAAGAGGATCCATCAAATCAATAAACATGAATGACCAAGACCCCAACAACATCTATGACACCGTCCAAAAAGAGACGGTGTATGAGGTTCCCTACGAGCCGGCAGAAAATGAAGGTACCCTTAATGATGACATCTGTGAAGACTTGAGGTCAGAAAACAATGTATATGCCACCACACTGGAAACCCATGAATACGATTCTGTATCAGTTTGTGCTGTTGAGGGTGAAGAGAACACCTTGGCCTCTTCCCCACCAGAAGCAGACGGCTACCTGTTGCCTGAGGAGGTATGTCCTGAGCCCCAGGACCTTCCACCAGGTGAGCCCCAGGAGGATAGGGATATCTCAATGGAAGAATTACACTCACCAACTCAGGACCAGGAGCCCAGCCCAGAAGAGCCACAGGAGAATGGAAACACGATGAAGGAAGATCTGCCTACTCCTGCCTGCTTCACCATCCAGGAGAGCAGTGAAGATCCCCCCACCTGCTATTCTGCTGCAGATGGTTTGCAAGAAAATGAATCAGCTTCCACGGACCCTGAGATTCACCTCTTTGTGAAGGTAAGGGCTGCCTGTGACAAGCACACCTGCGCGTGCAGATTGCATACTTGGTGTTTCGTTTGGTTCTGAGTGACCAGGGAAAGATGCATGGTCCTCAGGTCTCAATACATGTTCAAGAATAGAAAAAGGTGAAGGGATTAAGAAGTATACTTTGGTAGTTACAAAATAATCATACAAATGTAAAGTAAAGTATAGGGAATATAGTCAATAATATGGTAATACCTACGTATAGTGCCAGGTGGGTACTAGACTGGTCAGGGGAATCACTGCATTAATTATATAAATGTCTAGTCACTATGCTGTACGCCTGAAACTAACACACAATCATACTGAATGTCAACTGTACCTGGAAAAAAATAATTAAAAAAGCAAACGGAGTAGGGCTGATTAAATCACTCATTCCAGAGTTTACCCAAGACGGCTCGAAATTGCAGAAGCTGGAAAATGCGTTTAAAGGGTGTGTCTAATCGTTGACTTTTATATACCATGGGCAAAGCATATTTTAAGAGTTCGCTTACGAGTGAGCAGAAGTTGCTGCTCCAGTTCTTACTTTGTGACAGACGTTAAGTACGTTTTCCTGTCTGATTAAGTTGCACTTGTCAGCATGATTTTTAAAAACAAAACCAAAGCTTGTGAGAGAGAAAGTCATAGCTACAGTCGGGCGCGGGAGTTTCCTTTGTAACGTTTCTAAGGTCACAGATACTTCAGATATATGGTCAACAAAGGTTACCTCTGTCACTGAGCTTGTTCTTTTGGCACTAATATAACTAAAATACCTGATGAAGTAAAATGATTTCAGTGGTAGTAAGACGCTAATTCAGTGTTAATGTTTAATGCTTATGATATTTACGCCAAGGCTTTGGTGATCTTTGTATTAGACTTTACTACAATTTATTAGATATTGTAAAAAAGATTATGGCTATGAATATTATAAAACATACAGAGCATTCAGGGCTGAAAAAAAAATCATCTTTATTAATCAAGATGACAGAATATTTTCCCCAAAATTCACCCTCCCCACAATATTTATATTTACACTTTTTAAACTATGAAGACAACATATTAGTAATACTGCTACTTTTTGCTAATAAAAATGATTACTCTATGAACCTACAAAACTCCAGTCCACGCGCATTTCTCCCCTTTCTGGTTCCTAATAACTCCTTAATGAAATTCCCTTTATTTACTCATTTAATCCCTCATTATTTTCTACTTTGTACTTTCCCCTAGTTGTTTGGTGTGTAAATTGTGTCTCATTTATTCTACCACAGGTCTTTTTAAAAATCAACTATCAGTGTTTGGCTCGTGCTAAGCTACCCGACAAAGCTTGCCTGGTAGGATGCTGAGCATTGGTGGGGGTGGGAAGGGGCGTGTAAGACAGGCTCCTTGCTCTAAAGAAATCCACAGTGTGGTACAGGAGACAGATGTGCACGGGCTGAATTTTGGTGATGAGAGGAGTGAATGGGGTGCTGGGCCTTCCAGGAGGGCGTGCCCCCGTGTGTACGGAGCTCCCCACAGGACGTGACATGGGAGCGGGTGCCTTCAAGCAGCTTTCTAGCCTCCGTACCCATATCACCACTGTGTTCATTTCCGAAAACAACAACAACAACAAATAAAAACCCACACACAAAATAACCTACATTTTTTTAAAGTCCTCACTTTTTTCTCAGGACAGGAGTATTTTTTCTCAGGACAGAAAAAATACATGTAACTTCACACAACAGGGAGGGCAGGTCACCCTCATTCTCCTCATTATCATCATTGGCACCAAGACAATTATGTGTACATTTGGCCAAGTGTTGATTTTACCAGAAATTAGCCGACCACTGGTGTAGAACCAAACAGACGCAGGAGGAAAAAGCAGTATTGGCATTTCCAGCTGGTACCAGCAATAGGAAAAAACAGCAGGATAGTGATGCGTGATTCCTAACTTATTTATGAGTAGGATCTGTAACACTATAAAGCAAATTTTGGATTTAGTTAACTTTGTAAGTTAATTAACATTCTTTTCAGGTAATTATGTTACCCAAAAGTCAGAGAGCATGTGTACCGTTGACCTCAGCTCTTATATGTGAACTCCTTTTGTTTTTAAGGCTATTCAGCAGAAATCGGTATGAAGAGGGGCAGTAAGAATCCTTACTTTGCAGCCCTCCACCCCATACCCACTTTAATACCTTATTCAGTGTGAATGGAAATGTAATGTATGAAAATAGATTAAAAACACGGGCTTGGATGGGAGTGGAGTGTCTATGTGTAAACTGCTCAGGCTCCTTCATCGTCCCAGCAACCAGGAGGGGATGCTGGAACCCCTAAATGTGACAGGGGTTAGGTGTGCTCACCATCTTTCTAGCAGGGCTTGTTGCTATGTACTCCTGGGGTATCTTTTCCTGGCCTGTTTTAGTGTAGATGCAGCCTGAGCTCATTTGTATGTTTCCACCTGTTCTAGACAAGCCAGTGAAAATGTCATGCAGGCTTGTAACACTGTTTAACCAACATTTTATTGAGGTTCAGCCATTGCAGGGTATCAGCCAATTCCTTCATTAAAATATATCATTTATTCCCTCGTCGAACAGGTTGTTATTGTGCTGGGTCCTGGGTTTACAACCATGAAGAAAACAAGCTCTTTGTGTTGTAGTGAGAGAGACAATGGATGGAAAAATAAATAAGTAAATAAAAACTAAGCCCAGTGGCAATAGTGCCATAAAGAAACATAAAACCGAATAATTTCCTATTACCGTTGTAACAAACGATCACACACTTAGTGGGTTAACACAGCACACATCAATCTCTTTACAGTTCTGGAGGTCAGGAAACCTGATGAGTTTAATGGACCTAATATTAAGGTGTTGGCAGGGCTGTGTTCCTTCTGGAGGTCCAGTGGAGAACCACTTTCCTTCCCTCCTCTAGCTCCTAGAGGCTGACCTTGTTCTTCGTTTGTTGCCCGTGCATGTCACCTTTTCTCCCCTTGCTTCCATCTTTGCCTTGCCTCCTTCTGGTCCAACTCCTCCCGTGTCCCTCTTCTCAGCTCCCTGTGACTAATGTGGGCCCACCAGGGTAATCCAGGATAATCTTTCAATTCAATTGCATCTGCAAAGTCCCTTCTGCCACAAAAAGTCCCATTCATGGGTTCAGGAGTAAGGATGTGGCAAGGTTAGGAGCCATTATTCCGCCTTCCACAATGGGACAGAGTGACGGTGAGTAAGGGAACAGGGAGGCAGCATGGCTGGAGTTGGGTGAGAGAGGGAGGTAAGGTGGTAGCAGATGAGGCTAGAGAGGTGGAGGCAGGCACGGATCATGTCAGGTCTTAAGGGCTTTTGGAAGAACTTGCACTTTTACTCTGAGTGATGTGGAAATTCATCGGAGGAGATTGGTTGTCTTTTTGATAACAGAGAAAGGATAGAAGCATGGAGAACAGTTGGGAGGCGATTGAAAAACTAGACAAGAGGTGATGGTGGATTGACCTCTGGTGACAGCAGTGGAAGGAGGATGAAGTAGCATTGGGATTATTTTGAAGAGAGATCCCAGAGGTTTTGCTGACGGACTGATGTGAAGCATAATGAAAGAAAAGCACCAAGATCGCCTCTAGGGGTTTTGACCAGAGCTGCTGAGTGAATGGAGATGTTATTCCCATTTCAGCTATGGACACCTTCTCTGGGAACATATGATCGAGAAAATGTGTTATTATAGTCATTCATACATCTTCTTTCCTTCCTTCCTTCCTTCCTTCCTTCCTTCCTTCCTTCCTTCCTTCTTCCTTCCTTCCTTCCTTCCTCCTGCATCCATCCATCCATCCAACATTTACAACATACTTACTGCATGCCAGGTACTGGATAAGAGATGAACACTGCACATCTTAGGTCCAATCCTCCCATGGGAAAGACGGAGAAACACAACTCCTGAAGATAAGATGGAAGAAATAATAGTGTCTTGGTCACTGACCGAGATCCAGTGAAAAACAGATCTCTCGTGAGAGGTGCCATCCATGTTCTAAGGCAACCAAGAGGCGTTGTTGGTTCAGAATTTGCCACATAGGATCATGAGACTCATCTTACGGCTTTCTGCCAAGACTGAGGGGCCTGTAGACAGTTTCCTAATTGTGCTTGCATGTCTGTGTATGAGAAAGAGAGAGAGAAAAAAGAGAGAAACAGACAAGAAAGAAGAGAAGAGGAGAGGAGAGAAAGAGAAGCAGTCTGGTATTTCATTTAGAGCAAAGGGGAAAAAAAAAGTATTCTGACAATGGTTACCGAAAAGAAAAAGGTACAAATGAATACCATTTGTCCTGCACGTAATTGATACCATTGACTCTGGAGGGCAGTATATGTTGCAGAGCAGGTTTTGAAGTCACATTCATGGGTATGAGACCTGGCGTAGCCAGTTAATGTCTATTAAATTGTGTATTTTCTACCAGCCTCCATTTCCTCATTGGTAAAATGAATGTTATAATGATATGTGCCTCCTAGGGTTGTTATGAAGATTAAACAAGATAATTCATGTAAATTGCTTAGGATAGTATTTGATGTATAGTAAGTGCTCGATGCATAGGAGCCTAAATTATTATTATTGATCCTGATACATTCGAACCATCCATGAAATAATATTTTTATTTTAAGCACATTCAGTAAATGTTAGTAGATACTTAATAAATGTTCGATTACATTTAGTTCCATGACTGATCCTAACATGAGCAATGCGATATTATGGAAAGAGCAATGGTCAGGAAATGCTAACATAACTCTGTCAATAATTTGCTGTGAAACATATCTGGCTGGACCCAAGTTTCCTCATCTCTGAAATTTGATCCTTTCCAGCTCTTACAGTCTTTAATTTTATCCAGTCTCCCAGGGTATGTGGCTCTCGTACTTTATCGGTGTGTACATGGATGGCACCACCTGTTATCCATTCTAGGAGAGCACTTGATAATGATATGATCTCTAGATTGGGGTGTGGTTGGCAAAGGCCAACATGAGATCAACACTCCTTTGCATCCTCAGTGCACGTGAAGCCTGTTCCTTGGAAAGCAAATCTGCCTCTGATTAGACACTCACAGGGTGCCCATGCAAAGGTTGTGCACTGATCAAATTTAGGAGGCATGAGTCACAGAAAATGGAAGTGGTGCCCTCCCAAAGTCAGACAACATAACAGCCCTGGTTAATGTTTCTTAATGTCATAGCCTGGAATCTTTGTTCTACAGGAGGGACTCCGTGTAGTAATTTAGTTTAGCGTCGCGGAAAGTGTCACAGAATTGTCAGTAATTGTTATTATTGCTAGAGCAAAGGAGCCTGATGCTGTCCCAGGAGTCATGTTATCCGAAACAGGGTATTCAACGTAATGCATGGGATATTAGAATATTATAATTAGAATTAAAATATTAGGCGATATTTCTATTTAATTTTATCCAATCTTCTTAAATGTTAATATTTTATATATTTCATTACGTGCACAGTGTATTCTTGCAGTAGTACATTGCTAGAGTTTATAAATGAATAAACATACATATATTGTGGGTAAATGTTTAAATTTGTTATTGCTGGGGCTGTTCAATGAAAAAAAAACTTATTGAATCATAGGCTTTCCTTCTTTCTGTGTCACCTTCTGTGGGCCTGGGGTTTTTTTTGTTTTTTTGTTTTTTGTTTTTTTAACCAAGATCTGGTTAGAACAGGACCCTTCACCTTCCAGGTCTTTCCTGGGAGTTTTCATAAGCAACACCTTTAGTCCATTTGCCTTGAAGGCAAACAAAAATTCGTCATTGCAGGTGAGCAACCATAAAATCCCACTGAGAAAATAAGGAAGTGAAGCTGGATTTGGATGTTGAGATGTGGCTCAATTGAGGAGCCAGTGAAGGCACAACAAACACACTCTTGTGTAGGACTAGATCTATTTAGCTGGAGTGGAGAGAGGGTCCCATAGGTGCAGAACTAGGAGGGCAGTCTTCCATGGCCAACTAGGGGACTTGGATTTCAACCGAGAGTAATGGTATGTTTTGGATGAGGGTGCCATGAACAAAGAAATGTTTAGGGTAATGGATAAGCAGATTTAAAAGTATTCCCATCTACCCTGTAGAACCGGACCAAACAGAAATCTACCAAGCCGCATTTCTAAGATTAGTCCAAGTGTTTAGATGGAAATACGTTGTGTATAATAAGCCTCTATATTTTGTTTTTAGTTATTCATTCATTCAACCATCTAGATGTGTCCAAATCTTTAGACCTTTGGCTTCATACAGACAAATTTCTAGAATATGTTAACCAGTATGGTGCTAATTTATATATTATCTATATATGTATCCAGTTACTTTATATTTGTGGGAGAGGATACTGATTCAGCACAAAGTATTAATTGTGGTCATTTCAGTATAGTACCCAATTAAAAGAAATATGTTTGTGTGGTCTGGCTTAGACTGGCTAGACTACTCAAAAGTTGCACATTCAGAGGTCTGGAGAAAAAGGTGTTCCACCTTTTTTTCCAAGGGAAATTTTCCTCCCTAGGGGCTGCAAATGACCCCTAGGAATAGCCTGCTCTAATGTCAGTGAAAAGGATCCATCCAAGAATGTCCTTGGAAACATTGGTGAGAAGATACAAGTCTGAGCCTATTTGTTCCATGTGCCCAACTGTCCTTTCCTGGAACCAATGGAGCACGTAGAAATAGAACAATGAGCTGTTTTCATCGAAGTTTTCTATGCTGGTCATAATTTCTTCTTAATTAGGGTACTGAGAACACAATCAAGTCCCAATTTTGTTCAAAATTATTTTCTAGGTATCCATACTTATTAATTTGCTTTGAGAATGGGTGCTAGCAGTCAAAGAGGTCACAGAGTCCTAGCGCTCTGACAAGAAAATAGAAAACAGAGGAGTTAGGACCTTGCCCATGCCTACGTGAGAATCAGTAGCAAGCCAAGACTTCCGCCTCTCCATCCAGGCCACTGTTTAAAAAATATTGGCATTCCTAGCTTGGGGTGCGGGATGTTCATGACTATGCTTCAGGAGGTTTAGGAACATTCTAAAACTCCATGCAAATGTTTTGTGGAAGATGATTTCAGGAGGGCCCAGGAACCCTCAATATTATCTATCTCTGTAATGCATCCCACATTCTCTACCTGGGCACTCATGCTTTGTATGTCCATGTTCCTCCCATGCAGGGAGAAGAATGTTCTAAGACTGGCCCAGCTAACCATTTTTCTTTCTTGTGGAGTCAGCTGCTTGCTCTTAGCCTTTTAGTATCTTGAGAAACCATGGAAAGAAACCCTCATCAAAGAATAATAAAGACACATTACCTGACTCATCATGTGGGGGTTGTCAGCTTTGAAAATGGAGGCGATGTGATATTTTGAAATAAATACCCCGAATTAGGACCCACCTTTTATTCCAAGGGAAATTTTCCCCCCTACGGACTGCAAATCCAATATCAATTCATCCACAACTAATCCCACCTGCTTGGTGGGCAGTATTACCAACTGTACAAAGTAAAACTTTTGAGTAACTTAGATTACTGCTGCTTCGATTTGCAAAAGTCCAGTTAATTACACTTCTCTCCATCTTGGCCACCACTGACTACTATCATCTTGACCACAGTTATTCTACTGGACCCTCTGCCTCTAGATTCATCTGTCTCCCAAGAAGTTCCCACATAATCACCAGAATGGTCCAGATAAAGAGCACATCACACCATGCCGTTTTCCTGCTTCTAGCGAAGCAGTGGCTCCCCATTGCTCCCAGGAAAAAGTCCAGGGTGGAGAGAATACATAAACAACTCCATCAGGCTTTCAGCCAAAATCTCATCACCTGCCACTCCCCACTTACCCTTTGCCTTGAAAAATGTTGACTTGTATTTCCCTACACCCTTCATGCAAGTTCATGACCTTGGGCCTTTGCTCAAGCTGTTTCCTTTCAGTACTCTCCCTTCCCAAGAAAACCGACTGTCCTTTCAGACCCAGCCTAGAAGTCACATCGTCAAGAAGCCTTTCCCACCCCTAATCCCCAGGCTGGGTTGGGCTGGGTCTCCTCTGTGTCCATTCATTCCTCTCATCTCAATGTGTCATTCCTCTCATCACAAAGTACCATAGACTGCATGGCTTAAACAATAGAATTTTTTCCCTCACAATTCTGGAGGCTAAAAGACCAAGATCAAGCCATTGGCAGAGTTGGTTTCTTCTGAGGCTTCTCTCCTTAGTTTATAGAAGGCCGTCTTCTGCAGTGTCTTCTCATGGTCCTTCATGTGTGTGTATGTGTGTCCTAATCTCCTCTTTTTGTAAGGACTCCAGTCGTGTTGGGTTAAGGCTCACCCTAGTGATCTCATTTGCTTAATTACCTCTTTAAAAACCCTGACTCTAAATACAGACACATTCTGAGGTACGGTACTAGGAATCAGGATTCAACATATGAATATTGGGAAGACATAATTCAGCCCAATTAATGTTGTGATCACCTACTTATGTCTTTCTCTCTCTCTCTCTAGCTGTGGACGCTTGAAGGAGTGTCTGTCTTTTATCCATTCTCATACAGCCAGTCCATGCTACTTAAGTGATAATTGAATGAAAGAAGGAGGGAATAAGTTACCCCAAGCAAACCTAGGGCATTGAGGGAGGGGGAGGCTTGTCCCAGTGGCCTGTAGCAGTAATGAGAGTGGTGCTCCAAGCCCCTATATTAGTTTTGTACAGCTGCTGTGATAAATTACCATAAATTTCGTGGTGAAAACAACTGAATTTATTCTCACAGTTCTAAAAGCCAGAAGCCAGAAGTCAAGGTATTGGCAGAGTCACGCTCCCTCTGACAGCTCTAGAGGAGAAGGCTTCCTTGCCTTTCCAGCTTCTGATGGCTCCTGGCGTTCCTTGGCTTGGGATGGCATCACTCCAATATCTGCCTCCATTATCACATGGTCTTCTCTCCCGTGTCTCTGGATCTCTTTTTCCTTCTCTTCTCTTATAAAGACTTGTCAATACACTTAGGGCCCATTCTCCTCCAGGATGATTACATCTCAAGATTCTTAATCTAATCACATCTACAAAGACCCTTTTTCCAAATAAGGCCACATTTACATGTCTTTGGAGAGAGGGCCACTCTTCAACCCTCTACAGCTCCTGAAGGTAGGATTGCGTTGCATTGAAGCTTCAGAACCTCTGTACACGGTTCCGATGTACATTGGAACCCTGTCACTCCTGGGATCCATATTTCCCACTAAATGCAAGGGATTGTTTGCACATTCATCTCATTAGTTCTCAGACATTTATGAGAATGCCTGGCATGTTCATAGCGTCATCCTGAAGTTGGGCAGAAAGCCAATATTGTAAGTGCTTCAATTTATTTGGTGAGCTGTGAAGGGATGCTCCAGTCAAAGGAGGATTCACTCAGCAGCCGGTGTTACTGTGCAAGGAGCAGCCTGTGGTAAGAATGTCACCACAGCTAATTCAACGTGTCCTTGTTCTTGGGCCTGCCTTTGTGTTTCTGCATCCGTATAATTGACCCAATCCTGTTTTGTCATTAGACATAGAAGGCAAACCAAACACAGTGACCAGGAGAAAGTGAGCAGTGTCAACCCTAGGGGGAGAGAACCTCAGCTGACTGGGACAGGGCTGCCAATCAGAACATTAGGGAAGGGGGGCAGGGTTATTAACAGAACAGTGAGGGACATGATGGATCCTTTTCCGGGCTCCTGTTTTTTGAAATGATAACTCACCAGAATGTCAGCTCCTTGAGGGAAGGGACCAAGTGTGCTTGTCTCTGCAGCGCAATGTCCTGGGCTAGTCACAGGGGCTCTGTAAATGTTGGTCATAGTGAACTGAACTCTCATCATTTTCACCCACCTGCTGGAGTAAAGACAATCCCTTGGAAAAAAATTGCAAATCAGATATTTAACTCCCCTTGTTAAGCCTTGCCCATTGCCAACACCATCAAGTTCACCCTTGAGCTTTGTGTCAAGGCCGTAGGTCCTGCCCATAACAGCCTGGGAGCCTCTCGTCCCATCCCCCACCACTCACTGACTCCCTCAGTGTGCTCCAGGATGCTGAGCTCCCCACAAATGGGATGCTGTTCTGCCTCACGTGGCTTTGCCCTTGGCAGTCCCTCTGCCTATAGCATCTCCTCTCCTCTGTCATCAGACCAACTCCGCCTTTTCTTACTGGACTCATGTTCCCTGGGAAGCCATCTCTGAACCTCCAGGTCATTTTGAGTGATACTCCTTCAGTGCTTCCCTCCATCTGAGGGCTTGTCACCTAATACTACAATCATCTGGGTAAGGCTGTATCAGCACCCCATTCCTCCCCGCCATTAGCACAGAGCCTGGCCCATAGTCGGGGCTCATAGATATTTGTTGAATTGAATTAAACTGGTCTGGTAATGGGAAGAATAGTTAAGTTCTTTTTTTGAAGGGAAAGCGTATTAGTGTATTCTGGGAAATTTGGTCAGCTTTCAAAAGTCTCTATGTCCCTGTATTCATTGATATTTGCCTTTGAGGTGGGGATGGATAGATGGTGAGTCCTGGTGAGAAGCCAGCTGACATAGGGGAAAAGAGAAGGGGAAATTCATATTGACTGAATGTTTACTGTGATTCATGTTCTGTGTTAGGTCACTTGCTTTGTTGATATTATCTTTGTAACAGGACTAAGAGTTAGGTCCTCATCTGGATTCTGACGCTGACTCACCATGCAAAATTGGGGAAGTGATTTGTACTCTCTAGGCCTTAAATTTCTCACCTGTAAAACACAAAACAAAACAAAACAGTTTGAATGAGTTAAGCCTCAGAACTCCCGCTGGTAGCCTGCTGTGTATGGAAGCTTCGTTCTCCCCTATATTAAATAGTCTCCCTCCCACAGGGACTGACTCTCTCTCTCTGTCTCTCTCTGTCCCTCACATCTCAGATTTATGTTATCCTCATGCTCTCTGAAGTATATATTGAACATACCCTTAGGCAGCCCTGTGATTTTTAAAATAGGGGAAGGAGGAAACGGTAAGTTACAAAGATAGAGATATTTTCACATGGAAACAGAATTTTGACTCAAACCACACTGAAAAGGAACAGGTTTTGGAACCCAGGTGACTTTTCTCCCTGCTTTGGATAAGCTTATTGTTTGCATGGTTCAAAATTTGAAAGGTACAAAAACTAGAGTCTCTCCCCCACCACACTCCCTCAGACACCCCATTTCCATTTTCTGTGGCAATTCATTCTAACATTTTTATGCATGTGCTTCCTGAGACATTTTATACACATTCCAGCAAAATAGATGTATGTTTATATATTTGAAATACCTCTTTTTTCTTCCTTTTTATTTAATACAGATGGTCTTATACCATACAACCTATTATGTACCTTGCTTTTTGGGGGAATCAATTTTATTGTGACATAATTTACATACATTAAAATTCAGCAATTTTAAATGTACAATGAGTTTTGAACAAATGTAGACTGTCGTGTAACAACCATCACAGTCATAACATAGATCATTTCCATCCCCTCAAAAAGTTCTCTTTTGACCTGTCGCCCTGCATCCACTCCCAGCCACCCCTTGACTCCTAGAAACCCAGGGATCTTCTTTCTATCACTATAGTTTTGCCTTTCTAAAAGTATCACATCAATGGAATTAAACTCTGTGTAATTTTTTGTGTGTGGTTTCTTTGACGTTAGCATGATGTTTTGAATATATCAGCAGTTGGTTTCTTTTTATCATTGGGCAGTATTCCATTGTATGATTATACCACAATTTATTCCTGCATTCAGCAATTGATGGACATTTGGGTTCTTTCCCAGTTTGAGGCTATTATTAATAAAAGTGGGTATGAGCATTCACGTATAAGCTTTTGTGCTGATTTTGTTTTCATTTCTCTTGGGCAAATACTTAGAAATGGAATTAAAGGGTCATATGGTCAGTGAATGTTTAACCTCATTAAAAAAACCTTTCAAATTATTTTTAGAATTTGTATGAGACTTCTAGTTGTTTCTTTTCCAGCACTTGGTATTGTTAACCTTTTACGTTTTAGGCATATTGAAAAGTACAGTGGTATGTCATTGCAGCTTTAACTTACATTTTTCTAATGATTAACGACGTTAAGCATCTTTTCATGTACTTACTGGCCATCATTAAGTCTTATTTGGTGAAGCATCTATTTAAATATTTTGCTTCTTATTATCATTTTATCATTAAGTCTTCCTGAATTTTAAGAGTTCTTTATATATTCAAGACACAATGTCTTTATCAGATAAGTGTTTCACAAATAGTTTACAAGTCTGTGGCTTGATTTTTCATTTTCATAAGTGACAGAAATCTTCAATTTTGATGAAGTTCATTTATTAATTTTCTCTCCTATGGTTTGTGCTTTTGGTGTTCTAAGAAATGTTTGTATAACCCAAGGTCACAAAGATTTTCTCCTATATTTTCTTCTAGAAGTTTTATAGGTTTAGATTTTATGTTTAGTTCTATGACCCATGTTGAGTTAATTTTCCATAGGGTACAAAATATAGATTGGTTTTCATTCTCTCTCTCTCTCTCTCTCTCTCTCTCTCTCTCTCTCTCTCTCTCTCTCTCTCTCTCTCTGCAACTTCAGTCTCTCTGGCATTTAGAACTGAATTTCTTTAATAGCTGCCTTGACTTTCCCAAACTCCAAACTGTTGTCTCCTCATCTTCGAGAAACTGCCAGGCTCTATTTGAGTCCTGTGCTACCTGTTCCCAGTGTCTGAAAACCATCGGTTCATATAGTTTGTCTGCTTTATTAGTTTTTTAAGGTAATGTTCCAGCTGTTAAAGGTAAATCTGGTTCCTCTTAGTTCATCCTGGCCGGAAGTGGAGGAGGTTGTCCCGATTGACTTTCAGACCTCCATTTCTCTTGAGGTGCTTTTCCTTTTGTCCAAATATTTGGTCCCTTGAATTCAAGTTTGAATTGCATTTTGGAATATAGTCATGAAGCTCAGGTCGACTAAAAGCTAACGATAATGACACAGAAGTGATTTTGTGAGAAACATCTATAGCAAGTATTTTATCCTTTAGGCAAAGGATAAAGGATGACCTTGTGTCTTTCCATTTTTGCTGACCTTCCTTCTTTCCATTTTCTTTAAAAAATATGTTCTTTCCCAAAGTCTTTATTAGGTACCCTAAGTTCTCAGCATTAATGAGACAGGAAAACAGATGTCCTAGCAAATCATTCCCCAACATAAGTCAAATTGCAATTCCATCTTCTCATCTTTTAACCTCTTACCATACAAGCCTCTGGTGATTCTGTGAGTTCCCTTGGAAAACCCTAGGGAAAATGGACTTTATTACTACCAATGCGGAATCCTGTTTTAAAGCTACCCTTTAATGTTGTTGTTATGTGCTATTGAGTGGGCTTTGAGTCCTGGTGACCCTATGAATGAGTGACACCCATAATGTCCTAGTCTCCAAATCCCTGCTCAACTCCCATAGACTCACGACTGTGGCTTCTTTTCTGGAGTCCATTCATCTCCTATTCGGTCCTCCTCCTTTCCTGCTGCCTTCTATGTGTTCCAGCAGTATTGTCTTTTCCAAAGAATCCTGCCTTCTCTTGATGTTCCTGAAGTAGGACAGCTTCAGTTTTGTCATTTTTGCCTTCAGCAATGTTTCAGGTTTATTAGGTTGGTGCAAAAGCAATTGCAATTTAGGGGCAGCCAGATGGCTCAGTTGGTTAGAGAGCGAGCTCTTAACAACAAGGTTGCCGGTTCGATTCCCACATGGGATGGTGGGCAGTGCCCCCTGCAACTGAAGATTGAAAACAGCAACTGGACTTGGAGCTGAGCTGCGCCCTCCACAACTAGACTGAAGGACAACGACTTGGGCCCTGGAAAAACACACTGTTCCCCAATATTCCCCAATTAAAAAAAAAAGTAATTGCAGTTTAAAAGGTTAAAAATCATTGCACAATCCATAATTACCTTTGCACCAACTAATAATTTGCTTTAAAACCCGCTGTTCATCTTTCTGGTGATATATGAGGGTTTGTTAATTGCAGGTTTGGTGATTTGTTAATTGCATTACAACTGCATGTTGTTTTTTTCCCTCTGCAGAAAATATTTTTCTCCAGGTCTTTTGTAGTGGCAAGAAAAGAAAAAATTTGGTGGATCATCTTTTTCTATTTATAATAGCAACACCCTATGAACTAGCTGGGTTATTCTTGAACTGTGCTATTTAAAATGATAGCCACCAGTGGCTATTTGAATTTAACTTCAATGAAAAAAAGCTCTCCTCTAACACCATATTCCAAACGAATCAATTATTTCCCATCAGCCTTCTTTCGGTGCAATTTTAGCATCCATACCTCGTAACTGGGAATACGAGTGTGATGATCTTTGCTCCCTAATGACACATCTTTGATCTTGGTGATGTTTCCTCATTCTTCCGTTGCTGCTCTTCCAAGTCTCAGCTGGCTCTTGATTTCCTGGCTGCAGTTTCCACTTGAATTGATACCTTCTGATACCCAGGCCCAAAGTGTCCAGAATAAATTTGTGTATGAATTGTATTGTGTACAAGAAAATGCGCTGACTGGCAGCTCTGCTCCCAGATAACACTTCTTTAAACATATAAGATGACTTTCCATGTGAGTGCAGCATGAATTTTGCCTTAAAGCCAAGTGTTTTGTGCAGTCTTGTAAGGACAAAGATTAGAAACCTGGGCTTTAAGCCAGGCTCCAGTTTTACACCTTATAAGCAGAAACTTCCACACCCATTCATGAGCCCGTGGGTCAGCAGAAGGGCCAGACCTTGTCAGAAGCCGTCACCTGGCATCATTGCCAGGGTTTGGTATACCACTGTAACATGGCAACAGACTAAATAAGTAAGAGAATTCATTGTTTAGGAAACCACTAATGTTCTAAGATTTCAATGATAACAATTGCACAGTACATATGTGAGGTGATAATGAATAACTGACGTGAGTGCCTTTTGTTAATTGCATTACAACTGCATGTTGTTTTTTTCCCTCTACAGAAAATATTTTTCTCCAGGTCTTTTGTAGTGGCAAGAAAAGAAAAAAATTGGTGGATCGTCTTTTTCTATTTATAATAGCAACACCCTATGAACTAGCTGGGTTAGTCTTGAACTGTGCTATTTAAAATGATAGCCACAAGTGGCTATTTGAATTTAACTTCAATGAAAAAAAGATATTGAAACTTCAATTCCTCAGTCATGCTAGCCACATTTCAAGTGTTCAGCAGCCACATATGGCTAATGGCTGCTATATTGGAAAGTGCAGATATGGACTATTTCTATCACCACAGAAAATTCTATAGGGCAGTGCTATTGTAGGGTGACCTGGGTTCAGATCTAGCATGAAGGTCAGTCAGCTGTGTGGTCACAGACCTCTCTCTGGGCCTTTATTCCCTTGTCTAAAAATAAGAGGTTGGGTGCTTGGGTTTAGTGAGGCAGAAGAGTGTTCATGCCCACAAAATAAAGAAATTACCAGGGAGGGTTATCTGGTGTGGAGGAAGGAGGTTGTTCATTGAGAAAATACGGGTCTGAAGGTTAAACGACTTTGTGAGTGTGGTGAGTTCTTATTGCATAATAAAAATGTCATAGATACAAGAATGAGCTTGGGTCAATTGCCTGTTCCTTCCTATGTGTCCCTTGAATCCGTTTCTAAGCAACAGGCTGATGAATCTTTACGGAGTCTGCACTCTGCACTCCATGCGCACATTGTGTGAGAGACAGAAAAGCCATCTCAGATGGGGGCCCTTTCTGGGAGGCTCTGACCAGCTGGCTCAGGAAGAAGGATTAACACCGTGAAGCATTTAGAAATTAACACAAGAGTTGTGGCAGAGTCAGGCTCTAGACGATGTACTCACAGTCCTGAATAAGCACTGAAGGCATGCAGAGACGGAGAGGACTGGATTTATTAGGGAAGGCTTCGTGCAACAGGCAGGCCTTAAACTCTGAAGGAAATATAGGCACCAAGGTGGCAGGTGGAATCAGGCAGGAGATTCCGGGCTTCAGCAATTACCTTGTCCTTGTTATTCTTATGTTACTTTGGGAGGCAGTGTACATAGTGGCTCAAAGCTGAAACCCTGCAGCTGGAGGCTGTGTGATTCAAATCCTGGTCCTGTCACTTACTTAGCTCTGCAATCTTGGGCAATTTGTTTAACTTCTTACTGGATTATTATGAGGAGAAAATGAGTTCATATATATAAAAGTCTTAGTACAAAATAAGTGCCCTACAACTATTAGCACCCCTTACCCTACTCCCCTCTCTTTTTCTCAGGGATTATTTAGTTTTACTTACATTTACACTGAACAGCTCTTCTTTAAACAGCAGTCGCAATCATTTGTATTTACCTGATCTTTCCATGATTTACTCAGCTTACTTTTCCTGATTTTTAATTTTTATGATAAGTAAATACACCCTCTTCAGTCAAACCAACCCACAGAATTTTGTATCGAAATACTCATGTCATCAGAGCCCCGGACAGGATCTACTTAATCACCAAATTTGAGGCTGGGTCTGAATGTGTTTCCCAGAGCCACACCTGAATTACACAAGAGAGACGACTTGGTTTAGGAAGACCTCTCCACTGCATCAGTGCTCTTCCCTACCAGACTCCAGACTCTTTGAGGGCAAAGGCTGAGCCTTGGTGCCAAGACAGCCTTTGATCAGTACACGACATCTTCTCATTGGTCCATGATGCCTGATCTAAACTGACTTCCCTTTGCACGAGTGAAATGGGCTAATGATGCTTGAGTCCTACTGGCTTCCATAGGGTAACATAATGCAATTCCATTTAATTCAATTGACATTTAGTGAGTGTCCCCTCTGTGCCTGGCTTAGTGGTCTGGGATCCAGTGGCGGGCAAGTCAGACCCAGTCCCTGCTGTCATGGAGTTAATGTGACCAGTCTGTCATTTCTCTGGTTCTTCTAAGAGAAAGATACTCTAGGACATGTAGAGGAACCTTGTGAAGCATCACACTGCCTTTACAACATCAGGACACAGCAAGGAACATGGAACGCAACCTGAATTGTGATTGGCCAGAAGAGTTCCCATGCCCACATGTGGCTGGGCTGGGCCCTGTAATGATGTGTTGATCAGGGTGCGATAATGAGGTTTCACAGCTTGAGATGAGGGAGGAAGAGAACGTCCAAGCCTCATCGTTGGGGGCCTTCCTGTTCGTTCCTTATTATGACCTCATCATAACACTTATAAGATTTCCCTTGCGTGAGTTAGAAGAACTTTTGGTTGCCCATTACAGGAACCCTGACCATGGGTTGAAAAGCAGGGTTTTGTTTTTCATGTGTAGTGAGAGCTCTGGAGTGTGGCTGTCTGGGGGGAGGGCAGCTGACTCTATGACGAGGCCTGCAGCAGCCCCTCTTTACTTGTCACTCTCACAAGTGGATCACACAGTAGAACAGGGGCTAGATCCACCTTCCCCAAGGTAAAGGGACCTCCCCCTAATACCCGGGGAAAGCAGATGCATCAAAATGAAACGAAACAAGAAGAGTGGAGAGAGAGGGCTCACATCCCCTTTCTAACACTGCCCCTTTCTAGCTTGATGACTTTAGGCAAGTTACTTTACCTCTCTGTGCTTCCGTTTCACCATTTTAAAAAATTGTAGTAAAATACACATAAAATGAAATTTAACATCTTAACCATTTTAAGTTAATACCATTCAGTGGCATTAAATGCATTCACATGACTGGGCTACCTCATCACCATATACCCACAGAACTCATATCATCTTGCAAAACTGAAACTCTATCACTATTAAGCAGTCACTCTTCACTCCTCTTTCCCTCCGCCCCCAGCAATCACCATTCTCCTTTCTGTCTCTACGAATTTGACTATTCCAGGAACCACACATGAGTAGAATCATACAGGAAATTCCACCATTTTTGAATGAGGACAACAATGTCTTCTTTGTTAAGGTGATTGTGAGGGTTCCAGTTAAACACAGAAAGCATTTCAGACTTGCCTGGCACAGAGGAGTCACTCAATAAAGAATGGCTAGCATTTTTAATATGTCATAAATGCTGTGCTAGGTAGTTATGGGAGACACACAGATGAACCAGACACAACCCCTACCTTCAAGGACCTTTAGCTCAGTAGGAAAAATTTCATTTTCATAAGCAACAAGAATTAAATAAAAAAGTAAAATTTTTCAAAAGGAAAGTACTGACAATGTTCTTTGGGAATTTAAAATATATTTTTAATTTTTTTTACTGAGGAATATTGGGGAACAGTGTGTGTTTTCCAGGGCCCATCAGCTCCAAGTCAAGTTGTTGTCCTTCAATCTAGTTGTGGAGGGCGCAGCTCACTGGCCCATGTGGGAATCGAACCAACAACCCTGTTGTTCAGAGTTCGTGCTCTAAGCAACTGAGCCACACAGCCACCCCTGTTCTTTGAGAATTTAGAAGAGAAAGGTATTACTGGCTAAGAAGATCAGAGAAAACTACATAGAAAAGGAAGCATTTCTTTAAAAATTTGGTCCCATGAAAATGGCCAAAGGGACACTCGTGAGGAGGGAGTGTGCATGCAAGGGCGTTGTGCCAGTCAGCTCGGGCTGCAGACCAAAGTACCACAGACATTTATGTCCTCACAGCTCTGGAGGCTAGAAATCTAAGGTCAAGTTGTCAGTACATAGATTTCATGACAGCTCTTTTCTTGGCTTGTGGGAGGTGGCCTTCTCCCTGTATCCTCACAGGGAGGAAGGGAGAGTGAGCTCTCCAGTGTCTCTTGTCATGACACTAATCCTGTGGGATCAGAGTCCCACTCTGATAACCTCACATAACCTTCATTATTTCCATAGAGGCTTCATCTCTAAATACGGCCACACTGGGCTTCAACATACGAATGTAGGGAGGATACAACCCTTCACCCCATAATAGGCATGGAGGTGGGAAAACACCTTTCTAAGGAACATGCAATAATATAGTTTGGATGGAGCATAAAGAGGCTGAAGGTGGAGGCATAGGAGAAACAAAATTACACCTGGGGCTTGGCCTGGACTGCAAAAGGCTAAGACTTGGAGTGCATTGAGTCTGCAGCATGGAGTGTCTGGGGTGGGGGGTGGTTGAAAGAAGGAAGTTACAAGGTTAGAACTGTGTTTTGGAAAAATGACGTTGGCAGTGGTAGGTTCCACAGCCAGTCTGGCCTTTATTCTCTTGAAAGCAGCAGAGAAGTGGATGCACTGGCAGATTAAATACCTAGTACAGAATCCCCCAACCAGACCTTTCAAGCTGCTTTCCAGAATGTCCTATTTGACTGGTAAGGACAGAATTGAGGTTTGGGGCACAGACCCTGGGGTACCCTTGGGAAGAATCAGTAGGAGGGGCATTGTCCCCTGACCTGACTCCAACCAAGACTTTACAAGCATTAATCAATCCCAAAGCAAAACAGTCCCCTTTGTCTGGGCCAAAGGTTTTGAATGGGAAATAGTGATGCACTGACCAAAATAGCTGGACGCTTTCTTGCTGACTGCTGCATGCATGATGCAGGGACCTGATCTGGCATTTCATGGAGGGGATATCTAGTTCTCAGAGGTTGTAAATCGTCAAATCTCAATTAGAGAGCTCTTCAGGGCAAGATTACAGACTGCAATGCCTCGCCCCAGGGTAAAGTTCTCCTCAGTCTCCTGAGGCAATAGGTCCCAGCAGCCACTGCGGACAGCAACTAAAAATAGCTGCAGTATAAAACCTTGGCGCCCAGGCCCTGGAGAAAACAGTTCTCTGAGACTGCGATAAAACATTGCCTGGTGTTTCCTAACAACACATCATCAGACATGGAGTGTTCTCTGAAATCACTCACTCGACCTCAACAATCAAAGTGGATTTGTTGGGTGGGATCGAGGGCCACTTTCTAATTATGACTGGCCTCAGAGATGAGCTCCTGTAACTCCTCAGTTTACAGATGAGAAAAGGGAGGTCGTGCTTTACTCACACCATATGCTTTACTCAGCTTCTATCTAAGTACTTTCATCCCTTCTTTCATTCAGCAAATATTGCTTGAGCGTGGCTCAATGCCCCACTTCATTCAGTGTCTCTGCTCAACTGTCACCTTCTCACCATCTATGACAGCACCTCTCTATTGCCCCGAGTCTTTATCCTCCTGTTTTCTTTCTACCCCTTGGCATTGCACTTTACCTATGATTGTCTGTCTGCTCTGCTGGAATGTTGGCCAGCTCCAGGGGCGAGGACTTTGCCTGTTTGGGGTCTGGCACTTGAATGGTTGTGCTGAGAGGGTACTGTGCCAGGCATGGCCCTGCCCTCTGTTTTCTCTGTAACTTGTATTAATTGGATGTTGTCCCTTCTGGGTTTGGCCTCTGCTTCTTGTTATTTCTCTCATATTATCTGTCTCTCTCTAATGTTTTTCTCTATGTTCTGAGAGATTTTTTTTTCTTTTTAATTTTCCAGCTCTTCCATTACATTTTTCATTTTTGGCAGTTACATTTTAATTCCTAGTAACACTCATTTTATTCTCTAATTGTTTGTTTTCCAAAGGGGCAAAAACAAAGGAATGCTGCCCTCTGAGGGCAGAGAGACAGAGGTGGCCAAATCAATCATCCTGTGACTTCAGGATGAGTAGGAAGGGAGTGCATCTCCATATGCAAGAAGGAGGACGGCTTTCTGCTGCCACTGCCACAGCCACACTGGAGCACTGGAGTGCTACCCCCGGCCCATCAGATGGTTTCCTGGGGAGAAGAGCCTTCCATTTTCAGCCTGGAGGTAAATGCCACCTCCATCTGTAAAGTGGAAGTTGGCTTCCATCCAGCATAGTTGTTTTAACATAGGCTTATCAGTGAGTTCCTCCACTTGAACCCCACGTCGCACCTCCTGCCCACTACAGGACTGGTCAATTCCAAGCTCACAGTGTCTCTGGGGTGCTGGCATGCAATGTGGCCCACGCTTCCTCTGCAGCCCCCTTGAGATTTATTCTGGGCTCTAATTTTCTCTGTCCTCTATCATCAGTCAGTATGCTCCTAGCTGCCTCCTCTCTCCCAGAAATGTGTCTAAATCTCTTGATAATTGGCGATCCTGTCTTACTTTCTTTGTTGATGTGAAATTATTACTTTTCATACTTCTGTACTGTTATTTCAGCAAGCTTTCAGAGGGTCTGTGGGCAGAAACCTGTCAATAATAGTTTATGCACAAAGGGTTCTAAATAGAGTTTAAAAGTGTTTAAACAAGGCTCTTTATACAGGACTTCTCAGAACTTCTAATATACAAATATGTACTGCAGATCTCTAAGAGAGGGTGTGGATGGAGCATTTCCCAATTCTTTGACCACAAGATTTTCCTTTCTTTCAGGGAAATCTTATATCATGTTGGTGTTTTAGGAAATGCACTGTAGAAAATTCTGGATTAACTTACTGATACCAGCTAGCCCTGCGACTAAAATTCACTAGACATTAACAATGTCTGCTGAATGGATGTACAAAAAGAGGCTGAATGGATGAGTCTTAAGTACCACCCTCACCCTTCACCCAAGTGACAGATTTACTTTGTGTCACAATGGCTAAGCTCAAACAGTGAGTCTGGTGGAAAGAACACCCAGTCTGAATTCATACCAGCATAACTACTAGGTGCCCCTGGACAAATTAACTTTGTTTAGCCCCGATTTCCATATCTGTGACATGGGAATACTATCTACTCTTCTTACTTTGTAAGGCAGTTGTGAGGATCAAAAGATAAAATATGTGAGACTATATTTTATAAAATATAAAACACTAAGCAAATACAAGGAATTATTGCTGTTGCAAAATTCAGTCACCATGTTACAGGAGTTAGAATGTAACCGGGAAAGACATTTGAACATTCTCTAAACATATCATAAGGGTGGTTGCCTGCTCATCCCACATTTAGAGATGGCCCCAGCTACAGGTCATACATAACATTTAGAAAAAAAGCAGAGAAACTCTAATTATAGATACGGCTTGCACAATATATCAAGACTTTATCCCCACTTTGCCAGGGAAGACCTTGAGGTAGAGAAATAGACTCAGAAATCTTTGGCTCTGGAGAGGATCTTGGTGTCGTTTGAGCCAACTTGCTTGTTTTAGACATGTGGAAACTATGGTCCAGTGAGGTTAAATAATTGGCCCCCAATCATATTAAGATAACGGTAGAGGCATAGCAGCATAACTAGCAAGCAGGTCTTCAAGTTCAGTGTAACTCAATGAACATTAACTGAGCCTCTAGTTCAGGTTTTCCACTGCCCCAGGGGCTGGGAATACACAACTGGGAGCATGGCTTCTACCCTGAAGGAGCTCACAGGTGCTCAGAGGAAAGAGTAACGGAAAACACCAGAGGAGAGTTGATCATTCAAGACTGGGTTGTGCAGTTAAGCATTCCAGGAGTTCAGAGAAAGAGTTATTATTGATGGCTGAGATAGACAAAAGAAATTTTTGTAGTTGGTATTTTCCATTTTTAGAAATTCTACCCCTTCACCTCAAAGATTTCTTAATAAGATTATATATATGTATTTTATATATACATATTTATATACAAATGTATATTTATATATACATATATAAAATATATATACATATATAAAATATATATACATATATACACACCTACACTTTTATTTTATGTACATATATAAAATATATACATATATAATATACAGAGGGTGCCCAAAAATGTATACACATTTTAAGAAAGGAAAACTGTATTAAAATTGTAATACTCTATACCAATAACAAAAGATGAATACAAGTCACGTTTGACTTCTGCAATTACAAGAGGTGCTCAGAGTGGTTCCCATCAGTGTCTAGACACTTCTGATTACCGCGAACTACTGCTTGAGCAACATTGACCAAAGTGTCCACTGGTATACATTTTTTTTGGCGCCCCCGGTATACGATTTAGGAAGCCTTCACACCAGCATAACTATTGGATGCCCCTGGACAAATCAACTTCGTCTAGCCCCAATTTCCATGTCTGTGGTATGGGAATACTATCTACTCTTCTTACTTCATAACTCTTATTTCTTCTTTTTGGTTATCTTTAGAATACTTTGAAACATACACAGACACGAATTGAAAAATCTATTGTAAATGTCAACGGCAATTTGTTCATCTTAAAAATTCCAAGAGAAAGGGGACCAACTAGTGGAGTCCACTCTGCCTGAAATATAATTTTTTTTTTTTTTTTTTGTGGGAAAAAGTAGAAGGAAAAAACACCCATTTCCCTAGTAACAACATCTGTTGAGTGTTGAAATGCTTGGAAGGCCGATGCATCTATTAGTATTTTTAATTTTTAAAGTTTATAGAGCAGCAAATTGGTTTGGCATCTGTTAGTAATTCTGTCCTAAAATGGGATGATTCCATCCTGGTAATTCTCGGGCACTGTCTCCTATTAGGAAGAGTAATGAAATGATGTGGTTGAACATCTCAGGATGCCAAGTTCATTTTGTGTTTGGACAAATGGCATATTGTCTTGGTTTCCATTTCTTAAAGGATCTTTTTAAAAAGCCTCCCCTTTTTAATTTAGGTTGGAAAATTCAATTTAACCAAAGAACAAGAACCAGAGCACAGGGAATTCCACGGCGTGGTGTACCACATGCAGTACTGGGTGCACATACAAAACCAGTTGCTCTCAGGGAGCAGATTAGCTTTGGTGGTTCTGCATAGGGGTGTGGTCCCAGGAGCCCCCAGGGAACCAGGGGAACATAGAGAGGGATCAATGGGGGACTAAGTAAATAGCCTGCTGACATCCTTGTGGTTGAGAATGGTTTGCTATTGAGGATATGTATGGGCAATAGTCACAGTGTGATGTCCTAACACTGGTGATTATTCCTGAAGGCATATCCCACAAAACACAGGTCCCTCGACATACTCCACAAAAAATGGATCCTATGGCTAAAGAAATTTGGGAAACATGACCTACTTCCTCCTCTTACAGAGAAATCAATCAAAAGACCTTGAACCTTGTTTAACTTAACATTTTCCAACATTTTGAAAACAGTAACTATAACATTCTGTACAGTGGAATCACTATAACTTAAACTTTCTGATTGAAGCTATCCGATGACACTAAAAACTAATTGATGACGAAGAAAATTTTAGTCTACATGAAATCTGTATTTTTGCCCCAGAGATGATTTAGCAAATGTAATGGTTTGTCACTTATTGAAATTAGTTCTGTCTATTCCTACAACCAACTTGATGACTCTCACCTGGGTCTGAAGGCCATATTGAAACTGGGACTCATACCTGTGTCTGCTGGTCTCCAAAGCCCATATTTTCCACTATGTGTTATTCTGCTTGATATATGAGTGCATGTAAACTCCTTCTGTTTAAAGACAATTCAATGTCTGGGCACTCTCATTCTTCTTTATTACCCAAATTTCTTGCTAGAAATGAAAAAAGAAAGAAGAGGAAGAGAAGGAGTAAGGAAGAATGAAGGAAGGAATGGAGGGAAAGGGGAAGGGAGGGCAGGAAGAGGAAAGGAAGGATTAAGTCCTTGTAGAAGCACGAGTAAGACTTAGCCACAAAAATGCTTTTGAGCATTTCTAACATTTGTTTCTTTATCACACTTTCCAGCAGCTATCACAACTCTCTGGGAGATACTATACTTGGACCTAAGTTAAAAACACCATTATTTAAAGAATGAAAACCATCTATCTTCACAGAAGGGGGAAATGATGGCAAAAATGATTGTGAATGAGATGGTCTAGGGTTACTCTCCAAAGATTTTCCAGTGGAGTACCCCTTAAACTTCTCTTCTCAGCCTTCATTTGCAAAGCAAAACAGCATTAGTGTAATCAGCCTCTTATCTTTAGCAAATCTACCTTGCCCTAGGACTTGGAGGGGTTATTGATACAGGAAGCCTTTAGGAAAGTGCTTTTCCAACAGCTAGCTCCTTTGTTTCCCTCCCTTGCCACTGGCCACTCTTTTTTAAATTCTCAAATTAAATTGTGTATGACCTTTAGCATCAGTTGCCAACCAAGAAGAGTCCATTTTCCCTGCTGTTGCCATCGTCTGGACCATGAATTCTGAGGGTTGAGCCACCATGACAAGATCGGCTGAGCTGATAGTTCAGGCTTTCTGCCAGTTCTCCCCCCTGGAGACAAGTGGCAGTTGATCGAGTTGTCAACTTCTCATTGGTTAAACTTTTCTGAACTGCCTCCACTGCCAGCCTGAACTCCTTTCCCAGGCAGGGAGGAAGTGCAGGGCCTTGACCTGGGTTTGGGTTTCAGACACTGGACTGGAAGAACTGAGCTGGGGCTGAGCACGTGGAGGGGGCATGTCTATTGCATGAAGCGAAGTAAGGAACAGCAAAAGGGAGATTTGGAATAAGGAGTCAAACAGGCTGGGAAGAGAGATGTGAGCTGGATAGGAGGCCAAAGAGCAGGCCGAGACAGCATTGGAAATTGGAAGGATGGAGAAGAGAGAGAGCCTGAAATATTTCCATGCCAAGAGTTAGGTTAGGAGTAGGGGCAGATCCAAGATTCAAGGGTCTAAAGCTTATACAACCAAGCAGCCTTTCTCCACAAATGGCTGTCAAATACCACAGACGTGAAAAAATCCAGAAAAGTAACTTAATGTTTTATTGTGTCTAAAACACATCTACAGTACTTTTTTAACCTATATTTTATTTTGACTTTGTACACATTGATGGCCTCTTCATTTGACAATAATTTTGCAATATCCTTTCCTTTGGACAAAGAGAAATACAATTCCTCCACTAGCACAATTGATCAATATTTGATTTTTAGCACTGGTAGTTGGCATGCAAAAGTACAATTATGTATTGAACAACTACAGGTTTCTATGCTACAAATACAAAAGTCTATTTGGGGTACTTACCCTTAAAAATGAATGGTGCATTTATTATTGTATATACTGCGTTATTCCTGACGGGAGAGAACTTCTATTTTGATTAGGTGTTGGTGAGAAATGAATCCTCTGCTTGCAATTTTCCATGTCTGATAACAGGGAGAACTTACCACAGGCTAGCTTCTGGCTCTGTATATTTCAAACCTTGATTCTCCCCTATTAACCATTGTCAACGAAAAGCATCCAGCCTAAGAGAAAGCTTATAAGAGTTGATTTGAGCCAAACTGACGACAATTGCCGGGAAGCAAAATCTCAATGGATTGAGAAAATGCTCCACAAAATGGCGGTTTGCAGCTTATTTTATACATAGAATCAAAGGAGAAGGTTACATGAAATCCGTTGGTGATAGATTAAAGGGGTGGGAGAAAGCAAAGTGGGGAAGTCTCCGGGATTGGATAAAAGTAAATTGGAGAGATAGGTACTTCTTTCACACAGGTGGGTACAGGATAGTTAATAATTCACATAAAGATGTTAGTCAAGGGACAAGAATAATAATAAGAGACTCCATACTTTCCTGCTCTGGTCCTGAAAAAGGGATTACTGACATTCCCAGGATGTCATCTTAGGTGCAAAAAGACAACAGACAGGCCCACTTAAAGGTACAGATTAACTTTACGAAGGAAGCTTTTGGCTAAAGATGTGACTTCCTGCCATGGCCCACTTAGTTATGAAATTTTTTTAATGCTCATGCCATCTTATGTGGTTATTTTCAGTCTCTTGAGCTTGTCAGGTTTAATATGTGGCCCCTTTTCCGTCCACACCATATACTACTGGTGCCTGGTGCATAAGACACATTTATATTGCGATGTGACTTCTGACCTTGCACCTTTGCATCATGACCTGAGGTAAGTCAGCAGGATAGGTGGTCAAAGTATCACTCAAAGCCAGTCCTTCATGAGGACAACTAACAATAACATAACTATTACCAGAAATGACTTAGAACCACACAAGTATATCTCATTAAACCCAAACTAAATATACCCCAAATTTAACTTGGTGAAGTCCTCACGATGCGAGTTCTAGGGACAGTGTAACAGGTAAAGCTTCAATGGAAGGACACATGGGTCTTAACCAAATGCAGCTTGAACATCTTATATTTGCAAATTTTCCAAAACAAATGATCATGTGAACATTATGGTAGGTCCCTTTCTTGGCCTTGGAAGGGACCTATGCAAAGGAGGGGGTCAAGGATTTCGAGTTTTATTAATGTCACAATAAATGCTATTTGGTTTTAGGTCAGAGGGTTCCAAGCATCTTCCTATATCAACTGAGTACATAGACACAGATTGTCTCAGTCCTGAGTTTTCAACCATCACATACACGATGCCTGAGCCATCCTGGGTTTCCTACTTCCTCCCAGCATGCAGTAAGAACGGGTGCCTCCCTGCCGGAATCTGTGATGTCTGTCAAGACTGAACACCCCCCGAGTGTTAGACTCACTGCCACACATTTCTATGTAAGGAAATCACCGTTATTAACAGAAGGGCATTGAAATTACTCTGCATGCACTCTGTTTCAAATAGCCTTTATAAAAAATCAGCATGGGGGAATAATACACCCAACTGAATGTAACAAACAGTTTTCAAGTTAGCAATGGGGTCTCTGGTGACCACACTGATGAGCACACAGGCTTAAGTAAAATGTCTAGTGTCAGGACAGGCAGTACCAGGTGACCGGACATTAGAGAGACTTTTGACTTTCATCCACCCTCTTGGCAGTTTGTCAGCAGTCACAGGCTGTTTTTGGGAAACTGCATTAATCCTTCATGATATTTCTTTTGTTTCCAATGAGGTGGGATTTATGAGCTTGTTTTGCTGATAAGTTGACTTGACTAGGAAGGTTTTTAGGTGAGGAAGACAAGATGGCATCCGAGGCAATGGGAAAAGAAAGGAGTCATAGCGATGATCTTCATTGCGTGGGGGTGGGAGGGAACTAAAGCCCCAACAGGCAAAATTGCATATCAGAATTGGTACACAGAGAGGTAAGTGAGGCAAGATTCATCTCTGGAAATCAAGTGCACTTTGTTTCTTTACCTTCAATGCAAACTGATGTTTCCTTAAGGTCCTAGTAAGTAGATTTCCACACAAGATCCCCAAATTGAGGGGTACACTATGTTGTTGCCCAGAAGGCCAGTGATTTCTTGGTGGCCAGTGTCATGCAGAATGACCCCCTGAGACCCAATTCTCTGAATGTTTCATGAAGTCACTTGCTCTGAGTCAGTCCAGGGTGAGTCATGCTTCCTGCATCTGCCAGCGGAAGGAAGGAAAAGAAGCACATACACACACACAAAAGTAATAATAATAACTTGTTTGTTATAGAATTAAAGTCAATTTCAGTGTATCCGGCCAGGTGTTAAAATTATAGAAGCCAGCCTTTCTGAAAATGGAAAATGCAATATGTTGGATCAATTGTTTCGTTTTGGTTTTTGATTTTTCAAAAATTCTTGTTAAATGTGTTTATTTTGTGACCTCTTGGAACTGCCTATTAAAAAGAAGCAGCTAATTCCTCTGGCAAACTTTGTGGAAACTTGACACAGAGTCTTGGGAGTGGCATTAAAAATGCAAGAGGGCATTTTACTCTCAGAGGAGAGTGGGGGTGGGGAGGGGGCTGCTGCCTACTCACTGCTGCAGGTCAGCAAACTAAGAATTATTTATGTATGGAAAATGTGCTAGGTGTCAGCGGGGCTCCGGGGAAGCTGAGTCTCCAAGAAAAAAGTCCTCAGACATAGCGGATGAATCTACCACAGCCTTGATGATTTATGAGACAGTTTTGAATTTGGTTTTCCTTGTCACCAGATGATTTTTCAAGATACATTTTGAATTCAAGCTGCTGATCACTCGCTTTCTTTGGCTTCAGTAGGTAAAATTTATATTTCAGCTTTTATTAATTGTGTTGTAATCCTAGGAATCACTGGGTATGCATTTTTACACCTTTAGCGTCTCTGTGCCCCGCCCCCCCCTTTGCCCCCAAAGACAAATTGTGTGACAGAACTAGATGACTGTTTAATGAGAGAATCAAGTTGCCAAAACCATTTTCATTCAGTCTCATCCAAACAAACCTAGAATTTAGCACTAATAAATAGGTCTGTTTTCCAGATGTGAAGCAAAGGTTCATCAAATCTCCATTTACACTTTACCTGTGCACGGAACGTTCATTACAGCTCTTTTCCTGAAAGCAGAACTCAGAAGCACAGCACACAATTTCCCAATTTAGATACATTTCTAGAGAAATCTTGTCTTAAGCAAAGTGATAAGTAGGTAAAAATCTGTCTTCAGGAAGCTACAGTTTCCCTGCTGCACCTACTTCCTGTCTCTGCTCCTGGCACCCCACCCCCCTCTCTTTGCATATAAATACCCTCTTGGAGCATTGCTTTTAGCAAAGAACCTGTAAGTGCAGTCACGTCAGAGCATAAATATGGTTTGAGGTGGTTATTTTTACCAGGATATTTGCGCTATTAGTCAAAAAGCCTTCCACGATCGCAAGAAACCCTCAGAAAATTTCAGGTCTCAAATGTTTTACGAAAAAAGAACCCCTGAATTTTGTATTTTTGCAAGGAGAGAAGCCCTGAGTACTATGCCAAGTATGGCTTATGCCTGCTTTTGGATTTGAGCATCACCCAATATAGACACTAAGCACTATTTTGCCTCCAGCATTTTCGTGGGTGATGTCTTTTCTCCCTGCTAGAACTGTGAGCTTATAGAAGCAGGCAATGCATCTTACTTTGTTTTACAAACCCCGCAGCACCCCCGCTTCCCCATCCATGGGGTATTGCACATAGCAGGCTGAGCCAGCACCTGGTGAGTCTATGAACTGAAGGATGGGGTACCAATCAATCCCTTTAAGCATGCCATGGCAAATCAGGATGCCCTATGCAAGCTGTATACAGAGCGCTTCTCTGCCTGAGCTTGGTGCCCTGTGCTGTGCTTCCCCTCATTATTCACATGGGAAAATGAAGATACAACAAGGTGAGTGAACTGTCCTCAGGAAGTCAATGAGGCAGAAGCGAAGGGATATTTCATCACCTTCACAATACCACACCACCAACCATTGTGTGAGCCTCTCCACGGCTCACATCTTTTTCTTGTGTTGCCTGAGCCGTCCTTGACGTGGATCTTAACCTTAGCCTCTTGTAAATGCTACAATGACCCTCCAATTTTGAGACAACTCTTCGCATCTTGATTTCTAAATAGACCACGAATCTAACACATTAGGAGTTTGCCTTATTTAATTTGGCAGCACAAAAGATAGAAAAGTAACTGCTATACCTCCACCACCTCAAATCTTTATCTTAAATCCAGCACTCTCTCTTTTTCTGTACTTCACAAGTATTTGAAAACATGGCGGAGACATCGGTTTGGTTTTGCAGTCGGATTCCTTGCTTACCAAATGTGTGATGCTGGGCTGGCTACTTCATACTCCTAACTCTCACTTTCCTCATCTATAAAATGGGGGTAAAAATGATACAGGCCTTATAAGGCTATCGTAAGGAGTAAATAAACCACTGTGTGTAAAGCACTTAGCACAGTACCTGGCACACAGAAGGTGCTCTCGGTAAATATGAGCCACCATCATCATCATCAAAAGTTTCATCATCACCATCATATCCAATAGCAGCAACCAACTCTGTTGGTACTAACAAGGCAATGTCATTAGGTGTGATTTATGCGTGGGCTAGTCATAAGAGAGAAGCTCCCTGTGAATTAACTGTATACTTCTAAATATATCCCTGCCTGTCAGTCAGCAACTCTGCTCTATAGAAACAAAACCAAGGAAGCAAAGAAAAATGTGCATCCAGAAGTATGTGTTAGGGCTTCCTGATTGATGGACGTTGTGTTTTATTTGTTGAAAGAGGCAGGTGGTGGAGCAGAGAAGGTCTGAGTGTCTGAGATCTGAACTCTAGCTTTGCCTCAGCTACTAATGAGTAGCAAAGTGACTTTGCTGGAACACCTCAACCCTTTGCGCTTCTGCATCCTCCCCACGCAACTAGAAACTTAGATTTGATATTCTCATTTCCCTCGGGCTTGGACAGTCTGTGTTTTGTTTATGATGTATCTACTTCGCTTACTCCTTTTTTTTTTCTTCCCATTTTTCCAACGGAGAAGGCAAGGCAGGAGCGATAACAAGCAAGAAAACAGCGCCCTCTAGGGTTTTTCAGAGGCATGCCAATGTTGAGGATGGGAGTGTGAAAATCACCTGGGTGGGCACCTGGGTGCTCTGTGGGTCCTGAAGCCTATAGTTAGTTACCTGCCCTACTTCTTAAGCGGGCCTTACTTGTTGTTTCTATCTTGATGGGAACTGAAATGAATTTTTGAAAAATTAAAAATCTCCAAAGGAAAAAAACACCAAAACAAAAACCCTAGAGAAAACTTGGAGGCACAGAAACCCAAGTCGAGCAGGAAATTATTGGAAAAAAAGAAAAAATCAAGTTCAACTTGAAGAGAGCAGCCCTTATTTATTTCAAAGATAAATTTAGCATTTAATAAAAAAGTACAGTCTTTTTAATGTCTCCATTGAGATAATTAAGACAGTATTCAGAATATTTAAGCAAGATAAACTTTAACATTTTATCAATGCAATATACTTTAAGTTTTTAAAAATAAGGGGTTTTTGAAAGTCCATTTAATTTATATTTTTTTATTTATGATTCTCCTTCCTGACACAAGGCAAAAATTAATAAAAGAGAATTCTCTCCTGGATAAGAGAATCATAGAATGTCACAAATCACCTGGGCTAACTCTCCCATTTTATAGATAAGGAAGCTGTAACCCATGCTTTTGTTTCTAATCCAGAGCCGTTGGTACTTTCTGGAAGCATAGATATAATGGGAATAGCAAGGATAATACTCAATACAAATAATAATAAACATTAGCTTACTATGTGCCAGACGTTCTGCCATGTTTCACATGGAGTACCTCCTTTAATTCTTACAACAGCTCAATGAGCTCATTACTGTTGTTACTCCCATTTTATAACCGGATAAACGGAGGCTCGGAGAAGTCAAGTTACTACCCCAATATTCATAACTTGTGGGCTTTTTATATACAACCCAAAACCGAACTCACATTCAAATTAATAGATACTCGTATATACTTAGATTGATACCACTAGGTTTTTGATGACCTCTGTTTTTTCGTTTTGAAACAAATTTTTTTTGTGTTTTTGAAAAGTGCTTCCTAACCATTATGAGGATAAAATGAGGAAGAGAGAGTTGCAATGGAGACTAAAAGATAGGAGGTAAATGGGACTCCAGGGAAAGGTCAGGAGTTGGCTTACCTCAGAGTTGGTCAGTTAGAGGCCAGTTAATTTGGAGTGAGTGTATCTTGAGGTTCAATCATGACTTTTCATGAATTAATGGTTAATTTAGTGAGTATATATAAAAGGAAAAAGCTTAATTCATATTAAACCTTTATTAAACTCTATAAACATGTATTTATATTTTCTTCTGTTCTTTGGTAAAAACACTCAAATGCACCCTGACTAAGCACAGTTTTTTCATATGCATATTTCCTCATGTTTCACTTTAAATAGCTGCATAATATTATTTACCATGTTGATGTATCATGATTTGCTTAGTCATTTCCCTATTGTTGAGGCTTTGGATTGTTCCAAGTTATAAATAGCACTGCTATACCATTTCCAGGCCATTTTTAATTTGGGGGAATTCTTTCTGATGTACATTCCCTAGAGTTTATCTTCTGTGTCAAAGTGTACAATGTCTTATATCTTTTGTTACCTATGACTAGAGTGCCTCCCAGGAAGACGAAAAAATAGATCACAAGGCAAACAACATTACATTTTTAGCATTCCATTTTTTCTGATTTATCCGCTAACACTGGTATTTATTATTTTAACTTATTTTTACCACACCAACTCAACCAAAAACAATGGCATTACTGTCATCAACTACCATCACCATCAATACTACTACCACTATCATCATCATCCACCACCACCATCACCTTCACAAATACCACAACACCAACCATTATCATGATCAACTTCATCAACAAAACCACCACCACCATCACCATCATTCGCCATCATCACCATCATCAAATCCACCACCAGCACCACCACCACCATTATTTTCACCACCACCACAACCATCATGATCTGTTACCTTCACCACCACTTTTACCATCACCAGTCCTCATCTACAACCATTACTACCAGCAACACCACCACCACCAAAACCAGCATCACCAACACCATTACTTTTGCTAACAACTTAACACCACCATTGTCAACATACACTGCCATCACCCTCATCTTCACCACCACCACCATCATCACCTTCACCACCACCAACATCATCACTAATACTACCATCACTGCATTCCACCACCACTACTGTCATCGACCATTAATGGAAACATTTGATTTGTGCCAAATACTATACATAGATATTTGCTTATACTAATCATTTTGTCCTCACAATAACCCTCGAGATATATAATAGCTTCATGTTACTGATTAGAAAACTGATGTTGAGAGCCTAGGACACTTGAAAAAAGACAGCTAAAAATGGCAAGTTCAGGACCCATGCTATATCTCTCTGACTCCAAATCCCGTTCTCTGAACTGCCAAAGCCTGTAGTTACTTTAATCAATGTACTGTGATGTTTCAAAAGTCTTTGTTTACGTTTCTTTAGTTGTTATTGAGACTGAGCATTTTTCCATGTGGTGGTTTACTGTCTACATTTCCATGTGTGTAAACCCTTCATTTATTTCCTGTGACTTCATTTTGAATAAAAACTGTATATAGACCTTAAATAATTAGATCGATTATATATTTTCTATGGTAAAGCTTTCCCTTTAACATTTACAACATTATATGTTATAATGTTTATCTTTCAAGCTTTTTTTTGGTATTCTAACATGTCTATTTTATATCTAATTATATATTAGGAAATCAGATGTTTCTTCCTTTTGTAATTGGAAAGAATATGCTTACTTTCTTCTTAAACTCATCATTTGATTTTGACCAAAACTTATTGTACTGTATGTTGCATCACGACCCTGGTCGGGAGCTTCCCAGGTACAATCTGAAGCCAGACTCCATTAGTGAAGGGCAGAGAAAGACTGAAGACAGAGACAGACCACTTCAGATTGGTAGGTGGCAGGTTTAATAAGCAAGGGTAATTACATACGAGGCTTGTTTTGGGTGGCTGCAAGCTGAGTACATCTCCGCACTCACCCACCAAATCTTGAAAGTTTATATACAAGGCCCTAACATAGTTCAATCACTTACACAGTCGAGATAGTCTCAGCCACATTTTTATCTCAGAGCTGGATCCCTGGGGCAGCTTCTGGGAGGAGGGAAGGCAAGCAGAACACACATTGCAAAGGACCGGGGAGGGGGCAAGGAGCTTCCAAATGCCTGGGTCCAGCTTGTAGGTCCAACTAGCGGTCACATCTGCTTGATGACCTTCCCTAACAGTATGTGATATGAGGTGTGACTCAAACATAGTTTCTATACTTGATTTGATTGTCCCCATGTTTTAAATAATGATTATTTCTTATATTTGTATATCCTATTTTTTTCATTTAGTAGGTTCTTATAATTGTTTCAATCTAATTTTGAAATACCTATTCTATTCCATATTATTTTTCCTACCTTTAACCCAAATAGTTTTGGTAATTGTCACTTGTTTTAAAATCTAGAAGGTAAATCTTTTATAAATCCCTTTGGGAAATAATCTTTTTGATATTTTTTTCCTGTTTGTTCTTCTGGAGGAATCTTGAAATCAGTGTTTCAGATTTTATAACATAGACTATGGAGACTTTAATTGTTATCATATAAATAGAGAGTTTTGTTATCTTAAGAATTTTTGGCTTTCCATGCATAAGGATGTACTATGGAAACTTGAGTTGTTATCTTATTTGAGTAAGAGCACGGAGAGAGAATTTGGAGGGCAGGGATTCCCAAGAATAGAATTTCCATTTTATTTTCAAAACAAGCTATCACAACTCTTACACTGCAAAACGCATAAGGTTTACAAAACTGGAACCCATGGGATTCCACTAATAAAACACTTGATATTCTGCAATGCTACTGAATTCATTCAACATTCATTCATTTATTCAACAAATACTTCCTGAGTACAATTCTGGCTCTGCCCATGCTCTGTAGGGAAATAAAAAGATATCTTCCCTAATCTCAAAGACATTGCCGTTTGGTTGGCAGATAACATTTACAAAGCAAAAGGAAAACTAATAATAGAGCACAAATAAATAAATGTCCAAATGATAAGTGCCAAATAAAACAATAAGTGACCCCGAGTTTCAAAAGGAATAAATCACTATAGGCTGAAGGAGTCAGAGAAGGCATTCTGGTAAGGTAGGACTTGGGTATTTGAACACAGGAAAGATATATAGCCAGGCCATTTGACTGGGGAGGAGGCATTAAAAAATCTACTCTGGTGTGACACAGCCACTGGGTCAGTTGGTGCCTCAGCCAAGCAAGTGGCCATTAGAGTGACTGGACTAATTTTGCAAAATGGCCAGTGACTTCAGCCCAAATCACCAAAGTGAAAGCCTGGGGTAGATGTAGACTGATCACAGGCTTGACATAAGTCTACTAGTTTTACACACACAATTCTGAGAGATTCAATAAAAACCCAAAGAATAGTAGAGATGGAGTCATTGATAGGGGAACTGAGGCAGAGTTATATCATTTGAAAGGAATGGAAGCATCAGACAATTCCAGGTAGTCATTTTAAACAACACATGTTTTAACAATACACCCTGAAACAAATGGCTATACTTGTCACTTAGTCACAAAGTGCCTTTTGAAGGAAAATATTTTCTGCTCCAGTAGCTTTTTTTTTCTTCTTCTAGTATTAGTCAATGACTTGAAAATTTCTGCTGTCTTTTGAGCAAAAGGTCACAGCACAATATAAAATAGGGAAAAGGAAGTGGCTATTAAAAAGCCAAGAGATCTGAGTTCCTGGCCTGGTTTTGCCATTGATACTCTTTGAAACTTGAGACCTGTCACTTAAACTTTCTTGATCTGCTTCCCCACCGCAACCTGCCCCCCAACAAGACCGATGGCAATACCACCTACCTTAAGTATCTTACAGGGTTATTTGGGTATGAAGTAAGATGCTATAAATACAATTTTTGTATGTTAGCACCCATTTTGAATAAAGTAATTTCACATTATTTATGTCATTTAATACTGAGGACAATAGTTCACATTAAGCATTAGTGGCCCTATTCCTCAATAAGGAAACTATGGAGAGGTTAAATAGTTTGTCCAAGGCCACACAGCTAATGCAATTCCAGTTCTTCAAACCCTAGAGTTACTCTTCCCTTAAATGCCCAATGACATAGTTTGAGCCTACACCCTGTATGCCTGCTCTGTCCTCCATCATTTGGGGCTCGTTTGCCTCAACAAGGTCTGAGAAAGAAAGTTCAAAGAGCCCAGGCCCTGAGATTGGATGGTGTCAGTCTGTATCCAACTCACTGGAACTGTCCAATGAAGCTAAGGCAGAAAACTGGGATGGGTTGCAGGAAAGTGCCATGGAATGCCCAATGCTGCAACTGTCATGGGAGTCGCGGTTCTTCTTGCGGACGCAGTGAAGAATCAAAGGTCAGCAAGCAGATTAATATGCAAGCTGGGCTTATTAGTGATGGTTCTCAGGGGGAAGAGAGAGGCCTAGCCGAGGTGGGAAAGGGAAGCCTAAGCCCCCAGTTTTTGTGATACATTCTCAGGGAAGAGAACAGGCCTAGCCAGGGTAGGAGAGAGAGAGAGAGACAGAGAGACAGAGAGAGAGAGACGTATCTTGACCGGAGGACTTAAAGTTTATAGTTTGCTGGGTGGGGTGAGGGAATTACATATTAATTTGGCAGGAAAAGTGAAGCATGCTCTTCCACGGGAGGGCGTGACCTCCTAAGATGGGTGGAAGTCTGTTTACTCAGATCTTTATCCTGCTCCAGACCACCTCTCTTCATCTGTTGTTGTAAAAAGAGATAGGTGGCTGGAGGCAGTTAAACAAAACTATTTATGAGCTTTTTCTGCACTATGGACCCTGTCCCACCCCTCCTCCTTCTCCTACGTTTTCTAACGTCTGCCTAACACAACCACCTTTTTATTGGTAAAAAAAAAAAAAGCGTGAAATGTCTCAGTCTGAAACTCTTGCATTGGGATTATTCCTCAGCTCCAGGCTACCTGGAGGGTAGCTCTTGTCTTCCATCTGTGGGACTCAAAATGCTCTCTCACAAGCAGCCGCCTCAATTTTGTCTACACATTAGAATCAACTGGGGAGCTTTAAACATAATCCCAGTGCCCAGGCTGCACCCCAGACCAGTGGCATCAAAATCTATGGGGATGGATTATGGGAATACACATTTTTATAGCCCCCAAGGGTAGCCAGGTTTGAGAACCACTGCTCCTCGAGAACAGAAGAAGAGTGTCCCCAAAGACAAATTTGAGCTTTCAGCATTTACAGGTACAGACGCTCCTGCAGCAGGGAGAAGCTGCTTCTGGCATCAGGTGAAATCGCACCTTTTGTTGGTTTGCGTGTTTTGTTTCTGCTGTGTTAGCAAGTGGTGAGTAGTCCTGGCATCCTACCCGAGGTCTTTGTATTCTACGACCCCATTGTTGCCTTTATAAATTAATAACCTCTTGTAGTAACAGAGCCTTTTTATGGACACCTAGTCTGATTGCTCTTAAAACTGGCTCTTCAGGTATCATTGAAGGACCAATGTTGATTTAAAAACACATTAGAAACAACAACTTCATTCTCATGAAATAGAACAGTCAGCACAGGAAGGAAGCTAGAGGAAAGACTCTCCCCAGATACCGATGAATCTACAGATAAATTCACCTATGGATAGAGATTTAATTTTACAAAGTGATGCTAGTCTTTTACCCTTTGCTATTTTTTCTCACTTCTCTATTTGGGGTCTTAAAGCTTTCAGAATCAAGACTTAAAACTTCCTGGGCTGAGACTGTCAGGGTATTGGTGGTGTGAGCAGAATAAAGGTAGGAAGGCTGTAGAGAACTGCAGAAAATACCCAGCCTCCAAGTTCTCCTCCCTTCTCTCCCTCTGCTGCCCTGGTAATGCAGCTTCAGTGGCCATGAGAATCCCTGGTGGCTTATCAAAAATGTAGATTTCCAAGTCCAGCCTTCAGAGTCAGTGTTTGTGGGAAGGGCTCAGAGAAACCTATTTTTAAGAAGCTCCCTAAGTGATCCTGGTACAGACTGTCCCGGGAAACTCTGCAGGCCCCACACCCTTCTGGGAATGGTGGCCTTTGTGTTATTAATTCCCTTCTCCTCTGATGCCCTTTGTGTATGTGTGTGTGTGTGTGTGTGTGTGTGTGTGTGTGTGTGTGTCTGTCTGTCTGTGTGTGTGTGTCTGTGTGTGTGTGTGTCCCTTTTAAAATGCAGATATGGTTGCAGCCTGAGCAAGTCACTAAGTTCGGCTCTGCTGTGGGTAGATGTGAGGACGAGGGGAGTAGGGGTGTCTCAATGTGTGTTCATTGAATGAGCCAGAGGAAAAGTAAGATGTGCTAGTATGAGAGTGCTGGTAACGGATGGGGGTTCTGAATCCAGACACAAGTCTGTGGAAGAGGCTAGTTGGCTTCCCAAAGACAAAAGTGAGTGACTTCACACTGCAGGGTCAGCGCACATAGCCTGAGGGTACTCTGAGAAGGCTGGGTACAGTCTAATTGACAGGTCTGCACCTTTCCCCACAATTTAATTAGAAAAGGAACATTCGCTCCTTGTAAAGAAACAAAAATTTTAGACACAGTAAAAATTATAAAAAGTAAAAATTTAAAAAATTCTCCCTTCCAATCCCACTATTCAGAAATAACCATTATTTACAGTTTAGTGTGTAGCTTTCCAGACTATATATATAATATAAAATTACACATATTTTACAAAAATGAAATCAATGCATGCACTCTTCCACAGTTTGTTTCTTTTTCATTTAGCAATACATCCTGGATATCTTTCCATTTTACTTCATATATGTTCTTTTGTGACATTTTTTATTATATGGATGTACCAGAATGTACCCAATTAATCTATTGATGGATATTTCGTTTTGCTTCTAGTTTTTTCTTATTTCAGACGATGGCACAATGAACATCTTTGAACATATATCCTTTGCTTACTTCAGAGTTTCCTATCAGTGGACCTGTTAAGTCTTCATATGACCCAAGCATGTCTTCAAATTTGATAGGACCACCAAAAGTATTGTACCAATGTATGCTCCCAACCCATATTACACATTTACCAACACTTTTTTTCATAAGTTTTTTAAAAAAATTTTTACCAATTAAATAAGTAAGAAACTCTCTCATTGATGCAATTTCTGTTTCACAGCTAAGTGGTATGCCTTTTCATATATTTATTTGTCCCTGTGTTCCTGTGAACTATTTATATCTCTTACCTAGAGTCAAGGCTCACCTCTGTGTTTTCACACACTGTGTTTTCTTATTTTTACTATGGCATCTGCTGGTAAATAGCAATTAAGTCATGTGCTAAAGAGAACAAATCCCACGGGGCGAGGGAGGGGCGAGGGAGCCATTTTCCATGTGATCAAGATACCAGAACCAGCAATTGATTAAAAAGCACAGCTTATGTTATTTAGTGTGTGAGACCCGAATAACTGGCGGAGCGGTTTATATTCTATAAAGCACAGTGATAGGACTAAAACAGAATCTTTTAAAGTATTTGTTGAATAAATGAGTGAATGTGGACAAACGGATCTAGACATACAGAGCTCGTCTGTACTAAGCGCAGGGAAACAGGTAAGAAACACCACCCCTGCTTTCTAAAACCTTGAAGATTTGTTGAGGCTGCCAATATGTGAAGTGATAATGACAATGCAAGAAGTGATTAATGGAGAAGGCATGAGTAGGTATCTCCTGTGCTGGAAAATCTTAGCTCTAGAGGGCAACAGATTCGTAAACAAATAATTTCAGTGTAACAGACCAAGAGTAGAGGGCCACACAGGGTGCTGTGGAGGAATGAGTTTTGAGGATGAGGCAGAGTTAGCTGGGTGAGGATACATGGGGAAAGTGTTTCAAGTAACGGGAGCAAAGACATGGTGGTATGAAACAGCAGGGTGTGGAGGTAAGAAATCAAACTCTATTAGGGTTTCCAGAATCTTTAGGGCCTGAGGCCAGATTGGTCCGAATGAGCAGATAGAATGAGCAGATAAGTCATAACTATCATCTCACGCAAGGGGGCATGGTCCACACTGAGCCACTGAGGTGTTTTTAGCAAGGGCTGGTGTGACCTGACGTGCAGTGTAGATAGCTCATTCTGGTTACTAGGTGGAAGATGGGTGAGAGGGGCAAGGTGGGTGCTTGAGAGAGAGTGCAGTTAGGAATGTTCTATGACAGTTCAGGCATGAAGAAAGGCAGCTGCAGTGAAGGGAATGAAAAATGGAGAGATTTGAGAGGAGGGACTTGGTAACTAATGGGATTTAGGATTACGGAAGAACTAAACAAAAATATGGGCTTGGTTTCTGGTTAGTGTGACTGGATAGATGATGGCGTCACTGTCTGGGAAAGAAAATGCAGGCGAGGATTTGGGGAGGAAGATTCTTAGTGTTGTAGTTTGGAAATGTTGACTTTGAGGCAACTGGGACGCCCAACGGAGGGATATATCCAACAAATAGTTATATAGTGGTATGAGGCTTGCAGGGAAGAGATACAGCCTAAAAGTTAAGATCCGAGAATGAATGAATGAATTCTGGATGACATCGGCTTTCAAGGCAGGGCCTTCATGAGGCTTATCCATAACTCACACATAACCAGGCATAACTCCAGGGTAAGTCCATTGTTCCTTTGAGGACCCATCACAACTGCAGTTCTGGAATGAATTCTGCCCTAGGTCCTTGAAGCCCTATCGATCCCCAACAGCCCAGCAGTGCCTTCTTTATTGTTGAATGCGAATGAGCTACCTACGGATCAGCTGTTCAAGTTTCCTCCCTGGAAACCAATTCCTCAGCCCAGTAGTTTGCTTGTGGTGAAAGGAAAACTGGGGTTTACTGATATGGGCTGCATGGTCAAAGCCAAGGGCACGCTTCTTTGTGAGAAGACGTGCTCGCTGGAGTAACGAGACAGGGAGGGAGGTCTTCTTTTTGTCACTATATCAGTAGGAATTACTTTCTTGTTTAATATTTGTCAGTTTCAATGACCTAGAGCCTGGCTTTAGGGGAGATGAGGCACAAGATAAAGGCACCAAATTACATCAGACAGTTGTCGAGGCCACTGCTGGCGACAGCACTTTCCAGGCAGGGAATTTGGACAAGTTATTTCACTTCTCTGAATCTGAGTTTCCTGATCTTGTTAAAATGAGGATAATAAGAGAACTATCTGTTCTCTTACTTTTCATGACAGCTATTATGGTAAAATAAGAAATATTTTTGGATGTCCCACACAAACGTTATCATTATTTGAAGATGCCTGGAAGAGAGCCTGCACTTAATACGTACAAACAGTCATCAAATGAACTGTGCCTGAACCACACTCATTCGTTTGATCATTTATTCAATCCATTTATTCAACAACAGCTCAATAACAGTGTGTATTTGATGTGAGGCACTAGGAATAAAAAGAGAATGAGTGGGCATTATGAAAAGACATGGAAGAATCACACATGCATATTATGAAGTGAAATAAGCCAGTCTGGAAAAGCTTCATACGGTATGACTCCAACCATATGACATTCTAGAAAAGGCAAAACTATGGAGCGGTGAGAAGATCGGTGGTTCCCAGAGGCTGGGGGTCAGGGAAGAATGAATAGGCAGAGCACAGAGGATTTTTAGGGCAGTGAGACTACTCTGCATGATATTAGAATGGTGGATACATATCATTGTGCATTTGTCCAAACCCATAGAATGTACACCACAAAGAGTGAATCCTAATGTAGACTATGAACTTTGGGTGACCATGATATGTCCTATGGGTTCATCGATTGTAACAAATGAACCACTCTGGTGTTGGATGTTGACAGTGGGGGAGGCTGTGCATGAGTGGGGGCAGGGGATATATAGGAATTTTTGGTACTTTCTGCTCAATTTTTCATTGAAACTAAAACTGTGCTAAAAAAAAAATAGTCTGTTAGAAAAGTAGGGAGCAAAAGAGAAAAAAGAAAAGAATAAAAAAATAGGGAGAGAGCAGGAAAGAATGGATGATGTGTGTCTTATAGGTCCCTACAGTTTACTAGAGGAGAGGGGGGATATGAACAGATCCTCAAATAGCAATAGGTGGGAGGTATAGCCACGCACGCACCCAGGGGGAGCACGCTCTTTACGTTTTTAACATTCCAATATTTTGTCTTCATTTGTGATGGGTGCATGTAATGGGTCAGTACTGTTTACTGTTCAGACAGGACCCCTTATCCTTTATATACTGCAGGGTCAACAGTCACCCAGTGGTGTGCAAATGTGACTGCCTCTGGCACCCAGGGAGAGGGGCAGGGGTACTGTGCAGTCAGCATCCACATGGGCAGCACGCAGCACCCCTATGAGCGCAGGAGTTTGTGTTGACTGGTGAACTCAGCCAGGCCACTTTGGCGTGGCTGTTTGCAGCCCTCCGCTCCTTAATTTGATGACTTCCCGCAGGAGAGCAGGGTGTGGTGAGTAAGGCAGAGCTTAAGTCAGAGTTTTGACCCTTCCGGCCTTAATGCTGGGAAGCTTCAGAAAGGGTATTAAGTCTGGTGTCTACCGATGCAGTTGCCCTGTGCTGTGTTCATGGGAGATAAACGACTGGGTCTGAATTCAGCTTTATTTCTCCTAGGACTTAATTTTTAGAGAGAGAAAAAAGTGAGGACAGTTGTGTTGACAAGATAGGGAGCAAGGTAAAAACGAATGAATTGCAATGTAATCAAATGACTTGCAAAGCAATTTTTTGAACATAAAATCAGTTAGATAAAATATCAGCCTTTGGGAATGGGTTCTGCCATTGCCCACAGGTGTAGATGCAGCTAATGAGCAAAGTCAAGGGGAAGGGACCTTGAGATGAAAACGTATTTTGCAAAGGTGTCTTACACTAAAGTCTGTCTTTTGTACAGGGCTCATTACAAACCCTTTCAAAGTGTGTTTAACTGAAGAAATTATGAATAGTTACGGAGCAATATAGGAAGTTATTTTACTGCAAACACCACACATTCAGTGGCATTGTCATTATTCCTTTATGCTAGAATTTTCCCACTGAATGAAAACCTCAGGGCAGATTTTCTCCAAAGATGTATTGAATTTACAAATGTTAGCTAATGTACAGTTGACCCTTGAACAAAATGAGTTTGAACTGTGTGGGTCCACTTATATGTGGATTTTTTCAATAAATACATACAGTACTGTAAATGTATTTTTTGTTCCTTATGATTTTCCTTAATGGCATTTCTTTTCTCTACCTTACTTTAGTGTAAGAATACAGTATATAATATACATAACACAAAATATATATTAATCAACTGTTCGTCTTATCGATAAACTTTCGGTCAATAGTAAGCTATTAGTAGTTTTTGGCTAGTCAAAAGTTATACACACATTTTCAAGTGCTGGGGGGTTAGGACCCCTGACTTTTATGTTGTTCAAGGGTCAACTGTAATTACATAGGAAAAGGTGAAAATGTGACCCCACAATGTAGACCCCATAGAGATACTATGGGAGAATTCAAGCTAGGCCTTCTGTTCCTCAAGCATAAAATGCTTTCTCCTACTTCAGGGCCCTCATACATGCTGTTCCCTTCCCTCTTCCCTATAGTCTTCCAATGACTGGCCCCTTTTTATCTTTCAGGGTTGGGCTTAAATGTCACCTCCTCAGAGAGGCCTTCCCCATGGATACCCTGCAAAGAGGGTCCCTCACACTCCACTGTGATTCTTTAGCATTATAACCCATAGTCCCCAATAAAGTTGATCACCTTTTATAATTAATTATACATCTATTTATTTGTTTGCATGTTTTTTTCTATCTCCCACCATAGATTACATGACCCACGAGGCAGGAGCTATCCACAACTGTTTCTCCCCAAGATACACCCAGTGTCTCTACGAGTATTTGGTATATAATAGGTGGTCAATAAATAAATGAAAATGAAAATGAGAAACTAGCTCTGGCCATCTCAGTGCAAGAGGACTCATTTGAGAGGCAGCTGGTGTACATTCAAGTGCTATTTCGTCCTCTGGTTATGAAAACTTAGGCAATGGACATATTTTCTCAATACCGTCAGATTTATTTCAATTCTATTTTCCTCAAAGCACATTGTATCTACTCAGCTAGAAAGGAGGTGAAGAGTGGAAGCACCCACATGTATTTCAGGCACTGTGAGCTTCTTGCAGGCAGGGCCTGGGTCTTATGCATCATTTTATCCCCAGCACTGAGCACAGTGCCTGGCACAGAACAGCCAACCACGTTCTGTTTGCTGAATTTCACTAAAATGAGATATTTGAAGTGCTTTCTGTCTTCTTCCTGACAGAGGGAAATTAATGCAATTCAAGGTAACACTCTCTGATTTTCTGTCTACCAGGCTTTGTGGAACCCGGGTTAATCTTCCTGGCAGACCATAAAAGATTACGCAGTTGGAGAAAATATATGATGAAAATGAAATTAAAGCTTCCTTCCTGAATATAGATTAAAGAGAATCTCTTATGACAGTGCTGCAGAAATAGATTGTCTCTGTATCTGCCCAGCTGTGACCAGGTATTAATGCATAGAAACGTTTATTCTGTGTATACAAGGAAATAAATGGAAAGAAAAAAGACTCAAATAAAGATATGTTTCTGGCATTCCAGGGGAGGAACAGATTTATATTGCTGCCCCATCCTTAGGCTAGATTATTTTAAAAATAAGAACAGTTCAATTAGATTAACTCCACTCATTTCCAAGAAGGAATTTGTAATTTTTCTCTATAATATTCTATGCCTTGCAGGAAATTATTTCTTATGTAGCTTAGAGAACATTGAAACGATGACAGGGAGACCAGCAAAAGATCAAGGCCATCCAGCAAGGTCAGGGTAATGATAGGGTCTGTATTCCATTCTGTACCTGGGATCATTTCTTGTTTGAATGCTCTCGTAGCTGATCTTCAGCCTTCGCTTCTAGACTGGGCCTGTATGTATGTATGTATGTATGTATTTAACTTTTCTGTTGACTTATGTAATTCATCAATAATAAAATAATACTAACTAGTACTCATTTATTGAGGTCATTAAAAGCAGATACTTGGATGTCAAACAGACCTGGATTCAAATCCCAGCTCCAGAGCTTTCTGGTTAGTTATGCTTACTGACTTGTCTGTGTGTATCAGTTTCCTCATCTGTGAAGTGGAGTCATGACAGTAGCTACCTCGTATACGGGAATGCAGTGCTGAAACTGCCTGTGAAATAGGCAGTGTTGCCTTACCTACATCGGGGATAAACACCTTTGTTCTTTGCTTACGGGTCACTCAATATGCTGGATTATGAATACTGGTAAATAATATTATTTAAAGTTTACATAAACTTCGGGAAAGGTATTGTTACCCTCATTTAATAAATAAAGAATTTGAGGTGTAGACAGGTTGATGACCAGGTTACAAAGGCTAGAAAGTGGCAGGAGTTGATTCATGAATTTGGAACTTCTGGCTCTAAGCCCAGTGTTCTTTTCACTGTACTAAGACATTGTCTCTGATGAAAAAAAAAATAAATTCATGGAGATGTTTTATGATTTTATCATTTTATTCTGTAGCTATCTATGATCACCTTAAATCTATACATATGGCCTTTCTCTGCAATTTTGTTAATTTCTGAACATATTTTTTTACTTTCATTTTGTATTTTAGTTCATGAGCCTGGAAAGACTATATAGTACTTTTATGAGGGTCTGGAACTTTCAAAATAATACGTTTTACTCCTCTCAAGGTGTGGCCTCCTTTTCAAAGTGCGTCACTGTGTTGACTTACGCCCCCCTTGTACTATTCCTGAGATCTATTTTCTATTATATGGATCATTTCTTGCCCATAGCCCTCTTTATTCTACACAGGTTCTAACTGTTGTGGATATAAATCTCCAGTTGCAAACATCAGAAAACCCAACTCGAGTTAGTCTGAGCCAAAAAGGGATTTTATTGACCATCAGGACAGGAAATTCTAGGGGTACCAAGTTTCAGGCACCAAGGGAGCCTGTCACTCAAACAATACATTAGAACTTGGGCTTCCTCTCTCCATCTCTTGGCCCTTGTGTTCTCTCTGCTGACTTTTCTCTCAGTCAGCCTGTTTGTAGTGGCAAGATAATGTGAGCAGTTCCAGGATTAAATCCTAGTTTCTCCATAAGTCCAGCAGAAGAAAAGTTGTATCTTAAACATATTTCTGACAAAAGTCCCAGATTTGAATCTCATTGGATCCAAGTTGATCATATGTCCATTTTGAACCTATCACTGTGCTCAAGGATTTAGTGCTTTCATTGGCCAACACAAGTCACCTGCCCATCCCTGAATTTCCACTTGAACCTAATGTGCTGTGTGAATGGAGATATAGATTCCCAAGGAATACTGGGGGGTCCTTTAACAAAAAGGTGAATGGATTCTAGTTGCCAATCATAACAACCCTTCACTTTTCCTTTCAAAACTTTACTTTTTTTGGTTATGGGCACTTGCCTACTTTCTTCAAAACATGCTGCATTCTGCTCCCACCGTATAAATACTGACTTCACCTCTCAAATGTCCTTCACCTTGCTTCTCCCCCAACCCTCATCCTCTTTTAGACCTTGCCCCTTTTTTAGTTATTAGCAAATTTTTTGGTCAATTAGCAAAATGAGCCTGTTGGCCAAAAGAAAATCAGATAGGTGGATAAAAGTACTATGGATCAACAGTTTTTGAAAAAATTTTGTTACAAGTATTTATTTTGGGCCCTTTCCAAGTTTTTTTATTTTTAATGTATTTGTGTAATAGTTTTGTTCTTGCATAATCTTGCTGGGACTAAAGTATAAAGTTTGCCATTAAGTGAGGACAATCACCAGAGGAGTAAATCTTGCCCAAAATGCATGGTGATGCAACAGAATATGACCTCAGATTCCCTTTTCTCCTGACTTTTGTTTCTCATGGTTTTTCTTTCTCTAGAGGCTGGGTATTTTTAATTTTTTTTTTTTTTTTTTTTTTTGTATGTGCCACATCTTGGTTGCTGGATTTTTTTTCTTTCTTTCTTTTTTCTTTTTTTTCTTTTTTTGCCCCAGCTCATCTCTGAGTGTCTCTTAGGTTAAGCAGAATAAAGGAGGGTTCCAGAATCCCCAAATTCAGCTATTCCTTATCCAAGATGAGTCATTTCACTGATTCCACCAATTAAATAAGCAATTTCTAAATCTCTATCAGCACCCCAAACTTCTCCAACCACATCCTTTTTCATGTACATAGTAAAGTGTGGTGGTTAATAAGATGGGCTTTAATGATGGAGAGACCTGGGTCAGAATACTAGCTGTGTGATTTATGATTTCCATGTGACCTTAGATGAGTTATTTAATGTCTTTAAGTCTTTGCCTCCTCATTTGTGAAATGGGACATAATAACTTGTCTTACTGGGTTATTATGGAGATGAAGCGAACTAATAAGGGATTCATAGCGCCAGTCACATGATGGGATCTTAGTAAATTATTATTATTACATAACTCTTTCCCATGTTTTAGGTCAAAATGAGAACCTTTATAAAACCCCACACTGTAATGTCCATTGCCTTTGAGTAATATCAGGGCAGAATCCTAATGGACTAGGAGGCTGTGAATAAAAGAGGTGTCAGTTATTCATTAGTTGAGTTCATCACCAATTTTTGATTGAGCAGGTACAGTGTACTAGGAATATTATCAGTTAATAAGTTTATAGCAAGGGACCATCCTGTTCTGTGGGCCATGCAAAAGAGACACAAACCTGAATTCCTGTCCTCAAAGAGCCTTTCCTCTTGTGGGAAAGACATGACTCAACCCATGAAGGAATCAGGCAGGAGCGAAGACTGCTTATGACCACGAGGTGATATGCACACTGTATGCTGTCAGCAGCTTCTATAAAGAGCACGAGCAGTGCCTGGCACACAATGGGCCCCTCCAAAGCACTGGTTGGAGAAATGAGTAATGAGTGAATCAGGGGGACGAGTGACAGCTGTTGACGAGGACTCTTGTCTTCAGTGCAGCCCACTCCCAGGCCTCTCCCTTTGCTAAGCACAAGTAGGTGGAATGCTGTGGGGACAAAGATCACTGTAATGTTGGGTACACCCAAGGGCGCATTAATTTATATAGGAATGGATAGGACTAACAACCCACCCCGATCCTCCTTACAGCCCAATCTGGGACCTCATACTGGTGTGATCCTTCCAGGGCTCACCTCTCCTTATACACACCCATGTCATCCTCCCACAGAGAAGGAATGTAACTGGTACTCCTGCCCTGCAGATGTCATCAACATTGACCAGTCCCTTCAGCTTGAACCTCAAGCCCTTGGGATTGTCCAAGAGATCCCCTGTGGAGAATGAGAATGTAAGGGTGGAACAACCTAATTTCCATAGAAATAGCTGCTACCCTGGACAGAGTGGGTTCAACTAAGTATCATTAAATACACGAAAGTTGGAGCTTGTAACTAATGATATGGTTATACTCTGGTACTGGATAAAGGGAACATTTCTGGAAAATCTCTCTACAAGAATCATCATTATTTCATAATAACCACTCTCAGTCTAAATATCCTTATTTTGTTTTATTTTTTTATTTCAATGAAGGTTTATTCTATTTTATTGATTGGCTATAATTAGGAAAACTAAGCCTCATGGCACAGAGATCCGTTTTATATTTCTGAAATCAATGAGATCTGATGTTAAGGATTTGAAGCACAGAATGTGTGGAAAGGGGATGTGGAAAAAGAACGTAGTGATTTTACATTTTTTGAAGTTTTTAAGCATCATGATCATTGACAAAATTTACATACAGAAATTTTGTTTGGTATACAGTTCTATATGTTTTTTTTTAAATTTTATTTTATTAAATTTATTGGGGTGACAATTGTTAGTAAAATTACATAGATTTCAGGTGTACAATTCTGTATTACATCATCTATAAATCCCATTGTTTGTTCATCACCCAAGTTCTATATGTTTTAACACAAACAAAATGTTTATAACCCCCACTACAAACAAGATACAAAATAGTTCTGGGAACTGAAAACTTTTCCTTGTGCATCTCTTTGTAGTCAAGCCCTCTCTTACCCAATACCTGGTAGCCACTGATTTTCTCCCCATCCCTATAATTTTGCTTTTCCAGAATGTTGTATAAATGGAATCATATAGTATGTAACCTTTTGAGACCAACTTTTTTCACTTAGTATAGTGCATCTGAGATTCATTTATGTTTTGTACCTAGCCATTCCTTTTTATTGCTAAGTGGTATCCCATTGTATGGATGTGCCACTCTGTTTATTCATTGATCCATTGAGAGACATTTGGGTTCTTTCCAGTTTGGGTCAATTGTGAATCATGTTGCTATCAATATTTATGTAGAGGTTTTTGTGAGAACATAAATTCTCATTTCTCTAGGCTAATCCGCAGGAGATGGTAAGTGGGTCACATGGTAATGGTATGTTTGACTTCATATGAAATTGCCAAACTTTTCCAGAATTATGCAATTTTGCATTCCCACCAACAATGTATAAAAGTTCCACTTGTTCTTCATTCTTGCTACCACATGGCATTGTCATTTGTATATATTTGACCATTCTAATAGGTATTTGTGGTACCTCTTATTTAGTTTGCATTTCTCTTCTGAATGATGCTGCTGTTTATCTTTGAAAGTGCCTATTTACCATTGATATGTCCTCTTTGGTGTCTGTTCAGATCTTGTGGCAATTTTTAAAATTTGTTTTGTTTATTTTCTTATTTTTGAGTTATGAAAATTCTTTACAAATTCTAAATACAAGTCATTTACTTCCTCCTCATTTCTGGAAGAGATTGTATAGAATTGATATTACTATTATTTTTTAAATATTTGGTTGAATTCATTAATGAGGACATCTGGGCTTGGAGTTTTGGGGGTTTTTCTGGAGAATTTTCAACTATGAATTCAATATCTTTAGCAGATATATGACTATTCAGGTTATCTACTTCTTGACTGAATTTTATCAGTGTGTGTCTTTCAAGATTTGGTCCTTTTCATCTAAGTTTCTAATTTATATGCAGCAAATTACCCATAGTATTTCTTTATTATTTTTTTTAATGTCTGTAGAGTTGGTAGTGATATCCCATCTTTTATACCTGATATTGGTAATATGTATCTTCTCTCTTTTTCTCTTGGTAACTCTAGCAAGAAGTTTACTGATCTTATTGATTTTTTTACTAGAACCAGCTTCTGGTTTCATTGATTTTTCTCTGTTGTTTTCTCTTTTTTCAATTTCATTAATTTATTTTCTTATATTTATTCTTTTGTTCCTTTTTCTTGCTTTGAGTTTAGCTGGCTATTCTTTTTCTAGTTTTTTAAAGGTGGTAGCTTAGATTATTGATGCAAGAACTTTATTCTTTTCTAAAAAGAGCATTACAAGGGTAAATTTCTTTCTAGGTACTGTTTCAGCTGCATCCCACAAATTTTGATATGTTGTATATTCATTTGCATTGTTAAAAATGTTTCCTAATTTTCTAAAAATATTTTCTAAAGACCTCCTTGCAGGCCAAGGAATTTCTTAAAGTGTATTACTTAAGTGAATTTCTTAAAGTGTATTCCCAAATATTTAGATGTTTTCTAGAATTCTTTTTTGTTGATCAAATTGATTCAACTATGGTCAGAGAACATACTTTGTATGATTTCATTCTTTTAAATATAATGCTTGTTTCATTCTTTTAAATATAATGCTTGTTTTATGTTTTATATCCCTTTATCTTCATTCTTTATGCCATATCAGTAAATCTGAATATATTGAAACTCCATAAGATATGTTCTATTTTTTGCTTTTAACAGCCATATAAAAATATGGATATTACATAGATTTTCCGGTTCCTTTCACTGGGGCCATGCTAATCTCTGTATTATTCTAATTTTAGTATATGTGCTGCCAAAATGAGCACTAAATATATTTTTGAAGTGTTTTTCTGGTAAATATTTATCCAAACTTGCATCAAGTTTGTGAAACTATGATTATTAGAAGGATAGTCTAGGATTGAGGAAATGTTTTTCTTTGAACAAAACTAAAATTGATTATAACCTATTATGCTTTGACATTAAAAGGTGAAAGATGGAATCTTTTTATTTTGAACTAAAGCAGAATGTGGAATTAAAAACTAGAAATATTTTATGACTAACGTTGGCTTTTTTTTTTTTTTTTTTTTTTGCAACATGAAGGTTTATAATATCAAAACTATCAGTTATCTGTAGGGATGTCTAAATGAGAGGTATCACCTAGAAATTAAAAGGGAACTGTTCAATTTTCCAGCAAGCAGTAGATTACTTGGAGAAGTTGAAATAAAAGCCAACTCTTCTAGGTTTGAGATTAAGGAGAATAGAGGCCATACCATATGTTGTTTAGATCATATTCAAGAAAGTGATCACATGTGTAAAGCATCTTTCATTAAAAAAATAAAAATAAAAAACCCTCAAAGGCATTTTTATACATATGATTTTATTTTCATCTGCCCCATTGCTATTGAAAATATTGTCCACGCTCCAGAGCAGGGAAGTGACGCATCTGTGCAGCATGCAGGGAAGCTGCCAGTCTCCCTCTGTAACCTTGTCCTTCCCAGTGTATGCAGTCATTGGCTCAGAATGTACAGCCATGAAGGTGACTGTTTCTCTAAGGCTTTGGTGATGTAAGCCTGAAACCACGGAGGAGAGCAATTAAGCCTCACCTTGGTCAAGCTATAGTGTACTGTTGAGTTGCAGGTGGGGTTTGGTGATTGTTTCTTCAGTAAGAAGGAGACATTTGCACTTGGAGTTTATAGGCAAACAGGCTGCCATAAAGGGTGGCCAGCATACCTTGCTGTTGTCTCATATTTTGTTGATGCCTGATTATTCAGGAAGGTTTGGCTGAAGTGCCTTCTGTCTTATGAGGCCTGCCCCTCGGCCCGCTCCAACGGTGGTGAATAATCTCGCTACATGCTGACTTAGGTAGCTTTTCCATCTGCCTAATTCATGTGGCAGCCTTGGTTTTCTTTTCATGAGACATTATCCTGAAATGGATTTTAATCTCCATTAAGATGAATGTTTCCTCAAAGTGACTTACCCAGTGGGCACTAAGTTTGAAAGAGGCAGTTAGTAGAACAGTTGAGACTCAGTCTTCCTGGGTGCAAATCCTGACTTGACCATTTCTTAGCAGGATGACTAGGGACAAGTTACTCAAATGCTTTAAGCCTCAGTTTCCCTACGTGTAAAATTGGAGTAATAACACTATTTGTAAAGATTAAACAAGTTAAAACCTGTAGGGTACTTAGCCTTTTTGTTGCCTGGTACATAAATAAATACTATTACTTATTTTTTATTAAGTGATTTCAAAAAAAATAAAGCTGTGAAATAAATGTATATTTGTAAGTAAGGCAAGACAGAACACAAACAGGATTAGCTAAAGAGAAGGCAAAGCAAACAGATTTTGACCAGATTCCAGATGCAAAAGACCTGGTGCCTATTTTCAAAAGAAATGAAGGGTGGAAATGTAAATTGGCACAACCACTTTGGAAAATCATCTAGTAGTGTTTACTCAAGAGGAACTCTCTCATACTCTATAGCAATTCCACTCCTAAGTGTATACCCAACAGAAAATTGTGCATGTATTCATCAAAGGATGTTTGATAGATAGAAGCATCCACAGTAGTCATTAACCAGAAACTAGGCAAATGCCCATCAACAGAAGAATGGCAAGGATAAATAGTGGCAAGGAAAATGGATGATTTACAGCTACCCACAGCAAAATGGATAAATCTCACAAATGTAATGTAAGGTTCCAGGCAAGAGTAATCTGTGCTGTCACAAACCAGCCTAATGGTTACCATGGTCAGAGAGAAGAGGGAGGGGAGGAAAAGTAGAGAGGAGAGACTAGGACAAGCTTCTGGGGGGGGGGGGGGGAGGGTGTAGCTATTTTATTTTTTTCATCTGGTGTTAGTTTTTCATGGGTAGGTTCAGATTGTGACAATTCATCGGCCTACACACTTAGGGTACAGTGCGTTTTTTCCCCTATGTGTATCATAGTTCACCAAAAAAGCAAACGGACAAGCACATACATGAAGTAAGAGAAGAAAAGAAAGAAAAGAATAGAAAGTAAAAGAAAAGAAAGACACAGCCAGCCTAGAATGTTAAAAGACATGAATCCTTGGCTCTGGCTGCACCTGACCCGGTTGGCTCTCCCCTCTACCTTGCAAGCGCCAGTGCCCATTTCCTGCCCCCTCCGGCCCCCAGGATCGCCTTACTCTATTTGTCCAGCATGAAGATGGCAAATGCCCTGTTTTCGGGGTCCTTTCTCTCCCTCTCCTGCTGCGCGCAGCTACTCTCCACTCTGAGCATTGCTAAGGCACGAAGGGGCTTTCCAATTGGGTAACGCTGGTAGTACAGTAAACGTGGAGCAGGTAAGGCCTCATCATTGAAACTTAAGACTTAAAGGCATCGCTTCTCTTCTACCTCTTCCTCTTCCTCTTCCTCTTCTCTCTGACTCCTTCTCCTCTTTCCTTTCCCAAGACACACTCTAGGCCTTGGTGGCAGTGCGGGACCCAGTGGGTCCGCGCCTCGCGCCCTGCGGAGTGGCTTGGCTGGGGACAGGCCAGGGACGAGGCCCCGCTTGCTCAAGGGGTGCCCCTCCTGCCCCGCCCGGGCTGACCCCGCCCCGCGGCCGCCGGCTATTTTGGGCGCGTTGGCGGCGACGCCGAGATCGCTGACAGGCGCGGATCCTGTGACACTTCCCTGCAGCCCGGCACTTGTTGCTCCCGTAACCTGCTGCCATCCCTGATCCCCCTTTCCCCGTAGCTCCCGGTCCCCTCCTGGCTTCTCTCTTTTTCACGTGATCACCCGGGGCACCGATCTCTCAGACAACGCTGTCCCCGGCTTGAGAAATAGATTAGAAAAAGAAAAAGAAAAAGAAACACCCGCCGCTCTCCAGAGAGGCCCCTTTGGGCAGGAGCAGGAACGCAGAGCGCTGGCCCCGGCGCCGCAGAGGTGGCGCCTCCCCAGCCCGGGACGGTGGTCCCGGGCCCCGACGGCATGACGGACGCGGAGACAGCTAATGGGGACGACAGAGACCCCGAGATCGAACTCTTCGTGAAGGTAGGTCGGCGTCTCGGCTCCCGCCGCACCTGCTGCGTCTCCAGCCCGGCTCCCGGCGGCGCCGGCTCACGTGTCCCCCGGCGCGGACCGCTGGGGCTCCGGACCTTCCCCAGGGAGCGCAGGCCAGCCCTTGCGGTCCCTCGGGTGGCCTTTCTGCAAGCCAGAGCCGGGTCTCGGGGCTCCCGGGCAGAACGGAGTCAGGTGCAATCTGGCAGGTGGCTTTCTTCTTGGAGAGTTGGCCGGCAGTTTGTCCGAGGCTCCGCAGGACAGGCGGTCACCGCTGCGGGTCCAGAGCTCTGTCCGGAGCTCTGCTGGCTTTCCCTAAAGGGCACCTCCAGGTGTAGGGAGATGGCAAGAACCTGGCTGGACCCGGGAACCTTTCTTCTAAAATTGAGGGGGGTGGGAATGGGAAAAAGGAAGCAAAAAATAACATTTCTTAAAACCCCCCTGCTCTCTTTTACTCAGAGCTATGGAAAGAAAAGCTGAAGAAAACAAAATATTTTCTTGCTTTGTGACCTGCAAAGCAGAAAACAAACATTCCATTCGCCAACTTTGTTATTATTCTCGGAATCGTGGGTCTGCAGAGTAGTAATCGTGAAATGCTGAGGGTGTGGCAATTCGGAAAATGTCCCAGTCAACCTGGGCTGACCGAGATGAAGGGGCACAGTGCAAAAATTAAATTCAGTGGGCTTGCTCCCTGGGCAGAAACAAGCTAACGTCAAAGCCGCTCCTTTCCTTTGCAACCTGTAGGATGGAGGCGGAGGCAGCGTTTCTCGGTCCGCTAGTGTAATAAGAAAGAAACATTTGATCAGTCCTCGGTGCCGACACCGCAGAAGCTGGGAAACCTGAGGCGGCAGGAGGGTTGCCTCCAGGACGGTGCAGAAAGAAACGCCAGGACTCGGGGAGGGGGAGCCGGCAGGCTGCCTGAGCGCCAAGACCTTTCACAAAGGGGGAAAAAAGCTTAGAATGTAAAGTTTCCCTAGAAATATGGAGATCACTGTAAAGGGAAGAGTGGTGCCTGTCCAGGGGCCTCTTGACGGAGTTTAAAAGGCACATACATTCCCTGGAACAGGGGAAGTGATCTGTCCCAGTTGGCCCAGCCTACCACAAAGGTTTGTTAAATTTCTTCCACTGGGTTTTACATTCTTTGTGTTTATTTTAAGAAATTATCTGTAGAAATGACACCTGTCATTTAGCGACACTTACTTTCCTCAGCCTGTTTCTCTCCCTTCCAATGTGGCTTCTGACGCCCTCATTTGGTTTCTGAGACCCCTCTGGGCAGGGTTTCCAGGGCCTCTGGGAGACCCAGGTAATGGAAAGGGTCGTATCCCCTCGGAGGCTGGGCAATGTGGGCCGGAGAGCCGGCAGCGGTGCCCTGGCCTCAGCATCCAGGCCTGCGGTCAAGGGAGTGAATAAGGAGGGCTTGAACAAAGCCCTGAGTCTTGCTGCTCTCCTTGAAGAAAGCTATTCTAGGACTTTCTCAGATTGCCTGGGAGCAGGTAGTTTCACAGTGTCAAGTTCCTGAAAGATATTTGAAACACAAATTGACTCTTTAGAGCCAAAGGAGCCCTTTGCCCCACTACCAGGCAGTGGAGACCAATTCTACCTGTACCATTGGAATTTCATGTTGGCAGCTTTAGAGGTTTTCTGCATTTATATAAAAAGCTCACTGCACAGCTCCCAGTGCCCCCAAAGAATTCTATAATGCTTGTGTTGTCATTCTTTTTTCCCCTAAAGAAAAGCAATCCCTGAGAGCCAGGCAGGGCTTCGTGATTCGCTCAAAAACCAGATTGATGCAGGGAACAAAAAATCAGATAGGAAAGCTCTTGTGATTTTTTCCCCCCCACCCTTTTCCAGCTTCTGGTTAGTAGTTATCATTTACAGGGACAAGTAAAGGCTGAAAATAATTGTGAAATAAGACACTGGCCCGGCTTTGAATGGTTGCATCTTAGGGAAGCAATGTCCTGATTTACAGAATGAAGCATTTCCAAATTTGACATTTCTCTTAGGTCTATGCTTCTCATAGGAAGAAAAGCCTTCTTGTTGAAGGTGTCAGGTACCTGAGATATTTTATGCAGGGCAGGGCACCCACCAACCTACTTTCTAGGATGCTTCCAGGCAGGCTGGCCCTACTCAGTAAGAGTTGTGATACTGACCGTCTTCAACACTCCTATGAAGTGACTCTTTGACCCATCCTGTCCACTGCGTGTCATACAAAACCTCTGTCACTCAAGGGGTTTCAAGGACATATGATTCTGTCCCATATGAATTGATAATCATTTGGTGCTGCTGCTGATGATAATAATAATAATAATAATCAGCATTTTAAGACTTCTGAAGCACATTCAAATATTTTATCTCGGATCTCCAGCATCCTTGTTCGTGAGCCTTGGTTCACGCATATGAAAAATGAAGAAAACTAAATGTGACTCACAGAGAGCTCATAAGACTTGGTTGAGGTCAGAGCACTCAGGGAGCTGCCATTTGCTCTCTCCGGAACAACTCAGGAAAATAGGAATGATGATTAATCCCATTTTACCGTTGAACAACTCATGTGCTCAGAGAAGGTACATGAACTGCCCAGAAGTAAATGGTAAATAACATTCAGATCCTGTCCTCAAATCTAGCAGTTTAGACTCTAAATTTCTTTTCAGACACCTGTATGTCAGGCCTTGCACCTTCTTTTGCCAAGTTGGGCTGTCAGGTGCCATTCAAGATGACAATTATTGATAACTTACTAATCCATTCTAATGTGGTCATGGAATGCTGCCAAGGAGCCCCGTCATTGTTGCTCTGCACTCCAAGTCTTCCCCTCCCAGGGAACATTCTAAGGGTGACTTTTAAGAGGTTATCCCTCCAGCATTTTTAGTTCTTCATCTATAAGAAGAAAGGGTTGAGTAGATCAGCTCTGATTATCATGTTTCATAATATCCGTGGAGGGGATAGAGGTTTGGAGACATGGGACCTGAGTTCAAGTGTTGTCTCTGCCTCTAGTTAGCTGAGTGACTCTGAACAAATCACTTAATTCCTGAGTCTCAATAGACCCCCTCCTAAAACAAGAGGGTGGTTATAAAATAAGGTGACCATATAATTTGTTGTCCAAACCAAGGCATTTCTGAGAGTGAAAGGAGGTGTTACCAATAATTAGGCTGGGGCAACAGGGGTGCCCTGGAGTTGTTCAGGGCCAATCAGGATGTGTGGCCACCGTGATGATGCAAGTGCTGTCACTACAGACTTGCTGTGAGAATTCCATGGGAGAGAATTGGTGAAAGTACTTTGTAAATGGAAAATGGCTATAAACACATTGAAGTGAAATAATGATACAAATTTCATGGCAGATAGAATCTTTCTTGAGCTACGTGTTTCTGATTGGCCTTGGGGAACAAAAGCCTGGCTCTTTCCTCACTCGCAGGGCTAGTTTGAGAATAAATGAGATCATAGGCAGCTTACACTTTGATCATAAAGGGAGAACAACCGGATAGAGAATTGAGAGTTGGCAGTAAGTACGGTTTATTGAAAGAAAAAAGAGCAAGGAAGTGAAAACAAAACAGAAAGTGATTTGGAAAGACAAACACAGGATGTGCTGAGTAGTTAGAACAAGACATCCCTCCCATCTTTATTGACTCCTTCACCCCCAGTCCCACCCCTAGACCCCAGAAGTAGGAAGCCACCAAAGGGAAGTGATGATGGTGGACCGATTTGCTACAAATGTCTCTTGGGCCACAGGCGTGGGCTTCAACAGAAACCAGTGGTTCTCACCCTTGGCTACATATTCAAATCATTTGGAGAGATTTTAAAACTCCTGATGCCAGGCTGTTCCCTGGACCAATTACACCAAAGTTTCAGTGGGTAGGACCCAGACACAATATTTTTACCCCCACTCCAGGAGACTCCAGCATGTGGCTGTAGTGGAGAGCCACGGAGTCATAATGAGAGGTGGGGGTGTTTGCAGACAGCTTCTGCCACAGCCGAGATAGCGGTAGGTGGCCTGGCTAGGGTGGATTCATGTCCAGAACTTCTAACTGCTTCGGGGCATCAGGATCAGGACTGTTTTTTGATAGAGAGCTTGCACCCAGCCGGTGCTCAGTTAACGGATGCTGACAGACTATAAAGCACTATCCACAGGACTCCAGAATAATCAGTGCATGGGATCAGTCTAGTCAAATCACCATCAGTTCAGCATGGGAGACATAGAGCAGAGTCCTGCTGATTGTCTGATGGAAATGACGAGCTGTTTCATTTACTGAGCGATCTGAAATGCTCTGACAGCGGAGCAGGGTCAAGTCAAGGCATGGTGACCCATGGTGTGGTCATCTGCCTTCCAGCACAGGCAAGATCACATCTTGTGGCACTCCCTCTCAGACCCCTGCTGCCTGCTGGTCGCTTGGTCACCTTGGGCAGCTTGCCTAAGCAGGGGCTCATTAGGTTTTGACATTTGCTTCATCACATTAAGCAACTGTTTTTCTTTCCCACCAGCTCTAGGTTTTGCTCATGTGGTCAATAATCCAATACAAAATTCATTCTCCCTGGTATGTTAGTGAGTGTGTATTTTCCTGATAACAAATCCACGGGAGTGTTAGTGTCAAAGGTCGACTAACGCACCTCTCAGGTGCTGTTTGGCAGGTGGTAGGAGTGAGGACAGGGGAACTGCAAATATTGAAATCCACTGTCAGTGGTGTCAGCTCCTGTTTCCCTGCCGATTTGTGTTGTTTCTCTGAGTGTTTGTTGACTCTCTCCAGCCAGGGCCAAGAGTTCATCCATTTAAACAGTCAGGTCAAAAGCTTTTCATTCTTGGTTTCTTTTGAGTACCCAGGTGCTGGGTCCATGTTAGTGGTTATAGGAGGGGCAGTAGAAGAGTGCGACTTTAGGTGTCAGGCTGTGGGTTACCTGCTGTGTGTTCTAGGACAAGCTGCTTGGCCTCTCTGGGCCACAGTTTTCTTACCAGTGCAATGCTGGTCAGGGCAGCATATATTTTGTGAGGTTGGTGTGAGCATTGAAAGAGCTATGTACGAACCTGGGGTATAAGTAAAGCCTCTGCAGGCCCAGTATAGTTCAAATGGAGAGAAGGCAAGCCCATGAGCTTCCCTCCCATGATGTGTCCGAGAAGTCAGAGCCGCAGTCCTGTCTGCCCTTGCCCCATTGCTGGAGCCGGGACACAGACCCCTGAGAGCTGGAGCACAGTGAAACCTCCACTGGCTCTGGTTGCCTCTGATGGGGCTGCTGATCAGAGAGCTGGCGACCTCAGAAGCCACCCTTTGAAATACTGTGGTTGGCCTGACCACAGAGCAAGTGCCGATCTCTGACCGATTGTTGAGTTCTTCAAGCTCAAGGGAAGCTCACCCAAGGGAACCCCCACAAAGCTCTGGGGGCTGGGCCAGGATGCATCACTGGGGTGCTGCACTTGCCACTCCCATTTAAGCTGCATGGGGATGTTATTTCAGGGGCTTCCTTCCCTGGGCTCTGGGCAGGGCCTCTCCAGACTCACCTGAAAGGCGCCTATAACTTTGACCCTAAGATGACAAAGAAGTCTTGGACGTTTAGTTCCAAAAGGACCACGGGACTTTCTGTGCAGATTTTCCCACTCCCTCCTCAGTAGCCTTCCAGCGCTGCATAGCCATTGTGGCTTTCGTAGAAAATATGCACACATGTTTACATGTATTTTCTATTGGGGCTACACACAAAAATAACACAGTCTCAATATCAGCTGTCTTTTAAAACTATTACCCGGGAGATAGCCTCATTTGTCTTTGTCATCAAGGGTGGAGGACGAGAAATAGTGAAGAAGCAAAGCGGTTAAGCATGGGTTTCGTGAAGATGTGAGTCAGTGAAAGGGTTCTCCCCACTCAGGGGCATCTGAGCTCTGCCCACGCTAGTGTTCTAAGGGGCCAGTTCCAACTACTGGGGATATTTCTCTGCCAGCGCCCTGAGTGAGTATCTACTTTGGAAGATCATATATTTATTCAAGGAGTATCTTCTGAAATGTGAAATTCTTTGAAGATAAATAAGACAGATAGTCTGCTGTGAGAATTTAAATGAATCTTTTCTGGGAAAAAGGAATGGAGTTGTTAACCTTTAGAAACACCCTCTAGCTCGGCTGGCATGGGAAAAGGCTTCGGGTTATGTTTATTGTTGCCCTCATGGTGAACAATGGCTAGGCCAATGGGGCTTTGTCTTTGGGGTATAAAAAAGTCACTGCCAAGCTTCTTCCCATGGACTTGCCCAGGTCCTGTCCCCAGAGGTCACTCAGGAGGTCAGCGTGAGGCCCAGGCATCTGTATCCTTAACAACCTTCCCCTGGGTGATTCTGGGGTTCATCACAGACTGAGAACCACTGGCCGAGACCATGAGTAAAAAGGGCTGAACTAGCCAGAGGGGCACCCAAAGGGCAAGAAGAAGTCTAGTTCCCACTGGAAGCCTGCACTTCATAAGATGGAGGAGGCTGAGGCAAATATGCTTGTTAGCACGAATCACCCCAGATTGACCAGAAATAAACCAGAAAAGGGAGGGAAGGAATGCTTTTGACCTTTCCTTTATAACTTGCTTTTCTTCCTTTATAGTTTTTCTTTTGTGATATTGGAGTGACAAGTCATTTTAAAAGCTAAGCATGAAGGAAATGTTAGTAAGATAAAACACTTAGGGAGTTAAGGGATTGAAAATAATCAGTCAATCAACCAATTAACAAACGTGGATGGAGCCACTGACTCTGAGCCAAGCTCTGCTAAAGCTGAAAGCGGGGAGGAGATATCAAAGATGGGGTCCTAGCAGTTCATGAACTTGCAGCTGAGGGGTAAAAATGCAAGGACACATCAGTGCCATATGAGCAGTAGGACATGAAACGAAGGGTGCAGATAGGGGGACCAGTGTGGCTTAAATGAGGTCTCCAAGCCTAGTCTGAGAGGAGGTGGGGCCCGAGTTGTGCTTTGAAAAATGATTAGGATGCACAGAGTGGGTAGGAGTGGGTACCCATTTCAGGTCGAGCCATAGTATGGAGGTAGGACGCTCAGGACCCAATGGTATATAAGATTGGCCGAAGAGATTGGTAGATGGAGGGGTGCAGTTGGAAATTGATAGGAAAAAAAAAGAAAAAAGAAACAGTGGAAAGGGTTTTGATGGCAGATAAGTGGTATTCGATCCCAGGTAAGTAAGGAAGAGTAATCAGAAGTTTCTACACAGGGAAGGAGTTTGATTTGGTCCCTGTTTAGAAAGGCTCCTAAGTTGCACTGCGTGATGTGGTGGGAAGACTAATGAACTCAAAGTAAGAAGACCTGGATTCCAGGTCCGGCTCTGCCACACATTGGTTGTGTGCCTTTCTTTAAGACCAAGTTTTCTTTTCTGTAAAATGGGATCAACAATCATAAAATCAGAATTTCTGATTTGGAGAAACCTCTCAGAAGTCATCTAGTCTGACTCCCTCTTATCAGAAATATTCACCCTCTAACATTTCGAAATACATGCTATATGGATTGAAGAAAGAGAAGTGAGATAAAATGTGAGATGCTGCTGTTCTTGCGACTGCTCTTATAACTGTATTCATTGTCACCACGTAAAGGAGGATTCTCCAGTCTTCCTGTCTGGAGGCAATAATGAGCCCAAACCAGGGCTGAGAGGAAGACTATGCTTTGAAAGAGTGATGTGAATACAAAATTGAGCCCAGGCCGTGGAAGGAACATGTGCAAATATATTTCCTGGTAAATTCACCTCTGGAGAGACTAGTTTCCAGATTTGGAATGATGATACCACCGATGGGCTTGACCGTTATTGTCAAAGACGTTGTAAATGGACTGAGTGCAGATAAACTAATTGAGCTTGAGCTTTCAGTTTCCTTTTAACTCTGAAACACTATGTGACTATGACAGAAATAGAGCTGCGAAGAAGGGAGTTGTCATTAATGAGGATAATGTAGTTTTGTTTGAGGGGAAGGTAGGCCAGATAAATGCAGATGTCCGTTAGCATGCCGGAAAATCAGAACTAAGAATGAAAGGCAAGATCGGGGCTAGGAATGTGGATTTGAACTTCTACTTAGAGCAGAGTAAGTTGAAGCAATAAGTTCCCTGGAGGAGGGAGCATGGAGAAGGAGTAAAGAAATAAGGGCTGAGCTTAAGAAAATGCCCATTTGAGAGGGAGGAATGAGGCACAAACAATTAGCCAAGGTGATGAACGGATCAAAGAGAGGTAGGAAATAAATGTAGTGTCATAGATGAAGGGAACTTCGTGGCCAATGGCTCATGTAGAAGGACGACATGGCAGGATGGGTCACGGAAGAACTAAGCGTTCTGCTTGGCTGTGGCAAAGGGAGTGTAAAGGGATGTCGGGAAGGTGGACAGAAACGTGAGTTAGGGTTGGATCACGACGCAACTCTGATGGCAGGCTGAGCGATTTGGGACTTTTATTTCTAATGTGGAAGGTACATGTGCCACCACCTGCTTGTGGGGCACTTATATTTTAAAAGAGAGGGACGTGCTTCGTTATCTAACATGGTGTGCCTGGTGCTGTTGCCTCCAAGGAGAGGTGTGCTGAAGTGGGAGGTCTTCCAAGTGTGTCTCGGGTCACTACCCACAGCCCGTAGAAGTTTGGTGCTAGGAGCTCTACATCCTATATCAACCTCTGAATCTTAAGATATTTTCCACTTCTGTTTATCATTATTTTATAGTAAAGGGGAAAGAAACAAATATCAGACTGGATGAAAAAAACACAAAATGTGAAAGAGGGGAGCTTGTGTACTGAATGGAATCTGACTGGGGACCTATTGCCTAGAGTGAAGAGAAAGTGAAAACCATGTCCCGGTGACTAGCTCTTAAAAATCCAACTTGGGAGGTTGTCATGGCAACAAGTGTAGGTTTCTTGGTTCAGCCCAAGGCTCCTCTCCCCTCAGTGTTCACCTCTGCTTCCTGACGCTGTCTGCGAGCAGAGACCCAGTAAACCCAGCAGATGGAGGAGGGGCGGCCTCACGTGCTTTTTATCCATTTCCTCATTTGGGTGCTGTGGCATTTTATAGTCATATCATAAAAATCTAGGATCCACAGTTTCTTTATAATTGGCCTTAGAAAGGTAAAGACCCATCTGTCTGTGGTTCTTTATCACAAATGCTGCAGTGTTTTCCTTTGGGGATTAAGGGTTCCGGGCAGGGCTTCATCACAGGACTCCAGGAGAGGGGAGCCACGTGGGGAAAGTTATGTGTGTGACCTCTCCTCGTTTGGGTACTTCGTGAGTATAACAGAGATGTGATCTGTCTGGCAGGATTATTGTTAAGTGTCAAATAAGATAAGAAACACAAACCCCTTTTGTAAATTAGAATTTTCACTGTTCAAATGTAAGGCATTGTGTTGGCCAGCAGACGCCCCGCTGCTGAAACAACAGCCCACGAATTTGTTCACATAATAGCTCAATATCAGGCTTGATGAATAGTCTTCCCACTCAGGCTCCTTCCACTCTGTATCCGGCCACCCCCAAGGGTGCCACCTTCTCTGCTGGACTCTGCGCTCCTAGCACAGGTGGAAGACCCCAAGTGGAGGGTCACATGGTAGGTTTCCATGATCCCTGCCTGGAAGTGGCCCTTCCACCCACTTTCTATAGTTCAGAACTCAAGTGTCATCCAGCCATGTTCCCAGAAAAAAGGGGGAAGGAGGTTTGGCAAACAACAAACCTGTCTCTGCCATAGAAATGATTTATTTCCTTGTTTGCTAACACTTCATCAACTCATCACCCCCTAAGACAGCATCCTGCCTACAGTACCCCCCACCCTGCCCTCTACCTACGATGCCATTAGCTTACTCTTCCTAGAATAATCCCTTTATCACATCCATTCCCCCACCTACCAGATCAAGTTTAACTGCTTCAACCTGATATTGAAGACACTCCAATTAGGCCTGCATTCCCTCTCCCAACCGTATTTCCCATGATCTCTTAAAATGGCTCCTTATGGGTCTATATACTTTCTGAAGCATTTTTAAGCCTCGTCTTGATTTTATCGTCATGCAGTCTCTTTGAGGAAGGAAGAGATTTGGTCCTCATCACAGACGAGGTGACTTGCTGGAGCCTGTACTGTGTCGGTCTGCACAAGCTGAGGGAGAAACCTGGAGATCCTACCTCCAGGCTTGAGTAGCCTCTACCAGAATCGGGTTCCCTGCTGTGCATCATATGAACCATTTGGGGCACCTTTCAAATTCCCACACAAACTTATGAATCAGCCCTCGTGGGAGGGGGTCTCAGACATCTGTCATTAACTAGTGCCCCAATGTTTCTGATGCACAGTCCGATATTGAAATACTGCCCATAACCCAACAAGGGCCCACAGGAGTGAGTCTAACGGTGGAAATTTAAAGCATTATGACACGAAAATGAGGGAGAAAAATTTAAGGGACAGTGGACCTTCTGGCTGCTTCCAGGTCACTCCAATGAACATGGTATTCTAGTCTTCTTAAATATTGGCCTTTGACTTTAGAATCTGTTCCATGCCCTGTGGACTTATAAAAACAGTGATAGGGTTTCTTTCTTCCTTCCTTCCTTTCTCTCTTCCCTTCCTTCCTTCCTTCCTTCCTTCCTTCCTTCCTTCCTTCCTTCCTTCCTTTCTTTCTTTTTTTTTTTTTTTTTTGGCACAGCTGCTCATCCCCACCCCCAGATTATAAGGTGCTTGAAGTGGACAATGTTGGGAAAGAGATTGGGGAGATGGCAGGGGCTACAAGGGTAAGAGAGACAGATGAGAACTGACCTGACTTACAAAGTAAAAGAATCACTCCTTATTCCCCAGTCCTTTTTGGTCATATGAGTCTCTGCATTTTCTGAAGTCAGAGACGAGTTTGGAAACTGAATAATGATAGCAGTGGCTATATGGTGTTCTGAACCTTGCTTACATGATCTCCTTGAGTTCTATGGGTAGGTCCTGTTATTATAATACTCCCAAGTTACAGACGAGGACACCGAAGCTCAGCGAGACCGAGTCCTCTGACTAAGTCCGCAGAGCTAGGACATGTAGAACATGGAATTCAGTAAATTCAGACCCCACCCAGGGGCATCAGAATCTGTGCTCTCTACTGCCTCTTTTCACCCAGACCCTCCCAGCTGTGTGAAGAGAAATGCTTGTGCTAAAGCAAGAGACATCTTTTTTTATTTTTTAAATGGCCAGTGAGAGCAGGATGCCCAAGGTTTTGTCTTTCCTTAATTCTCCATAGGTCATAATGAATAGCCCAAGATCAAGGTTGATCTCCATGCGTAGGCAAACCGGGCAATTTCCAGATAGGGGAGTTAGAGCCACCTAAAGACCCACCTGTTCTCACGTCTCCTTCCACTTCTCTGCCACAGGGACATCAATGCCCACCCTTTGTTTGACTCCTTTGTTTGAAGTCATATTCCCCAGAAGTCCTTTTGACAGTATGTGTTGTCTTGAATGGGCTATACACATGGACACTGGGGCCCCAGCTGCCACATTACCCAGGATTGCTTTATCAGGAGGCGGGAGGAAGAGCAACAGGAGGAGGGATAGAGAGAGACCAGGAGTACCATTGGGTACTGGAGTGCTGCACTACATGTCTGTCAAGGCAGGGAGATGAAGCAGAGCCTGTTGTGTGGTGTGGGGGTGGCTACCAAAGGCAGACTTTTTACCCAAGAGCTGACCATTGGCCAAAGTGCCTCAGGATTCTAGGGTAAGCTGTGAAACTCCTCTTTGCAAGGAGGAAGTCTTTGACGCAAAAGAAACCTTATGTTTAGTCCAGTTAACCCTTGTCACTACTAAGAACTAGACTCATTTACAGATACATGGAGAGTCCCACAACTTAAAAAAAAATATATAGACAATTTGCCAGGGCACTATAAAGATGAACAATGATAAACTGACAGGAAATTAACAACAATTTTTGTCATGGAGTTCACTGGATTCCATTGAATCCTCGTGGCATTCCAGCAGCTTCCAAGGAGCCTGCTACAGGGCACTGAGATCCAGAGAGTTTAGGCTGTTACAATGCCACACAGCAGCCTGAAATCAGAGGAGGTGGAACTTGGCTGAGGTTTATTCTATGGGGGCCCAGCCTCGCTGATACCAGGCCCTTTCTGAATCATTCTGAGACACATGACATGGTCTAAGGTAACAAGACCATGGGCGGCATTCTAATAAATACATTTTTTTGGAGCAGCTACTATGTTCTAGACATTGTGCTAGCTACTCTAGTTAATTCATTATGCCTAAAGCCCCAGTGCTGTTGGGCAAGTATGTTGTGACTTTTATAGATGAGAAATACGGGGCTTGGAAAAGATAAGTCTTTCCTCGGGGGTCTTGTGGAAAGTGATTGAGCTGTGATTCAAATCCAGTTCTGACTGACTGCAAAACCCCATCTTTTAAGTGTGTTGATAATCAAAAATAACAACATTAAAGTCAAAGTTGCTTGAAGTACACGTTTCCATGTGGCAGCTATTTATTGAGGTCTACCAGGGGTCTCAATTAACAGCTGGGTCTGGTAGGAAGTAAGATGCACCGGACAGACAGGGTCAGGCCCTGGCAGAATCGCAGCCTGGAGCAGGGCAGCCACTGAACCCACCCATGACTGTGACCCAAAGGCAAATGTGAGGCTCCGGGAGCTTGAAGCAACGGCACCTGGTACTGGGAGGGGACCGAGCAGAGTTTTCTGCAGCACAGGAAGGGAAGAACTTGGGGTTCAATTCTGGGGTGGGACATGAAGGAAGAGTCCCAGCTAAGTTGACGGAGAGAAGCGGGAGGAAGCTACCCACCTCTCCCCACAACAGAGGACTTGTCAGGGCAGATTCTGGAAGGAGCAGGTGATAATGGGACCCCAGGAGCTTCTCAAGACCAGGAGAACAGGGGCGCCACTAAAGTAAAACCATGGACGATCCTTTCTGGCCCCTCTCCCACTTTAGGTCACCTTTGAAAAGCTATTTGAAGCTTATCTAGGCCTAACACTCTTCAGAAAACATTTTTCTACCTGTGTGCCAAGAATTACACTATCACGGGTGACGCACATATCATTCCAGAGTGGGAGATAAACGGCCCTCGGTGGGAACGCCTGGCTGTTCAACACTTTGGAGTGAAGGCGTTACCTCCCAATGTATAATCGAGGAGGGGGAAGGAGTGGTTCTCAGGCGCACCTAGTTGATAAAGGGTTTAACGTGAGGGAAGGATGGAGGGAAGGAGGGACTGAGAAAAGAGGCCAGGGATGGAGGTCAAGATCACCCGTGCCGTGGCTCTGCTCACAGAGGCTTGTGCTGAGTCGCTTCTGTGGGGTTCAAGCAAATAGGATGGTACCCAACTGACAAGGGGGACCTTAAAGTCACAGATCAGTTGGATCTTTTCCTCATGGCTGTTTCCTACAAGACAGCATGTGTCCCATCATTTTATGATTCATATATATATATATATATATATATATATATATATATGTGTGTGTGTACATATGTGTATACACACACATATATTCTACATACATATTACATGTTATATATACAGAGGGTGCCAAAAAATGTATACACATTTTAAGAAAGGAAAACTGTATTAAATTGTAATACTCGATATATACCGATAACAAAAGATGAATACAAGTCACATTTGACTTCTGCAATGATAAGAGGTGCTCAAAGTGGTTACCATCAGCATCCAGACACTTCTGGTTATGGTGAGAACTACTGCTTGTGCAATATTGACCAAAGTGTCCACTTGTATACATTTTTTTTTGCACACCGGTACACACACACACACACACACACACACACACTTTTCTCCTGAGATTTGAGATCAAAGACTGAAATGCCTATATCCAGCTGATCACATTGCTGTGTAAATCCACACATATCTTTACATTTATTCCACACTCACCAATTATTTGTTGTGTGACAGAGCAATACAATAGAACTCAGGAAACTTGCTTTTTGCTTCTGCTCCCTGTCACTGTATTATTTTGGACTAGTCATTTGGGTTTCTTCATCTTTAAAAGAAGGAGATTGGATGAAATAGCTGAGGTCGTTGATTCTTTGATTCTACTGTGTAGTGAGCCCTGTGCGAGGCCCTGGGGGAGATTCCAAAAAGACTCTCCCAGGCAGTTTACCGTCTGCTTGGAAAGGGTCTTGGAGCTCCTAGGCCGGAGTCAGCGAGCTTTTCTGTAAAGTGTTACATAGTAAATGTTTTCGGCTTTGCAGTCCATACAGTCTCTGGCTCAGCTACCCAGTGCTGCCACTGTAGCAGGAAAGCAGCCATGGACTCTATGTAAATGACGAGTCTGCCTGTGTTCTAATTAAACTTCATTTACAAGAACAGGCAGCAGGCTGACCCCTGACCTAGGTGCCCAACTGACAGGAAATTGAACCGACTGTGGCGTGGTGCCCAGAGCTGTGGACTTGGCCTTCACTGTAAATGGTGATGAGGTTGGACAGGCTGCCCTCAATGGAGGTGGCCATACTCACCTGTCACTGTCCATTCCACTAGGCATGGAGAGCTGGTCTTTCCAGGGTGAAGCTGTAAGATGAAGCATTCTGAATTTCTTGGAGACTGTTCCTAGAAATTTTATTAATATTTCTATTCTGCATGTGATGAAAGAGTCACAGAGGCCGAGGCTCTAGACTTTGTTGCCAGACCAATGAAAAGATGTCCAGGGTGGGAGACTCAAGTCCTCCACGGGAGAGCCGCCCGTGGACAGAACTCATTCCCAGCTTCCACCCCCTCACTCTTTCTCACTTCCTCTGCCCTTGGGGTGTTGCTCTGTCAAATGATCCCCTGACATTTACTGCTTGGCCTGGCTCCCACCAAGCTGCATGCTGCTGACACATGCTGCTTCTCCGGGCAGTGCACTGACATCAGTGTGCTGGGACATGGCCACTTGGCAGTGGAGAGGTGCAGCAGGGTTTGCCCAGGAGCGTCACTGGATGAAAACACAACAATGACCTCATTTCCTGACCAATTTTGCACACCAAGTGAGACAGGGCGAGAATTCAAACAGGCAAGCCAGTTGGTGAGGCCTCAGACAACTGCTCCAGAAGGTAGATTTCCTGAGACAGGAGAATGCTGTCTTATAAGTCAAACATTCCTCATGGGAAACATTTGCCCTGGACCTGTTGAGTTATGCCCTTGACCCCCATGTGCCGCTGACCAAGACCCTCTGGGGAATTTTTCAACTATGAAATAGATGGAACTATCTTCCTGGGTCTACTGCTCTTGGCCTCGTTTCAAATTGTGTAAATTCATGGAATCCACTTATGGTCCCTGGCTACTGTTTATTTATTTTGGTTAACGTTCACATTAGTCAGTTTCTGTGTGTGTGTGTGTGTGTGTGTGTGTGTGTGCACCTAGTTGGCTCATATTCAGGGTTTTCTTTTTCAGTAGTCTCAGATACCATGATCTGGCAGGGAATTGGCCCTTTCTTATGTCAACAAGTAATAATAAAGGGTGTGTGGCTCATTAGTCATACGTTTATGTTTTGGAGAGTATTTTCAACTGATTTCAGTATTGACAAGTATAGTGGACATTTGTCCTATTGTGTTGCTGTCCTGCACCATTGAAACATGCTTCTTTAGGGCCCACCTTCTTCGAGGCAGAAGCCAGGAAATGACTTTCTAGACCAATTCCTTTTCTACTTAAAATAGCCAGAGTGGGTTCCGTGGTTTGCAAAAGAGCTCTTATCAATATTTCCTTAGGAAAAAATTGTGCAAGAGAATCTCCCTTGAAGTCTTAGCGATCCTATGACATTAATTACAATACGTAGCTTGGGTGCTTAGAATGTTCTATTAGGATATTTATCACTAAGTATTTGCTCTGTAGCTTCTGTAAATTCTTGGAGGTGATTTTAATAGAGACTGACCAAAACATCGATCCAGGGTCACATGTAGGACTTGTTATGAACCGGAACCAGCTGACTCTCTGGCCCAGCATGGGGGGCGCAGGGGTAAAGCAGATCATACTAAGTTCTCTCTCCTCCATCCTCACCTCCTTTAGTGCCACCAAAGTGAAGTCTTTCACTGAGTGACATCAAGTTACAATTATTCCCGAGATTCTTCCTCAAGAGAAAAGAATGATAGTAATAATAACGAGCATTTATCATGTGCTTACCATGTGCCTTCTAACTACTTTACGTGTATTCATCATTGAATCCCCACAGCACATCTGTATATTAAATACTACTGTTAGTATCCCCATTGTATAGATGAGGAAACTAAGGCACCAACAATTAGGTGGCTTCTCCAAGGTCACATAGCTGATAAGTGTTCCTAATCTTTCCGTTCCCTGAAGGAGTGACCTTAGAGGCGAAAGCCATCTTCGTAGTATATGGGGATGAAGGGATAGAGTTTTCAAGCCAGAATGGGGCATCGCTAGTTTAATCAATTAGATCTGCAAATGACTGTGCATCGGTATCTTCCAGGGAGCTTGAAAAAATACAAACCCTTAGGCTCCTCCCAGGAACTCCGGTGTGGGAGTGGAAATCTGTATTTATTGTTGCCTTAATGCCAGACTTAGACTAACCCATTGCAGCCTCTGGCCTCTGGACGTACCTTTTTAAATGATTGTTTTAATTTGGTTTTTGTTTGAAATGCTCTTCACCCCCTCCACTCCCCTTTACCTTCTTAGCAACCAGCTCAGGATTTGGTTATTTTAAAGAACTTAATTTTTGATTGACACACACTCTCCTGCATCCCATTGGCTCATATACTCTCTGTCTCAGTTAATAGAATACGGATTTGCAATACTAGCTTTACGTCTATATTGCAAAGAGGTGTGATTTCAGGCACACAAAGAAAAATTACAAGTTTTTCCAAATGGTGCAGCTACCCGTTAGAAACTTAAATGGCTACCATTGTTCAGTGTGAGTGAAACATCTGAAGTCAGACGTGAGATGGGGTGAGGGAAGCAGAACTGTAAAACTGAGTGCGCCTGTGAGCCCTCCATGGTTGGTGAGCAGCTCCCATGGGGTGGGCACAAGACCAAAGATGAAGGACACAGTCCCTGCCAACAGTGAGCTAGTGTCTGTGAGGCAGACAGATGGATAATCCACAATGACAGTACCTCTGTCACAGAGGTGCTGGGGAGACGACATGAATTAATGTACATGAAGTGCTTAAAAGAGTGCCTGGCATGTCATACGTGCACAGTAGATGTCAACTATCCTTATGATTTGGCTCTGTATGTGGCTCTGTGCTGCGCTATTGTCTACAAACTTTATGGCGTGTCTTTCAAAGCTTCTGGCCCTTCAACCAGCACTTGTCTCAGTATTTCATCTTATGCCCCAGGTTGTTGCCAGGCTGGGCTCAGAAATGACAAAAATGAAACAGGGCATGTGCCCTTGATCAGACTGGAGGGGGAGACTCCACTTCCACACATGCCTAACACCCCAAGACAGAGGGGGGGGGAGCACAAAGAAGCCAGTGGAGTGAACAGCAGGGTTTCAGAGGGGGAGCAGCCACTTCAAGCTGCGGGGTGAGGTCGGGTGGAGGAAGGCTTCATAGATGCCTGGTATTGGAGGAAAGCCTTGAAAAGAGCAGGACTGGTCGTAAGAATGGGCCACACTTTATCTCTTTGTACCTAGAACTGTGTGCAGGCATTGCCTGCACTGTGATTTAATCCTTACCTTATGAAGTAGGTCCTCTTAGAATCCCCACTTTACAGATGGGGAAACTGAGGCTTAGAGAGGTGAAATCACCAATATTCAGTATCTCAGAGCTGGTAGGAATATGTTCAGGCAGACAGTATGGGGAGCAGAAAGGACATTTCAGGCAGAGGTAGCAGTGAAAAATGGACAGAACATGAAAATATAAGGCATGGGGTAGGGATGGGGGTGTCCAGTGTGAGACCCCCATTTTGGCTATGCTCAGGGAAGGGGTAATAATTACACTTAGAAAAGCTGGTTTTGTAGATAATAATCAAATGATCTAACTTTTGACACCAGTTGTAGTGCTGGGACAAGGCCTGGAGACCCCACACCACACCTGCCATTACTCAATTAATGCTGAATGCTGGGGAAATCTGAAAGGTGCTGAGGGGGCCCGCCGGGATGGTGGTGAGGTGCTTTAAAACAGCTACTGACCAAACAGTGCAGATATTTCAATACTTCAAATCTGGCACTGCCCGAATATCCACTCTGTGACCTATCATGGCAGTTCTTGAACATAAGGTAGAGGAGTCTGGAGTTTGTTGTATAGGCATTGAGAGGCAGCTTTATTAACTTTAGGCTTCAAGTTACTATTATTGGTAATTATTTTGTTATGATCATAGCTTGCTTTGATTTTGAGTGCTCGCAAAACCGTTTTTGGGAGTTGGTGGAACCTGTAAAATCAACAACGTGAAATTAAAGACTCATTTTTTTAATAACCTGAAAAATTTACAGCTACTATCTATACTGAGCTTCCAGCTACTGAGACCTAAGAGTTATTGAAGCTGATTCTCGCCTCTGTGTGAGAGTCATTGCAGTTTCCAGATTACATTAGAAGCCTTTCCTTTAAGGGGCTAGAGATTGTCCCTCTACGTCTTCAGTAGAATAATGACTGCCATTCTTTTTTATTTTAACTTGAAAAAAAATTCCATAGTGATTACTTTAGGTTATCCTTGTAACGTCCTTCTGAGCTGAGTAAAACTCGTATAATTATTCCCATTTTGCAGATATGGAAACTAAGACTCCCCCCACACAGCTGAGAATAAGAGATTAGCCCAACTTTACAGTGTGGATCAGCAAACCCGAGCTGGATGGCCATTGTTCCACCTCATGCAGACCTGGGCATGACCATGGTGGCAGGGGCCACGTGAGGGTCCAGAGTGCTACACAAGATGTGTTCCCAGCTGCTACACCAGGCACAGCCCTTAGAAAAGGAACCAGGTGTGTCTGGGGAAGCTTGCTTTTCTTTCCTTCATCCAACAATTCTATAGATGGGATAAAGGTGAACGTTGTCTTCCTTCAATCCAAGTCTGTCTCTAGGAAATGATTTCCAGAAGCAGTGTTGTATTCGTTTTCTATGGCTGTGTAACAACTTGTCACAGATTTAGTGGTTTAAAACCAATGCATTTATTACTTCTGAGTTTCTATGGATCGGGAGTCTGACAATGGCTTAGCGGGGTCCTCTTCTCAGCATCTCACCTGGAGCTCAGAGTCCTTTTCCAAGCTCTCATGGTTGTTGGTAGGTGTAGGATGAACGCCCTCTACTTAGGCAATTCACACCCTAGCAGGAAGCAGCTTGCTTCAAGGCCAATAAAAGAGCCTCTCTTTTAGGAGCTTTCTCCTATTTAAGTCAGCCTCACTCAGGAGAGTCTCTTTTTGATGAAATTAAAATCAACTGATTTGGGGCCTTTATTACATCCACAAAATGCCTTCACCTTTACTACATTCTGTTGGCTAGAAACAAGCCATAGATCCCATCCACACTCAAGGGAGGGGATTATACAAGAGCATAAATGCCAGAAGACAAGAGTCATGGGGGTCACCTTTAGATCTCTCTGTCATAGGTAGGTTTAGCTAACTTTCCTCTATGCATATTAGTATTAATTAAGCACCTCGTATACACCATCTTCTCAGATCATCCAGCCTGAGGAAGGAATTGACATGGGCCCATTTCACAGGAAAAGAAACTGAGGCTTAGCAATCGAGTCCTTTTCCCAAGGTCACACAGCTGACAGGGACAGAACCTGGTCTTGAATTCAGGTTTGTCTGATATCGAAGAAAATAACCAAAAATCTATGTGGCACTTGAGGGAGCTGAGAGTCTTAAATACTCAGCAGACACCATTGTATTGGAAACTAAAGTTTTACTTTGACCTTCCTGATGCTCACCAATTTTATTTATATTTCTGCCCAGGCTTAGATTAAGAGAACATCTATGACCTTGGACTTGGCATCAATATATTTTCCTAGGGGGGAAGGTTACTCTTAACCTGTAACAAGGGTTTTTGCATCTATTCCCTGATGACCATCCTCCAGTGTGAATGTTACCCAAATTGTTGCTATGAGGAAAATCACCTGCAGGCTCAGGGAGGGTATGTGACGTTACGTTTCTTGTATTTGTTGGGAGTCAGATGATAGACTCATGATCTTTCTATGACACTTTGTTCCAAAGGACACTCAAATGGTTTTCTGAAACAAAAAGAAAACAAAAATAAAAGACAAGATGGAAGTTGCCTTTCGTTTGCTTTAGGCAGATATATTTTTAGCTGCCTCTTTAACTTGCTGACCTCTTGCTGGAATGGAAACTGGTAACTTAAACATGAATGGAAACCACTTTAAAAAATAATAGCAAGACGCTGGTGCTGCCTACAGTGAAACAGAGGGTGAGGTTTTCAGAGGCCTGCATAGCATCTACCTGGTTTTGCTTGATCTTAATAATGCCTTCTGTTGGTAAACCAGACTGCAGCCTATAAACAATATTGGCACAGTTATTTAATTGAGCTGTCACGACAGCTCTGTTTATGTGTCCCTACTTTGCAGAGGAGGGAAAGTTTCAGTGAGAGGCTCTGAGTCTTGCCCAGTGTGGCATGAGGAAGTCCAGGAAGAGCTTACTGCCAAGTTCTCCCTGAGCAAAGATGGACATATGGGTGGACATGTCACTGAAGAGAGACTAGGGATGTGAGATGAATCCCACCATGGACTCACAGAAACACCCAGGGTTGATCCCAGAGTTCAGCCATCAGCATGCTGTTGGTGAAACTCCTCAAACCACTGGCCCAGGATGATTGTCTCCCATCCTGGAGGGTGATGTGATGTGCCCTGTACTCTGCCCCTTGCACAACTTTGGTTATCTTTAATGGGATGCTTAGCTTGCTCAAGCTAATTTTTTAATATTCCTCATTTACAAAACAGCCAGGGCAGAGAATCCTTATAGAGAGCAAGCTGGGCTCCTCCCAGGTCCTCATTCAGCTTGAACTGTACTATCTGGTTCACATATTTATTGATATCGTGAACGCCATGTTGTGAAGGCAGCACTCGAGATACTGCTCAAACAGTTGTGTCAGGCACAGAGAAGTGGTTAATCTAGAAAACTACATCCGTTGATTTACATCATAAACTGGGGATTTTTTTTTAGTGCTTTCCACAAAATTTCAAAGAAGCCCTGACTTACACCAGTCAACACGATTCTTTCTTTACAGAGGTAGTATCAGGAATGAGGGTATTTATAGAACAACACAGCTTCCGCAGGAGGCTGGGACTACTTGTAGCACAAGCTGGAAGGGGATCTCTGAGGTCCCAGTGATGACAATAAGGAAATGGGACACAGTTTGTGTGAAATGATACCTGGAAAGCATCAGTGGGGACAGGGAGAATATCCAGAGTTAGAGCCAATCATGCTGCGTTCCCTCCTCCTTTCAACATTTTGACAAGATTCAAGTGGATGTCAAGTGCAGCCTCGAAGGGCAGACCAAGCCTCACACGTTAGCACCTCCAGAAGGCAGACCAGTTCTACCTGTGTGGGCAGGAGATTCACACCACAACCAGGGAAGGAGAGAGCCTCAGTCTCTTACTGACCCCCTGTACTCACAACCAGGGCCCTAGAGACCGACCGGCCTTTAGCTTTCTCCTCAGTCATTGCCCCCTGCCAGTGACCGCACCTGCACTGAGCCTGCCAGAGGCAGGAAAGGCTCTGCTCCACCAGGGGCACCACTACCAGTTGAGTAATCACCACAGTGTGTGAGAAGAACTGGAGGGGTCAGTAGCCGCCTGGGCTCTCAAGGTGCTATCCCTTGAGCCTATGCTCTTTCTGCTTTTAATTTGTACTAACCTTTTGTAGGCAACTTAGAACCCTGCTAAGAACAAAGATAATACATTAGAGCGGTATGAACCTCCTTGGGTTTATTGATGACAAATGACCACAGGGCTTCATGCTTTGGAGAACGGGCTGCACCCGATGACTTCTGAGGCCCCTTGTGATGATGGGTTAGCATTTTGTGTCAACTTGACTGGGCTATGGGATGCCCAGGCATTTGGTAAAACATTACGCTGGGTGTGTCTGTGTGGGTGTTTCTGGATGAGATTTACATCTAAATGGGTAGAGTGAGTAAAGCAGAGTACCCTCCCTAAGTGGGTGGGCCTCAACCCATTAATGAAGATTCCTCCTGCCTCACTGCCTTGAGCTGGAACATTGGTCTTTTCCTGTCTTTGGACTTAGACTGAAACATTGGCTCTTCTTGGATCTTGAGCCTGCTGGCTTTCAGACTGGAACTTACACTATTGTCTCTCTTACCGTGTTTCCCCGAAAATGAGACCTAGCCTTATGCATCTTTTGGAGCAAAAATTAGTATAAGACCTGATATTATATTATATTATATTAATTATATTATATTATATTATATTATATTATATTATATTATATTATATTATATTATATTATATTATATTATATTATGACCTGGTCTTATATTATATTAAAATAAGACTGGTCTTATATTAATTTTTGCTCCCAAAGACTCATTAGAGCTGACGGTCTGGCTAGGTCTTACTTTTGGGGAAACACGGTAGTTCTCAGGCCTCTGGACCCCAACTGGAACTACACCATTGGCTCTCCTGGGTCTCCAGCTTGCTGACTACAGATCACGAAAATTCTCAGCTGCCACAATCACATGTGCCAATTCCTTATAATAAATTTATTATAAGGGTTCATCAGAGAACCAAGATAGTCTGTCGGTTTTGTTTCTCTGGAAAACCCTGACTAACACAGATTTTGGCACCAAGAATGTAGTGTTGATGTAACGAATACCTACAAATGTGGAAGTGGCTTTGGGAGAGTCATGAGTAATGGGTTATGGGGAGAGGCTGGATGAGTTTTGAGGTACATGCTAGAAATGTGGGTGTTAAACACAATCCTGGTGAGTCTCAGAAGGAAATGAGGAACAGCTTATTGGAAATTGGAGAAAAGATGGTTTTTATTCTAAAGTGTCAAATAACTTGGCTGTATGGTGTGCTAATGTTTTGTGGAATAGCTTGTGAATGATGAAATTGGATATTAATCAGTGAAGATTTCTAGACCAAGTATTGAAGGTACAGCTTGGATCCCCCTTTACTGCTTATAGTAAAACGTGAGAGGAGAGAGACAAATTAAAGAAGGAATAGTTAGGCAAAAATAAACCAAATTTGAGATTTGGAAAATTCTCAGTCTCCCCATGTTGCAAAAAATGAGAACATTTGCTCTGAGAAGAACACTAAGGGTGTGTCTCAACCACCATTTGATAAAGAGATCATGGGTGCAACTCATGAACATAATCAGCCATCTCAGCAGAAGCCACAATAGAGATGGGATAATATCAGCAGAAGCACTGCCATCCGGGACTAAAGAGAATAGAAAAAAAATGAGACAAAATGAAGGAAGGTTGGTGGACTTCATAGCTTGTACAAACCATAGACCTAACATGCACTATTCACCAAGAAAAGAGAAGAATGACCCCGAAGGTGACTTCAAGATCAGCAGAGCTTCCCTCTCAGTTTCAGAGACTCAGGCTGTTGCCTCCATTTCAATAGGCCAAATGGCCTTTAACCAGAGCTGTAGGGGTTGGGTCACCCTGCAGGACTTTGGAAGCAGGGCTTCCCAGAGCCTTGGGGCAGGACCCAAGCAGAGCCACGGGGGTGGGACTGTAGCCCTAGTGGGTTTGGAGGGCAAAAGACAGAATTAAATAGAATCATTCTTGAGCCTTAACATCTAATGGAATTTGCCTTGATAGGTTTTGAACTTGCTCGGGAACTGTCACCCTTTCTTATTTCGTGTTTCTTCCTTTTGGAATGGGAATGTGTATCCTATGGCTGCCCCACCCTTGTATTTTGGAAACATAACTTGTCCGGTTTCACAGATTCACAGCTGGAGATGAATGTTCCTTCAGGATGAATAGAACCTGGAGTCTCACACGATTTACGTGATAATTTAGATGAGACTTTGGACGTTAGAGTTGATGCTGGAATGAGTTAAGACTTTCAGAGCTGTCGGTGTAGAATAAGTAGATTTTGCACATAAGAAGGATAGGAGTTTGGGTGTGTGTGCAATGCTATGGACTGAATTGTGTCCCCCTGGAATTCATATTTTGAAGCAGTAACCACCAATATAACTGTATTTGGAGATAGGGCTGTTAGGAGGTAATTAAGGTTAAATATGGTTTTAAGGGTGGGGGCCAAATTTAATAGCATTGGTGGCCTTATAAAAGGAGAAAGAGAGGGACCCCTCTCTTTCTTTCTCTTCCATGTGAGGACCCAGTGAGAAGGAGGTTGTCTATAAGTCAGGAGGAGAGTTCTCATCAGGAACCAAATCAGCTAGCACCTTGTTTTTGGGCTCTCCAGCCTCCAGAACTGTGAGAAATAAATTTCTGTTGTTTCAGCCACTTAGCCTATGATATTTTGTATGGCTGCTCCAGCAAACTAAGACACCTCTTTAAGATCTTGTGATTACAAAAAAAAAAAAAAAAAAAGGATCCTCTCAGGTCATTGATTTTTCAGCCAATAAATCAATGAACATTTTCTTTGATTAATCTGTGTAAAAGGCACTGCAGAAAATATAGAGGTGTGCAAAACTTGTTTCCTTCTCCAGTGGAGACTTCAGTTTAGCAGAAAAGATAGAGCTTGGACATGCACAGCAACAGGCATCTAACGTCAAAGGGCAGCCAAAGACAGTGCTGAATGTTGAGTTTGGAAGGAGGAACAATTAGTTTTGGCAGAGAAGTGACCAAGGAAGGTTTGGTGGAGTGAGAAGTGATGTTAATAAATGTCTCTAGGAAGCAAAGTTTTTGCAGAGCTCCCCCACATACCAGCTAAGTTAATGGGGTCAAATGCTTGGGTCAAGTCCACAGTACCAGTCATGCTGCTATTCTCAGCATCTTCCACTGGCTGCCAATGGAAGAGTATCAGGTGTCCAGTTTCACTGGCAACGCAAGAGCCACACTGGCTTTCAAGTGAGACACAACTGCCCCTGATCCATATGAGCAGTCACGGAAAATGACTCAGGTTAATGCTGCTCTAGAACTGTGCACAAGCAATACAGCTCCGGTTGTCCATCCCTGCACAAGCCGCATGTTGGGCAAGGTCACAGGTACTGCCGTTTGGTAATCTAAGCAATTAAGTGATGCCACGAGTGCTTGAGCTACTGGCGGCCATGCTTGTGGATTGTAGTGGAGATTGTATCCCTCCCAGGTTCTCTAGCCAATGAATGAGCAGAGAAGAAATCTCAGCTCTAAAAATCACAAAAGACTACACAGTTCCACCAGTCCCTGTAGTTTTTCAAGTACTTCCTGGTGGCAAGAAATCCTTTTTTGGTCAAACGAAATCATATATAGAACCTCACTATATAAAAACAGATAAAAGAGGGGCTGCCCTGGCTCAGCATCCCCCACCCTAAGGTGGCCCTGAGGCACTTACCCAGAACACTAGAGCTCCAGGGACCATGGTCCCTAACCCCATTTCAAGCCTACCATGGCCCTCTATTCTTAGACAATATAGTCCTTTATTCAAAGTAATGCCCAGAAGGATTTTTGCTTACCTGAGGTCACACAGCTAATCGTGGGTCAAGGTGAACCTGGAACCTGGGTTTTCTGACTCCCAGCCAGTGTTCTTCACCCTTGAGGTGGCCTTGCCCTTGTAAGGAATCTGACAGCCCTGCATTCCTGTTACACCAAAGATCCTAGTGACACAGGGAAGACAGTGATGGTGTGTGAGTCAGGAGCTCAATGGAGACTACTGGCCCCTCAAACTGGGCACTTGGAAGAGAGTTTAATAAAGGGATTATTTACAAAGGTACAAGCAGCGTTTAGAGGCACCATCAGGAGACAGTAGAGAAATTTGTTTGGGAGAGCAATAGCAAGGACCTTTTTCTACCCCCAGGCCTGAACCTTTACCTAAACCCAGAGTCATTGGAAGGAGTATGGTCTTCCATAGAAGGATGCAGGCAACCCAGAGTAACCCCATGGGGATGGAGCCAAGGCAACAAATACCCCAACTTCATGCTCCTTCAGACACCCTCTCTTCCTCTGGTGCCTCACTGGTCAACCTGGGCCTCTGCAGCCAGAGGGCAGGTGGCCCCTAGATGCTATCCCCCTTCTTAGTCTCTCAGGGTCCAGACTGAGTGGAAAGGGGATTGAGTGGGTCCGGAGGGACAAACAGATCTCCAGCACAGCTGGTTAGGAAGTCGTCATTTCACTGTTGCATTGCTTGGTGACACACTGTTTTGCGGTGAGTGTGCTTTTTACAGAAAGGTAACCATGGGAAGAAAGGAACAGGGAGGTTAAATATGCCCATTTCCTGCTCTGCTGTACAAAAATGATGCAATGACTTTTAGATTCCCTCCTTCAAATTAATGTGCGAGATTACATCTTTCTGTTTCTGCTCTAGGTAGAATGAATTGCTTCAGGATCTGTTCCCTGTTGATCTCTCTGGACCCATCTCTCACCATTCCCTGTCCTCTCCCCCAAGTGACAACCATACTGAACAAACAGCTCAGGGCTCCCAGAGGGGCCAAACTTTCTCTCCTCTCAGACACTGCACGTGCTTCTCTCTCTACTTTGGACTTTCCTCCTGATCCTTTTTGCCTGGACTTAGCTCTTGGAAGCCTTGAGCTAAGTCCAGCCCCTCCCTCCCACCCCTTGTGCTTGGCTTTGTCAACCACTCCCATCCCATTGCCTTCTAAGAGCACGCTGGACGCTGTGTGTCAGCCCGGGGGGCAGTCATGGGTCAAGGACGGGGATTATTGACCTTATTGCCCTGGTGTGAAGATGGTGCCTGACACAGGTGCTCAGGGAATGTTTGTGGAGAAAAAGAAGTCTTTCTTGGGCCCCAGTCTTCTCATCTTTGAAAACAAAGTGGGGAAAGCTCAATTAATTCTCCATGAGTGATTTTGATTGATGGCTATAAACAAAGGCAGCCTCCTAGTGATTTATTTTTCTCTTATCAAGTGTATTCTTAGAACTCCATTTTGTGAGTAACCAGCTCCAATGAAGGCCGTAAGCCCACGAAGGCCTCACCCTGCACTGAGTCACAGGAGGAGGCGTCCTGGTGACTCCCGAAGAGCGACCCTCTGCACGTGGTGTCATGATTTATGGGGCACATGCACTATGTTACCACTTTGGACCTCAAAACAAAACTGGGGAACTGTGGGCAGTTAATCCAAATGTCATGACCCCCATGTTACTGATAGAGGAAAACTGAAGCTCCCAAAGTGACTTGGTTTGCCCCAAAGTCCCACAGCCAGTTGTAGGTCAGTGTAAGGCTCAGCCTCCTGACCTTCTGTCCAGTGTCCCTTCTGCTCTAGCACAGCAAGTCTAAGGACAGCACAAGTGACATGAAACAGCAGTGGCATCATCTGTCTCAGACAGGACAGTCACAGCACAGGCAGGCTGGAAGGTACTTCAGAACCAACTCTGCTCAAGCCTCTCAGCTCAAACGCAAGGAACCAAGACATTGATGATTGCTGTGATGTTTTGCTTGTTTTTTGATGCCAAGTACCCTTTAAAATTTGGAGTGGATGGCCAATTCAATTTTTTATACTGAGTTTTTCTTTCCTTTGTTGTCCCACTAGTTGATTTTCCACATCCTTTTAGGATCTCTGTTCAAAGGACCAAGGTTCTGTTCACCTCTGAGTTATTCATTTAAAAAAAAAAAAAAGAACAATTTTTTGAGGGCCTACTATGTGCTAGACACTGTTCTAGATGTTGGAGTACATCAATGAACAAAGTAGACATGGTCTCTGCCTTCACGAGGCTTATATTTTATTGAATGAGACAGATAATACGTAAAGAAATAAGCAAGGTAATTTCAGATTATAAAAAGTACTACAAAAGAAATAAGCAAGGGGCTAATTTAGATGGGAGAGGAGGATAAAAAGACTTATCTGAGAAAGGTACTATATTTTGGCTCCTAAGGCAGGGCTTAGCCCTTATCCGGTGCTTAGGAAATATTGGGTGAATCAATGCATATATATGTACATTAAAATGAATGCATGGTTATTCTCTTTTCACCAGAATCCCCCCCAACCTACCTGTTGCCTCTTTATACCAGCCGGTCCACACCTAACACTCCCGGGTGGCTCCTTGAATCTCCCTCCTCCCCTGACACATGTGACTTCCGTGGTAAGCCAAGATGTACAGGAGCAGTGTAGGCCTGAGCTGAGCCCTGTGCAATGCCACCCTCACTCTTCCAGCAGGCTGTGATGGAACCTACCCATGATGGTATGTGGCATACAAGAACTCTTCCTGTCTGAACATCATCGCTTACCCAACCCCAACCCCCACTGAGGATTGTAGGGACATTACTCTTTCCATGGCACTTTGTTAAGTCTGGCCATGACTGCACATACACTTTCCCAGAAGGTAAGGATTTTTACAGCTTGCTAGTAAGAATACTAACAAAGCCCTACCCAGCCATTTCCCCAAATGCTTCCTTTCCTGCACGGCTGCCTGGACTTTAGATCATGTGGGATCCGGTTGTGAAAAAGTCCCCGGGTATAGGTATAAAGATTTAACAGACTTATCGAGAGTTATGGACTTTCACTGAAGATATGCCCCAAGGAAGCTCGGCTCCTCTGTTTTATTGGTATTTCATTTTCCTCCATTTCCTAGAATGGGCAGGCTTTTTCCCATGCAGCCCATAAAATTAGGCAACTGGCCTTGGTAATTCATCCTGTGATCGAATCATTTCTCCCCTGTAGCAAGGCTTATTCCATTTCTGGATTTATCGCTATTCTTTTCAGTTCTCACAAACTCCAATTGCATGTCATTTAGACTGACTCCCAGACAAGAGATAAAAGTGTCAGTCAGTACTAAAAGCTAATCATTGACTTCTTAAATGTCCCTTATTAAAACCACTCATCTATTCAGCCATGCAACGTGAGACAGAGTAGACCCAAGTCTTTATCTCTATGTGTGAAATCTCTCCTGAGTTGTGGAGCTTATATATGGATATATATAGACCCATCCACTGAAAGAACTGGAAAAGCCTTAGAGGTGAACTAATTCAACTCATAAGGAAACCGAGTCCCAGGCAGGGGCGACAAGGGTTTACTCCAAGTCATCCAAGCTGATAGGGTGGGGCTGGGACAAAAACAAGAGCCCTGTGCAGTTTGTGGTCCTGCATTCTTCCATTGTTCCGGTCTTCTTTCACTGCTGATTGAATGGCCACCTCATCCCACACCAGAATTTCCCTCTAAAGCCAGTATCCCTCACATTTCCCATTTCTCACATTAGCTTTGCCATCTCCCAGTGTCCAAAGATTAAAGCCTCAGTCATCCTTGACTACTTCCTGTATCCCATCAGATACTGAGTCTTCCTTCAGAGCGGTCCCTTTGGCTGATGCCCACCAAAGATGAACAGAGACAGGAAGTGCATAGTTTTCCTCCCATCTAAGCCTGACCCTCACGGAGTTCACAGTCAGGGCAGTCCTCATTGCATCTCATCTCAGCATGGACTGCTTACAGCAAAGGAACCTTATAGATATTGTAGTTTTTGCGAAACATCGAATCAGATTTGCCCACTGCTTAAACTTCTTCCTGGTTATAAATCATAAGCCTTTGAGAAATGACATTACTTTTTCAAGTGCTTAGAAGCTACATTTTTTTAATTTGTTAGATTAATTTTTTCACTTAGTTGTGACCCCCCCCCCATTGAGTTTCTAAAAAGTTCATAGTGTGTAGAAAATTCAGAAATTATATAGGACAAGAAGGTTCTAGTTGTCTAATAAGGAAAAGCATAAAATAGGAAATTGCAATAACATTGAAAATGGAAAGTACTCTTAAGAACCTGTAAGAGGGGTCAACATAGCCATTGAGAGTTGTTTCAAATATGATTTTAACATTCTTGGAAGGCAAAGGGAGGAAAAAAAAGAAAACATAATCTGTTATAGAATTCTCTTTCTGAGAGTGGGTGAGGCCACCTAATTTCTTAGAGGAAATAATATTTCCTACCCTTGAATTACTTGGAAAAATAATGTTATTTGTTTTCTATTTATGAAAACAATTCATGGAACAACTAAGCATAAAGACTATCATTCATAATCCATTTCCCAAAGATGACTTCTGATAGCATTTTGGTTTCCCACCCCCCCAGGCCTTTATTTATTTATTTATTTATTTATTTATTTATTTATTTATTTATTATTTTTTATATATTAGGATTATATAGCTTATATATTTTGTAGAGTGTTTTATTCACAACATTTATCACTAGCATTTTCCCTTCCCATGAAGTATCCTTTTACATGGGACACTGGGTGCTAAGGCCATTTCTCACAGGGTATTTTATATGGAGTGTGTAGGGAACACTGAGGAACAATGTTAGCAACTTTAAAAAAAAAAAGAAAATGCAGTAGAAAACTTTGTTATGATTTTCTTCTAGTGATTAGTGGTAAAAACTGAGGCCATGATATTAAAATGTCACTTAGTGAGGATGATTTTCAAGGTGCTAATCTTATGCAATAGGAGGATTTAGCTACTGGCAGCGCAACACGATTCAAGGCAAGACGGAAATCCAGAAGGGTACCTTAGGGGACCTTCCCTAAATGTCACCTTCCAGAGAGAGACTTTTACTAGGGAATCTATTCAGGTAGTAGTTGGTCTTTAAGCTACTAAATAATACTTCAGTCAACTGGGAAAGAATGTGACTTGCTTAGAGGGTCTCTCTTGCATTCAAGGAGTCATTCTGGACTGGAAAAGGGGAGGACACGTCCCTTCCCCTGACTCTTAGGTTTGGTCTCTAGTCAGTACATGTAACAGTTTACATTTGTCGTGGGTCCTCTTAACTCTGTAAGGTATGAAGGGAATGTTCCTGTTCTAATTTTATGAATAAGGAAACCAAGGCTCAGAGGAGGTGAGTGACCTTGTCCAATGAAGGTTCCAGTGAAGGATGGAACCAGGGCTAGAATTTGGGTTGTCTAACTTTGTCCAGGGTTCATCCCACTCGGCTATCTGTTTTCCTCAGAGCCTGGCTGTTGGCTCTTTTGGAAGGCTGACCCACAGCCCTCTCATTTTGTCTTCCATCCCTGGCACCCAGTACGGAGCTTCTCAAAGTGTGGCTCCTATGCCCAGAGTATCATCTGGGAGCTTGTTAGAAATACAAATTCTTGGGCTCCACCCTAGACCTGCTATGTTTGAACAAGCTTTCCAGAGATAGCTCTGAGAATCTGAGCTAACCTTTGCTAACATTTGAGAACCACTGTTCTTGAAGTTCTTAATAAATACCGTTGGATGAATATTTCCTAGAATTCCCATACACTTTCACTAACATTTTAAAAACATTTAAGAACTCCCATCTTTATTTCAAAACTTCCAATGACTTCTCAGGAACCTCCCCTTATCAAATAATCTCCAGTCAGAGAGAGAAATATTTTATCACATGGTGATGAGGAGGCCAACACTGTGTTCCTATATGTGGAAAGCACAGAGAATAGAAGACACCGTGGGGACAGACAATACCAATGGGTATTTCAGGCCAGATATAAGATCATAATATAAGTGAGTTTACTGTGCTCTTACTTTGTATCACAAACTATCCCTAAATGCTTCATATGGACTGTCTCACTTAATCCTTGCCACAGCTTTATGAGATATGTACAACATTGCACGCCCACTTTACAGATGAGCAAACCAAGGCCAGGAAACGTGCCCAAGTTTAAAAAGCTAGTAAAGTGGCAAAGTCCAGTAAGATTGCAAAGCACAGGGGCGTAGCTCCTCTTCTATTTTGCCTTCTCCTACTCCGCATCTTCCAGAGAACATCAGTGCCATAGGAAACCAGAAGGAAAGATGCTGACTGGAGATGCGTTGGACTCCCTTGCACCTACAACAGTACCTAGTACATGGCTGACCCCTAATATGTGTCTAGTGAATGAATGAAATTAACTATCCACAAAATAATTTTAACAGGAGTGGGCAGAAAGGCATGGCAGGGAGGGTGGGATCTGAGTTGACATTTGAAAGCAGAGATGTAGGGAAAATGCAATCCAGAAAAGAGAAAGGGTACAGACAAAAATACGAATATAGCAAATTAAGCTCTGACAAAGGTGGTGGGCAAGCTGTTTGCCTGGAGGCTTGGGGAGGCAAAGGGGGACGTCCTGAAAAGGGAATATTGATAAAACTGGGAAGAGAAAGTGGGAGCCCTGGGGGGCAGCACAAGGAAGTTAGATTTTATCCGATTATCAGTGAAAGGTAGTTGGAAGGTTCTGCGTATGGGCTCCAAAGGGCCAAAGAAACCATTTAGGACGTTCCAGTGCATCTGTCCACTATTTTTAATTTTACAAATGACAGAGGAAAGTCGGCTGGACTACAGATCTGGGGGAAGTGTGCTGGGACGGCAACAAGAAAACAGTCTTCCCCCAAAAGTCACAAAGCCGGTTTGATTCATTCCGATTTGCATGCAGTCCTAATAACTACAATATGCCTGTCACTAAAGCTTGCAGTGCCATTTGATAAAAATGAGATTTATGGTTCACTGTAAGAAGCCTGAAAGTGCTGTCATAGGAAAGAGGATGGCAAATCTAAGAGACCGCTGGGCCAAAAATAAAGAATGAGAAGTGGTTACGTGCAATCTCTGTTAGCCAAGGATAGAATGGAAGCAATTACCCAACCTATTTATTTAAAATAAATATTTATCACAAATATGTATATGATATTTACTATAAACCATCATATAGCTTAAACATGGTGTCTTTGCAAAAGACAAAGCTCTAAAAGGAAGTCGTTTCCTCTTTTGCTATGCAGTCAGATCTGTCTGAACAACACTGCCCATTCAGAAGTGAAAAGTCAAACAAATATGGCAACACAATATGCACTTCCATACACACAGCACCCACATAAGATCCACCCCTAGACACAATTAAAAGTATCCCTTTGTGATTGTTTTTCTGACTAGTTGCCTTTTATCTGCCCTACTCATTTTAAGAAAACTCATTGCAATATCCATCACCCATTTCAACAGAGTCGGGAGTGATTATTAAAACGGAGAATCACTAGATTTAATCCAATGAAGGATAAAATTGTAGGATTTTTTTTTTTTTTTAAAGGATCATACTATTCACATTACTTTGTGACTTGCCTTTTTCTCCTTCCATGACACTCCTTCCAGGATAATACAGAAGACTCCAGCTCATTCTTTTTAAATAGCTGTATACGATTCCTTAACATGGGCATATCATGCTTTAATCAACCATTCTGCTATTGGTGACATGTTGTTTATAGTATTGCTCTTTTGAGGATCAAATATTAGTGATTATAAAAGAACAATTTATCTACGGAGTTTGATTCATTTTATATATATTGGCATGTTGGTTGGCAAAGAAACTTTTTCTCTCCATTATACAGGGGGAAACCTTGAGGCCAATTTTTTTTTTTTTTTTTAAGAATTAGCTGCAGCATATTGTCTTTCTTGTTTTTCCACAAATATCTATGCAGGCTTTCTATGAACTTGGGGGTTGCAAGCAGGTAGGCAGCCAAGCCACTGTAGTGCTCAACGGTGGGTACTAGGAGCTGTCAGTGTGGCACCTTCAGAAAGCCCCGTTCACTAACTGCTGCATATCAGGTTTCCATCACTTAACCTCTCAGGTGAGGGTCCCACAGGCAAAGAGGCAGGCGATTTCTCAGGGTAGAGGATGGGCCTGCACAGGATGGATATGTTCAATGACTCTCGGCTCTGCCGGCTCCTAATGGACAAACCACATCATGGAATTTCAATAAATAATTTAACCGTGGCTCTAGTTTCAGCTTCAGTGTTCACTTTCAGTGCCAGGCTGCCATTCTTATTTGCAAGCCGGCCCATCCTCTGCATGAGGTATGGAAATTTGGCCGAGATTCACTGATGTTTTTAGAGCAAGTAGGGCCAGATTACTATGTTCAGGGGTAGAGATTTTTCTCTAAATGGGAGTAACGTGAAGTCCAGATGTGCAAAGATGTACTTTTTAAAACAAAACAAACAAACAAACAAAAACCTGAATATCATTGACCTAGTGCATAGGTTATGAAGGTCTTTGCGTTGTTGCTATATGAGGCCTCTGTCTTCTGAAGAAGCAGCCTTCTCACACACTAATAGGCATAAATTATCTAGAGATCTTGTTAAACATGCAGGTTGTGATTCAGTTAAGTCTGGGGTAAGACCTGAGGGTCTGCGCTTCTCCCAAGCTCCTAGGGGATGCTGATGTTGCTGGTCCATGGACCTGCTTTGAGTAGCAAGGCTGTAGCCAACCTCAAATTTCCTTCTATCAGGAAACTTGTTCCTTTTAGGGCCACTGCTGGAAATTCATGGGGGAGAGATAGACAGCTCTTAATGGGACTAGGTTGAGGGGTGGTCTCATGTTCATTTTCCTAAGAGGACTGTAAAGCTGTAGGACTTGGTATTCTAGCTGTAATTTCAATCCACTGATAAAAAAGAACTGGATGTGAGGGTTGTCGTATTATTATTGTGCCTTCTCCTTTCAGGGCGCTTGCCTGTGTATTCTCTCACAGAACTGGTGACGCAGGTGGGCAGCTGTTTTTATTCCCAGTTACAGGTGAGGGAGAGAGCTTTGAGGCCAATCCAAGCCATCTTTTTTTTTTCCCTTCTGGGTGAAAGGACTGAGAGAAGAAATGCCTTGCTCAAAACTAGATAATCACATACTCGACTTATATGTTTGTTTCTAAGGCCTTGTTTGTCTTTAGCCCCGTGGTATATGGCTGAGGCTGTGGTCTTTGCCTGCAGGCTACATTTTGAACAACCAGAATGATGCATCTGGCCCTGAACCACATCACAGGACTGAGAAGAGGAAACTAAAACAGCATCTGTTTCATGATTTAGTAAAAAGAAATCCTGTTAAAGAAAGGTGTGAAGAGCGAAATTATACTTCTCATTTTAGCTTTGCCCAATTTGTTTGATCTCTTCAGAAGTCCTCTGGTCTCTGTGTGGAAGTGTCTACAGAATTCCACGTAAGATGAGCATTAAAAATAAAACACACAATCACCAAATAACACTGACATTCTTTCCCCTGATCCTAGTTGAGACCTCAGAAATTTTCTACATCGTGCTTCCAGCGGCCCTTTTCCAATAGCTGTGAGATGAAGCACCAGTTGAAACGGCTTTGTCATTTCTGAGCCTCCATCAAAAAATAATTCGGAGGGGTTGGTCCCAAACGTTAGGTAGGATCTAGACGTCTATCTGCTATTAATCCTTGAAGGTCATCGCGTAGCATCATCTATTCTAAACATAGCTCAACAATAGCAGGCTTCCTTCCTTAGATAGGTTTTGCAAGTAAAGGGAAGCTATTGTGACTTGCTTCTCCTGGCTGACACATGGTAGAAATGGTTTGCTGGGGGCTGGGCTGTGGATGACACAGCCATAGTACAATTTTTAACAAACAGGTGCAGATATTCTATTTGGTGCTTTCGAAGTAAAAGTAGATACAGATGAGATGCTTTGATGACTACCTATCATGATACAAACTTCTACTCGAAACCTACTGAAGGAGAAATCTCTGTTGAGCTGGACACACGTCTGCTCATCTCCTGACATACCAAATGGCTGATTTGAGGGGTCCTCTCTGTGGATCCCAGCATCAGGAAGCAGAAGCCAAAACAAAGTTTTTGGGTGCTTGTGAACTTGAGTACCCCAGAAGCATCAAACCAAATTCTGAGACTTACAGAAGAAATCCAGGAGAGAGGAACAACTCCTGCACCCCACTTCTTTTGGAGTATGCTTATTTTGGAGTTATTTGGGGGTAGTTTTGTATCTTTATAATGGCATACTCAGTTTTTTCTTTGAGGCATGAGGTGGAGAATTATGCTATAGTTGTTCACAAGCAAGGGTCATTTCTAACTTCTTCATGCCCAATTAATAATGCTGAACAAGTGAGTATGGAGAGAAGCAGAGAATTCAGAGTTCGACATTATCCAGTCAGCCCTTCATTTTACGGGCAAGCAGGTAGGAGGCCACACTGAAGTAATGATTTGCTCAAGGACATATTTGTCTTATAGGACACCTGGGGCCAGTATGAAGGGCTTCTGTTTCCCACTGGCCAGGCAGAGAGCAGAATGGGCAATCTGTCTCTTGTAACTGTAGAACTTGTAAAAGAAAATATGGTAGGTCTTGGAAAAATTCCCTTTCTGAAGAGAAACACGGACTCCATCTCAGGTTGTGGCTTCCTGGGTGATGGCTGGGACTATTGTGTGTGTGGTATACTTCCTGGGATAAGTTTATTTATTTTTTTATGGGAGTACAATAAACAGACCGTTTCCTGCCTTAGTCTGCCATTTGGAAAAGCTTTCCATTTCCCCTTTGGGCCTAGGGGATTACAAAAGATAGACTCCTTTTCAATTATAGCTCAGCCTGAGCTTAAACGTGTAACTCAGTGGGGAACGAGCTCAGATTAAGTTTTTTCAAGGTTGAAAAAAACCAAATCAGGTCTTTTGACACAACACCCGGTTCAGTTTCCATGGTTGTAGCGGTGAGGCTGTTTTTAAAAAGCCCCCTCTGAAGCAAACTATATAATTATCCAGGACTACAATCTTTATGGTAAATTCTATAGGAGCTTGAAAGAAATTGCTTAGGTGGGCTCACATGACAGAAGACACTTGGTTGGTAGAACATTTCCCTATTGCATGGTGGCACAGGGCTTTCTCCAGGCCTGTGACATTTAGTGTACTGGTGGGGGTATGAGAGGGAAGATGGAGGGACAAGGCCCAGAGGGCAGAGTGACAATGAAGACAGCCAATGAGCTGAGTTTTCTCTCCACCAGGCACTGTGTTCCCACCTTACTTGCCGGTCCCCCTTCATCCTCCAATCTGCCCACAGGCAAAAGGAAGAGTGTGGAAAGGAGAGATTTAGCTACACAGCTTCTCCTCTATCCTCCCCCAGGGAACTCAGGAGCTTGACGTCTTGTCTTTACCTTCAGTGAGTCTCCCACATTATAACAGAATATACCTTGGTTCGAATCTATACCCTACAATAATCAGAATTTTTCCTCCGGTGGTTTCAGCATTTGACTCTTTTAGAGATTAAAATGACAGGCAAGCAAGGGCTAACAGGAGGGTTTCTAAAGATGACTTGTGAAAGGATTCAGTTCTCAGAGCTTCTGTGATTGTAGCTAATTACTTACATGGATGATTTTGACTGAGCTTTCAACCATTTTCATTTGACTGCAAAGTCCACCCCCACCGCGTGTCTGTCTCTTGGACAAGTTATCTAAACTCTGTACCTCAGCTGGCCACGTTGAAAAATGAAAGGGTTGGGTGAAGCTTGAGGGATCTAGGTGGGGGTTGGGGGGGGCAGCCTTCCAAAAGAGATGCTTATTTTAACTACTTTTTAAGGTAATATGCTGAGAATACTATGGAAATGTGTTCAAGGAAAGCCTTGAAGGAGCCTGCAAAGATGGTGACAGGGGGTTTTTGCTTTATGTCTCAATTCCCCCTCCAACCTAGAGTGCTGGCCCCTGCCCCACACGTCCACCTGCCAGCCTTTTGGGATAGAATGCCAGCATGCAAGTTCTGTCATACTCTCAGCAAACATTTTTTGAGCCCGTGCCATGAACCATGTGGGGTGATGGGAGCTGGGGACTGTCTACTCGTAGTTTGCCGAGTTTCTATTCAGCCACTAGAATACTTAGCTGCAAATAAAAGATGCAGTGATAATTCACCTCCTCCCAGCTACGTTTTGGGAATAGTTTAGAGTGTCTTTTAACATCATCTCTTTTAATTTATCCACTTTAATAAATAAAACTAAGGCCCAGGAAGGGGGGAAATGACTTGCCCCAAACCACATAGTTCTTTGTGCCCAAACTAGTTTTGGAAGGCGGGACTCCTAATCCTTTGCTTTTTATTACACCGCCCTCTTTTTCCTAAAGGGCTCCCCAAGGAACTCAATTCACCCAATCATCCTGCTTCTCCAAAACACTCTGGCTAACGTTTTACCACACACGTATAGGAAGACATAACTATCCTGCATTCACAGTGCTCCTACTAAAGGCAAAGTGAAACATTCCTATAGTCTTCTACCTGCAAATTAATTAAAAAGAAATACATTGTTTTTGTCTTTAAATCTTGCCCTTTCAACAAGCCCTGAAGTAATTTTAAATAGAAAAGTTTAAATGGAAATTAAAGCAGTGTGATAATAAGTGCTGCCCTTTGGCCTGGGCCCCCATTGTGGAAGCTCCATCCTTGTGAGTGGCAGGGGTAAGAACTGACTGGATCTCACATAGGATGTAATAGATAAAGGCCCACCTGTCCGGTTGGGCAGGAAGCTACCGTTGCCCTTCTTCCTCCTTTCCCAGTTCCTCGCTCACCTTCTGGCCGCTACCTGAAACTTCACCACTGAAGCTTCATCTCCTCTGCTTACGTCTGGTCCATGCTCAATGTTAAACAGTTATCCAGAATTCGCACTTAGGTGTGGATGCTTTCAGAATCGGCTTTGAGAAGTGGAATTGGAGAAGACGCCATGTTGGCCAAGGTTGGCCGAGGGGTTAGAGAGCCGTGATGACAGGAGTAGCAGACACAAGGGACACATAAGTCCCTAGAAGATAAGCTTTTGACTGCTTTGTGGTTTTGCCTATGATTGGGCTGGCACCCCAAAACTGGAGGAAGAGAGGGAACTGGAGAATTCTTTTGTGGGTTTCCCTGATACAGCACAAAGGACAAGACCAACTGTTTGTGGTTCCCTGCACACCCCACATTGTGTAATTCAGCCTCTAGACTCATGCTTCTGTGGTCACATCTCCTCCCAGGTCCTTACCCATTGCTTTGCTTGAATAAATCCTCTTACCCTTCAGGTCTCATATCAAAGATCATTGCTGCTCCAAAACTTTCCCAGAGCTCTTAGGTAGGCTCCTTCGTGCTTCCACTCCACCGATGCTCTAGCATTATCACACTTCACTTACGACCTGCACATCATCTCTTTGCCTTTTGCTGCCTCCATGTGGGCCAGTTTCTCAAGGAGATGGACCGGTCTCATTTATCACCGTACTTCCAGGCTCCAGCACTGAGCAGGCCCTCCGTGAAGATGCTGGTCCTGCTGTGTGGGCCTAAGCAGCCGGATGACCGCATATGGTGAGGGTGGAGGTAGAGCTTCTTAGTTAGTGCTCCACACAATCAGAAAATAGGAACATTGGACTTTCTGGGGTCCCACATTGTAGAAGAAGCAAGGTGTCTAGCTATTATTGGTTAGAGGGTAATGCCTAGGGAGAGGAAACATGATTGAGCCCATATGACCATGTGAGAGCTTGGGCTCAGTGGATAGGATTTTTGGACCTGATCACACTGCTCTGTGTCACCCTCAGGAAGGACCCACCTACAGAGCTCAAGAGCTTTGTGTGGAGGGGCACCCCTAAAGACACCCGTTGGCAAGTGAGGCTCCTGGCATTGTTTGTGGATGTGTTGACTAGAGGTTCTCCACACATCTTTATCCAAATCATGCTCTCCATGTCCTGAATGACTCAAAATGGAACACTTTTTTCAGGGCCTAGGCAAGGACTGACTGCAGAAAGGAACATCAGTAGAAGTGGGTGGTAGATAGAAGGCGGCCATGATCTGAAGGAGTTTCCAGTATAGAGAGGAAAATAGGGACCTAAAAGAGCTAAGAGGGCACTGCAGGTGTTTTCCTAAGATTCTGACTGTGTGTTGGGACTGGGCTCAAGGAGCATTTTCGTTACTTTCCTTTTTTCACACACTTCTTAGGTGATTCTATTGTACGTCCCAAATGTGAGACCAGGTTGCCAGGTCTGGTTCAGCATTAGAATCCCCTTGAGAGTTTTCAGAAAAAAATAAAAAAGCTTACCTGAGCCCTACCCCAGATTAATTAAATTAGAATATCTGACAGTGAGGCAGGACATCTATTTTCTTTCTAAAAATTATTTATTGCTTTTCAGTTACAGTTGACATTCAGTATTATTTTATATTAGTTTCATGTATACAGTATAATTGTTAGACACTTATATAATTTACGCAATGATACCCCCGATTAGTCTAGTACCCACCTGGCACTATACATAATTTTTGCAACATTATTGACTATATTCTCTATGCTGTACTCTACCAATTTCTACTTCTTAAATGCTTCCTTCTTTTCACCCTGACTCCCAAACCCCTTCCCATCCAGAAATCATCAGTGCTCTGCATCTATGAGTCTGTTTCTGTTTTGTTTGTTCATTTATTTTTTTCTTTAATTTCACATGTAAGTGAAATCATATGGTATTTTTTTTTTTTTTCACTCTGACTTATTTCACTTAGCCTAATAGCCTCTAGGTCCATCCACGTTGTTGGATGGACCTAATAATTTTTTTTTTTGGTGGAATCTTTAGAGTTCTCTATATATACTATCACATCATCTGCAAATACTAATGGTTTTATTTCTTCCTTTCCAATTTGGATGCCTTTCATTTCTTTTTCTTGTGTGATTGCTCTGGCTAGGACTTCCAATACTATGTTGAATAAAAATGGTGACCGTGGGCATCCTCATCTGGTTCTTGATCTTAAACAGAATGCTTTTATAATAGTGTTTCTCCATTGAGTGTGATGTTAGCTGTGGGTTTGTTGTATATGGCCTTTATTATGTTGAGGAATGTTCCCTCTATCCCCACTTTGGTGAGAGATTTTATCATAAATGGATGCTAGATTTTGGCAAATGCTTTTTGTGCATCTATTGATATGATCATATGGTTTTTATCTTTCATTTTGTTTATGTGGTGTATCACATTAATTGATTTGTGGATATCGACCTAACCTTGCATCCCCGGATTAAATCACACTCGATCAAAATGTATGATCTTTTTAATGTATTGCTGAATTTGGTTTGCTAATATTTTGTTGAGGGTTTTTGCAACCATAGTCATCAGGGATATTGGCCTATAATTTATTTATTTATTTATTTGTAATGTCTTTGTCTGGTTTTGGAATCAGGGTGGCCTAATAAAATGAGCTTGGGAGCCTTCCCTCCTCTTGAATTTTTTGGAATAGTTTGAGAATAATAAGTGTTATTTCTTCTTTGAATATTTGGTACAATTTACCTGTGAAGCTATCTGGTCCAGGACTTTTGTTTGTTGGGAGAAGCAAGAAACCCAGTTGGGCTTAGACTTTAGCAGAAGTCTGTTAAAGCCCAAGACGCCACAGATACAGGGCAAAGGTGCATAGGGCTCACCTAAGATTAAGGTTGGACAAGAACAATTGAGAAAATTCCACCCTGTCTCCACCACAATCCCCATATCCAGTAACAAGAAACAGCGGTCTACTGCTGGGGGGAAAGCAAGAACATGGAGAAAAGATTCCCTTGCTGTGGTACATTTCTGAGATGGAAGAATTCCAGCTTTCTTGATCCAAGTATTGGGAATCATGATCAGGCCTAAAGAATAGCATGGCAACTGTAAACATCTGTGTCAAAGGTTCCTGGATATTGAGAGAACATAAAGACTTCCAGTGGCTTCAATAGAATAATCACCAAGAATCTGTCACAGAACCTGACCCCGAGCTTCATCCATTAAACTTCCTTGAGTTTCAGCCCTTCTTGTATTTGGCTCCTGAACCACTAGAAAACAATATTTGGTTGGAGAATATTGTTGTGCCCAGAAACTCAACGGCCTTGCAGAGAACAGACATGCCCATACTTATGTCCCTTCATGGTCCTAGTTTAGGAACACTCTTCTCTGGCCAGTGGAGAATGGCCATGGTTCTTCTTATGTTTGCTTTCTCTAGTGAATGCGTTGCTCCACATACAAAACCTTGAGCACCAAGGTATTGTTGAATTTTTGTGCCATCAAGGAGAGCTCTACTGACTCTTTACTAAGGCATAACATTTCACAAACAGGAAGGTTTAATAAGCTCTTCCTAAATGTTTGTCATCTGGGGTCACAATGACAACAACTCTAAATGTATAAAGCAAACACTATGTGTTTTAAGCATATTACAATCCAGTTGTAAAATAACCCTGCAAGGTAGATGTTTCTGCCCCCAATTTGCAGATAAGGAACCTGAGGCTAAGTGTGTGTGCGTGTGTGTGTGTGCGTGTGTGTGTGCGTGTGTGTGTGTGATTTATCTTCTGGGTAACAAACCACTGCACAACTTAAAGGCTTTAAACAATGACAACATTTATGTTGCTCATAAACCTGAGTTTGTCCAAGGCTTGGTGGGGATGGCTCATTTTACTTCACTGTCGTTTGGGACAGCTCAAAGGTTGGGCACTGGAATCATTTGAAATTTCACTCATTCGCATGTCTGGTGGTTGATGCCACCTGTCAGCTGAAACTTAGCTGAGACCGTCAGCCAGAACACTGCACAATGCCTCTTCCCGTGCTTCCTCATAACATGGTGGCTGGGTTTCAAAGCAAGCATTCCAAAGGAGAGAGAGAGAGAGAGAGAGAGATCCAGGCAGAATCTGTATCACCTTTTATGACCTGGTCTTAGAAGTCACACACTGTGACATTCTTCTACTTGTATAGGCAGCCATGAAGGCCCACCCAATTTTAAGAAGAAGGGAAATACAGACTCCACCTCTGGAGAGCATGTGGGACTGGAAATGGTATTTTAGCCACTTTGTGAAAATAAAATTTTCCACATACAGCTGGTTGATATCGGGGTTGGAACTTGAACCTAGCTCTGCCTAGCTCTACATCTTGGCCTTTACGCTATACCACCAAACTCTGTGAAGTCAAGGATTCCAGCCTGCCTCTAGTGCAATGGCATTTAGTTGTTAGATAACATACCTGGGGCTAGTGCAACAGAAAGGCTCCAACTTACAGGCTGAGGGTTTGGGTTTGGGGATCTCCCAAGGCTTGGTGCAGGTTTATGATGTGAGAACCATTCTGCCTCCTGAAGCATGATGGAGTCACTTTGAAGATATCAAACTTAAATTTCTTGAGCACCTACTGGGTTCCAAGGTTTCATTAAAAAAAAAAAAGAAAAAAACTGAAATAAAACGAATCACCAAGTCATATCCGTGCTACTGGAAAACTTGCTTACCAACTATATTATTGGGAGGACTGATCATTTGGTGTTAAGAAATAATAATAACAAGGAATATTCTCTGACTTTTACTAATAAAACCTCAGGTATCTAGTAACTGGAAACTATTTACTGAAGTTGAAATGAGGCACATTCTAGAATAATATATGACACCGGAGTGAGGTAGAATAGGAGATGGAAAAAACAAGGGTGACTTGGACTGAGTAAGCCCTGCAACATTTCAATATTTTCCCTTTTCTGCTGTTACTCTTTGTCCTCCCTTTTCCTTTTCTTTTTGATAAGCTCGGGGTGTAAATAGCACGTTTATAGGCCTAATCGCCATAGTTATTGCTGACTTGAGGAGGATAATCAGGTTCTCAGGTGTCGATGAGTCACTGAAAGGGCACCAAGCATAGAGGGTGAAGAGCAGTGAGCCAAGAGGGCAAAGGTCAGGAAGAAGAAGATGTCAGCAAAGGAATAAGAAGGTCTCTCACAGGCAGAACCAGCTGGCTAATTTGTGGGACCCACTGCAAAATGAAAATCAGGGGCCCTTTGTTCAAAAATGATTAAGAACTTTGAGACAGAAACAGCAGGACATCAAGCCAAGTCCAAAGCCCTTCTGAGGGCAGACCCTCATGCAACTGTACAGACGGCATGTCCCTGAAGCCAGCCCAGGGGGCGAAAGGCACCAGGTGACAAGGGAGGCTACGCAGGGCTGTGTCTTCAGAAGAAAGGATAATCAGAAGTTCTAACTATAAGAGAAAAGTCAACTAGGAGAGAAAGAGAGAGAGAGAGAAAGAGAGAGGCGGGAGGGAGAGAGGGAAGGAAGGAAGGAAGGAAGGAAGGAAGGAAGGAAGGAAGGAAGGAAGGAAGGAAGGAAGGAAGGAAGGAAGGAAGGAAGGAAAGAAGGAAGGAAGAAAAGAAGGAAGAAAAGGAGGGAGGAAGAAAAAGAAAGAATTGCTTAGGCCAAGAAAGTGATTACAAATGACTCATTTTAGAAGAGGGCGTTAAGTGTAAGTAGGACTGTCAAAAGGTTTAAAACAGACCCATTCATTTATTCAAGTAGTTTGGGCATGAAAGAATAGGGAAAAAGCCATGGAGGAGAGGAAAGAAGGGGCAGGGAGGAGGGGCATTGGTGTTGGGATGCAAAGGGCAGCTCCTTCTCAGAGAGCACGTGAAAGAACAGGACAGCTAATACACACTCAGTGCAGATTGACATAACGCTCAGGGTAGGCCAAAGGATACTCCCAAGAGGCCTCCAGTGCAGCAATATTACACAACATATAAAGTTGTAGGTGGCCTTGGGCCCAAAGCCACCACCAGACAAGGTCAGTGACTCAGGGTCAAAGGCACCACTGGACCCTGCTCTCTTAGTCAGACACTTAAACGATATGGAGCCTACAATTGCTTTGGGAGGGGATATTTACATAACTATATTTTGTTGTTTATAACACCATCTGGCAAGCTAAAGTGTTGATGACAGATACTGGATTGATGGGTTACCTGTCTCAGGAGATAGATAGATAGATAGATAGATAGATAGATAGATAGATAGATAGATAATTTTTTTTTCAGATCATATTTTTAAATTCACCTGGTGTGATGTTTAATTTTATGTGTCAATTTGGCTGGGCCACAGTGTCCAGATACTTTGTCAAACATTATTCTAGATGTTTCCATGCAGGTGTTTTGTTAAATGAGAGTAACATTTAAATTAGTGGATTTTTAATAAAACAGATTGCCCTCCATAACGTGTATCGGACTGTAATGATGAGTGGGGGAAAGAAAAGGGGGGGAACACACGCTAGAATGGGGCTAATTAATTCATAAATTTATTTAGCAATATGTAATAGCAAAAGACAAAGACAATTAATAGAATATGCTAATGACAGAAAGTAAAGGTGGTTAAGACTAAACTATACACATTGATAACAATGTCACGTCAAAGGAGTACACACACTTATAAGTTTAAGAGATCCCAACATATGTTTACTATTGATCAAAAATCACTTGGCTAAACACACAAATAACATCAGTAAGGAGTATCCAACAGCAGTAATAAGCTCTATAGGATAGTAACTACTACAGCAAATGTCAAAAGCTCACCAAACTGGGGAGAACAACACTGGAAAAATCATAAATCAAAACCTTGCCAGGTCTGTAGCTGAGAGACACTCAGGCGTCTCCCACACCGCTGCTTGCTAGTTCCCAAGAATGCTGCTGCTGCTGTTGCCGTTGTTGTTGTTAGAAGTCAGGGCGTCTTCTGATGCTATAAGCTGCAAGCTGCATATAAGTTTTCAAGGTGTTAATCTGAAGAATGTTGCTGTTGTTGTTGTTGTTGTTAGAAGTTAGGACGTCTTCTGATGCTGTAAACTGCAAGCTGCATACAAGTTTTCTAGATGCTAACAAGTCCTCAAGAAGGCTAACCGTGGGGAACAACACTGGAGAGGCCGGGAACCAGCCAGCCCTCACCAGGTTCGCGGCTGGAAGTCAGGACATCCCCTGGTATTGTAAGCTATATGTTGCTGGAAGTCCTCAAAAATGTGAGAATGATGAAAAATCACCAATGACAAATGACCAAATGATGAAATAATAATAATTACACTGTCAACTGAGGACTATCTTATATATTTTCTCAGATGTGCCTTAGAGCCAAATTTTTTGTTCCTGCCTCCCCCTCCGGGAATGGCCAGTTCCAGGAGGGTCCGCAGTTACTGATATGAGTGCTGTCCATCTGGCTGAAGGGCCAATTTATCCAGATAAATAATATCTACTGTTCTTGCTTGGGACCATCAGCCCAAGGTCTTCCAAAGCCTGGCAATGTGTCTGTCACGTTGTCCTGATATAACGTAGCTACGTCTTCACTTCACCTGCTGATGTGGGCGAAACAGACAGAACAAAGAGGGAATTCTCTCAACCCCTGATTAAGAATTTCTTTAAATAAGCTAACCATCACCTCAAAACAAAGACAGAAAAGCAACCTCATCTCATATCTCCTATGCTCGGGAGAATGAGACCAAAGAGGGACAGACAAGCAACCTCCTCCCGTATCTCCCCTGCTCAGGAGAATGAGACCCAGAAAGTAACCTCATCCCACATCTCCCTGCTCAGGAGAAGGAGACCAAAGAGGGAATTTACTTAACCCCTGATCACAGCATAGAAATCACCTCACATGCAGGAGCAGATAAAAGCTAATAGACAAAAGCTCACATCAACCAACGAAGGCAAATTTTCCTCAACATCTACCCTACAGGGGCTCATCCATTCAGTTTAAGGCCTTATTAGAACAAATTGAGGAAAAGAAAATTCTGCCAGCAGACAGCCTTGGACTCAAACTGCAACTGTTCCCTGAGTCTCTAAAATGGTAACCAACCCCATTAGGTTGTGTACTCACCAAGCCTCCACAATCCTGTGAGCCAGTGCCTCAAACTAAATCTCTCAATAGATTAGATAGATAGATAGATAGATAGATAGATAGATAGATAGATGATAGATAGATAACCAGATAGATAGAAAGAAATAGAACATACACACATACACACACACACACACACACACACCCTAATACACACACGCACCCTGTTGGCGCTATTTCTCTGGAGAATCCTGACTGATACACCTTGAGTTTTTCAGATTACATTGCACGTGCAGCTGTCTGCATAGAGCTGAGTTAGCCTTTATAGTCAAATTTAGGTAACTGCTGAGAATCTCTGAAGCCTCAAATGTATACCTGTTACCTGCTGCTTACTGAATAAAAAATCCCTGAGTGACCCCAGTGCTTTAAGCCTTTTGTGGCTGCTGAGAAAAAGAATGTTGTTTCTTCAAGTGTGTAACTCCCTCTTTTCAAGTGGACCACCAACCACCAAGTGACATCCCCGCTAATGCAAGGCGTACCAATCAAATTATTGGAAGGACAGACCATTTAGTATTTTAAAAATCATAATAAGGAGTACTCTCTGACATACATTAATAAGAAATCAGCATTGTTATTATAAAGGAAAATTATTATTATAAAGAAAAATTATTTCTGTTCCATGTGATATGAGTCAATTTAGTGCTATATGGATAAGTCATTTTTCAATCCAAGGAAATTTCTCTTCCTGTGGCTTTTGTCACTTTGGTACTCTTTCCTGTAGCATAGCAGAAAACTAGGACTCAGGAATGATATCCCTGATTCTGCCATGGGACCGGGCTGTGTAACTGTGGAGAAGTCATCTAACCTTTCTGGGCCTATTTCCTTACCAGTAAAAAAGAAAGAGCTAGACCATATCATCCCTGAGGTCAGTTCCAGCCCCAGTGTTGTAGAATTTTTACCTGTAAACTTGAATACATTGTTTAATCCCTTGAGTCTCTGGGCTAGGGTTCATGGGCTAAAGCCCCAAAAAGTGGAAATGTGACATAAATTGTGACTCAATTAACTGCCTGGAGAAAACTGAGGCTTCTTCCTCCCAGTACCTTATTCAGGACTTACCCTTATCAGATTTTTAAAGGAATCAAAGAGCCTCAAAATCTTGCCTTTTGAAATATCAGACACCTGGGTAATTTGGGCCCAACCAGGAGAGAGAAACCTCACAGCAATTTAAGCAGGAGACATTGAACAAAAAGAAGGGTTAACTATGAGAAAAGAGTAACCATAACATATAAGGAGACTCTATATGATATCCTAGAGCAGAAGGAGAATAGCCAAGGACAAACTGGGAAGACATTATAATCTCACTGGAGAAGGTATGTTCAGCCCAGCAGGAAGCATAGATGTGCACTGGTTTGGCAAGGCTAGAGCTGGTCTGGAGTTGCTGGGCAAGCAAAAGACCACACACCCCAGAGTTCTGGTGGGGAGTCGGTGATCAGGCAGGTGGCATCGGCGTGTGGTGGGATCTGATGTCAGTGGGAACAGGAGGTCTTCAGGCCACACGGGGCCTGCAGAGTAAATGACCGATCTGTGTGGACACCCTGGCCATAGGCAGGCTGTATGCGGGCTATAGGGGTCTTTGACTTTTGTGATAAGAGGGCTGTGGAAAGGGTTTGCCAGGCCACGACTGCAAGGTGCTAGAGGCTCACATGCTGGGCCTGTCGCTGGGGCCGTCTCTCCTGGGTGTCATCACACACTGCCAACCCCGAGCCCACGCCAGAGACAGGAGTGCGTCTGCCTCCTGCAGGGAACCTTCAGTGCTCTTTCCTGAGGAAGCTACCTTCACGCTCACTTAGAAACGCGGAAACAAATTGTCTCCTATTCTCACAGTGCATTTACAATAGAGAGATAATACAATGATAAGTGACACAACTTCTGTCAAGCTTAAATGTCATCAGTCTGTGTCCTACTATTCCTTCTGGGATCTTCTCTAAATAATTCTTCCCTCTCTGGACCTTAGTGCCATCAAGTGACTCTTGGATAATTATCAGCTTCCCCTCCTTGTCTGGGGTACCTGGTCTGTTCAGGGGACGTCTTAAATCAACAGTTCCCAAATGCTCTTATGGACTCCTGGGGTCTCTGAGACCCTTTCAAGGGTTCTGGGAGGTCACAACTATTTTCAAGGTAATATCATTTCTCTCTGGGATTGACACTTCGTGGGTAAACCTACTGGTGTTTTAGCACAAATCAAGGCATTGGTATAAAGGTACTGGAAGTTACGCACGGGCAGAAAAGGAAGAGCCAGTGTCATTTATAAATGTCCCTAATGGAGCAGAGAAAAGTATATAATGCAATTAAATCTCAACTCTCGAGTCTCTTAAACATTCTGGCTGATGAAATAGGAAATGCACATAAAGCTCTTTCGCTAAATCCCGAAGTACAGTAGTTGTTTAAGGAAAAGCACGTGTGTGCTTGAGTTGTGAGCTGAGCCCGCCTCTTCCTTCACAGACACTGACACGGTTTTACTTGAAAAAGAAACTGGCAGACGAAACTATGGGTTTTCAGACTTGGTATCTGACAGATATTCCCTGCAAGATCAGTGAAATGAGGTTGTCATTTCAAGGATAACAACTGATTTATTGCCCACGATAAAATACAAGCTTTAAGAGAAAGTGAGAATCTTGGAAAACACGTATCTGCCACCGTGAGCGTGGCAGCTTCTCTTTTCACTTAAACTTTTCTGCTGAGCGTGGTGGTGATTTTACTGAATGAGATACTTTGATGCTGCCCAATGAAATGGATCCGCATTTGGAAGCTCTGCATACCTCAGTGAAACACTATTTTCCAATGACAAATTTGTGATGCTACAAAATCATTCAGGGGCAAAAAAAAAGGCCCATTCAAAGTGCGTGATAGATGAACGGGTTTTCATGGACCTGAAGAACTTCATTGATAGAGTTTCAAATTCTACCTATCCAGTAACCTTTAAGAAACATGTTGAGATTTGGTGTGGTATTAAAGAAAAATACCCACAATTATTTGAAAAGGATATTAAATTACTCCTCCCTTTGCCAGCTGTGTCTCTGTGTAAGGCCAGAATTTCTTCATCTGCTTTAACCCACTTACTCACTAAATCACTAAATTTCCCTTAAAAAAATAAATAAATAAATATATATATATATATATATATATATATATATATATATATATTTCCATTATATTAAAATATGTCATTTATGTTAACATGTAATGTGTTTATTATTATAATAATATTTAAATAAGTAAAGATTTAAATTATTTTCAGCTTTAATTTGTAATATAGTAAATATCGATAGCTATGAGTATAACCCACATACACAAAAGCTCTTTAGGATTCTCAACAATCTTTAAAGGCATATAAGGGATCTGAGATGGAAATGTTTGAGAACGGGTATCTAAGTAAATCTCCATTAGCCACTTGAATTCACAGAATTGCAGGAAGTTATAAGTGCAGTGATTGAGGCCACGAGAGGGAGGTGACTGACTTACTCAAAGTCACACGCGAATTAGAGGCAGAGACGGGTCTCGTACCATGAGCTCCTGCCTTTTCCTCAGGACACTCTTCAGAGTGCCAACATCAGAATGCGGAGATACTCAAGCCACAACAAGGGAATGATATCACCTTCCCCTCAACAGGCACTGGGTGTCAACTAAATTTCAGGCGCTGTGCTTGTTGCAGCTGAAGGCAAAGTAAATAAAACATGGCCCATGTTTTGGGGGTAGACAAGCTCATTATGTAGAGGGAGAGGCTACGTGAAACACAGTATCTTATAGCCTATGACTTACCCAGCATATAACATATAATATATAATCATATGACCTATCTAATTACATTACGCTATTATTATTATCACATATAACATTATACACTGTATACTATTTTGTTTGATTTTAACTTACAGTGTATGGTACAGTATAACATAGTACATAATATAGTATGACATAGTGTAACTTATAGTAAGTACATGTACTATATACAGGGAATAGGAAGCACTTGAGGGTAGTAGCTGGCTGGCAATTGTGAGCATGCCCACTGTGCCATGGCAAAGCAGAGCTGTGAACTTGGGAACTTTGCTATTAGCTGTACGTCATTCTCCTTTTGACACTTCCCTGCTTGCATTAGTTTCCTAGGGCTGCCATAACAAATCACCATAAACTGGGTGTCTTATCCCAGTTATGGAGGCTGGAAATTTGAAATTAAAGTGTCAGCAGGGCCATACTCTCTCCAAAATCTCCTCTAGCTTCTGCTATTTGCCAGCAATCTTGTGTTCCTTGGTTTGTAGATGCATCACTCCAATCACTGCCTCTGTCTTCATGTGACTTTCTCCCTTGTTGTCTGTGTCCAAATTTCTGCCTTCTTTTAAGGACACCCGTCATATGTAGGGCCCACCCTAATTCAATGCAACTTCATTTTAACTTGATTTTCTCTGCAAAGACCCTATTTCCAAATAAGGTCCCACACACAGATTCTAGGTGGGCATGAAGTTGAAGGGTACATTATTCAACCTCGTATACCACTTTTTTGGCTGTCTGCAGCCCCCATTACTCAGAGCCTCTTTGGACCAACGTTCATTTGGATTTTCCTTCACACTTTTCAGTGCCTGGGGTCAAATTGATCCCCTCCTACTTCTTCTTGGTTGATGTTTCAAGGGGTTGTCACAGGCTTATTACATATAACCCATAAGTTGAACAAATGGTTTATCCAGCCCACAGGATTGGTGAATTGTGAAGGAGGAAAAGAAGAAGCTGAGCAACTCAATAGTAAAAAAACTAATAACCCAGTTAAAAATGGGCTAAGGACTTGAACAGACATTTCTCCAAAGATGACACAAATGTCCAACAGGTATATGACAAAATGCTCAGCATCACTAATTATCAGAGAAATGCAAATCAAAACCATAATGAAAAATCACCTCACACCTGTCAGGACTGTCATTATCAAAAAAGCGAATGACAGCAAGCATTGTTGAGGAAGTATAGGAATTGGAGCCCTGCCTGCTGTTGGTGGGAATACAAATTGGTGGAGCCACTGTGGAAAACGGTCCATCAGTCTCACTTCTGGGTATTTATCCAAAACAATTGAAATCAGGATCTTGAATAGATGTCAGCACTCCCACGTGCCCTGCAGCACTATGCACAATAGCCAAGATGTGGAAACAGCCTAAATGCCCACTGATGGATGAATGGATAAAGAAAATGAGGTCTATACACACAGTAGAATACCACTGAACCTTAAAAAAAAAGGGGGGGGGAATTCTGAAATATATGAAACATGGATGAACCTCGAGGACATTAGCCAAGTGAAATAAGTCAGTTACAGAAAGACAACTGCTGCATGATTCCATTTATATGAAGTTCCTAAGAGAATCGAGGTCATAGACTCAAAGAGTGGAATGGTGGCTGCTGGGGTGGGGGAGGGGGGAATAGGAAGTTACTAATCAATGGACATACAGTTTCAATTAGAAACTTAGGGCAAGATATATAAGCTCTGGAGATCTGCTCTACCACACTGTACCTCTAGTCAACAAAAACGTACTCTACACTTAAACATTTGTTCAGAGGGTAGAGCCCATGTTAAATGATCTAACCGCAATAAAAGGAAAGGAAAAAAAGAGGAAGCTGAAAGACCGCTGCAAAGACAATTAAGGGAAGTGACAAGATTCTCATGTATTATTTCTATCGGTGCTTTGGCAATTCTTGCTTACTGGGCCTGGAATCATAATTCACGACAATAATGGAAGTGTGGGGAGCCAGGAAAGCCACCACCTTCCACACCCCTCTCATGGCTGTATTCACATGGACTGAAAGGTAGGATGTATGCATACACTTGTAGCACCATCACCTCCCAGCTCTGTGACCTTGAATGGACATATTACTTGTCTGGGTCCTCAGGTTAGACTCTGGTAGGTCGTAGCTCTGGATCTGAAGCCCGATCCCCTGGGTTCAATCCTGGGACCCTTAGTCCAGTTATATCCCCTCAGTTTCCACATTTGTAAAAGGGTGATACTATCCCATTTCTCATAGGAATGAGTGAGTTAATAATATACACAAAGCCCCTAGAACAATGCCTGGCAATATAGACATTAATTATTATTATTCATACTGTGATTATATGCATTGCTTGTCCAGCTAATAAGAATTCCAATATTTTACTAGTTCCCCCTTCAATTTCTTTATCACCCCGCTACCACCACTACCACCAGAGGGAAAACAGATCACCATCTGTGAATATGGCTTTTGTTCTTTAATTCTCTGCTTGTCACTTACATTATAACCGACTCTGGGGAAAACGTTCTTTTGTCACGAAGTCTTAAAGGACCAAGAACCAGGTACCTGTTGAGTGAGTATTGGGGGAACTGACATCATAAACTCAAGTTAGCTCCAAGCTATTATTAAATTAATAGTTGCCTGTCTGAGTGTGGCTTTCTCGGTAACTTTAGCTCTGTGGGCAGGTGCGGCACCCACATTGTGCCCTCCCACCTTTCAGATTTTCTATAATGGAGCCCACGGCGTCTCAGCTACTCAGGGGTGGGTCTGTTTCCAGCCCTGAGGAAAAGTGAGAACTGAATAGGGATGCGGCTCTTGGTGGAGTTAAGAGAGAGGTGAAATAACTGTAATTTCATAGCGATTACCTACAACCAACACTGTCAAAGGCTCCAGTTTTCCATTATAAACCTGAGCCTCTACTGGGAGTGATTTGCAAGACAGAAATAAGCACACAATTAGCCTCTCATGTATGAAAGAAGGCATCACTCCCTCTCTGTTTAAAGGCCACAGCGAAACAAACCTCAAGGGGGAAATAATGTGTTGAGCTTTGGGAATACATTTTTTTCCCCTCCGTTTCTTCCCCCCCCCCAAAAAAAAAAAAATCTTAGTAAGCCCCCATTCCAGTATGTTGGTTGGATTGTTTGCAGCTTTGTGAGTAAGCAACGGGGCCTCCCCTCCCAAAGCCTCCCTGTCAGTGGAGCTGGGTGCCCAGGCCACCAGATGGGTTCATGGTTTCTAGGGGAGCCAACAGCAAACTAGAGTGAGCGGGTGATTTCTCCTTGTAAGTACCATATCGGGGGACAATAAACCATTCAAGTAGAAATAAATAATACAGAAATCACTTCCCCAACCTTTCTCTGTGTTGGTGTGTTTGCTGAAAATGAATTCTTATAAAATTTATGTCTCTGCCATCCACTCAGAAGTAAAGACAGACTTGTCTTTTGGATGTTAAAAAACAACAACAACAACAAAAAAACACCTAAAACATGCCGTTCTGAGGAGGGTACTGAGAAGGGGAAATGTAATGAGCAGAAGTAGGCAAGTCCTTGGCAATGCTATCGGTTATTGTTATTTATGGGTGCCCACCCCACAGAAGGATAGAAACTCCTTGAGTAAATGCAGTTTTTTATCCCCTGTGCAATTTTCTCCAGTGCCTTGCACATAAATTGATAGTCAATATGTATTAGTTCTATAAAAGGATCATTTAAAATGACTGGTTTATCGACACTGAATGCCAACTACTAGGCAGAACTCAGTGGGGTATTGATTTGTCTTGAGGCTGCTGACTATGAGCTATAGGGACATAGGGTCCAAGTCTGTGGTATTTGTACTCACGGCATCCTTCCAGAGCAAGGACCGAAGGGTGGAAGAGGGTAAACTCCAGAGGACCCTATTTGGGTTAGGTCTAACCAAAGAAAAGCATTTCTGATTGTTGGAACTGTCCTCAGAACGGACTGCTTTGGAAGCTATAAATTATTGATTAATGGAGATATTCAAGCAAAGACTAGATAATTACTTGGGGGTATAGCAGTTGGTCCAATATCATTGGTGATATTGAAGGTCCCTTTTTACCCTGAGATGCTAGGGTTCTATGGTTTCTGAAAGTTGTGACTGTACATCATCTCCATGCTGGAAATTTATTGAGCCCTTACCCTGTGCCAGGCACTGCCCTGACAGACGGTAGGAAGACAAGGGTGATTAGTATAGGGCAACTGTCCTTTGAAGTTAGGCTGGGACATGGTTTTAGTCGTTCGCTTCAGACCATTGTGTGGGTGTTATAATCCTATGTTCCTTCCTGCTAGTATGCACGTGCAAACTCAGGACTCTGGCTCTCTTCCTTCTAGGCTGGAATCGATGGGGAAAGCATTGGCAACTGTCCCTTCTCCCAGCGTCTCTTTATGATCCTCTGGCTGAAAGGAGTCGTGTTCAATGTCACCACTGTGGATCTGAAAAGGTAAAGGACATTGTATGAATGTATGTTTAGCTGCGGGCACAGAGAACCTTCCGTGGGGGAGGGTGAAAGCCTTCCCATGGCTCCCAGCAGCCTCCCCTCATACCTCATTGGCAGACCCCGACGTACAAGAAAGGCTGCAAAACCCAGTAACTCACTTGGGGCTGAACACTTCGCTGCCCACATAAAGAAGGTTCAATAACAATGAAAAAGGGAATGGACATTGGATATGGTGTTGAGAGTGTCTGTCACAGAAATGGGCATGGACCTCTTAAAATCCAGGAGTTCACCATTGCAGTAGTTTTAGAGCCCCCGTCCTGGGAGACCCTTGTAGGACTTCAGGGGCAAGAGTCTGAGATTCCAGGGAACTGGGATCTGACCATTTTCCCTGCTCTGTTCCTATGTTTACAATTCCTTAGTGTGAGAGCTCTGCATTACAGGCAGGAGGGGGAGGTATTAGTGTTCCTTTTTCAAAGTGCAATTTTAATGCTTGTTAAAAATACCAGGCATTGTTCACTATCAGGAGCCATACTCCTTTCAGTCTTGGTTTTTGAATCCTTTCTACCACCCACCCTTTAAGTGTGGAATAGCTGGGAACTTACTCCCTGCCTGTGTATCTCCTTTCCTGGTGAGCTTAGCATGTTCTCCCGATTAACCTTTATGTAAATTATCCTATACCAAGAATCCTTCCATCTTCTAGATATTTCCACTTGCATATTCTATTATCACTTTAAAATCCGTATGTCAAAAACTGTATCTGTCATTTTTCCTTTGAGTTGGGCTCCCCTCTGGAGTTCCTTTGTTCTTCCATTTCTAAGCCCTGAAACGTTTCCAGCTCCCTTCATTTGCCACCGATGCTGTCAGTCAGTCACCAGTCCAGGGCACTTTCCCGCTGCGCTGTCTCTTACCTCCAAATTCTCTTGTCCAGTCTCACAGCCCACGCCTGGTTCAGGTCTCACTGCTGTCGGCTGGATTGTTTGTTTTTCCAACTGGCCTTCATCCTTCCAGGTCCTTCCAGGCTCGCTCTCCCTCCCTCCCTCCTTCCCTCTCTCCCTCCCTCTGTCATCCATCCTTTATATTGTCATAAGGTCATTCTTCCTAAAATGATCCTTTAAGTATGTAGCTCCCCCTGCTCAGAACACCTTCGGACCCTCCCTCTGTCATCCATCCTTTATATTGTCATAAGGTCATTCTTCCTAAAATGATCCTTTAAGTATGTAGCTCCCCCTGCTCAGAACACCTTCGGACCCTTCTCGTTGCCTGTGGAATAACTTCATCTGCAGCCCTCCTTTGTCCTTTCTTCAGTTCTTCCCAACCTTCTCTCCCAACACTTGTCTGTGACTAATCGGCCTCTGTCAGGTTGGACTGCCTTCCGCTGCCATTGTTCCCTCCAGCCTCCAGCCTGTGGCTAGGATGCTCCCTCTGTCTCACAGAGGCCGTCCCCAGCTTCATGAATGGACAGATCGCCCCACTGCCCCATCCACCTTCAGCCCCCTCCCCTGGGAAGCTGCCCCCTCCCACCCCTCCACTCTCAGATGCATCTATCGCTCCAAACTCACCCAGCGCCTCTTGTCCATGTTGCCTGATGTCATCATTTAATATTTTACAAAGTTATGGTGTCTACAGTCCCAACACTTTATGACTGGTGAGTGCTTTCCCATTAAAAAAAAATTGCATAACATATGACCTCATGAGGGAGGTCTCACATTTTCATTTTATGCAAGGAAACTGAGATGGACACATTTAAATGACTCGCCCAAGATGCCCATCTAGAATTGGAGGGGCTGCTTCTAAAACACCCGGTTTTCTTGGTTCAAATTCCATGCTCTTCAGAACGCATCAGTTATGAAGTTTGTTTTGTCTTTTGAATGAGACCTTAAGTCCCTCAGGGAGAGGCCCGGGTCATGTTTTAAGTTTCCTTGTATCTGCCCTAGCCGCTGGTTCCTTCAGGCCCTCAGCTAATATCTGTCAAATACACGAACATGCATCTGCTCTGAAATTATGGTCTGTGACAACTAACAAGAGCAGGCAACTTGCATACAGTTTGAAAGAGTAGTTTCCTTCAATGGAGAAGGGGAGGTCTTTGGGTCAATATGTGGACTTGCGTGTTGCTGGAGCTCAGACTAGGAGAGGGAGCCAGCCCAGCATTCCTCTGATGCTTACACTGCTCTGTCACTACCTGTTATCACATCCCATCCTGCCAAACACTTCGTGTGGTAGCACAGCCAAGTATCACTACTTCAGTTTTATAAATGAGGAAACGTTCTTCCTGAAGAAGAGAAAAATATATATTAAAGAGTTAAAGAATATTTGTTTACGATGAACTTTAACAGTTTCTGAGAAAACTGATTTCTTATCCCGGCACCGCCGGGATAAGACCTTGAACACGTTACTTCACTTTTCTAGTGACCTTGAACACGTTACTTCACTTTTCTGAGCCTCAGTTTCCTCCTCTGTACAATGTAGTACCTTGTTGGTAGGGTTATCGTGAGGGGTTAGCGAGCAGGCCGTGCAAGGCATTTGCATGCAGTACTGGGCCTGGCTCACAGCTAGAGTGCCATCCATGTTGGCTATTCTCAGCATCATTCCTGCCCTCAAGGAGCTAGCAATCGGTCAGGGAAGGAGGACTGATACACATGAAATTATCCATAAATTCGACTTGGGGATATATAGTTAAATGCTAAGTACATTGTTTCAACCATAATTGCTGAAGAGGATCAACAAAGAGGGAGGGCCACGACGGACCAGCCTCCCCCGGCAGCGTCCAGTGAAGCTTCGGCAGCCGTGGGCAGTACTTCCTAAGGGGGCCAGACTCCAGGGGCATCTGTTCTCTCAGGCCACAGAAAAAAAATAATCATTTCTGTCTCTTTAAGCCACCAAGAGGTAATTGCTGAAAAATAAAATCAGTATAGATTTCCCCTCTCAAGCATTGCTGCCTTGTGTCAGCTCTAAGAAATGGGAAAAGGTAAAAGAATGTTCTTTCACTGTCTGAAAGGAGGGACACACACAAAGTAAACAAAAGGGACTAAGTCAATTAGATTTTTAAAATACTTTCAGTCTCAATTGTCTAAGGAGTTCCAAGTGCCCCAGAATGCTGCTGACATTGTGTGTGTTGGAGGGAATGACACGGGTGTACCACCGTAATTGAAATTCTTCTCTTCCCCTCCCACACGGATTACTCCAGGAATTTGTTTCATTACAGACTCCTCCTGTGGTTTGCTTTTTTTCAGCTCCTCCATCGAGTGTTTGCCTCTCCTGACTCCCACCAGAAGTGTTGCATTCTCAGAGAGAGAGAGAGAGAGAGAGAGAGAGAGAGAGAGAGAGAGAGAGAGAGAGAGCATTTGGGGTGAATCCGATGGCCCAGCCCTGCTCATAAGTCTCCACCATTATTCCTCCTCTTCCTCACTCTTTTCTCAGCACGACCCTCTCCCTCCCTGTTTCCCTCAACCTGCCCACCCTTCTTCCCCTCACTTGGCTCCATCTTTACTCGTGCATTCTGACCTGCTAGTGGGAGCATGAGCAGGTCCCATGTCAAACACAAGGTCTCTTTCCTTCCTGCTGCACCTACGATTAACAACACAGAATATATCCCTTAGTGTACAAGTACCGTGATGGAATTCAATAATAGGCAGAGTTTGGAACTCTGTGTAGTGCATTTTTGTTCAGCTAATGGGTGAAGGAACTTTTGAAAGCAAAGTCCAATCTCTATTCTCGGTATTGAAAAGTTGGCACGAATTTCGTCCCCTGTCATTACTCTCCTTTTTTTTTAATGGTACTTAACTCTTTCTTCTTGAGTTGCTCCTCTCTTGCGGGCTTCCCCTAGAAGGACATCCTGTGTCTCACCACATCCCTTCAGAACCTCCTCCAACCTCCCCTCCCCTACACACCACACTGTAAGTCTGGTTTTGCTGACAGGCACGTTGGACAGCTTGGGAGTCTAATTTACAGTAAGTCCCAGGTTCACCTGAATGTGAAGTGCCCTGGTGTAAGCTACCATCTGAATCTTGCTCTCTTTACAGGAAGCCAGCAGACCTACACAACCTAGCCCCTGGCACCCACCCGCCCTTCCTGACCTTCAACGGGGAGGTGAAGACGGATGTCAACAAGATCGAGGAGTTCCTGGAGGAGACGTTGACCCCTCAAAAGTAATGAGCTGCTTATTTCCAGAGATAACACGTCAGGGAGGGGTCCATGTTGGAACTGAAAAAGCACAGTGTTAACTTTGAGGAGGCAGCTCTGCAAAGGAGCCTTGTTGCTTCAGAGCGTAAGACCCTCTTTTCAAAGAGAGAGTCTGGGACGTCCCTCCCTATCCCCAAAGGGCTGACAATCTCCAAACTGCATCCCTAAGTCTAACTCCAAGAGCAGGTATTCCTGTCACAGGCAGCAGATCACTCCCTCCTAAGCGGACTGACTTTAGGAGCATTGGGAAGGTCGTCACCTCTCCTTGCCCCTGAAGAAGTCCTCTCTGTACTTCACTTGGCCTGGAAGACACTCAAGTGAGGCCAAAGGTGCCCTCATTTCATAACAAGAGCTGTAAGGCTGATGAAACAAAAATAAGCCAGGAGAAAGAGAACCACGTGACTTAAAACCACACCAAGGTGTGAATAAAAGTCGTGAATCTGACCAGGCCTGATCTGAGCTCATAATTAAACATGAAGAACCTGACTGAAAACAACTCCTCTTCTAAAAATGAGCACAGGGAGGGGACAGACCAGCGGGATATAGTTTCATGTCAGATAAATAAGCTGCTCCTGATGGAGACTAGGAGTCCAGAGAGGCAGATGAGTTCTAAAAGTAGCTGGAAACTAGACTTGTGCACTGTACTATATTATTGAAATCGTGGATTAAACAATCACAAAAGTTGTTTTAAAAAGTAGAGAAATAACGTCACATGCAGAGTAAGACAGGAACAGACTTGATCCTGGAGGGTAGTTATAGGAAAATTCTAAGCAAAGGTGCTGGAGAGTCAGTTTTCAGGCTTACTTCGGGGGTTGGGGGAAGATGAGGAAGGCAGAGGATGGAAGAGCTGGAGGTAGAGAATCAATTAGAAAGAGCCAAAAGGTCCAGGCAAGACAGACAGGAGAGCTGAGGCAGTGATGGCAAAATATGAGGACAGACTGGAGCCTAAGGCAGTGATGGTTTTATCATATTCTAAAGTGTCCAAGACTCAGAGGTGAGAAGTGTTAGATGCTCCCTTCTTGCCTCCCCATGTGCCCGCGTTACCTGCCTTGAGCTCTGCTTCCTCTAGTCTGGGTTCTTTTCTGGACTACAGTTGTGTGTGGGAAGTTTTACTAAGTGCACTCAAGCCACATCAGTGGCCCAACAATCCACCACACCCAGGTAACAGAACCTTGGAACTGTTAAAATGCACAAATTCAGAAGGCCTTTCAAATGGGGGCCCTAGTGATGAGACCACCCACTATTCCAGAGCCCCCAGCCATGTCTCTTAGATGCCTTCATATGGATCAGACTGGGCAGGTGCCACAGTTACCTCCTGGTAAATATCACCAAGCCAGTGCCTCAGTACCACAAAGGGAGACCCACTCTTCTTTCCATAACAAGCCACCAGCGTCTGCTGGCTTCCCACTGACTCAGAATGAAAGGTTGGGTGGCCTGAGTCTTGAGGTCCCTGGAGGAGCACAGCCTGACCTTCTTGTTCTCTAGGGGGCAGCAAAACCCCCATCACTGTTCACCAAGTGCTGGTCAGCCATGTGTTTCTCATCACACCACTGTTTGTAAAAGCTGCCAGAGAGCCAAGAAATTGTGGGAGCCTTTTTTCCCCTTAGCTTTATTTTTTAAAGGAAAAAACCACATACAAACACTCCAACAATTTTCTTTAAAAATCACATTTGGTCCCACAAAGCATTTGGTGTCAAAATGAGGAATCCAGGAAGTCTCAAGTAGTTTCTAAATGAGACTAACTTCCATCCCTTCCCTTAGACTGACCCAGTTAACGCTCAGCAAGGGAGCATTTGGATTAGTGTTGAGACATGCTGGCCCTTACCTTTCATCTCCGTGGAATGGCCAGAGTTAATAGGATTCAGAACTCAGAGTCAGAATACCTAATTCTGGCCACCTTTCTTCAGTGTTTGTTTATGATCTTGGGGAAGCCTGTCTCCCGCTCAGACACTCCTTATTTCCTCATCTCTAACATGAGGCGGGATACTGCATGGTTTCTAAGCTGCCTTTCAGCAGAAGCTCTGCAATTCCGCAAGTTTTTCAAAGTACTTTTCCAGAACTGTGTGTTATTTAAAATAATCCTAGTGAATAAATGCTGTGATAAAAATTCAGTGAGGAGTGGGTGAACTGATACAGTTTACTCATGTGGCATGTCATTTAGTCAGTCAACTAGCAGTCAATGACCCCAACCTGACTGAGAGGCAGAAACTGGGAAATGCAGAGAATCGCATGGATATTTGGTGAGCGTGAATGGTCTCTGCTCCAGGTAAGTTACTTAAAACCTCTCTAACCTTTAATTCTCACATCTATAAAATGATGACCATGATGTTGATCTCAAGGGACGATTGTAGAAGATAATACTACTTGGCCTAGTGCCTGACATAGAGTAAGCTCGTTCAATGGCAGCTTGAAGAGTTAGAAACAGAGATCAGTGCCTCTTTTGTGCCTGCTCCCCATTGCAATCATAAGGACAATGGGTGAGCTTAGGTCTTAAAACCACAGATCCCAATGGGTTTCTTTTATTGAATAAACGAGACCCCATCCGCTTCCAAGGATCATTTTGTACATAGCAGAGACAGGACAAGGCAACACACAGTCGAGGATCAGAAGAGTCAGAAGCACAAAACCGCTTCTTGAGTGAGGGTTTGGTGAGATAAGGAAGCAGGGATAGTGGAGGAAGGACAAGGGGGAAGTCCTTCCACTTTTCAGCTCATTAGAAAAAGGAAGCTGCCAGGAGAGTTCCCAGAATCAGCAAGAACACTCTATGAGGACAGGAGGTGTATCTTTTTCCTCCAGTGTATACCCAACGCCAGGGAAAGGGTGTACCCCTGGCAGGCACTTACTGCATGTTTATTTAATGGCATGGGGTCTTTTGTTCAGTAACGTGGTGGTCTATGGATTGTCAATGAGAAGTCAATTGGGACTCTAAGCCAATCAGAGCACTTCCACATGCAATCATATATATATATATATATATACACACACACATATATATGTATATATGTGTATATATGTGTGTGTATATGTGTATATATGTGATTTTATATATATGATATATATGATTTTATATATGATATATGATACATATCACATATGATATATGTATATTTTGATACTATATATTTAAAAATTTTCTTTGATGAGAGGGCAACTGTTTTACTTCCCAAAATAAAGGTTTGGTGCATGTCTAAGATGAATGCATTTGAAATAATATCTTAAAAACAGAGTGGAGAGAAATTTTCATTAGTTACAGCAGAGCTTGGCAAACTTTTCTTTAAAGAGTCGGATAGTATGTTTGTCTTTGTGGGCCATGGAGTCTCTGTCACAACTCCACTTTTGTAGAGTGAAAGCAACCATAGATAATATGTAAATGAACGGACATGGCTGTGTTCCAATAACATTTTATTTATGAATGCTGAAATTTAAATTTCATGTTATTTTCACACATTGCAAGGTAATGTCCCTCTTTAGATTTTGTTCCAGTCATTTAAAAGTATAAAAACTCTTCTTAGCTCCTGGGAAGTACATAAACAGATGTCAGGCTGAATTTGGCCCAAGGCCCTAGATTGATAACCTCTGAGTTACAGAAATTCATCATTTCCTTGACCGTCACCAGACCACATCACAGTGTTACTTCAAAGATTATTTCTATGACTGAAATTCTATTTGCTAGCCTTTTGGAGAAAGAGAATGTACTCTGTAGCCCATGTATTGCATATTTAAAATATAGTGTAAATATGGACCTAAAATAAATGCACTTAACGTCTTGTACAGTAACCTTCCCAAATCCAGTTACCAAAACCTTTGAAATTAATATTTGAAGACCTGCTTCCCACAAGGACAAACTTCAAATGGGACATTATGCTACACGGTAAAGTGCTTAGAAAACAGGAGGGTACCACCATGGTTTCCCAAACAGTCAGCCCTTCGTCATCCGTCTTGGATTTGGTACCACCTCCTCATGTTTGGCCCACGGTGACCATGAAGAGATGGTCAGATTACTGGACGTCTGTTCACCGACAAACCCAAATTAAAATGCATTTTCTGGGCCCTTTTCTCTTTACATTGCTGCCTTCTCAAACAAAAATAAAGAGCACTTGCTTTATATATTAATAATAATTTAAGGCAATCCGTTCTACAAGCATGCCAGATTCTTTGTGAGAAGGCCAAAACAGGGAAGGGTGATCCTAAATTCCCAGCTCTTGGAAGATGACCCAGCATCTTGCAGGCAACCCTGCTTTGTGTCCCCAGTCAGAGCAGGTGAATTTGATAATTCCTAGTACACTCAGGACGACATGTGTGCAGAAGCTGTGCGGGACATCCCCCCTGCTGCTGGATGGAGAGAGTTTATCCATGGTGCTCAGCCAATCTCCAGCAAGGGTTTGGGAGCTTTGAGGGTAAAACAACAGAGTCGGCGAGAGGCCACACAACGTGAAACTTAAGAGCGGAGCTTCAAAGTGAAACTGCCTGTTGGAATTCTGGCGCTGCTCCCTAGTCATGTGACTTTAGACAAACCGCTTAACTTCCCTATGCCTCATTTTCTCGTGTGGAAAATGAGGCTAATAACAGTCGACCAACAGAATTGGGAGGAATAAATGATGAGTACAGAGGGGTTAGAAGAGTGCCTGGAACACCCTACTGAATGGTAAGCATTCAATACCAGTCAGCCGTTGCTGCTCTCGGAGACGTGGTGTGATGGGGTGGGAAGAACACGGCTCCAGTGGCAGGAAAAGGGGTTCTCGTGGTCCCCCCACTATTTATTATCCATGGGCTCTTAAGTAGTCCTTTAACTTCTCTGGTCCGCAGTTGCTTTCCCTGTAAAACGAGGGCGATAATGTCTACTGTACCTGCCTGATCGCAGAGGGCTGGACCCAGTAACCTTCTGAGGCCTCGTCCAATGGCAATCTCTGAAATTAAACAGCCACCTGACGTGACCCAAGAGTGGAGAGTCCTAGCTAACGGGCCAGTTGAGGAGCAAAAGAATGAAAGCACAACAAATAAGTGTCAAAGGCTTTTCGGTTCAAATTATTTAAAACATTACATAAGAAAAAAAAAGCATTTTGCTTTTTAAGCATAAAGCAACCAAACAGCTCACAGTTGACAGCCATTCACCCTGAGATCACAAAGTTCCACATAATTGATAGTAATGGTAACCAAGCAGGGGTTCTCCATCTCCTCCCACCGCTGCCCGACCACACCCATACAGTGTTTATGAAACAATATTTTTTTTAAAATTAGAAATGCTCATTTGGAGAGAGCTCATGGGGTCAAAACCATGGATTCCCACACAAGCAAATTTACCTCATTCAGGGTCAAGGACTATCATCTGAGTGCTAAGCCGTTCTAACCCCAGTTCTCCTTTTTCTATTGTGCTGGCTTCAGAATGAAAGAATGTGCAAGGGAGTGGGGCTGGGTCTGCACACAAATGAAGAGTGTGCAAAGCGTCTTTCAGAAAAGGACCATGGCTACCCTTCCTTTCGAGAAATGGTTCTGAGCCCTCAGTGCCTAGTATCTCTTTGCTCCACGAATTAGATCCTTGCAGCCAGGATACAAGCACAGGCCTGGCAGCGGGTAGTTATTTTAATATGGGTTGGGGAAATGTCACGTGAGCCAGAGGCAAGCCTGTTCAGAATTTTGGTTAGGGTCTTTTCATTGGATCATCACTGTTGGTGGTCCCAGGAAGGGGACACATCCTGGGCCCTCTGAATTGTGTCCTGGTTCCCTGTCCACAGACTGGGTCCCCCAGGTAGCTCTCCTCACCTCACTGGCTTCTGTTTTCCTCTATCAGTGAACAAGGGCTGAGAGCTCACCTCCTTCTCTATAAGACGGGGTGTAAAAACCCCAAAAGATGTGTAGATCCAGCTTGAAACAGGAGAGCTGCTTGTCGTGATGGGAATAGGCTCTCCTTTAAAGAAACCCCAAGTTCTTGCAGCTCTCACACCGCGTTGTCCATTCCAGGTACCCCAGACTGGCTGCGAAACACCGGGAATCTAACACAGCTGGCATTGATATCTTCTCCAAGTTCTCCGCCTACATCAAAAATACGAAGCAGCAAAACAATGCTGGTGAGTGACTCCCTGCCACCAAGAGCCCCCAGAAGTGCTGTCCCCTGTCCAGGGCATGCCAGGTACTGAGGGCAGAGAAACACCTGGAAGCAATGCGGCTTGTTATTCGCCCACCCACATCCCCCTTGGCTCCATTTTGGCTGTGCAGGAGCAAAGGACAACAGGCCTTCTCGCTGAATTGGAGGGTGGGATGCGGTGTGTGTTCTGAGCCTGCTTCAGTGCACAACATACTGCCCTGCACAAGAGGGTCCCAGCTGTGTGTACTACAGTTCATTTGTCCCCAGTTCTCAACCCTGCCCATGTTCTCAGGAACTCCTGATTGGAACAATACATTCCAGCTTCCTCCTGGTCCCTGACAGACTTCTCAGGGGGTCATCCAGAGGTCATGGTAGGACAGTGCAGTCACCAAGGTGATGAATGCTGAGGGTGGAACCCGAACCTCTGTGTTCTCCCTACTACAAGTACAGAGGGTGCTGGGGAAGCCACTTCTCAAAGCCTGGTTCTTCCTCTGCCTGGCTTTGGCTACAGAGCTCAGGTCTTGGTTCTCTTGTGGCATCTTCTCAGAGGGCTTTAAGTGCCTCGTTTAAGCTCATAGCACTTTTAGTCCCACATTTGGCATCGTCCTCTAAGAATTAGCTACAGAGATTTGAGTGGAACCACCACACTGAGCGTGTACAACACTTGAAGAGCTGTTAGGCCCTAGTGAAAAAAAGGAAGAAGGACAAGAAAGTTTGCTTGCCCTCTAAGTGGGAGAATGAGACAGCCGTACAGGGAGCCTGGAGCCCAGCACAAAGCCAAACAGCTTAGCACCTAATGAATCTTTGTGAATGAATGAATGAATGAATGAATGAATGAATGACCCACAGATAAACATACAATGGGCCAAAATAAGATGGTATATGCTAGATGTTCCAGGATTCTGGAAGAGAAAGGCGTCTCTTCAGCCCAAGCTGATCAGGAAAGGCAGGCATGCATGAAGTGAAAGAGAAGAAATTTTGCAGGCACAGAGTCGGTGGAGTGGGAAGTAAATAATTTAGTAACAGTTACTGAGGACCTGGATTGTGCCAGGCACAGAACTAGATTCTAGAAAAAGACCCAGAAAATGACATTCCCATTCTTCGAGTCCTGGCTGATGCAGGAAAAAAGGTTTAAATTCACACGCACAAAATATCAAACGAGAGATAAATGATGGCTTAATCAAAGGGAGTCTGAAGACCTGATTAACTGCCATGAGAAAGGGTCAAATAGTTTCTGCTGAAGTTGTCCAGAGCAGGAAGAGGTCACCTTCAGGGCCTTTGAGAAAGTTTCCTGAATGAGTTTCAGCCAGGTCATAAAGACTAAAGGGGAGTCAGCTGGCTGGAAACATAGGGTAGATGCTGTGAGGAGAGTGGGAAAAGGCCAGCGACAGAGACCAGCAGCGGTGACCAAAGCCTGCAGTGCCAGCCTGGGAGACTGGATTTTATCCTGGCAGCCATCACAGTTGTGTGCGGAGGCACTAGAAGGAAAGTGGCCTCTTAGGGACCAGAAGAAGAGGATGAGGAAAATATTGTTAAACTATCCAGTGACCTTGCTTCATTGCATTTGGATCCTGTGGTGGGTTGAGTAGGGTCCATCACAAATCCATGTCCATCCAGGACCTCAGAACGTGGCCTTAGTTGAAAATAGGGTCTTTGCAGATGTCATTAGTTAAGGGTCTCGAGATGAAATCACCCTGGATTTACTGTGGTCTCTAAATCCAATGACCAGTGTCCTTATAAGAAGAGGAGACGACACAGACATAGGGGAGACGGCTTGTGACAACAGCACAGAGATTGGAGGGATGCAACTAAGGACCCCTCGGGGCTTCCAGAAGCTGAAAGAGGCCAGATAGGCTTCTCCTCTAGAGACCGGGGAGGGAACGTGGGCCTGCTGACACTTTGATTTTGCATTTCTGGACTCTAAAACTGTGAGAGAATGGATTTCCGTTGTTTTCAGCCACCCAGTTTGTGGTACTTTGTTGTGGCAGCCCCTCATAGCCAGCAAGTGAAAGGGCCATTACTGCCACTTTCCTGGCTGAGGACTCAGAAGCAAATGAGAGGACTGGGGACATGTCCTCACCTCCCCCCAGTCCCCGTAGAGCTGGCTCTCAACTCTGATTTTCAGATTCCATATCCAGTGTCCTTTCCTCTCAGCCACAAATATCTTCCTTCGTATTTGTCAAAGCACCCTCAGAAAGTTTATCTCATCTGAGCCTTCCAGATTTTTCAAGTTATAAATGGTATTTACATATTATCCATACTTAACAGTTCTCCTATCCCCAAAACCGAAGCTACAGTTTCCACTGAATGTTGCGTATCGATTTCTTATAAACTCAGCGTGCTCCAACTTTCATTGTTTCCGCTTCTTCTGTTTCACCCTGTTTTTCTCCATGATGAGTTTTGCTCTTGTGACTCCTTCTCGTCCTAACTCATTTGCACATTTCAAAGCTCCCACGTTTCTCCTTTCCCCGAACCTATCCTCCGATCACAGACCTTGAAGCTTCTCCTCTCCTGCCTTTTAACAAGACAACACGCGTTCTTCCTTCGTTCTACCTCTAGCTCGCCCACTTCCCTCCCTTCCCCTTCCCTTTTCTTTCCCCCAACCCCATCCCCCCCCCCCCCAGTTATGGTCAACAGGGTCCAAATGCTCTTAGATTCAGCAACTAGAGGCCAAGGCTATGGCAGCCTTCACAGAGCACCGCCATGGCCCCACCCCAGTCAGCCACTTCCCCACTTCCCCTTGAGACAATCCACAGCCTCTGTGCTCTGTTGGAGCTCTTTAGTGGGGGGTTGGGGGCAGCTTCTCACAGGTCTCTGCAAAGGCAACGCATTCGAACCCAGACTTCCTTTGGCATTACTTCCTGCATGACTCTCCCATTTTCCCCTTTGGATCTTTAGCTTTGCATCTATTTCTCCAATGCCCTTTCCTCAGATTATCATCCCTTTTGTGTTTTCAGTTTTTTGTTTTTGTTTTTTTCTCTTGAGCAGAGTCCTCCCTCCCTTTCCACCATCTCACCACCTAATGTCCCCCACCCCATACATACACTGGCCATCGTCATGGGCTTTTCCTGCCCTCTCAACATCAGAGCATGAAAAACCCAGCACCGTGGTTCTGCAGGTGCTTTGTCTCTCCACTCCCATGGTGGATGCAGGAACCACCATTTAAAATCTCCCTGCCGTTCCACAAAAACCTCAAAAGTCCTCAGCCCCCCACACACAGACCCTATCCCGGGGAACCGTCCACACCTACCACACAAGAGTGTTGTCCGTTAGTGTGTCCATTCAGTCATTTTTTTATTCATTCAACAAACACAGATTGTGTGGAGGTGGCTACAAGTGTGAGCTAATGTTTAAATTGGGGCATTTCTTGTGTGCTAGGCACTATGTTAGGTTCTTTCTAGAGATGTCAAGACAAATGACACAAGGCCATTGTCTGCGATGAACTGATTGTGGCAGTAAAGCATATAAACAGGCCTGGCTGGATTCCAGACCTGCCACTTCTAGCTGTACAACTTTGCCCGAGAGACTTAATTCTCTCCGAGCCTCTGTTTCAGTATCTGTAAAATATACTTCATAATACCTTCAATTTCTTCCCCTGACACTTAAGGCAATTCATAGCCTACTCAAGGTTTGTAATGCAAATTCATTCATTTTATAAGTCAATGCTTGTAAATCCTTTAGCACAGCGCCTGACACATGGTATAACAAAGGCTCGTTAAATGCTCACTTCAATCATTGTTACTGTTGTACAAATGAGACAAACACAAATATTGGCATCAGGAACTGCTCTTACCCCCCCCCCCCCAACCAGCACTTTCAAGTCTCCCACCCATTTAATCTCTTTTCTGCTTGTTTCACTTTGTTTCCCACTTTATTGGTGCATTTTCCTCCTCTCGGATGTATCAGAGAGAGTCAGCGGCCTGGCCCTGGCTGTTAGACCTCAGTATTGCTGCATTTGAAACCGAGGTAATGGCTGTTCTATTGTCTGTCACTGCACTGCCTCCATCTTCTGTAACTGCCAGAGCTGGGTCCCCTTGGTCTTCCATGACTGGATTCCACCCCTACACCCCTCATGCTTCCTGTTCAAACTTGTTTTTCGCTTCATTTAAACATAGCATGGATTTTTTTTCTTGGCAAAGTCTCGAGACTCCACATTTAGTAAGATGCTACATGGTCTCCCTTTCCTGTCACTTGAGATTCCCCCACCACTCCCTCTGGTGTGGCAGAAAAACAGGACTTTGTTTGTGGACATGCTGAGTATTCGTGGCAGAGGCAGGCAGTTGTGTGGTGATTGAACTCACAGACCCTGAAGCCGACTACTAGGTCCAGACCTCAAATTAACCTCTTGTTGGCCTTGTGACACTAGGCCAGTTATATCAACTCTGTGTGCCTCCATTTCTCCGTCTGTGAAATGGGGTAATAACTGTACACATCTAATAAGTATGCTGGGAGCAGTGCCCACCGCTGTGTTCAAATGTCAGCTGTTGCTCTGAGCTGTTATGTAGGGGCACACAGTTATACCTCAGCAGAGAGTTCTGGGATAAAAGTGTAGTTTGAGGATATACTGGGGGTGCCAAAACAAGGTATACACATTTTAAGGAAGGAAAAAAAAACTTCTAAAATTGTAATATTCAATAGCCAGTGAGGAGGAAGGCAGGGGGTTGGGTAGGATGGATAGGATCATAAAGGTGAGGAAGCAAAGCTTTAAAAAAGGAGGGGAGGAAGGAAGGAAGGAAGGAAGGAAGGAAGGAAGGAAGGAAGGAAGGAAGGGAGGAAGGAAGGAAAGAAAGAAGGCAGGCAGGAAGGAAGGAAGGAAGGAGTGATCTGCTGTATAAAACACGGCACAGAAGGCCGCGGGAGGCATTTTCTGTCGTGTCCTCTGACTGTTCCGCCCGCCCACCTCAGCCTCTCACTCAGATCCTACACCACCTGCGAGAGCCCAGGCTGCCTAAGGAAACACAAGCCCCTCTCCCTAGGAAGGGGAGGTGCAGGGGGAGACCATAGGGAATAGGAACTGACCTGGAGGGTTCAACCGTGGTCCTGAAGGGATGATGCCTTTGAGACTGGAGAGAGCGGCACTGTATTTAGATTTGGTTATAGGAGTCCCTGCTCCAGCCCTTGCATTCCTTTTTCAATCTAGCAGGTAAAAGTTATGTCATTTGTTTGGTACTGACGGCCTATAGCGTTCTGAAGCAGAAGGATTGTGGGGAGGGTGCAAGCTTTGTCCGTCCCACCTTCGGCACATCTGGTTACGTGCCTGTCTAACCGGAATCAGCTCTGTTCTCACTCTGCATCCTGCCTCTGCCCGTGTGGCTCGGCCACACAGCTGAGTACAACGGTGGTCTGGTGGCCTCCATGTCTCACATCCTCCCATCTCTCTCTGCAAGTATCCCAGTTAAAAACCCTCACCTCCTGGCACGGCTCCTTTCACCTTCCTCTGAGATGTCACCATGGCACACAGACCCCAAGTGACCCCAGACCCGGCAGCCGGCACCCAGACTCAGCAGTTCTGCGTCTCCTCCCTCCTGTACCGCACACTTGCTTTGTCACTCTGCCATGGGGACATCAGTGTGGCTCTTCAGATTTATCCCTTCCCTTGAGGGGTTTATTTTACACCCGACTTTAACATGTCACCCCCACTGTCTGTCATATCGTAAAACGATCTGGGTGTCTCTCTCTGAATATCCATCTTATGTTTTGCATGTCTTACCCTCAAAGAGTCTGCGATTTGAACAGACTCTAAAAATCTCTGCCAAACCCTTTGGCTTTCAAGAAATTGATGTTAGCGACTTACCCTACTCCGGGCATACAATACTACATTTTACTTTGTTTGTTGCAGTCTCTCTTTTTCCTTATACCTCAGTCCTATCAACTCTCCTGGTTTATTTCACGTTTTGTACATACTGCAGATTCCAGGCAATTATCAAGTGGACCTAACGTGCATCTTTAGGTTCTCTGCCCTTTCTTAGTCACTATGTTTAAAGTCCCTTTTAAATTTCTTCCAGCCCTATCACATTTCCCCCCGACACACTTAATATTCCTACCCAGTATTACCGTCTCAGTTTTGGCACAAGTATCATACTCTGATGTGCTTTTCCCCATTTGCTTTTTGGTTGGAGAAAACGTGGAGATGTCTATGCCTGTCGACTAAGAGAGGAATCCCATGGTTTTCCTACTCTGTTCACATGCACACCTTCCATCTATCATCCTTCTGCACATGCTCTCTTTCCCCTACTCAGAGGTCTAAAAAGTCCCAAACCCAATCTCTTTGATCTAATCCACATATCTATACATAGGCCTTTTCCTCACTACATTTGCATATTCATTTTTTTAACACATCTAACAGACGTGCATGTCAGGCTGCTGGTACCCCGTATTTCTGTGCTACGTGGCATTTTTCCCAATTTGGATGATTTTGCTCTTTCAGGGTTTCCTTGGAATTCCCTCATCTCTTCGCTCTTCAAGTCTAGCTTCTGCTCTCATTTCCGCCTCTGTATTCTTCTGCCTTGTGGGACTTCTTTCTATTTTAAAATTTATACTCCACTTGCTCTAGAAAGACTTTACAGCCACTCATAGGGATACATAAAGCACAGCAAAACAGCATACACTAGAAAGAAGTGAGAAAGGAAAACAAGGGGGGACCATAAAACGGAGCTCCGGGTGCACTAAAACAGTAAGAGCAGCTCCCAGAGCCTCAATGCTTGACACAAATGGCAGACCACAAATCTGGCTCTAAACCTAGCAGATAAAACCAAAAGGGACCCCTGGTCAGCTACAGTTTGGTTCTCCCAGAAGAGAAAAACAAACCAACCTCCTAGGAGAATAGCACATATTCCTGATTTGGGGGTTTCCGTAGTAGGCACGGAAAAACTGTTATTTTCATTTTCTTTGGCCTTTCCCTCTGTGACTTCCCTTTCTGTTGGTGGTAGACTCCAAGCGTGCTGGCTTCCTGCTGATATAACTTCTGTCTGTCTTTCCCCTGTAGGCACTGCCTTCACCCTGCACCCCTCCCCTCCTTCCTGGTCTTCACCTGTGCCCTCTCTACACTGGAAATCCATTGTCTTCTTTTTTTCTCCCCATCTTCTCTTAAAGACCCATGAGACCTCCCTGTAGTCTCAGGCTTGTGTCACCAACTTCCCTGCTCTTCTTTGTCATTTCCAAGATTCAGGGCGCCCTGCCTACTCTGCCCATCTCTATTCATCATGACTGACCAGCCGCCATGCTGTGTTGGCAGAGATGTGCCCCTTTCCACTTATGGAAGACACTGGGATGTCCTAACATACTCCTCCTAAAGTGTTTGCCCCAGTAAGATAGTTCCAATTTTCTAAATAAAGTCCTCTAAATAAATAAATGTTCCTTGGGTACCTGTGATGCTGTGTTTAGAGGACAAGTCACATACTCAGATTGAGTTATCTTTGCCCTTCATTAGTTATAAGCGCAGTGGCCATGTTTTCCATACTGAAAATCAGATGTCTAACAAATTGCCTTCATTGAAAGTAATCAAATTATAAGAAATTGGTACCGTCCCAGAAAATCCAGGACACATGTCCCCAAATGAAAAGCACCTGGTTGGCAGTTAGCCCTCTGCTCCTCCTTCCTCCCCAGTCCAAGGCCAAACCTGGCTGCCACCATGGAAGGAAGGTGATGTATCACAGTTCCTACCATCTCCCAGCCCCAGATCCTTTGCCGGAACAAATGGGCTGCCCTTAGCCACAAAGTTCTCTGCGCAGTTGTAAGGGCCAAGATTTCCTCTTCCCAAAGGCTCACATCAGCAGCTTCACTTCCTGGGACCTGGAAGCCAGCAGTGTGCTACCTGGGTTTATTCTGAGAAAATTGATAATCACAGCCATGTACCCCAAAGAAGATTCTCGGGGTATTCAAGAAACCTCAGTAGGCCCATCTGAGCATTGGGTTGATCGTGCCTGCTTGATGGAACCGTGGCTGAAGGATTATGATGTAGTTACTATCACAATACCAGTTACTCCCATGCTGCCTTTCTCTGTTTCCTTCATCCCCTCCCAGAGCCCGCACGGAAGGCAACACAGGCAAACCAGCTACAGCTGGCATTCCTTGCTCCTTTCTTGTCTTCTTCCTCCATTCATGCCCAAATCTTCAAATTGCTCCTGTTTTCTTTCTTCGAAGAGAGCACCACCCACCCCCACCCACCCCCGCCCCGCTGCTGTGCGCCATGCTCCTGGATAGTACTGATGGAAAATGAATCCATCTGTGGTGCCGGCAATCTTTCCTTCTCTACCATGTTCTTGGTGGTTTGTGTCCATGCAAGCTCATTCCTGTTCTTCCATCTCGCAGCCTGCCTGGCTGAACCGCACCGACACACCGACTGCCCCTGCAGCCTGCTCTGCTCTTCCTACCCCACTGGGCAAAGTGCCTTCCTCCCAGCATACAGCCCTCACTCCCTCGTAATAAAATCTGTAAGACCCTTTAGGTAAATATGCTAAACAAGACCATCCCCATTTGATGTACAGGAAATTGAGGCTTACAGACTTCAGCTCAATAGTAAGAAGTTTACAATGAAATCTGTAGAATGGGCCACCGACTACAGAAGTGAGTGTCCCCTCAATGGGAGGGTGCAAAAAGAGGCTGGACCTTTGGAGGTAGGAACTGCCTCATCTAAGGTGTCATCTATTGGAAGACACTATTGTTTTAAGTACCACTAAGAAACAAAAACTGCTTTCAGGTAAACAAAGTTCTTTCACATAAACTACAGTATTTTGGTTGTAGGATACAGTCTAATTACAAAGATGTCAAATGCGGGGGTGGAAAAAAGTACATCTTAGTCTCGATGAAACACGGTAGGCGATTCCCATAGCCCTTTCTAAATCGGTCATTCTATGACTTCCTTAGAGGCTATGCAGTGAAATGCCAGACCCTCCCTTCTGCTTGACCTTGAGCCACCCTGTTGGAAAGAAAGTGAATCTAGGTCAATATTGCTTCCAGATCCCTTTGGGATAGCTGTCCTAACTCCATATTCTGCCCTCTGTCTCGCATGCCTGGAAATAGGTAGCACTTACCTCTTAGGTCAGGGATTGGCAAACTTTTTCTCTAAAGGGCCAGATAGTAAATATTTTGGAGTTGGCGGGCTATACAGGCTCTCACAACTGCTCACCTCTTCTGGAACGATAAAGCAGCCACTGACAGCACGTAAGCAAGTGAATGTGGTTGTGTTCCAAGAAAGCTTCATTCGTGGACCGCTGTCCTTAAATTTGAATTTCCCATCATTTTTAGGTGTCAGGAAATATTCTTCTTCTTTTGACTTCTTTCCAACTGTCCAAACACATAGAAACCATTGTTAGCTTGAGGGCAGGGCAAAAATAGGCAGTGGGCTGGATTTGATCCCTGTGATTTGCTGAGCTCTGTTTTAGGCCGTCCCAGGTTATAATAGCAAATTCTCCTAATTTCTATGTCTCCTTATCTCTAATATGGAGGTTATAATAGGGCTCTTTCTTGGAGCATTGTCATGTTAATTACATGAATTAATGCATTAAAGCACTTAGGACAGCCCTTGGCACACAGGAGGCACCAATGAGTTATAGCTATTGCTGCTGCTGGTGTTAATCTCACGAATCTTCCTCAAATTCTCCAGTGTCCACCCTTTGGACCCAGCCACCCAGCTTTTAGTGTATTATAGAAGCATGTGCTGCCCTCTTCTGGCGGGTGGTGGAATCGGCGCTAGTGACAGCTAATCATGTTTAGCATAAGGAGGCCTGTGGGTGTTCAAGTGTCTTCTTCTGTGTACAGGGACCGTTTTGCCCGAGCTTTGGCTGGGGGTTCCAGAAGAGGTGAGGTCTCCTTCAGGGGCTCAAAGCCACCTTCCATCATCTGCTCCCCAACACCCAGGGTAGGGCATGTCCTCCAGGTCCAATGGATCCTGCAGAGGTCGCTGAATGCCTGATGACACGCTGTCCACCGACTGCTGTTTTTTCTCCCTTGCCTTTCCCCCTTCTACCACCGCCAGCCTTTACTTTTATGAACTTCCTTGACCTAAAATAGAACACTGTTTGAAAGGATTCACAGCGGCCTGGGAGGGCTGTTAGCCCAGAACTAACAAGCCCCTTACTATCAAAGGCCCAGTGCTTTCTCTCAGAGCGTCATGAAAGCCAACTGCTGTTGGGGGGTGAGGGTGGGAGGAGGGTGTTGGGGAGGCGAGGTGGAGCATTTTTCCAGATTCTCCAGGATGTGGCGAGCCATGTTTAAAAGAGAGTGTGTGTATTTATTATTTCAAGCCACTTCAATCGCAAGGCGCTTATTTCCTTCTCTTCTTCCTCCCTCCCAGCCCTCAGCCCCCATGTCACATGGTGGCCCCAGTCTGGAGGCCCAACCTTTGCAAGGGGATGGGCATGGCCCCCACTTCTCATTTAGCCTCCTGCTCTGAGGTGAAAGCTAACACAATACGTAAAAAGAGTAGCAATGTGAGTTATAATTACTCTGCTCAGAAACAGAAGTTACTGAGGTGGCAGTGGGGCCGTGTGTCTATTCAGTTGGGAACAGAGGCCCGTTCTTTTGGAGGAAGACAGCTGTGACCCAACTCAGGACAACTGGTTCCCTGGAAGAAGACCTCAGTCCAAGTTGTTATCATGATGGAGGCTCCCGGGTGGTCCCTGGACCACCACAGTGGTGAGGATAACGAGGTGACTGTGTTGCCACTTCCTCATAAAGCAGCCATTGCTGTCTCCTTTCAAAAATCACCTCTGGTCATAAAGGAACCCTTCAGACTGCCTTCCTTGGCCACCCCATGTGCAAATAGCCAACTCGGGGGTATTTTGTTTGTTTGTTTGTTGGGTTGAAGTTTTGCTTTGATTAGCATTCTTACAAGGAAAAACAAATAACCTAGGTTCGGAGGGACCCGCCTCTGAGGTTTGGCGTGCCCTGCCTCGATGCACACCCGCACACAGGAAGGGTCCTGGAGGCTACGAGCAAGAGGGAGGGGGAGGGGTGCGTATTTCCTTCTGGCACCTCCTAGGAGTTGCCCAGGGGATTCCTCCAGAGGGTCATTGATTTCCTTCATTATTGAGGCAGATGCTGGCAATTTATAATTTAACAAATTTCGCTCCTGAAATGAATCCTTGGGCGGTCATAAGGAAGGCAGTTGGTGGCCACGTGGCTTGTGGAAGGGGGCAGCATGGGGAGGGAGGGGGAGGAAAGGAAATGGGGAGGGCAGGAGGGTCCTGCGTGGGTGGGCGCATTCATTAGTGGGAGGAGTGGGTGTTAGCTGTGTGGGCTCCCCAGCTGCAGTAGAGCGGAGACCACCAACACCATTCCATGTGGTGGAATTTCCCGCCGTCTGACCAGAACGAGTTCTCCTGGCCTGGCCTGGACTCGTATCAAGGCCTGGGGAATAAAGGAAGTTTAAATGACTAATTTGAACACAAGTTAAATGTTCTTTCACCTCTGGCTACTGTTACCTCATCCTGTGCAACCGACACCTCGTCTTTGTGTAGTCTATGCATGGGAGTTAAATAGCTAAATATGTCTCTCTCTCTCTCTCTCTCTCTCTCTCTCTCTCTCTCTCTCTCTATATGTATATATGTATGTATATATACACACACACACATGCAGCTTATGTGTGTGTTCTGCAATTTCTATGCATTAGCAGAGGCCATGACGTATTTTCTTAAATAAATAGGGTCATTATATATCAATTAATCTGAAAAAAAGGTGCTTTCGTGTAAAGTTGTATTAATGACAGGACATGATTTGGGTCTCACAGCTTCACCTTCCAGCACAGTGATGTACATGGATGTGTGTGTCTGCATTTCATCACTGTAGTTGGTTTATACGAGGATTGCGCTCATAATCCCTCATCCGTGATTGGATGATAGCTTTGAGCAAAACTCTCCTTCCTCTCTGTTGACTGTCAGTGCAGAGGGGCTCTGGGTAAGTTAGCATGTAGAATGGCTCCTCGATTTTTGGTAGAACTGGGGCTGACAATGACAAGACGTGAAATCCAGGGGGTAGGCTGAACCTTCTAACAAAAACTTCAGACACCCCAATTCCAAACTCCGCTTGTCAAATTTGTCACTATCTTGTCCAGGCAGGAGGGGCAGTGTTCTTTCCATTCACAAAAGAAAACCTGAAGCTTGGAAAAATTGTTCAGAAGATATATATGATGGAGTCAGTGACGGACATAGGACACACCGGGCATTTCTCAGCTTTTAAACCCTTTTTCTACAAACTAAATAAGACTGAAACATAAGAATTGAAACCAGGGGTTAAATGCAGTCTGGTATTCTGAATTTATCAGCTGCTTAGCGAGGATAAGTTGTTGGGAGAAAAAAAGTTGCTACACAGAACTTTGACTTTAAAACCCCTAGTCTTTAAAAATCTGCTCTAGAGCTGTCTTTCAGGAAGGCACCCCAAACCACCTCAAGCCTGTTCATGAATTTCGCCTGAGTAGCCTCATTAGCTAAAGAGACGCATATGTTTAGAAGTTGCGTGTCAAGTAACACTTCATTTTGCTTTCCTTGTTATCCAGACCATTTTCCAACTTGAGTGTACATTTGAGTCCCCTGGGGGTCTTGTTAAAATGCATATATTGATGCAGTGTGTCTGGGGTGGGCCTGAGAGGTCCCAGGTGATTCTGCGGCTGCTGGTCCAGGAGAGTGCTTTGGGAAGCAGGGTTCTAGGCCGCGGTCCCCACGAGGAGACATGCTGCATATGTCGCATTCATCATTATTATCCCAAGAGCCTAGCTTAGCATCTGGCCCAGAGCAGGTGCTCAATAAACATCGGTTAAATGAATGAATGAACCATATCCCCAACACCCCAAGACACCCCTACTCTGTCTGCTCATTTACCTGAGAGATGTTGAAAGGGCCTAATCTGACTCATCCATGTCAGGGGCATTTCTTCCAAGCCACTTCCTGTTCCGGCCTGTCTAGCCTTTACCTTTAAGCCTGTGGCCACATTTCAGACATTTGCATTTCCTTGATGATCTCAGAAATGTCCCAGTCTTTCTTTAAAGTTTATGATGTTCTATGACTAGAATGCTCTCTCAGCTAAGAACACAGAATGCTTTAATAACCTCTGTTATAGTAAATCAAGTTTTATCGTGGGAAAACAACAGCAACAAAATAACCTCATTTAGAACCAGTCAATAAAAGAGTGTAATAATCTGAACACATCTCCTCCTGAAGAACATCAGTGGTGGTGTTTGCTTACATGGTATTTTTCTTGTGACACTCATTTTTATAATTATATTCAAGGAACATTATATTTGGTGTTCAAGGTGAAACTTAACCAAGAATCAGAAGAGAAAACACAGAAGACTCAATTCTAGTATTCTTCCAGCCAGAAGCCAGAGTTCAAATTAATTTTCTAGGAACCCCTGTTCGAAGAAGCATTTAATGATCCAGATCATAGTAAGAAATCTGTTTCTTTGTGCCCACATCCAGAACCCTTTCCATCTTGCATATTCCAGGGAAGGAGGTCAAACCACATGATTTCTCTGCTGCTCCACATCCAGCTCTAACTTTGAAGGTCACGTCTGTTGACACGTGCACTGACAGTTACCCATGTTTTGCTCTATTGTGGGAACCACAAAGACAAGTTTTACTCAATACTTTGCCCGGGCCTGGGCCTGACCTCGGTTCTACCTGTGTCACTTGGCAGAGAGGTGCTGGCTGGTGGTGGCCTGTGCTCCTCGTTTGGCTCTGGTGACCCTGCAAGAGTGCATGCCAGGCCAAACAGATGGAATCCTTTCTTCCATCCCCAAGAGACCAAGCGCTATCACTACACAAAGAAAGGGAGCCATTGTAGGTCCTTTACTGAGACGAGCATATAGACTCGCATTTTAGGGTCTCCTACTTTCCTCAAACCCCTCTGAAGAGCTCATTCTTTCATAAAACACTTATTTAGTACCAGCCACTACACAAGGTGCTAGAATAATAACGTAATGATGAAATATTGGCAATATCTTTGTGTATTGGCAAAGGCTACATTTGGCTGTACATAATAGAAACCTGATTACAGCGGCTAAAGCAAATATTTATTTTATTTTACTTAGCCAAGCCTCTATAGCATTTTACTATGTGCCATGCCCTGCTCTAGTCACTCTGTGTAAATGTTTACTTCTTAATAGGAGTTTGCTTTTCTCATATAACAGAAGTCCAAAGAGTAGAGAGTTCCCGGCAGCTTTAGTGGCTTAAAGAAGTCACGGACCCAACTCCTTAGAGCACCTGATTCTCCATCTTTAGCATGACTTTTATCCTTATGTCACAAGATGGTTGCTCTACTTCCAGACATTACATCTGAGTTCCAGGCAGTGCTAGCTGTGTCTTGTCGTTTCTTTCCCAGAGCCTATTCAAAAATTTCCACTTAGACCTCATTGGCCAGAACTTGGTCACTTGGCCTCCTTTAGCAGAAAGTCTGGGAATCTGGGAAGATAAGTATAATTAACTGGGCACATTGTTACTCTGAAAAAGTCTGTGTTCTATTAGTAACAAAGAAAATAAGAGTGAATTGTTGTATATAATTCACTTTCAACTTAAGGTGATTTTTTAAAAACTATGGTGAAAATATCTGATCTAGCCACGCCAGAAAAAAAGACGCACTATTTCAAATTCTCCTTTGGGGTTGACAAAATCTGAATCATTATCCCACCTAGATTTGGGGAGACAGAAGTATAAAATTGCACACTTAGTCTGCTATATTCTTACTTCAAACTTTGGAAGATTCAAGACTGTGTAGTAAAAAATATGTAACTAAAACACTCAGTGAAAAGCTTCTCCCCCCCCCCACTAATCCATGTGGGGGAAAGTAAGGGCACCCAGAGAACTATTCTGAGCGGCGTGGGGGAGGGACAGGTGGTGGTGGTGGTGGGTATATTTGTAGCATATCTGGGAAATTCTGCAAAAGTATAAGCCACCCCCAACCCCTGCTGGACTTCCCCTCTAAGATTGTCTTATTGCACGACTGTTAGAAAGAAGGCTCACTCTGGTGGGACTGTGGTTACAGTGGCAGAGTCAGAGTGAAAGGACCAGCTGAGCACGTAAGACAAGACTGCATAATTGGTGTGGATGACTTCCTCAGGGCAGAGGACCAGTCAAGCACAATATTTATCAAGCAGACTGTTTTCTTGCAACTCTAAGAACGAATTAGCTATTTTGTATGCTTTATTATACATCAGCGTCATCACAAATTGCACAGAAGAACCACTCTCTGCATCCCAGGTACCGTCCTCAGCCCTCTGCAGGCATTACTGATTGCAACCCTACATGTGTGCCATGTTATGATCTCCATTTTGCAGATGAGGAAACTGAGGCATAAGAGGTGAAGCAGCTTGCCCAAGAGGGTATGTGGCAGAGCCAGGATCCCAACCCAGGCTGCTGGTCCCATGGTCTGTGCCCTTGACCTATGCCCATTAGACAGTTAATATAATCCATTCTTTAAAACGTATGGGGTGCTGAGTTTTTAAACAAGAGTAAGTAGGTCGTTGAGGAAAATGCTATTGAATCAGTTCATAAACCAACAGATACTGATGGAACAGCGACCATGTGTGTTTCCCTATATATATTCAACAACCCGGCTTCACCACCGGAGTCCTAACTCAGCAGTCCATGAGGGATAAGGGATGCCAAAGTTGGCCCACAGTGGGCACTCCAGAGATGCCAGTTTAACAGATGAAAGACTGGGCAACTGGAATAGAACGTAGGATAGTCACAGAATGACAAAGCCAGCAATTATGTAAATTTAGAATTGTGGTGGCAGTTATTAAAGTTGTTAATGGTTCTTATATAAAAGATGTGGGCATTGGAGGATGAAGCAAGACAGAATGTGGTTAAATCCCTTCAGCCTGAATGTTCGGAAGGAGGGAGAGCTGAGAAAGAAAGTCCCTAGGCCTGAACGCTGGAACAGATGACCCCTGAGAAAGTTAGAATCTCCCTTGACCAGCTCATTCCAAATGGTTGAACATCAGCACTAAACCTAATCTATGGTCTGATACTTAAAAATAACCTGTTATAAAGTAGCCATAAAAAACTCACAGTTTTTCAGCCTGATTCAGTCTGCTACATAAACTATAACCAGCATTAATAGCTTCAGTCAGCATTTATGTCGTTCCTTCTATTAGCACAATGGGTTTTACAACCATTTATGAGTTTCTGGATAGCGTAATAGAAAACACACGGACGGACGTGTTCCCTGTGAAAGATGCAGAAAAGTTTTCTTTGCAGAAGGATAGGCCAGAAGGGGTCGCCACCGCCCCACTCCTGAAGCCTGGGTCGGCCTCCCTGGTAGGACACATTCTCTCCTGGGGCTCCAGCTAGCAAACCCTCCCGGTGAATTTCTGCAGTTTCCTCTTCAACCGGCTCTATTCAGAGTCAATCCCTCTCTGTCTCTTTCTCCTCCTGTTGATAAATAAACATGTGAGGTGCTTATATGGTGCAAGCTGTATACACAAAAGGAAATCTAAATGTGAAGACCTAAGTAATAATCTTTGTCTTCAAATTTACTGTGGCTTTTAGGAGACTCGGGAAAATTATCTGAATCTGGAAGTGTCTGTCCTATCCATATTTCTTCCCTTCATTCTTGAAAAAAAACAAGAAACGACTTATGAAAAGTGTGCAGAAGTTGTCTTACATTCTTTACCGAGCTGGTGTTTTAAACACAGCCAAAGACTTGTCTTTAAAAAAAATATTTTGCTTTTGTCGTTGTTGGGACTAATACTTCTGAACATAGAGCAAATACCAGGTTGATTTGAGGAGCTGTATAAAAAGTATGATTCTTCACAATGATTCCCTGTAGGGGTCAGGGAGGAAGCTATACAGAGGATCTGTTTCTTCCTCAAGGAAAAGTCCCCGAATTAATCAGAAATGTATCAGAGTGCCCCATCGCTCCATGATTCTCTCCACCAAATATGGAGTGGGTGGCTGCATCCAATAGTGTCCTATATCCCATTTCACCATAGTTATAAGACTTGAATCCTACTTTGGGAGTAAAGAATCATTTACTGGCCTCTTACTGGAAATAACTATTGGCGTTTGTCATTTAATTCGCCCTCCTATTCAAGGCCAAAATCCTTTCTGGAACAAACAAATAATCTCCCCAGCAGCATGAGCTGCAGACTGTTCTCTAGCCCAGCTGACGCAGCACGAGGGAACAGCAGGGAGTCTTTTGAAGCTGCCATTGCGTTTTGCTTTCTCATAAACCGCTATTTGTCTTTCCACCTTTCCTGTTTTCACCAGTGCCTAGAAACAGAGCCCCGGGAATTGCTTCCCACATATGAACCCCTGAGTCTTTCACAGCCAGAGGCCATCTGACAACATCCTTCTTTCTGGTTGTGAGGCCAAGTCCAGTGTACTTGGTCTGATGCCAAAGGTGGACATGGATTCTGCAAGCTTTCAGACCAAGAAAATTTGACACACCCACATGGCCTGGAGAGAACAATGCCAAACTCAACGAGATGATTCCAGGCGACTTGGGATGCTGGACATGTTGGGAAAGGCAAGAGGGAGCTTCACCCGCTGAGCGCTCCAGGGTTTTCCTCATACTTGGGAAGTTCGGGGATGCTCAGATAAGCTTCAGTTCTGACAACGTCTGCCTTGAGTTGATCGCTTGCTCTTAGTCTTTCACTCAGCCTCTGCTTCCCTCCTATTCTCTCATAAACGTAAGTTCTACAGCCGGAATACTAAGAGCTATCTTTGGTTAAGTCCCACTGTGCTGTAGAAGATGCTTTAACAGCAGGCTGTGAACAGCCATAGCCAGGGGCAGAATTCAAACCCAGGTCTCTTGGACACCAGAGTAGGTGCCCCAATCTGCTATCATATCTGTTATCACAAGACCTCCCAGGGGAGCCTGGTTCAGGGCTACCTGACACCCCCAACCCTGTTTCTCTCTGTCCCTTCCGTGCTGATACCGGGACATGCTAACATAGCCAGAGGGCCCCGGCAGAAGAGAAGAGGGCCCACCAAACCTGAAAGAAAGCCCAGTTACCATTATCTACAGCCCTGCTGCTATTTCTGCCTCAGTGTGTTCTAGAGACCCAGCATAGATACTGTTTTAAGAGACAAAGGGACAGTGGGGATCAACCACCCCTTATCTGCTGTGTGACCCTTCTGGGTCACTATGGATCAGAGGGTGTGACCCCCAGTTTCCACCTGTTTGCTAATTTTGCCTCTGTGTGGTCATTCATACTCACGTAACCCAGCTATAACTGGGCCACTTTTCTCTCTCTTTAAGGACTTTTCCAAGGAAGAAAAGCTACACAACTTTAATTCCCCAAACTGGAAAGGTGAATGTAAATCTTTACAGAAGGTTTCTTGAGGCGAGGGAATTACAGTGCCTATTACAAAGCCAAATGTCCTAAAAATTTCTTTAGAACATCTATGTCTCACCTCAAAATCATAGTCTTTATAGCACCTTTTCTACCCACCTGGCCCGCGCCTCTTCTGCTCCCACCCCTCATAAGTCTCTGGGCCTTCCTGCTGCTCCAGCCCCCTCCTCTCTCCTGGATCTATGACCCTGGGCATCTTGTGTAGAGCGATGTGACCTCTCTCAGTTTCTAAGGAAAGGCTTCTTCCTCCAAAAGGTGAGGGAAAGGTGATATTTAATTCTTATTATTTGATTTTTTGTTCCCATGACATTATCATGCATGTTTAAAACTATCAAATATCATCAAGGTGTGGCCAGCTTTGTATTTTCTCTCCAAGAATATGTGATGGCCAGAGAAATTTACGCTGTGGCTTCCCTTGAACCACAGCTGTGCTTTGTTTTTTCGTTTGTTTGTTTTTGGTGTTTTTGTTTTTGTTTGTTTTCATTTTGTTTTGTTTTGTTTTGCATTCTTTGGTTATATCGACATGGCTCTTAAATGAGAAGATGAAAAGTAAAAGCTTCATTCAGGCCTCCACTAGTATCTAGATATTTCTTTCTTCATAGACAAAACCCAAGTGAATGTCTCACTTTTCACCCAGATGTTTGGCTGTCACACAGGCAATGTGACAGGATTGGTCCGAGTACAGGCAGAGTTGGTATTTGCTGCTGAGAAATGATGGGAAGGGTCCTGGAAGGATCTCTCTTCAGGGATAACTGCTTCTGGACCCAGTCAGGGTCACAGAGAGCAACATGAATTCAAGCTAAAATCAAGCCATGAATAGTAGAACATAAACGTGTTCTCAAAGGAGCTGAAAGGCAGGGCATGAGGAGTGATATTCTGATAGCCGCACTCTTGTCCGGGGGATGAGCGTGTGTGAGAAAGTTCTGCAGCGTGAAAGAAAGATGGCAGGCTGGGTGGATCCCGGGGAGCCATGGGCAAGTTCTTGGTACCAAAAGACACCTGGCAGAGTGGAAGAATGATAAGTTTTGGAATCCACCAGCCCTGTGTTTAAATCCTGGTTTTTCTTTTAACTTGTGTAATAGGGCTACTATCTTGAAAATATGTTTCTTTTTGCCTTTCTGAGGACATGATTCTAATCTATCTCAGGCATCCACAGGCCCCATGAGAGATGAGGATCTCGAGAGTGGAATTCCCAGAAAGACAAAAGCATTCAGGATTTAACTTCTGATACTCAAAACAGCATTTTCAACAAGACAGTAGCCTTGCAAGCCAGCTATTGTCTAAAAATGTTCTGAATTCCTTTATTTCTCAATTTTCGCACACGAAGAACCAGGCGTGAAGGACTCAGCTCACAGAGGGGCATGCTGTTCTGTGTTTGATGGACTATTTGACAGAGGAAAATGACAAGGAAAGCCTGCTCCTTCCTGCCTAGGGGATTTGGGATTGAAGGAGAAGAGAGAGGTGGGGGTGGGGGGATGGAGGGGGCAGTGGGGGGACCTACAGACATCTGGGAAGCCCTGTGTAGCCCTTTGCTCGGGTATCCTTCCAGGGTCTTGGAGGGAAGCCAACAGCCCACCTCTGACCACTCTAAGGTCAAAATCCCCATGGTTACTCTGGAAGGAAGTGGAGATTCGGTGTAATTGGGAAGAGACTCAGGACTTGTGTGAGCTTCCCCAAGCCTTCTGCCCCATGGACCCCAGGACTCCCATCTCCCAGGTACCATGAGGTGACAGGAGCCTCCTCCCCCACCACCCCCATTTACTCAGGGCAGAGGAGAAGGAGGCTGTCTGAGAAACTGAGCATTTTGTTATGCAAAAGTGATTGAGAATTCTCTAGAGGGAATATTTAGATGATTGCATCAGACTTAGGTTATAATCCAGAATGGACTAACTTGAAGTTGTTTTCCCACTACTCAGGGGTTGGGAGCGTGTAAGGAATCCACAGCAGTTAAAAACAAAAGCAGGTACGTTTTCTTTGTACATCCAGGAATAGTTTGAGCAGTTTGCTTGCACATGAGTTTGTGCCTTGGATAAGTCCAGGACTCAATTTCTTTATCTGTCAAGTGGGGATCAATAAATTATTCCCATCTCAATAGCTTCATTGTGTATTAAATGATAGTTGGCACAAACATCCCGATCCACTTCAGAAATTCAGGAAGACATTTCGTGTTGGTGCTGGGCAGCAGGATTAGAGCAGAGAGGAACCCAGTGGGATAGAAAGTGCTCGGCCTGGAACCAGCCCCCCATAGCCACGACCTCCTTCTCCCTGGAGAGTCGAACAGACCTCTGTTCAGGTGGCAGACATCGGTCAGAAGTGGACCCCTGGGTCTTATCTCTCTGCAAGTTCATAGGCCAGAGCAAAACCATGCATGAGAAGCCTAGTACATTCACCTGGGCCCACAGAGCTGTGCCTGTCCTTTCAAAGATCAGCTTTGACATCTGCTCCGTTCCAAGTGAATTTTGAGCCCCAAGGGATTCTGCATGGCTGCTTGCCGATCAATACCCCTGGTGTACGAAGCAAACCAGGGCTGAGCTGTGCTTGCAAGAGCTTGTTGGAAGCTAAACTAGAGTCTTGGCTCCCTGGTCCCCGTTCAGCCTCCATGCCCTGGTAAGAGTATATTATTTTCTCAGCTCAAATTGCCGTTTCCAAGTCATTATTTCTCTATGACAAGAAAACAATATTGGGTCTTATGTAACATCAACCTCAATGAATCTGGAAGTGATCATGGAATGGGTGGATTTTTTTCCTCCTTAAAAAAGAGAAAAATAAATTTAAGATTGTTTGCATATGGCTGAGAATATTTATGAACTATTCCCCCTTGTTTCCTCATCACATATTTTATCCAATGCATTTGTGTGTGGTACAGAATAAATCTTTATGGGGAGGGTGGGGTGGAGAGGAGAAGAGAGCAATTAAAGGACTGGGTATCCATCAAGTGCCTGGGATGTTAGTGGTCCTGGGTCTCGGGGTACCCTGGCCTCAGGCTTGCTTGCTGTGGTCTGAGGGTAACCCGTCCTACTACCCAGAGGAAGTCTTTTGGAGGGAGGGCTTCAAGCTCGAACACTGAAGGATTTAACATCTTCTCATCACTCTGTCTTCTTTCATATCCCCCTCACTCTCACCACAGCAAAAGCTGCAGCACCAACGTTTTCAAAACCTGGGTGCCGTCAGCCGAAAGAGATAATTAAATTCTATAGATGCCAGATTGAGTCAGGATCAGAGGAATGCATTGGCAGGTAGGAGGGAAAAGAACTGGCAGAGAATGTATTGGTGCTGGCATTTGTGATTCGATGATATGGCAGTGCATTAGCACACGGGCCTGTGGCATCTATTTCCCTCTGGCCATGCCTCTCAACATGGCCTGTCACCGAGAAGGATCCCAAGGGAGCATAAGGGACAGGGCTGTGGCTGTATATTAAATCAGTAAGAGAAACAAAGCTCTGGGCTGTTGGTTTTCTTCTCTGCCTCTCCTCTGTTTTCAGGAACATACTGACCAAGAATATGGGTGAGGGACCCAGAGCGGGATGACTGCCACATTTGCTGACGCAATAGCAGTAGCTGTCATTAACTGGTGTCCTAGTATGGGCCAGGCACTGTATGAGGCACTTTCCCTGCGTAATCTGAGTTAATCCTCACAATGGCTTTATGGTTTAGGGATGTTTAGTCCCATAGTTAAGATGAGAAAACCAAAGCTCAGTGGAGTTCCTGAACTCCCAGGGTCACACTTAGTAAGCCAAGATGAGGGATGTTTCCAGCACTTGTGGGGTCTGAAGCCAATACAATATATCCTAAAGAGGAATTTTAAAAGTCAACGTCAAGGCCTTGGAAGGGGCCCATGTAATTAAGGGACCTTGAAGCCTGAGCCGCAGCAGCATCGCATTAAATCCACCCTGGGCAGAGTCAAAATTTAAATACAGCACTAGCTGCAGGCCATATGGTCCCGTTCCTGCTGCCTCATCTCTTCTTTTCTCTACCACGATTATAACCAACTGAACTTTCATAGTCTTGATCCAAAATACAAAAATGCAAGTGATGAAACGGACACACGGAGGACATTCTCAGAACGTGGCTACTTGGTATGTTACATGGTAATATCACAGTCATGACATAAGGTAACAACCGTACCTTATTGCCAAATTTTATCCTTCCATCTCAAGAGATCACTGGAGAGACAGCTTACATTTATCCAGAACTATCCTCCCAAGGAGCTTCAGTTGCTGTTCTAGGTCTCTTTTACCAAATGTCATAATAGTTATCAGACCAGGCGACTAGGGCACAGACTTGAGCAGTGGCCTGCTCAGGTCTCCAAGGGGCATTTGGAATCAGACTCTTCAATGTCTCATTTCCCATAATATGTCTCTTTCCCTTGGATATCAGTTGGTCAAGTGACAACAAACACTCTGATTTTTCCTTTCTCCATTATAATCAAGATTTTGTCATAATTTTCATAACTGAAGGGGATTTGAAGAAGAAAACAACGCCAATATAAATCACAAGTGCTTGGGGGTGAGGAGGGCATACAATAAGTGTTGTTGGGTGCCCAACCTCTGCTATTGCTCTTGAATAGGCTTGCAATCCCATCCCAGTCTAGATAATTACTAGGGGGAATAAAAGCATTTTTCCCAGGCCTGCTCACTCTATTCTCCCAAACTGGAAACACAAAGCAGACGATGAAGTACGAGTTCAAATGCCACACCAGGGAGAAGGAAGTATTGAGAAACTATGTCCAACCTCCAGTCTGTTTTCAAACATTCCAGTAAGCACTCAATTGATTCATCTTGGGCTGGTGTCATTTCATTGTCTCAAACAAAAGGCCTTCTATGAGAAGATAAACGCGGTTATGTGAGGAGTAGCTAACAGAAGGCACATTTGGGAAAATTTGAACAAGAGCATACAGTCCACTGGGCTCTTCCTGCAGGGGCAGCATCCCCCTTTCATCTGCTGGAAATCGTATCAAGACTGATTCCTGTAATCTCAGGGAGGACTTGTTTACACGCTGTAAGCCAGGAGATGGGACCAATGACACAGGTGTAGTGGCCACTGAATGGCACAGCCAGTCATCTCCTCCACCTGTCTCTGAGCCCAGGTGGACAGTTCCCTGGGTAGTGTTCTATGATTGGACCGGTCTATGAGATTCTGGGTGGAATGAGTCAGTGATAATAACTTCCTGCATTGTCCTTTTAAGTATGTTGTCCTGCTCAACGAATTATTGGGGAGAGAATTATTGGGGCAAGACTATAAAAGCCTTTGGCCATATTATCTTCCTTTGGATGTTTATTCTTTGAGCTGTATCCATTGCAGATTTCTGTGCAGTTGTGATCGCACATTTCCAGTAGAGCCCACTGCCTGGTGCATTGGCCCTTCCATTTTTGGACAACACTGATTTTTAGAACACTGTTCTCTGGATTAATCTCAAGTATGCCTCCCTGACACCGACCGATTCTCTGGGGGCAGTACCAAACATGGCCTCTCACTTTCCCATGTCGTGTCCTTCTGGAAGACTTATTCCCTCCCTTCTCAGGTTGGGTTAGCCATAGTGAATACTTCCACAAAATCCGGTGCATATCTGTGTCCAAGGACTGCTATACAGTTGTCGTTTACTTGTGGAATAGCCCTTTCTTCATACAAAATTATGATGTGGGTTAATTGTGGAGTATTGGAAAAATATACATAAGCAAAAAAGAACAGAAAAGTTGATCACTGTTACTGCATCTTCTGGAAATAAGCACTAAGCTTTGATATATATCCTAATGGTTGCATTTATATATATATTTGTACTTATATTTATATATATATATAGTATTTATATATGTATATATTTATTTATATATTTACATATATAAATATGTATATATACATTATTTTTCAAAAAATAAAGGATTAGCTAGTGCCTATTGTTTGGTTAAGTCCTGCTTTTGCAGGCCATTTAATACTCTTCTACTGCATCGTGACTAATGGCTGTCAGGTATTCTGTAGTGTGTGGGGCGCTGGCGGTGTGACGAGGGGTTTGGGGTAAGCTACTTTACTCTGAAGTCGATGGCTGTACCCGGTGGCAAGACAGTTCTTTTGCTGTTCCATGCCAGCCCTTGAGAGAGGCCTGACCAAGGCGCTAAAGAAACTGGATGACTACCTGAATACCCCTCTGCCAGAGGAGATTGACGCCAACTCCACCGGGGAGGATGACAAGGGGTCCCGGCGCAAGTTCCTGGATGGGGATGAGCTGACCCTGGCTGACTGCAACCTGTTGCCCAAGCTCCATGTGGTCAAGGTAAGAGACTTCTACCCACAAGTGCTCGCCAGGGCCAACTCCATCTTAGGCTGGGGTCACCTGTGTGGTTTAAGTCAAGGGCAGTGCCCCCTGCTGGTCGAGAGGCTGTGCTCTGAAGTCACATGAATAGGAACCCAAAGTCAGCCTCCACTGTGTGCTGGCTGTACAGCCTCTCTGAGGTTCAATTTTCACCTGTAAAATAGGCATATATTGCTTATTTCCAGGGTCATTGGGAGAGTAATGTGGCATGAAAGTGCCTGGCATATTATAAGGGCTCAATATATAATAGTTGCTCTTGTCATATCATATATAGTTAATCTATAGTTCTAGCACTCCATAGGTTTTCACTGGTACACCCCCACATCTCTATTAAATGTGCCCTCATAGACACGTCTTCTCTGTGCACAGACCCACCTTCTCATTCCCTCTAGCAACTCCCTAGGGCAGGCAGGCATCAACTTCCTCATCTGTCAGTTGACAACATAGAGGCTGCAAGAAGTGACATCATTTTTTGTACTGTTGTTGCACTTATTGACCTTCAACAGGCACTGTAATCCTTGCCTGTACGAATCTTAGGATCTGTACTTTGGAAAGAAGGGAATTCAGAAGTTATCCAAAACAATCTCTCATTCCAAACAGGGCCACTTTCTGTTTAGGGCAGGCTCCTATGCAGCTGTGCTGTGACTGCACATTTCTGATGATGAAGAGCCTCTGCCTCACAAGTCAGTCCTACCATTTTGGACGGCTCTGACTATTAAAACAGCATTCCAAACGGCCTCGCTGCTACTGTCTGTTCTCTGGACCATCACGTGACAGGGCTGCTTGTTCTCTTTCTTCTCATTTGAAGACAGCAGCTGTGTCCCCCAACGTTCTCTAAACTAACACTTCTTCTTACATCCTTTCCTGACCCTCACCAGCTTAGAGAAAAGTACAGTGCGATTGTCGAGTTGCACGGTTCTCTACTTGCACATGTATTTATGTCCTATTGTCTCAGACAATAAGCTCTGTGAGGATAGGGCCTACTATAAGCATGATGGTGGGTATAGGTGATGCTTTAATAAAAACTCATTGATTGGTCATTTTATCACCTAGTTGTCTTTATGATACCCAGTTTCTTTATACCCTTCACTGACAAGAATCAGTTGCAATCATTTATCAGCTGGATATCCAGCTGTTGTTTTTCTCAGCTGAAGTCTGGGCTAGAAATGCAGGCTTCCTTCCAATCACAGCACACACAAGCTTGAGTTGAGCTCACTTAGCTGGGTGTGCACTGGTGTTCCCATGGGCTCGGTCTTAGCTGGAAACTGGGAGGGAATCATGCATGCTGGTACTGGTTGCCTGGGCAAATACAACCTATTAACATGAAGATACTTTGGGTTTGGGGCCAAGCCAATGGTCAATTGTAGGTCCAGCCAAGCTACATCTCTTTGAAGTTATTCATTAGTGCATACCCTACTCCACCCCCAAGACATCTTCATTCTCTTTTCCTGAGGAAAAAGGGGCACCAGCAGGGAAGATATGATTCCAGTTCAGTCACACTGTGTCAGAGTGATGTAATGGAAAGATCCCCATTCTAGAAGTCCGGGGATCCAAGTTTTAGTCCTATACCTGCTACCAACTGGCAGCATGAGCCGAGGCAGATCATTTACTCTTTTTAGTATTCTCTTTTCTCATGCCTCAAAGAAGAGATGTGGATTATATTCCTCCTTGCTTCTTTTCCCCCTCTTCCTTCCCTCCTTCTTTCTTCTCTCTTACTCAAACATGCATGGACTACCCACTCAAGAATCGCTTGTCAAATAAGGTAAACAAATGGATCTCCGAGACCCAGTAGTTCATCATCCTACGATCTCTCCAGTTCCTTCCAGCCCTTAAATGACTAAGTTACGCCTTTGTCCTTGGATGAAGTTCAGTGAGTTGTTCATTGAGAGAAGCTGGGAAACAGAGGGAGGATGGCCTGCAAGGGGACAAAGGCTGGGCCTCGCCTCCTGTCTCCTTGGATTTCTGCTGATGCAGCTTATCAGATCCCAGAGACCTGGCAAACCTCTGCTGTGCAGAGAGAGTGAAGGGGGAGCCAAGTCAGGCCTACAGTTTGCCTTCCAGTGCCAAAACTTAATCTGGGCTGTGGGAACTAACTGTTTTCATATGAAAGAGCAAATTCAGAACATGAGCATGGACGTTCTTGCAAACATCAGAGCTTCCTGTGTGAATCCTCACCTTCTCACTGCTGTGCATGTTCTCTCCTCTCTCTCTCTCTCTCTCTCTCTCTCTCTCTCTCTCTCTCTCTCTCTCTCTCTTTCTCTCCCCCCTCCCTTTCTCCCTCTTTCCCTCCCTCCCTCTCCCTTTCCTTCTCCCTCTCCCTCTCCCTCTCCCTGGCAGTCTTTCAGGTTCATCTTCATCCGCGGAACCTGAGTTGTTTTGGCCCAGGCTCCTCTAACTAAGTGCCTGGTTTGAACTTTCATTGTCTGGCTCCCTTCTATTTCTCATCTCCCCAAGTCAAGCCAACACACGAGGAAACAACCAGTTTTGCGACTCAGGCGGGTGCACAGATCCAGGCAGGGTGGACATGGCCAGCGTTTCGTAGTGTCCCCTGGGATCCTCACCTGGCGCAGGGATCTGTTCAGCCCCTGCAGCAAACAGGAAGGGAGATATAAATATAAACACAAACATGTATTCATAAATTGAAGTCCTGCTGTTTTCAAGCTCATATTAGGTCTTTTAAAAACTTGCAAATAAATTCCAGCATGGAGGCAGTTGAGGCTGCGGTATCGGTCAGTTTGTAACCCACCACTGCTGCAGGGATTTGCTCCTTGGCCAACACAGCCTCTTGTAAAGGCTCCTGGGCAAACCCAAGGGGCCCTCATCTTGCAGTGAACATACAGAGACCAAGGAGAACTGGCAGGGGGTATTGGCCCCAACATATACTCTTGGCGAGTGCTCTGTAAAAGCACTCTGAGTCCAATACCTTTGCTTATTAGTCACCCCTAAGCTGGATAGAACATTGAGGGGGGTGCCTTCTTCGGTGACCACACCAAATTTAGTATAAAGAAGTACTAAGTACTAAAGAACTACTAGAAATGCAAAACATATCGCGAGGTTCCACCTTCAGGACGCAGCTACTCCCCAGGGTGGGGGGGGGGGGAGGTCAAAAGGAAGAGGTTGGAATTATTAAAACTTGGATGAGGGTCCCTGCAGAGCTGAACCTTGGACCTCTGAGAGCTGAACCTTGGACCTCTGGGCACTACGCAGCTGCTGCTGGAGGCTGAGTTCAGAGGATGGCCCGTGGGACTAGCACCCAACTTCAGCAGTGAGGTCACTGTTGCATGCTGGCGTTTCTGAGCTGGTGTGATGACATTGGATTTGCAAGTGTTGGCAGAACAGCAAACTGGATGCAGCTGCTGCTACTGGAGAATAAAAGACTGAGAGGAACAGGAAGCCAACAAGAAGGGGCATGTCCCGTCCCCTCCTCCAGTCTGCAGCATCTCTCTAGCGCCCCCTTTTGGTAGAGCCTGACAGGGAGTTGCTGTGATTTGCAGCTTGAACCCCAGCATCACATAGAAGCGAATACAGGATAGGTTTGAAGATAAGCAACAATAGCTGATAAACTGGCACAGGAGATTCTGAGTAAAGCTCAGAATTGTTATCATTTACATAGGGCTGAGTGTCACGGTGGCGAGAACTGGAATTAGAAAGCAGGGGCAATAATAAATATTAGTGATTACTCAATAATATTGGTTGAATTAATTATTTTCCTGTGTAACATTCCGTAAGCCCCTAAATATTTTGTAGCTTCAGCTTGCTCATTGCTAAGGATCTTCAGTCTTTAAAATTAAGTGATTGCATTACATTTGATACTAAATGCACTTTGTCTGATGTTGGATAACTGAGGATGGTAAAGATTAAATACAACTTGAAACCCTCCTTATTTAACCTCTCTTTGCTTTTCTCATCTGTAAAATGGGAATATAATATACTCTTCCTTATAGTTATTTAGAGAGTTAAGTCGCTTGCAAAGTGCTTAAAGCAGTGCCTGGAGCAGAGCATGTAGTACATACCTGTTTGTGATTGTGGTTACTCGTCTTATCAAGAGCATTATTGTGATTATCACGAAATGAAGAAGCTGTGGTTCCTGTCCTCATACTGCCCACAGCTAGGAAAGTGACCGAGGACACTAAACAGTAACTGTGATTCAGGATAGAATAGTTCTTAGTGTTGTAAAGAAATTCAAAATTGATGTAGCAGAATGGAGGGGGCAAATGCAACCTCTTTGGAAATGTGACCCTATCTATGAGACTGAGCTTTTCATGCTTTAGGTTGTCACTGTCCTTCACTCAGAACAACTTTCCAGGGAACCCCGTAAAAAGTACTCAGGATTTCCAGACATTGACAGCAGAACAGTAAACCAAAAGCAGGGCCCTTCTGAGAGTGAGGCCCATGTGACTGCATAGGTTACATGTCTGTGAAGCCCTCCCTGGCTAGTGAGACCTTATGAAAGAGACCACTGTCATGCCAGGTGGCATGCGGGGTCTCTGGTCCCGCTCCCCACATAAGAACGCAGGACATGGTGAGGCCAAAAAGGAACACCCACGGAGCCATAGAGAGGGGAGTCCTACCTCTATAGTCTCACTGGCGGCTGGGTTGGAGACATAGAAAGCAGGAGCCACACAATCCACAACCTGCCGTCTACTTCTCTCTGCCGACCAACCTCACTTGCTAACTGCAATCCACTCTTGCTCTTACTAGCTCAGCCATCATCTTCTTGGTAGCCCCCATTTGCTGCTAGCATAGCCACAGGCAGTTATATTAGTGGCCAATGGGTCACTGGTTACAGATGACGGCCAACTAGCCACAGCTGATGGCCATCCAATCACAGTTGATGGCCATTGACTACCTGAGTGAGCACCTTTCCACGTGAGGCCGAGAGCCTGGAAACGGCACTCCTGGCTCTGTCCCCACAGTTCACTAACTTATTATTCCACGTTAGGTCCTGTTATTACCTCCATTTTAGAGATCAAGAAATCAGGACTCAGAGAAGTTAAATAATTGGTCTGAGGTCATAGAGCTGTTAGGTAGTGGAGTCAGAATTGTAGATCCAATCAGTTGGGATCAGAGTTCATCTTTTTAACCACTATGCTGCTCTTTGTCTCAACACAAACACCACTTCCCCAGAATGCCCAAGTCCACAGCCCCCAAGTGTGGCGATCTAGGGAGAGAACAGAAATCCCTATTTGTTCACTTTCCTGTCATACCTGGAACCTAGCTATACATTTCAACATCTAACTAAGTTTTTATTCCTTCCTATAAATAAAGATGCTTATGTAAAACAAAGTGAATAAGAGAAAATAGAAAAAAAAAAGTCTATAATTTATCAATTAGAAATAACCACTGGTAATATATTGGTATACTCGTATATACTTGTAGCCATCACACATGTTTCTCCAAATGTGTGATATTGCCCTTTAAACTTAGCGATCTGTCTTGAAGAGTCTTCCAGATCACTGGAATTTCCTCTGAAGCATCATTTTTAATGGTTTACCAGGACACCGTTGTATTTATATATGATAATATATGTATCCATTCATGTATTGCTGGACATTTGTGTTATGTACCCCTTTTTGCGGTTTTAAATAGTCCTCTGACCATATATATGTAGCTAAATCTTTGTGCACATCCATGATTATTTCCTAAGGAAAACTCCCTAGAAATAGGCTCACTAGGTCAAAGGGCAACTTATATTTACTTAAGGAATACAAAATAAAATAATACAACACAAAATAAAACTAAAGCAGCACTGCCGCCTTCTCTGGCCCACACTCTGCTGCTGGACCATTGTGAGGCGGGGAAGGTTTCCGTGCGGTGCACACACACTGGGTCACACCACTAACATCTTCTCAGTGTCTGTTTCATGCCTTCACGCCATCTCTGTCCTACCATCTCTGTTACAGATTGTGGCCAAGAAATACCGCAACTACGATATCCCAGTGGAGATGTCGGGCCTGAGGCGGTACCTCAGGAACGCCTACGCCAGAGATGAGTTCACCAACACCTGTGCAGCTGACTCAGAGATTGAGCTGGCCTACGCAGATGTCGCCAAGCGCCTCAGCCGATCCTGAGCACGGGCCACCTTGCCCCATCGCTGCAGCAGAAGGACTCAGCTTCTCCCAAAGGACTCCAGCTTCCCAGACTCCCCTTCTGCATTGCCTCCGGGAAATTTTTTTTTTTTTTTAAATCAGGTCGCATCTTGCTGGTATCATCAGAACTTCAGCCTGCTGTCTTTTGTGAAGGTCAGCGCCAACCCCATCTGATCACACAGGAATCTGCAAGCAGAAATGCTAGAAATAGTCAAGCGCTCAGCCTTTGAGCCTTGTCTGGGTTCAGTGGATGTGGGGTCAGTGTTAGAGAACCCACATTTGGGACTGTCACTGGCCCCTTCTGCCAATCTCAAAATATCTCTTAGATGCATTGGAAACATGCAATACATCTCCCACCCTCCTCTTCCACTCTCCTCTTTGTCAGTAACTCCAAGGCCAAGGACAAATGCCATCTTAGTTTTTATTAGAAATCACTGATCTTTGGGGAGACAGAGAGTGAATGGAGAAGGACAGAGCAGGCTTGGATTTTTGGCATCTGGCAGACACACCTTGAGTCACTCAGTACTTTGACAGTCCTGTCACATTGGGCACTGAAGGCCAGATTGGAAAACCACTTTAGACACAGTCTCAGTTTGCTTCAGTGCTGTGAATGTTGTGATGCTATTGTGCACGCGACAGGTGCTGACCTTCATTTTTATGCTGCCCGGGCCTTGCCAGGAAAGGAAATTGGCATGCAATTTCAAACTGGGGTGACTGGGAAAGGGTGGGGGAAGGGAGCAGTGTAGATGCCAAAAGGCCCACGGGGGTCTACCAGCCATGGGGTTTGCTTGCTTAAGGGTAGTTGTTTGGTTGGAGATTATATACCTGGGTTTGACTATGTTTATCCATGAGTGAATTTTGGTCTGTGAGAAAGCAGATGGGTGTGGGAGATGGAGGGAGGGGTGAAGGTGAAGTTCTTTATGATGCTCGATGTTCCCTGGAAAGTTTTTAGACAGGTCTTCTCTCTCATGATCTAACTAAGTCTTGAACTGGTGATGTCACATAACTACCCACCAGTGAGCAAAAACCCAAGAATTGGCCAAAAATGACTTTCCAGTCAGTCTCTTCAAGTTGTTCCTGGATGCAGGTCTGCTAGTTGGGTGCTCTCAGGCAGCTGTTTCAGCTGCAGCCTCTCTGATGGATGAGAGATATAGTTCGGAGGTGGCATGATCATGGAACCTTAGGAAGAAAGTCCATGAGCCTTTCAGACTGGGAAACCATGTGGTTTGAACATGAAGAAAAATATATGCCCATTTGGGTTAATGTTCCTACCCTATGAATCAACTACCAGATGAAAAAAAGGAATCTTTTTTTTTTAGCTAATTTTGTGCTCCTTAGTCTCCTTGAGTGTTACCTACCTGCTTGAGCCTGGGGACCTGTGCAGAGGAAACTAAGAGAAATGAACTAACCATCAGCTCCCTCTCCCAGTGCCCGCCTTATGAGGAAACCCATCCATCATAGTCCCTCACCTCCAACCATCCTCCCTTCTCTGTTGCCTGCTGGTGGAGAGTGAGCTTCCAAGTGCTGGAAAGCACCAGGACTTGGCTCTTGCTCAGGGAGGGCAGGGAGGGCATGGGTCCTTTCCATAGAAACATCAACACATTCTAACCCAAGCAATCCCTGGACCTACCTGCCTCCAGGGATCTCTGGAGGAAAAAAAAAAAAAAAGTGATCCATTGATCAGAGCAGAGGGGAGGAAGCAGGGGGTCTCCTTTAGCCCACTGAGGAATAGGAAATTTCTCAGTAGGACATTTTATAAGCTCCAGAGCTCTTTTTTTGTTGTTGACTTTTCCCCCCAGCTGAATGAGTTGATTTATTTCCACCTCTAAAGGAGCCTTTCCAGAGCTCCCTGGAAACTTTGTTTAAAAAGACCTGGTGAGGAAATAGTCCTTTTTACTGTAGGGAAAAGCCCCAAACTGGCCTCCTGGGGTATGAAAGCTTGAATGATCCCAAAGGCCTTTTAATTACCGTGAAATCCTTCCCTGACCTTCACAGCACAGGCACGATGACCTAAGAGGCAATTTACTTTCCTGAGACCCACGGCGGCACTGTTCTTGAAGCACATCCATGTAACACAGCCAGCACAACAGAGAAACAGAAGGACGCCCAGGTGGACTAGCTCCCCCAGAGGAGCTGGCAAATACTAAGCACCCTGATTTGATACTCAGAATTCAACAGTAGGCGAGTCTTTAAAAACAAACAAGCCAAACCAAATCAATATTGTTGTTTCTAGATGTTCCTTCTGTGGTTGACTTAGTTTTACATAAGTAACAATATTAACGGGCACTGAGTTGGGGGGGTGGGCAGTTATATGATCGCTTGTAACCATTTAAAAGAGGGGGAGGAGTTAGAGCTAGAAGGCACTGCTGAATACTAATTCAGGAATATCTTTTTATTTCAATAGCAGATTATCATATAATACAACTATTGACATAGAGCTTTAATGTCTTATGACCAGATTAATCAGAGTATTTTAAAATAATATTCCCTTCAGATTATTTTTCTTCCAAAGAGATGTTTTGTCCAGATCCTTCAGCCTCCTGGGACTTTGGCCATAGCCTTGTCCTACACACAGGCTATCGTCTCCCAGCCACAGTGTGATAAGGTTCTTAGGTGTCCCCAGAACCAATCTCAGGGAGTAACTAAGGTTCGCAGTTTGACCCCACACTAGAGTTTTAAGACAGGATGTAACTCTTCTGATGGGTCTTGAATGAATATTGATCCTTCAGAAAGCATTTCAGTGGCTCAGAAAGGAGACTAACTTTGATTGAGATCCTATTTTATTTTGGATTTATTTCGCTCCTTGACTTTCACATCACGATTTTTTTTTTGTTTGTTTGTTTTTGTTTTTTGTGAGGTAGCATAATGGGAGGCAGAAGTAGAAACAAGGGTCAAACTCAATGACTGAGCTGAATTTACCCATCTACTCAGCACTGTCTACCTCTCAGGTTGGTCCGAAAGATATTGGATAAGAATTTAATAACTAGAAAAGATGAGCTGGGAAAGTAAAATCTCGATTGATCCAAGTGTAATTCCTTCTGTTGTGTGCTTTCATCTCCTGACAAAGGAAATCAAATGCTTGACAATTCAGAATCACAGGCGTGAGTATGAAGAGCTTGTTTTAAACAAGGGATACAGCTACCTGGCACCAAACTCATGAGTTGAAAAGTGAAAAACACACTCGGTTTCTTTGGCTACAGGATCTCAGACAAGTTTCAGTTTCCCAGGAAATGGCACTGTCCTTAGTGTTCACTTCTGCTGGTGGGGGCCAGTGAGGATCTTGAACTTTTCATTAGAAAAAGGCCACATTTTCTAGCATTTGTCAAATGAAGCAACAGAAGCCCTTCACAGGCCCTGCGCCCATTGGCCACTGTGCAGACAGGCAACACCAAGCATCTTAGAATTGCCACAAAATAGATCATGCCTAGAATAGACCTTAAAGATGTAAGAGTCAGCACGGTCCAGACAAATAGAATTAAAGGGGAGGGGGAGTCAGGAAGGTGTAGGCCTATCTAGTAAATGTTTTCATCACGAGAAACCAGTGAGAGTCTGTCTCTAAAACTACATTGGTCCAGAGGCAACAGATAGATATCCAGTAGGTACTTGTGGGTCTCAGCCTTATGCCCACTGGCCTGGAGCCATTTCTATAGCAGAGTGATCAAGATGGTGGTGCCTGTCTCCTGGGAAAGGTGAAGCTTAGGGTTAAAATTAAGTCAATGATTCCCAAGGGATCACATTTTATTTTTATATATGTTGTTCAAAAACTCTGAAGCATTAGAGGAAGAAATGTATGTGTAAAGCATCTGGTTCTGATGTCAGGAGAACTGACCTGGTTGGATCGCTGGCTTGGGGCCTCTTTGCACACGAGGCCTACTGTCTCCTCTTCTTCGCTCTTTAGCCTTCAAACCAGATAACATGTGCCCTCCTCACAAATGCACATTCCTCTCCCTTGGTCCATAGTCTTCTCCCAGCTTAGTTTCAGGATGCTTTCACTTCATATTTGGGTATGATCCAAAGTGTGCATAATTTTATTTACAATTACTTAAGGAAATTTGATTCAATGCTCCCCTCCCCACCCAAACATAAATTAAAGATTGCCTTATTCTAGGGTTTGTGCTAATCTGTGTTGCTATGAAAGCAATCTGTTTTATGGCAAAACATAGTTTTAAAGATCCAATTATCTAAGGTATTTTATGTATAGGTAGAGATTTCACTATATTGACTATATATATATATATATTTAAAATACAAAATATCCAGCTGATGTTTGAATTTGTCTTACTTTCCTGACCACCTGGTTTGTCCCATTTAATAAGCTGGGGAGTTAGCTAATTCAGCAAAAGATGCCTCGCTTTTATAAAAGAACAAACATTTCACTTTACAAAGACACTCCAAATGATGGTTACTTGATTTTCTCAAGGCCTTTAACTGTGGTGATAAAAGAACAGGACTGGCTTTCAAGCCTTAATAAATGTAAAATGCCTTTTAATGAAGATAGTGCTGAGTGTTTTCCTCATGAATCTCAACCAGTTATAAATTTGTTTCCCAGTCTTGATTGGTATTGACTGATTCAAATAAAGTTGGTTTATTTTCAAATATTATAAAAGCAATCAACAGACTTCTTATTTGAGGTGGGGATTCCCTACGCTGTTTTAAAGGACGATATGAATTACCTCTTTTTTCCCAAGAAAGGTTATCTTATTTCCCATTATAAAAGGAAATACAAACTTCCAGTTATAAAAATAAGTTTTTTAAAATAAAATATGTTAATGCTCCTTAAAATTAAAAGCCAATAAAAAGAAAAGGTGGAAGAAGACGAGGACAACCAAAAGGCTTGTGACCCAACCATCCAAAAATTGATTTTTACTTTAACAAGGTTAAAATTCCATTATAGTACATGGGCTAGGTTAATATTATATATATATATATATATATATATATATATATATATATATATATATATATATACACACACACACACACACACATATATACATATATATATATATTCCTTGATGTTTCTTATTTCAATTTCCTATCTGTACTGTAGTACCTGGGGGCAGGCCAACAGTGACAGTCCAGGTGTGACTGGAGGAATGCCTTAAAACACTTGTCTACCTGCACCCAAAGCTTGGCCCTCAATGGCCAAGCCCTCGCAACATTCCTGGCCTGAAATTTCCACCCTTAGCACCACATCACTGACTCTGGATTAAGGTCCTCAGAGTCCTCAGTAAGTTTACCTGAAGTCAACACCTGATAAGGACCTCTGTGAGCGTTCACATCGCTAAAATGTGCAAAGGTCCCGGCAGTCCCCTGTATCCTCTGTGCTCCATCAGAACCTAGCTTCTCATTAGCTCGGAAGGGAGGAAACACCTGACCTAGGGAACAAGTCCTGGTAAAAGAGGCAGCCTCAGAGCAGGTGTGGCCGGTGCTGCTGATGGTCATCTCTCCATGCTGACCCCTCACTGTCTTCCTCTGGCAGAGCTCTGATTAGGTCAGGAACCTCCCTTCCACTCCTCCTGCCTTCCCACCAACCTCTCTCTTCCTACTCTCAGGTGACTCAGGTGAGAGGGATTCCAACCCCAGTTCCAGGGGTGAATCATGACGGCTCTGAGCCCATCTTCCTGGCTGTGGTTGGTTTCAGAGTGGGCTCTTGACCAGGTTCCACCCAGTATTGTGAGAGGATATTTGTTCAGGAACTTCTGAGAAAGATCTCCTTGTTCTTACGAAAGTGACTCCTTACGTCACCACCTTTGGTGCTGCCTCTGGATGCAGGTGTGAGGCATGGATCTGCTGCCACCCTTTAGAGACCATGATGGGCAAGACTCTTGCTGCAAAATGCAGCCAGAATGGAGAGATTTGGGTCATTGATGGGACCACTGAAATGCTGAATTGGCAAACTCTGAAACTGGTTTAAACTCTGTATTTCCAGTTCTGTAATATATCCCACATCGTTTGAGGGTAGGCTTGTCTGTTTGTTTGCTGATTATTATGAATGGCCAAAGGCATCCTTTGTGGCACATTTTTGTTGCTGTTGTTAATATTCCATTAGATCATCACATAGCTCTCCCGGGATGTGTTCGATGTTTCCATTGTCTGAATGAAGATGGTGGGCTCTACAGGCCGACCCAGGGCTGGGAGCATGGATTTCATCTCTCTGCCTCTGTGCTGTGGTGACACCTAGGGGCATATGTATGGCAATGGCTGTGACTCGCATTGAGAACTGAGTCCTGTTACAGAGAAGCTTCCAAAAAGCGAACTTGGAAATGAGACTATGGCAAATGTGTCGTGAACTGTGTTTCCTTTATTTTATGTCTAGCAGCTAAAATCCCCAGAATCCCCTTGGAAAGGCATAGGGAACCAGACTGGAAAGGTAGGAAGCTAAGAATTGAATATAAAGACATTAGAATTCTAATCATAGGACCATCACTAAGTTACTATGTGACCTTGACCAAGGCCTCCATTTCCCCAAGAGGATTATTAAGGTCCTTGCCTCTGAGATGATGAGATCCCTGATGAAGAGTACTTACTGGTAATAAAGGGTTATTTTGAGAGGAATGACATTTCAAGCAATTGGAATTTCACTCTATTGGAAGGTTTCACTCTGATCTTCTTTAATAGAAACAAGGTGATCACCAAAAAATACATGGATATTAAAAATTTGGGTTTTTTTTCTTTTAACGTAAATTTTGAGCTGTCTAGCGGTCAATTCACACTCCTGTCAGTTTCTTATCTTTCTAGTCTACAGCTAATGAAATCTACATCTACATGCAATAAAAATGACGCTGGGGCCCTGCAGTTAGGCTTATTAAGCTGTAGTTATTTATGTGGAAAGTAAAGCAGACTGACGTTTTGGAAAGATTGTCAATAAAGAGTACAAAGAAAAATTTTAATTTGAGTTTAACCCTTCTTTAACTAGAATATCTCAATGCCCCCAAACTTTCATATCTCTGAATGTATATAGGACTTGGAGTCTAAACCACACGAGATGCATAATACACACATGGTAATACAGACCAGCATAGTGCCAGCATCAAGTACTATTCTACCTGTGGAGCAGTGCTTGGTTGCATGCCGTTTCGTATCTACCTGGAATTGTTGCTGTGTGTTAGTAACTCCTCACCGCCCTCTCCCCAACTAAAACACTAAGCGCCTTTAAAGGGACGGAGGGTAGGTTATCCAATTTTTGTGCCACGTCTCACCTTGTCTAACATCCAGCAAATATGAGATGCTCGAAAATATTTATTAATGGTTGGCTGAAGAGTTCATGAGACAGCGTTCGAAACTTTTGGGTTCACCTTGGAGCTCACTCTTTATTTCCCTGAAGTCCCTGACTCCCACTACACGGTAATTCTGAAAATGGAGTGATAACAGAGAGCTGAGGAGAGAAACGGTATTTGTGTTAGTTAAATGTGTTTCCAATATACTTCTGAAGAATGGATCCTTCTAAAACAGTCCATACAGCATTTCTCTGTCTGTCGATGAAAAACTGCCTCGTGCTTATTGGAGCACATGGTTGTGATTAGGTAATGATTTAGTCAGTTCCCCAAGTTGGCCACAAAATTCTGCCTCGATTGGGTGTTACATGTAGAAGCTTTGAGATGAAGGGACTCTGTAGTCCTAGAATTCTCTGGTTAAATAACAGTTAAACAAATTCATCTTTTTTGTCTGAAGATATCTTCATTTGCTAAACTTCTAGAGAGAGTTTAGAAAATACAGAGAAGAAATTTAAAAACATCTGTAATCCTTACCCCCAGAGATAACTACTATTAATTTGTAAACAATTATCTTTCTAGGCTTTTTTCTAGTGAGATAGAAATATAAATATGAATAACTTTTTAACAAAAAAAGAGCTATGATTGAGAACCAAAACCAACGTACTCCTCTGTCTTTCTGATACACATGTATGGGCAAAGCATAGTTTCCTATTTCTGTGCCAAACAAGACTGGGACCAGACAAAAATAACTTGCTACTTGCTCCAGAAAATATTTGCTTATTTATCAAGACCAACAGCTTGCTCAACAATATTTGCTTCAAGACCTTACCTGACTGTGCCCACCACTGCAAAGCTACTATGTCATAAACTGCCCAATCCCAACCAGTTCCCAACCTGGTAAGACCCACCTTATACGCACTCAGCTCTGGCACTAAAACTCTGTAAATATACCACCCCCACCCCCAATTTTCCCCCTCTGAAATATTACCAAGACTCTGTCAAGAAGGTATTCTTTATTGAAATAAGTCTAATAAACGTAACTTTTCTTGATCAATAAGCTTTACTAGTGTTTTTTGTTGCTGTTTGATTTTGGTTTCGTTATTAATTATGAGCTCACATAACTTTCACTCAGATATCATAAACATTTTTCCTGCCCCTTTTCATCGATGACATTATTTTTATGTTTCATAATTCATTTAACCAACTCCCTATTATTTGGTCTTTAGGGTATTTCTAATTTTTTACTCTTACAATCAATGTTATAATGAAGTTCCAATAAGTTAGATCTTCATTATCTCTATTTTCCCTCCAGAATAGATTTCTGGAGGTGAAATTGCTAAATCAGAAGGCATGTATATTTTCAGGCTCCTGATGTATATTGCTAAATTTGCCTTCAAATTGTTCCAATTTACTATTTTTTACCAGAAAAATATGAGTGCTTATTTTCTTGTATCTTTGCCAGTATTCGGTTTTAACACTTTTCAATTCTTTTTAATTTGATAAGTGAAATACACCTGATGGCTATTTATTTATACACTTGTTGAATATCTCTTTTAAATGCACAATTCCACTTTCTTTACTGTCTTGAGGTTTCCTCTTTCTTGGAAGTGTGCTAGCTTCTTCCTCTGCAATTTAGCTACAACATATTTATGAGGCTGCCACATCATGGAATGACTTGAGTATAAACTGGTTCTTATGGCGCTGTAGTTCCCCTTTGGACTTTTTGGTACATTTTTAAAAAGAAGAACAAATGTAGAATTTCTTCTTTAACTAAAACATGAGAAAATTTAAAAAGACAAAAATCTTTACTTTAGACCACAGAAGAATTTCCATCCTAGATCAAACCCAGTATATATCCTGCCAGTAGAGTCTCAAGGGTATTAGATATATATTATGGGAAGGTGTGTACGTGTGTGTGTATGTGTGTGTGTGGGGGGGGTGGGAGGTTAGGAGTACTTTCTGACTTACAGTTTTGGAAACATTAGTACCAGACTTCTGAAGAGCTATTTTTCACCAGAAATTTCTACCAGAAACTCTCACAATTCACTGAACATTTGGCCTTCAGAGTAACGTCAGGGAAGATGAGTGTGCGTGAAGTGAGGAGGGAAAAAAAAAATATGGCAAGCTGGTGGGTCCTGCACTGGAATTTGTGGAAGTGTTTAGGAAAGTGAAGCAAGAGAACCTAAAACGCTAAATCTGTATTTCTAGGGTACTGTGATCTCCTAAGTACTGTGGCCTCTAAAATAAGACCCAAGAGATAGGCAAATCTTCAGTCTTATATCCTAGTTTAATTAATGGGGAAAGGAAACTTTACATTAACTTGGAACCAAAGTACTTCTGGGAAATGGTGATCTTCAGTCTTCCCTTTTGCTCCCTCCACATTCTCATGCATCACACATCTCCGTGAATACCATTTCTTATCACCATGTCAGTCATTCTCAGAGGGATTCTCAACAATCAAACCAAGATGTCACTAACTATCTGGACCTTATTTTATGAAGATGCTGTATAACCTGAAAACAAAAGCTAGGAGAAATGTGATGAATATGAAAGAGCATGAGACTCTAACTGAACCACTACATAATAAAGACCACAACAGGGCCAAGTTCAACATCCAAAAGAGACATGGAGCCCAAAAGCTATCATGTGGTTATTTAATTCTAGAAAAGGGAACTATATGAGGGTATCCAGGGGGGTAATGAAAGGAGCAGTTAAAATGTAAATTGCCCACAAGAGACTATTTTAAAATGCCTTTTTGGAGTACCTTGCAAGGAGCTCCAAAGTCAATAATAAAAGACCCTATAAATGCATCAAGGCAGAAAGCCAAGTAGATAATCGGTGCGACCACTTGACCCAGACCTACACTGAGAGAGGCGGTTCTTTCCCTTTTCTACTCTGTAAAAATGAAGAAAGACAACAAGGACATCTCCACTTCCACTTTTGATAAACATCTTCATAAATATGGTTTCAAACACAAATATGTCTAATGGACTGAGGGCAACAGATGTCAACAAGAGGCATCCTGAGGGGGAAGCCACTGGATTAAAATTCATGGCAAAAGATGGGGATAAGCTTCCCTGGGAATGCTCCATACAGGTAAGAACACAGCCCCAGTTTCATCCACAGAATATTGTTGCTCTGAGATACTGGTCCAAGGCTACCATGGCCAAAAAGACCAGCCAAATGCTGGGCTTCCTCTGGAAAGGTCTTGGCATGACATATAAAGCTTTGCTTTTCCTGGTGCAAAACCAAGGTGTGGTCATTCCTGTCTGATTGCCATATGCCAAAGAATATCAATCATGGTGACAGTCACCATGCTGAACTCCTAGCCTTGGGTCCTCATGTGCTAAATGGTATGTATTTGCATTATCTGAGATTCTACTTTTTAATTTAAAAAAATTCAATTACAGTGGACATTCAATACTATATTAAAGGTAAAGGGATTAAGAAGGTTAAACTGGCATTAACTCAAATTTTTAAAACACTCCCATAATATATACCAGTTTTCATTTATAGAATGGGAATCAGAGGCCCACAGCAGTTAAGCAAATTGCTCATGTTCACAAGCCAGTAGGAGCTAATATTTCAAACAAAAGACTTACATCAAGTCATAAAAAAGACAGACTGAAACAAAAAGTAGTCTTCTTCCGTCTTAAAGGCAGAGCTGTAATATGATCAAACTCAAAGTAATGTAAAGTGTTGTGAGTTGATCACCAGGTAGAAATGTGAACCAGGTAAGAACACATAGTATGGAAAACACTGAAGCAGTTAAAATTAAAAATACAAATTGCTTAACAATGTATCTTGGAGACTGTTCTGTGTAAGTGCATACAGGGGTTTCTAAGGTGTTTGTTTTGTGTTCGCACTGTTTTCCTTATATGAATGTAGCATTATTTACTGATTTATTTGTAAATATTTTTAATTGAAAAAAACATGCACATACAAAAAAGAAAACTCATGCAGTTCAAGAAGCATTACAATGAAAAGTATGTGACCTTCATACTGCAAACACACTCACCTGTGTCCCGAAGGCCACCACTGTTAACAACTTCTTGTTTTTACTTACAGAAAATTTCCACATGTACATGCACACAGACACACACACACATCACATTGCACATATATGTACTTTTTAATAAAAATATAGGATATGTGGGTATATATGCAGGCATTCTATGTATTTTATCAAAAATGGGAGAACAATGTTTTTATCTTGCATTTGTTACTGACTATATCTTGGAGAACTTTCCATATGAATACATGTTTCACATTCTTTAGAACATCACCATAGTGTTCCACTGTACAAATGTAACTTTATTCACTCAACCAGTCTACATTTAATTGACATTTAGGTCATTTCCAGTCTTTTGCTGTCAAAATAATGCTGTAGTGAACATCTTTGCAGGTAGTTTTGAATGTGTGTGAGAAAAATATTTGTAGGGTGAGTTCCTGGTGGTATACTTATCAAATCCCGGGATGTGTATTTAATTAATTAATTTTAATTTTAAATAGGAAATTTATTTGCATGGTTCAAAAATTAAAATAGCAAGCTATGCCAAATTTTTTTTCTGGTCAAGATGGCAGAGTAGGTGAACACTGTGCTTGAATCTCTCATGACCACATCAAAATTACAACTGAACTATAGAACAACCATCTTTGAGAATCACCTGAAGTCTAGCTAAACCAATGTTCTACAACTAAGGACATACAGAGGAAGCCACATGAGACTGGTGGGAGGGGTGGAGATATTGAATGGGCTGGTCTCACACCTATGTGTGGCTGTTAAAATTTGGAAGTAATATCTCAGCTGCAGAGGTTTCCTTTGAGGAGTGAAAAGTCCCAGCCTCACACCAGGCTCCCTAGCCCAAGTTTCCAGTGATGGGAAGAGAAGTCCCAACAACTTCTGGCTGTGAAAACCAGCAGAGATTATGTCTGAGTGAGACGGAGGGTGACTGGAGTCCCAGACGTTCCTCTTAAAGGGCCCATGCACAGACATACTCATTGACAGACTCACTCACTCTGAACTCTAGCTCTGGGGCAGCAGCTCAAAAGGTGCCAGGGACATATATGGAGGAACTGAATTGTCTGGCTACAGGGTGAGGGCTGGAGGGGCAGCTTCTCCCAGACAGAAGTGCTGGCAAAAGCCATTGTTCCTTTGTTGAGCTTTTCTCCCTCCCAGAATGCAGATGCAGGCAGCCACCATATCTGGGTCGCCATCAACCTGACTGAAATCATTTACCCTGCCCTGGTGATTCCCTGAGACCCTGCCCCACCCAACTTACAGACCCACCCAAGCTGCTTCCAGTGGCTTTTCCACACAAGCGACCTCTCTTGGCTTATGCAGCATACTTTCCTAAAACTTCTCAAAGGTTCAGAATCCACAAACCAGCAGCATCTGGTCTTGGTGTGCCCATACATGTTGCTAAGCAGCCCCAAGATTGGCATAAGGGGAAGCCATCCTCAGTTCACAGTTTAGTCTTTCTCAGGCACCTCCAAGTCCAGTGTGGGTGGAAGACATCTAAGGATCACACATGCCACTTGGCCCTGGGAAGGGCACATATGACAGCTGGACTTGGCCTATGGAAGTGCCCCTCCCAGTTGGCTCTGGGGCCAGCACACCTGGTGGCAAGCTTCAGATCATGCCTGAGCAACACCAGGGCACCTCCACAGTTGACACACCCAAAGGGCAGACTGGGAAGGCACCAGAGACCTGCTAAAGTGAATCCTGCTCTATAGATTCAGCCCCTTCACAACAGCTCCTAAATTTTAGTCCTGACAAGTCCTAACAACAGATCAGTATGAGATTCTAGCCCTCTCATTGACATGCCAATAGCAACCAAGGCACAACTACAACAGGAGGGCAAACACAACCCACATAAGGGACATACCTGGAGCACCTGGTTCTGGTAACCAGGGAGACTGTGCCACTGGGCCCCACTGGATACCTACTTCATAAGGCCACTCTACTAAGACCAGGAGAAATTGCAGCTCTACCTAATATAGAGAAACAAACACAGGGAGACAGTCAAAATGGGGATACAAAGAAACAGGTCCCAAATGAAAGAACAGAACAAAGCTCCAGAAAAAGAACTAAACAAAATAGAGACAAGCAATCTACGAGATACAGCGTTCAAAACACTGGTTATAAGGATGCTCAGTGATCTCAGTGAGAACTTCAACAAAGAGATAGAAACCTAAAAATGGAGGTAGAAAACATTAAAAAGAACCAGTCAGAAATGAAATATACAATAACTAAATATAGAATACCTTAGAGGGAATCAACAGTAGATAAGATGAAGCAGAGGACTGAACCAGCAATTTGGAAGATAAGGTAGCAGAAAACACCCAATCAAAACAGCAAAAAGAAAAAAGAATCCCCTTCCCCCCCAAAAAAAAAAAATGAGGATCGTTTAAGAGGCCTCTGGGACAACATCAAGCATACCAACAGTCACATCACTGGGGTATCAGAAGGAGAAGAGAGAGAGATCAAGGAATTGAAAACCTATTTGAAGAAATAAGGACAGAAAATTTCCCTAACCTGATGAAGGAAATAGACATACAAGGCCAGGAACATAGAGTATCCGAAACAAGATGAATCCAAAGAGGCCCACAACAAGACACATCATAATTAAAATGCCAAAGCTTAAAGACAAAGAGAAAATCTTAAAATCAACAAGAGAAATGCAGTTAATTACGTACAAGGGAGCTCCCATAAGACTGTCAGTTGGTTTCTCAACCGAAACTTTGTACTCCAAAAGGGATTGGCAGGAAATATTCAAAGTGATGAAAAGTAAGGATCTACAACCAAGATTACTCTACACAGCAAAGCTAACATTTAGAATCGAAGGAGATAAGTACATAGGACTCGTCCCCATTTTTCTAGTTGCATATTACTCCATAGTGTAAATATCTCATAGCTTAATTAGTTCCCTTTCGATAGACACTAAAGTTGTTTCTAAATATTTACTACTGCAAACAATACTATAATGAATAAATGTGTACATATGTGTACCTCATTTTATACTCATGAATAGATATAGGAAAATGCGTATAGCATGTTACCATTTGTGTAAAGTTAACAGAAAGTAGAATTATATATCTGTGTTAGCTGGCAAGTTTTTAATAATTCCTTGGAATGATAAACTAAAAGCTAATAATAATGTTTCTTGCTAGGAAGGATGAGGAATGAATGGAAGGGAATAAGGTAGGAACAAGATTTTTCTCTGTACATCTTTTTATGTTTTATTATTTAAATCATGTAGATATATGCTACAAGGCTACATAACTATTTTGAAAATTATGTAATGTGTCTAAATTTGTCCACAACAGGTTCAGATGAACTCATAGAGGTTATTTTTAAAAATAAGCCATTCGGGGCTCTCAGGCGCTTGAAGTAAAGTTACCAATGGCCATAGTGTTTCTCTTCTGAATTCATCCCGTGGTTCTCTACTTGGCTTGTAGCATAAACATCACCATCAATTTTCATGAATTTTCTTCCCCAGATGGTTAATTTAATATTGCTAGCATTATCCCCTTTTTCTGGAACCTTAGGAACATTGGAAATAACAGTTAACAGACTCTTCCTACAGAATCAAATTAAGGAATGTGATCAATATATATATGAAAAAAACAACAACAAACATAGATCCAACATCAAGTGAAGAGACATGTAGCTGTGGAGAATCCCTGGGCAGTCTTGGTTTGAAAATTCATTCAAGAACCCACATGTGAAATCGAACTACACACTGCTTTGTGCTTCAAACTCCAGGAGTCCCTCAAGTGTGAAACCTCTGAAGCTGCTCTCACATCAGCCATCTTTTCTGAACTGCTACTTCTGTGAACACCCAATAGTCTCCCACCACTTGGATCTTCCAGAAACTTTAGGACCAAACAGTGTATGCTGGTGCTGCCTTGTTAGTTTTTCTTTAACCATGCTTCTTCAATAAGTCAGGCTATAACCAGAGGGAGGTAATGGAGGAATTCAATCTATTAAGTTCTATCGATCATTTTTCCTGCTCCTTCCAATTCTTTCCCTCCTCCTCTTTTTGTTCTAAGAGCCCTTCCTATGACAATTAGGTCCCCAGTGGCTTCCCTGCTATTCCTTCAGGCTTACAGCCTCCTACTATATTTGTATGATAATTCTATTACATGTGAGTCTATTACACTGTATTTCATTATACCAGGTTGTATCTTTTTAGAATTAGAGCAAAAAATTAAAAAGCCATTCACACTTTCAGAGGGTGAACTCAAAGTTGAAGTGACAATAGATCTAAGATTCCATAGTATTCCAGGTATTCATAGGATAAATCCTATGAATAGTAACTTTGCTTTTTCACATATCTATGTATAATAGTTTGAATTATAATCCCCCCAAAGATATGTTGGAGTCCTAATCCCTGGTACCTGAGAGTGGGACCTTATTTGGAAATAGGGTCGTTGCATATATAATCAGGTTAAGATGAGGTTGCAGTGGATTAGGATGGGCCTTAATCCAATAGGACTGCCATCCTTATAAGAAGATGAAAATTTGAACACAGACAAACACAGAGAAAACATGACCATGTGAAGACAGAGGCAGAGGTTGGGATCATGCTACCACAAGCCAAAGAACACCTGGAGCCACCAGAAGCTGGAAGAGACAAGGAAGGATTTGCCTAGAGGCTTTGGAAAAGTATAGCTCTGCCAACATTTTGATTTGGGACTTCTGGCCTTCAGAACTGTGAGAGAATACATTTCTGTTGTTTCAAGCCACCCAGATTGTGGTGCTTCTTATGGAAGCCCTAAGAAATTAATGTACCATGTATTTGTTTTATTTCTAAATACGTCCTGCACATGCCCCTTCCTTGTTCTGCTTCCACATATTCCCAGCCAAGATGGAAAGTCACTCAAGCATCTTCAAAGAAACTGTCTGTTGCATCGAAACTGGGATTTCAGCATCCCATGCCATGGCGTCTGAGACCAAGTGGCCTGCTCATGCCACCTCCCTGGCCTCCCCTGTAAGCATTCCAGGGCTACTGCACTGAACCGGGCATAGGTAATATCTCAGGAATGTTCTGAAGATCAGAGGTTTGGCTCCATCTCATTACTTTGCACATCATCCCACATCCAAAGGGTTTCCCATCAGTCTTGCCCTGGCTCCAGGCATTTGACAAACATGTCTTCTTTTGCTTTCCTCCACCTCATCATACAAGGAGGTACTCATCAGTGTTGTCCATTCGAAATGCCTTTGAGCTCTGCAGTGACTGAGAAAGGGACAGAAAAGGCCCATTTTCAAAGCTGTTTGCCTGAAGAGCACCTGGAGGACTTATTTGGCAGGTTTTTCCTTCAGATTTCCTTTCAGGTGATCACGGATTTGGCAGTGGGGCACTTGGCTAATCCTCAAAGAACACAAATCAAAACACCCCGTTCTCCTGCCCCATAATTATGTTATCCAGTTACTCCCCTCGAGCTGGTGATAAAAGGAAATATACCAAGTGGGTGCTCGACAGGTGGCCTTAAAAGGTTTAAATTGCCACTTGAAGCTGGGCTGATGAAAGGGGTCTGTGCAGGTGTGACTTAAGCGGACGAGGACAGGACACATTTGTTCAGGGTGGGGCTGCTCAGAGTGCACCCAACTGATAGAGGGTTAGGCAAGTGTCTTCTCTGTGGTTCACCTTTCGTTACTGACCCAGACGCTGAGGCACAAGCCTGAGCAGTATCAGGACTGAGGGCTGCACCTGAACAGGTGTTAAAGATTCTGCCTCCTCATGCCACGTGGTACCATCTATGACCAACCCATCTCAGGACCTAAATGAGCCCCTTTTGAACTGACCCAAAAAAAGCCCTTATGGTAAACTGGGATTGTCATAGTTCAACCTTGAGTCCCATTCCACGTACATGAGGCTGTCGTCCTTAGTTATTGAGCATTGAGATCCACATGTATGAGAAGGTAGTCTCACTGCTGTAAACAGTAACCACCATATCTCAGGGCTTCACAAAATAAAAGATTAATTTCTCATTCAAATCACAGCCCAGCTGCTGGGACAGAATCCTGAGTGGCCTCGTGGCTATTGCGTTCTCCTTTGCCAGAGACTCAGTTTCTCAGCCTTTCTTCTGCTAGAGGTGGCCATGTGACCAAGTTCTAAGCCATGAGAGAGAAGGTGAGTCTTTGGAGCTGCCTAGAATTATCCTCCATGAAAAAAGGAAAGCACTTTTCTACTGCCTCCTTCTTCCAAATCCTGCTGGGGATCTGGTATCAGCATGCAATACCTTTCTGCTGAGATAATTTTCGTTCTAGGCTGTCTCCTGCCTCCGATCTCTCTTCTCCCACTTCTGCCTTTACACTGCAGCCAATCCTCTTATAAAAACACTGGTCTGATCATATCAGTTCTCTCTGTAAGAAAGCTTGACTTCCTTTGCCTGTAGGATACCTCCAAATGCTTACATTTAAGGATAAGTCATATCATTCGTGAGAAATATGCCTGGTTCTGTGGCAGCCATCTGTTGACATGAGGCAACAAGCATGATGATGAAAAGCCAACATGCTGAGGAACAGCCAAGTAGAGGGATGGAACGAGCCCAATGGCTGAGCTATTGAACCAGTCCTAGGCTCTCTCATTATGGACCTCCAGGCTCCTTATTATCAGAGATACTTGTGTCTCTTTTTTTCCTTGTTGTTATTGTTGCTTGCTGAGATAGACTCTCTTAGTCTGGTCCCAATCTCAGTTTTCTCCCTTCCTTACAATGTGTCTTGCCCTCCAGCCACTACAAGCTACTTAAACATTCTTATACCTCTTTCTCTTTATTGATGTTCCTTTTGTTGTGCAGGATGCTTTCCTTCTGCTTCTTTTCCAGACACATAGGTATTCATACCCATCCTTCTAGATCTGCTTCTGATGGTTCCTCCTGTGAGAAGCCTTCATTGCTGTCCTCCAGGAGTGCTTATTCTCCTCCAGCACTTTGTATCTATCTCAGCAACAAGCCGAGGACACATATTACTGTGACTATTTGTTAATATCCATTATTCTTCATGATTAGGAGCCCCTTGAGGTCAGGGGCAGTGTTTTACTTATTTCTGAGTTTTTGCACCCAGCACAGTACTCTACATTTATTATACTATATGCTATGATTATTAAATTATACTATATACATGTATTAAACTCTTTTGATTAAGTACACTATAGGTACTTAATTAACATTTCTTGATTGATCAGCTGGTAAAGACTTTCCTTTCAGCTATGACACCCCGCCCACGTGCCAGAAGCCCATCACGCTGTGATTGCAGCTCACACCACTTCTCTTAGACTTTCTTTCCCCCACATATTCTAGCTCCGTGTCATCTCATAAATTCCTGGGATATTAGAGCTAGAAGGGACCTTACTGTTTTGGTAAAGTTTACTACAGCAATAGCTATTAAGTGAAATAAAGAATTTCAGGAATAAATATATTTTTGTGTTGTTAACAATGAGTTAAACAAGATGTAGACAAGGCCTTCGCTGTAGAACCCCTCAGAACCCATCATATGCTAGTACATGCTGGGAACCTCCGAGAAAGGAACATGGTGACATTTTTCAATGCCCCACCCCCACCGTAGGTCCCTTTTCTCTCAAAGCATTCCACTTTGGACTCAGTTCTGTGGAACGCACCATGGGACACTGATCTACTACACCCCACCCCAGCCCCCATTCTACACAGGAGCATTTCCTTCCTGGGACCACAGAGCCAAGCCAGCAGTGAGGCTGCCTGCCTCCCAGCTCAGAGTCTTTCCATCGCACTCAGTGGCTCCATCTTGATCGTCTCTGCCACTTTCTGGTCACACCACTAATTTAGCACTTTGTATGGTTGGTCATGTATGCACTTATGTCTAGAGCTAAATTATAAGTTTCTGAAAGGGGGGGGCATTTCAACACTCTCCTAATCTCGCTATGCATAGAGCCAGGCATGTGGTCGATTTACGCTTACTGAAGAACAAATGGCGAAGGGATGAGCAAGAGAGGTCAAAGTTTATCACAGTATTTTGACAAGTGATCAGAATCTCTTTGGGGACCAGACTAGATGCACCATTATTTTACGTACCACTAAAGAGGGAAATGCTTTTGTGACCTCACCACAATACTTTCTCATCCTCAAGGAATATTCTAATTTTAAGGGTGTTAACAAACAAAAACAAATGCATATCTTAAAATTAGTGAAATACAGCAAAGATATTTACTCAAAGCAAAACTCCATTCTGCCAAAAACCTCATTCCACTGAAAACTCATTTTAAAATTGTCCAATGCCTCCAAGTGGAAAGGGAGTGGGAAGGAAGCAAGGCTTGGCGTCACAGGGGTAAGGAAGAATAGCTAAAATCACTCTGCCAAGGGCCCAAGTTGTGAGTGCCTTGAGGTTTTCGAGGGCGGTGGCCATTGCTGTCGGGCAGGCTCCAGCTGAAACCCGACAGGCAGGGCACACAAATGGCATCAATTAATCTGAGATTGGTAATGACATGTTTGTTTTGGATTGAAGAAATGCCATTGTGGCTTCAGGGCAGTGGTTGGGTTGTTGTGGATGGAGGGTGGGGAGATGTGTGTCCTGGACACAGTCATGCCATAGCCCTTGGAAGCCATCCAGGAAGGTTCCGGGGTGTTTTGGTAGTTGGGAGTCTCTGGGGAAAAGCATTTTCTCAATAATTTTCTTAAAGAAGAGCAGCAATTGTGCCTTCTGAGCCTGTGAACCTGAGGCTAATGCTAGCATGCCAATGGCCACGGGGTAATGCTCTAGAGTCGATCTGTACTTTTTTTTTTTTTTTTAAGAAGCCTTCCTTCTCTGGCCATGTAAACACTGGGGCCAGGGGAAGTCATTTCCCCATTGCCTGAACATGGTCCAAATTCATGAGTTTGACATTTCAAACCAGACCCATGCCCTCAGTGGTCAGGTTGGTTTTCCTTTGGCCAAACACAACCTTCTGCACTTGGAGAGGGTGGCTTGGGGTGGAAGGGCACTTACAGGGCTTATTAAAAAGGGCACCAAAGTCTTCTGGGAGAGAAAATAGCTCTTTCCAGAGAGATTTTCATGATTAAGTGCAAATGAATCTAAAACACATGGATCAAATTTCCCTGAAATTACACACAGTTTTAAAAAATAAGGGGGGGAAAGGGAATGGTTTTTTCTGGTAACCCCAAAACATCTGAAGAAGAAACACACACACGCGCACACGCACACGCGTGCACACAAAAATAAACCAACCGATGGTGTCTGAGGCCTCCTATAAATGCGGGATCCAGCTGAGCCTGTCCTTCCTTGGTGAGTAAGGCTGAAGCCTTCCATCTCATCAGCTAACGGGAGAATTGGTGGCGGGGAGCCCTTCTTCATCTGAGATGCACTGCAATTTTTAAGAAGGAGGCAGGGCAGTCGGAGAGAAGCCCATTTTCTGTCGGTTAAGCCTCTCCATTAGTCACCTTTCCCTTTATGAATGCTGTTAAGATTTAGGCTTTAACATACATAACTTTAAATCAGTAATATCCTTCATGGTCCCATGATTTGTTGGCTCCATATGTAACCTCTTGGCCCATTAAATTGGCTCCAACTCAAATCCTGTTGTTCCTTTACTTTCAGCGTTCTTTTTGTTGGGAAGGGGCATGGAGTGGAAGAGAGAGCAGACAGAAGACATGAGAAGAAGTGAGAGAAGGAAGAAAAAAATGGAATTCCTTCTATTGAAATTTCTAAATGTGGAATTCATTGTCTGTACAGGCTTTGAGGCAGAAAATAAAATAAAAATAAAAAAACTAAGAGTTGAAATATTTGTTGAAGTCTGAATTTCCCCTTGCACCCGTTCCCCCCCACCCCATTCCCTCTTGTAAAATTAAAGCTGAAGCTAGCAGTTCACGTCTACCTCTGGAAATGTCACCAGCAGCACTGCTATTATTCTGATTTTCTGGGCAACGCCCGTCGGTTCCCTGCTGCAGCTCAATTAAGCTAACTCTGCCTCTCGCGGATCTGGTCTGACAGCTGCATTGAATTTGGGTTCATTGGGTGATTTATCGGGCCTGCTGATGTATAGCCGCGTGATTTAGGAGTGCAAAAAACCCTGGAATGCACCAAAAAGCAATATATGCATTATTATTAATAATAATAATAAAGATAAATGTCAGCCCCAAATGACTCTGGTGGCCCTTGCCACTCCATTTAACATTTTAACGGTGGCATGTGGCCCCTGCGTGGCACTTGGTTCTGTCTGGTGCCTTCAAGGAGGCTAAGAAAAGGTTATTTGTCAAATGCTGGGTTGGAGTTGGGGGGGTATTTTTAAAGCTCTAGGTCAGACCAGCCCAGCTGCATTCCTGTCCCTGTCATTGAACGAGCTGAACTTTGTCACATTATTAAGCTGTCAGCAACACCAGGGCGTTGTTTAGATTTCTGGTGGGAACTCCTCACACATGCTCCAGGGCTCCATGGGGATTTTATCAACACCATTGTAAAACATGCACAAATGAGCTGTGCTGGGACTGCCCTGGGAAGACCGGCTTGCTCGGCCTCATCAGGAGGGGATGGAAATACCAGAACTGGCTCTGGTGCCACCCACGGGCACCCTGCATGGCAGGTCCCTTTGCTCTGCTGTGTCTCTTCTCCCTGAGTGTTGATGGCTGAGTGTCCTGCCTTGGCTTCGGCCAGTCAGGATGCAGAGAAGCTCTGAGTTCAAATTCAGACAGAGTGGATGTGGCCCAGTGGGGCTGTGGTTAGGAAGTCCAAGGTCAGCCTTTCAGCTTCTCCGTTTATCCTTCTTTCTCTCCATACTCCAGTTTCTCCCTCACCCCGGAGAGTCAAAAGTTCTCATACTGTTAGTCTTCCAGGCTGGGAACTTGGAAAACTCCAGACACAAACTGGAGAAGTTAAACCATCAAGAATTATGGGGTACGGTCTCCACAAGGGAGACCTGCATTTAGAGGAGACTAGACTCAAGAGGCGGCTTCGTATTTTACCTCTCAACAACAGACGCCAACGAGGGGATTGAGGCCTGAGAGTTTCCAGCAGCTCTCAAATCACACCACCACGTGGAGCCCATTCTTCACGTCTGCATGGAACTGCCTCCAAGTGGTGGAATGGGGTGTGGGGAGAAGGACGTGGGCAAAAATGAGAGTTGATGGGGACACCTACAATGTAGTTCCAGGATCCCTCAGGTCTTGGAAAAATAAAGCTAGGAGAGCAGTGTTCCCACCACCGCCAGGCCCAATACTGGAAGGGGAGAAGTGAGGCCCCGCATTGTCCGGGACACCAAATACCAGGCTAGCCTTGAGCAGTGTGTAAAACACTCTCCCTTACTGGACCTGTGACCTTGGTCCACGCCCACTTGTGCAATGGATATAACAGTAGCACGTGTCTCGTAGGCTGATGTGAGGACCAAACAAAATAACACAAATAACAATGCTGAGTATCCTCCTGAATACAGCAGATACTCTTGTTTTCTAAAGAAAGCAGAATGACGAAGAATGCTCTTGGTCATTCCTAGGCCCTTCTGCTCTGACTTGGAGCCGCGCCAGATGCTGGGACTGGCTGTGCCATGAACCAGCTTTGTGAACCTGGAACACTCACTCGACCCTCTGGCCAGTGAGGAAGGTGCACTAATGACTCAGTCCTCCTCTAACTTCTGGGACTCCTTTTCAACGTGCATGATCAGAAACAGAGCGAAGGAGTCAGAGCCACTGTTCAGAATCCAGGGGCCACATAAGGCTGAAACAATGTAGGCAGTGTGACACTTACACAATTGAGCGACCCACACCTAAGTAAAAACACATGGCCGCTTCCCCTCCCCTTTCCAGTGCACACAGCATGTGGGTGGTCCCCGCAGGGAAGTAGAAAAGATTGTGTACCTGCTCCGAGGATTTTTTTCCACATAAGAAGAGCCCCAGATCTTTCTCCAGACCTCCCACTGCCGACAATTTGGTCCATCACCCTGCAAAGAACTCCTCAGGGATGGGAAACTTCTCCTAACAAGGCTCCTTGTTACCACGACGGGGAGCTGGCTAACAACCTCATTAAATCCGGTCGGCCAGGCCTTCGGATGGATGCTCTAGACATGTCAGGTGGAAGCCACAGGCCTCTCCCAAGACACGCAAGGTAGTACAGTTTCTCCTCGTTCAGAGAGTGTGGTGGTGGGTATTGTGAATAACCATCAGAGACGTTGCCACTTTTTGTTAGTCGCCAAGGCCAGCAAAATGTAAGTCCTCACCCTTGGCACAAGACACTGAGATACTGGGACAGGTCACGGACACATCATGGCTAAAACTTGGGAATTAGATGGAGGAAAGCTGAGCTATGCCCAGTTTTGCCATCACGCGACCCTCAGCAAGACACTTCCATTCACCACATCACCTCCTCAATTCAGAATGAAAAGAATCATGACTGCACCTGTCCTGCCTACTCCTCCACTGACTCTGGTGACTCAGAAGAATAAGTGGAAATGGAACTTTTAACAATACTACCCCCAAGGTAACTAAATAAAATAAAATGCCTAAACTTCTTGACACAGAGGAGGGCATGCGGTAAGAGCCCAATAGTTATTTGCTGTTACTATCAACGTCAATCTATCTACCTTCTAGGTGTAGCTAGTGCTGGATGCTAGGCTGGATGCCATGAAATATTATTTCACTTAATCCTCATACATTATATAGGAGGAAACTGAGGCTCAGGAGGATAGTTTCTCCCAGGTGCTCTAGTCAGGGCTGTGCCTGACACGCAGGCTCTCTGACCCCAACGCTAGTGCTCTCCCATTTTTAACTGAATGAAATTATGTGTGCAGAAGCACAATACTGTCGGTAACTCATATTGGTATTGTTTCACTAAAGACCCTGGCTTCCTCGTATAATAGTCTCTATTGGGATGCATGTGGCCACATGTGGCAGGATGCCCAGCTGTCAGTGGTCCAGGCATTATATTATCTTACATGAACACAAGAATGGAGAGAGGTAGTTTTAGATTCAGTAGCTTGTGAAGCCAGAACACCAAGGAGTTGGGTTGGCACGTCCATGGTTCTCTGGTCTCCCCCTCATTGCTCCAAGATGGCTGCCAAAGGCCCAAATATCATGGCTTCACACTACAGCATCCCAGTGAGAAAGGCAGAGAGGGGTCAGAAAGGCTTTTTTTCATATATCTTTTTATTATTATTATTATTATGGAGAAAAATCTTGTCCAGAGGTCCCTAGCTCAGTTTTACTTATTGGCTGAATTGAGTCATTGGCAGTGGGGAAGAGAGTAGCTGTAATTGAAGTAGAACAATCATATTATCTCCTAGAACTGCAAGAAGAAAACTGGAGTTCTACTTAGCAAGAGGGAAGAGGAAAAGGCTATCGGCTAGTCAACAATTCCTCTGCATAGTGTTCAAGCCCTCCCTTGCCCCATCTTATAGGCCACTCCCCTTCTACAGCCCTACATGTCATTGCTCTCCCGTTGGACCCTGCTCTGGCCAACAAGTCTCCTCATTATATGACCCACACACTATGCTCAAGCCTTGGTGTGTCTTCTCTTAGTCTTCTCTCTGTTCACAATAGCTTTATCTCATACATTTTGCAAGTGACAATTCTATTCCACCATGAAAAACAATATCATAACTCACTTGCATCCCCAATAACTACAGTCTACAGCAACATTGCCTTTTTATAAATTCGGGAATGCTCACCATTGGAAAGAGAGGTGATTTAGCACGGTGGTTAAAAGCATGGACTCTTGAGTCACCTTTAGTGTGTTTGATTCCACCTATAATATCTACTAGGTGTGTGAACTTGGGCAAGTCATGGTGTTTCTGGGCCTCAGTTTCCCCATCTGTAAAATGAAATTAGTAATGGCACCTACCTCATGGAATTGTTGTAAAGGCTAAAGGAGTTAATGTAGAACAACTTTGGAGCAGAATCTGCCACCTAGTAAACACCATTTTTTTTTAAACTCTTGTTTTATTATTAAACTATCCCTTTCATTAGTTAAATCCTAGATTACAAGACTATACAGAATATCTAGATCAGTCAATTCATATGGCAGTTATGAAAACTGATGTCCAGAGAATTTAAAACTGACTTTTCCAGGTCACAAAAGCAATTACATACTGTTGGCAGGTGATTGAAATAGGAACATTTTGATGTCCAGGGTACTCTTTGGGAAACTGTGAAATGTTTCTCAGCCTCTGGATCAGGATTTCTCAAAGCCTGGGACTTCACGACCACCATCAGCACCCCTGGGAATGTGTTAAAAATTATGATTCCTGGACCCTACCTCATATTCCCCGAATCAGGCTCTCTATGGCGAAGACTCAAAGCTGTTCTTTGCATACACTTCCCAGATGATTTATGAACCACAGATGGATACCCACTGCCAGAAGGCTTGGCATTTCCTTCAGACAGAAGGCTCCCACGGACAAGGCCTGGGGTAGGGAGAAGGATGTTTTTAAGAACCAAGGTGGACCTCCACGAAGACATGCAAACTTAGACAGGTTAAGGACCCCTTGGCTCTAGTTCAGTTAATGAGTCAGACCCATAGGATTTTAGGAACTGAGAAGTTTGGCAAATGCCATGAATTTTCTGAAAGGAGTCATGTTGAGGAAGAAGACAAGATGGGAAGGAGCAACTCCCCAAGACCTGGCCTATCACTCAGCTCTCAATCTTGGGCATTTTTGCAGGGGCTAATTCCATTTAAAATGTCATTGGGGAAGGCCAACAGTGTAGAGGACCAATGGGATAAAAGACCCCTGTATTGGTTTTTTATCGCCACATAACAAATTACCACAATTTAGCAGCTTAAACAACACACGTTTGTTATTTTACAGCTCCTGTGGGGCAGGAGTCTGGTCCGAGGATCCTCTGTTTCACGATCTCTCATAAAGCTGCAATCATGGTTTTATCTGGGGCTGAGAGCTAATCTCAAGTTTCGACTGGGGAAGACTCTGCTTCTAAGCTAATATGGTTGTTGGTAGCATTCAGCTCTTTACAAGTTGTTGGATTGAGGACCTTGGTTCCTTGTTGGCTATTAGCTGAAAGCTGCTCTCAATTCCTGGCCATATGGACCTCTACAATGTGGCAACTCACTTCATGAAAGTCAGAAGGAAGCGACAATATTTTGTAACCCAGTTGTAGAAGTGTAACTCTAATGTATAACCTAATCATCATTGCAGTATTCTATTGGCTAGAAGCAAGTTACTCGAGGGAAGGGGATTGCACAAGGCTGTGAGTGCCAGGACTCAGGGGTCATTGGGAATCTCCATATTGAAAAATGTTTCTCTCAATCAAAGTGTTGGAAACCATTGAAGAGAACTGTGGAAGATGGAAATACATCACACAGGCAGGATTATGTTAATCCACATATACTAGCTCTCAAATTACTTTATGCCATTAGCTGATCACCTCATATTTATCCATCAAATATTATTGATGATTGATTAGAGGTATACTATACTATACTGCACTAGATGTATAAAACAAGGGACTGCCCGCAAGAGGATTTTAGTCTAAAAAGGGAGATAAATTATTATAATAGCTGCTGTTAAATTCCTATTGCCAAAATCCTCACTCTGAAGCCACTTCTGGAAGCAAGAACACAGGATCTCCTAAAAGCTCCTATTAATTGCAAATATAGTATCCCAGGACGAAGAACCCAAGGATACATTATATTTTAGAAAGATTGCACTGGCAGGCACAGGATGGTGTAAGTAGAAACACAAACTCAAACATGGTGGCAGGCACTGTCCAGCTTTTGGAGGCATATAAAAGGGCCTCTTCATGACTGGGGAGGGGGCTATGGTAGAAAGTGTTGGAAGGGTGTAGGCAGGCAGTACCAAAGGGACAGTCTTCACCAACAATCCTTCCATGGGTGGACTCAAGTTTCAGCCAACAAAAAGTTACCAAAAAAAAGGTGCTTGGTAAAATAAGGACTCCTTAACCACCATCCCCCACCTCCAAACATGATTAATGCAAAAGGAAGTATAAAAGGAGGGTCATTAATTAATTTTATGCATCCAGCAAGTATTTATTGAATGCTTCCTCTGTGCAAAGCATGCAGGCTCTTGCTTTGCTCCTGTGCAACTTGTGGTAGAATCACAAGCAAGATAACTTCACGCCCCCCTTGTAATACATGGAGAGAATCATTCTATAGCTCACATGGGAAACCTGCCAAGCGGGATAAAATATGGCCCCAATCCTCCTTTAATGGGGCTCTTTGTGAGAAAACAATGAGAGAAGCCAGCCTGACATTTATAAAGTGGGAGCCTCCTGTGGAAAGCGCTTCTTGGAAAGACCGCGGGAAGAGAGGGGCCGAGAGGTTTGGAAGCAGCATTTGCTAACAACGCTGAAGGGACTGCTCCTTTGGGATTTTAGTATGGTCCCTGAGCTCTAATTGGTGTGGGAGCAGCTGGGACGTAGAGATGAACACACCATCTATTTGACAGGAGGTATGGTGCTTGCCTTCCAGGGCCAGGCCAGGGACAGGAGGGGCAGTTGTGTCTGGGCTGGGGAGGTGGGAAGGACAGGTCTCCAGCTGAGGCTTCTGGTCAGAGTTTAATTGCTTTATGATTTCCAGAAATCACAGCTGGAGGAAGAGAGAAGAGAATGTTTGCCCTGAGCTACCCAATTCTTGTTCTATTTTAAGCACCTACATTTCTTTAACACTACAAGATATGTTTCATGTTTCAACTTTGCCTACACTGGTCCCTCAAATTCATGGCACTTCATGGAAATTTCTTATGCAAATGAAGAGTGCCCAAACCAGTCTCTTTGACCTACACCAGCCTCCCAAGCTCCGGGCCATTCTGCTTGGTGTTCAAGGACTGTCAAAATGCAGCTCATGCTGTGGAGTCAGCATGGTGGAAATTAAACATTTCAAAAGATAGATAGCTATACCTTTGGCATTCAGAGCTTCATGAGAATTGCGTCTAAAATGGACATCTAGCCTCAAGATCTCAGGAGGGAAGAATTTGAAACTTCAACAGAGCTTAGAAACCTTGAAACTCTAATCTCCATGCAAAATCCAGAGCCAAAAGATGTGAGAACGTGTTTCTCTATTAGTGGCAGAACCAGGTGTCTCTGTTGGGATGAATACCTCTATCTTACGGAGATGTTGAGTAACAAGAATGTGGGGAGGCTGAGGAGGGGCGTGACACAGTCTAACTTGGTTGTGGGTCTTTTCCTAAAATGGTCCTCATGATTTTCCTTGAGGTCTTAGTCTCTCTCCTGATTTTAATATTTGTGATCTTTGCATTGTCAGAAAACACATACATAACACATGTCACAATTATTATGTTGAGTTTAAATTCTATGATTTGCTTCCTTTCACATTTCTAACACTTCCAACAGTTTTCTCCTGTAACAGGAGAACTCCACATGAAGAATTGTCAGGAGTGCTAAGATACATAAGTTCTGGGAGGCAGAGGAGAGGGCTAAGGTAGAGAAAGGGTACACACCTACTTCAAGTCTCCCCTCCTACCGTGAAGCTATACTTATGACTTGGAGCAGGTCTAACAGATTTGCAGAAAAGTTACTAGAAATGGTTAAGCTCAGAATTTTAGAATAAGCAGTGACTTGGAGATCCTTTCCTACAATCCATTCATTAGACACCCAGAAAGGGGAGGTAATGTGCCCAGGTCACAACCAACAAGGAACAAGACTAGGATACAATGCCAGGTGTGCCTGGCTTCCCAGCTTGTATTCTCTCTCCATGCTGGGCCACCCCTGAGAATCTCAGATATCGATACTACAGAGAGATTCAAGCATCAGATACATTCCTTCTTGGGCCTCTTGCAATGACCACTTGCTACTTGAGTATGTAAATCTCTGTCCTATCCTCCAGTGGGTAGTATGCCCTCACTCCTGTTGTGTCTCTCCTCTGTTGCCACCCACCCCGCCCCAGTGTGCCTTGCTATCTCCTGGGTCTCAGTACACAAGAAGATGCCTGTCCAGATGAATGAAACCCCTTGGTGGCAGAGTACCCACCCATCTCTCTTTTGTGACTTTCAATAGTTAACAATAAGAATCCCAATCTAAGGAAATGTGAATATTTAAAAAGCAAAGAATATGTTTTAGTTCATAGAGCAGAGCTGATCTGGAAATAATCTGGTTTCGATATGCCTCTAGTGTAACTCTTTGAATATAAGACCCTTGCAGAACTCACTATCTCTAATTTCTTTTGTTGCAATTTTCCAATAAAATCTGGCAGTGGCCCAAGTTCTCAGAGGACTAATAAGGATAAGAATGTCCCTGATTTTCCTTCAAAATGAGAAATCATTTCAACGTGAGGAGTCCAGCCACAACTGGCACAATCCCCATGGGTCTCTGGATTTCAGGAAGGAGACCCGGGCCTCTCTCTGGCCATCTCAAAGCCTCCCAGACTTATAATTATTCAGTCAGCAGCCCAGAATTGTGGCCTACTTAGTTTTCTCTAAAAGCACTTAAGGACAGTTTAATGAAAGGAAAGAGCAGCAAGGAAAGGGGAAAAATGCTTTTTTTAGGAACAGAACAAAATATCATGTTTTCTTCTCTCTCTCTCGCTCTCTCTCTTTTTTCCCTTTTTGCAATATTTCTCCTCAGAGAAAATTATAGTCTTTAAAGCCAGCAATGGGCTCTGTATGTTTTGCTTATTACAGTGGTTAAAATGAGAACCATGGGTGATGGAGTATCATTATAACATTCTTGATACCCCTGATATATTTGTGCAAACATAGTTGTGGGCATTGCATACACAGAGATGAGCCCATGTTGTCTGGAGAACTTTCTCCTTGTCTTTGTTTATTTGCACAGCCTTTGGCCTTTCTCTGGGATCCATAGTTTGTATTCATTTATTTTTATAGTTTCTGCCTCTTCAAACTCCATTTTTTATAAACTCACCTTCTTTTCCACCTCCCTCAAGCAGCATTGAAATATTCCCAAATTGCCAAACAATTTGCAAGGGAAATGTTTCAAGTTAGAAATGAAGTAAAATGGAGGCTGTGATCACAACCGTAGGCTCGCGAGTCATTACCCCTCCATTCCCTTTGGTTCGTACCTGTGTCTTTCTCTATTTTCTGTTCCTGTCAGTATGATCCCAGGAAGAGCCCCCTCCCTCCCCGCCCCACACCGCCATCCTACACAAGGGGGCCTGAGAGCCAAAAAATAAAAAAAGAAATCAAATCAAAATGTGAGGCTTCCATCAACCTGCCGTCCTTGGGCCACAGACACAAGTTACCTGTTGATCCCCGTTCCCATGGGGAAGACTCTTATCAGACCTGCTCACTGTGGTTTCTACTCCTATCCTGGTATCCGAGAACTTGTTCTTTTCTTGAATCCACCTTCTCACTGTTATGTGCTCACCTTGTGTCTGATCTCCTGAGGGCTGGGCTCTAACACCTAAGATGGCAGTCAACCAGTTAAAGAAATCCATGTCAACATACTGACGGAGAAGAAATAGACAAGACGCTCATTGCTCTTGTTTCCGTCCCAGGTAAGACCCATGCTTCTTCATGGTTGTTTTCTGGAGGTAGCACCTAAATTTTATTATCTAATCACAAAGTATCTCCCATGAATGGGATGAGGGGAATGGGATGTGTGTCTTGCGAAGGTTGGAGAAGATGCTTTGCGGCAGGGGAAAGCTGGTCGCACTCCTCTGGTCATTCTCTATGTTAAGAAAGATTATCCAAAATTTGGAAATAACACAAAAGATTATTGAGTTCCCTCTCAGAGTGATTCTAGAGCATCATCTCAGAAGCCTCGCTGAGGGACGTCTGATTCTGTCTTGGGTTATAGGCTTTTTGACTTATTGTTTAATATTGATTAAGAGTCCAGACTTTGTAAAGTTAGATCTTAATTTATAGGAGACTGACAGATTGCATATAATTTTTATCTGGTAGAGATGCAAACGACGTCTATCTAATAGAAAAGATAACTTAAGAGTTACAGTTTTTTTGCCCATTAACTAATTTTGTATTTAAAGTTTCTATCTTACTTCAGCAATCTTTCTCTCATTGACTATATAAAGAGGGTGCCGAAAAAATGTATACACATTTTAAGAGAAGAAAACTGTATTAAAATTGTAATACTCAATATATACTGATAACAAAAGATGAATACAGGTCACATTTGACTTCTGCAATGACAAGAGGTGCTCAAAGTGGTTACCATCAGCGTCCAGACACTTCTGATGATGGAGAACTACTGCTTGAGCAACGGTGACCAAAGTGTCCATTTGTGTACATTTTTTGGCATCCCTAGTATACTGAAGTCTCTTTTATTCTCTTTTAAACAAGTTTTAGCATCTTTCAAGTTTCTTGATTAATGAGTTCAATACTTCTTTGACTTGTGTTCACTCTACAGTTATATGGGAATTATGCTTTTAATTTTTTTTTCTTTTGTTGAGAGGACGTGCTCCAACCAACTGAGCCATCCAGGAGCTCAGTGGCAGCTCAGCTCAAGGTGCCGTGTTCAATCTTAGTTGCAGGGGGCGGAGCCCACCATCCCTTGCGGGACCTCGAGGAATTGAACCAGCAACCTTGTGGTTGAGACCCCACTGGCCCATGTGGTAATCGAACTGGCAGCCTTCGGAGTTAGGAGCGTGGAGCTCTAACCACCAGAGCCACCGGGCCGGCCCCTGATTTTAATTTTTTTGAAAATTATCAGCCACATGTCAGCTATGGGCAGAGGCAGTGTCAGAGGCATTTTAACACCCAGAGTGCTATGTAGAACAGCACTTCTCAGACTCTGTGCACACACAAATCACCTGGAGAGCTTATTAAAATGCAGATTCTGATTTCAGTAGTTCTGGAGTGGGACTCTTCTCACAAGCCTCCAAGAAGGTAAAGCCAACTTTGCTGGTCCACAGACAGCACTTTAGTGAGTCTGCAGAATGTGAACAGTTTTCACAAAAGACTGAAAGAAACCGTGTCCCCTCCTTGATCCCCAAGAGATAGTGACTACAAAGAAGTGAGCTTGGTGGGGAGTTTCTGGAAATTTTTTGGGGGGATGTTTAAGTGTAGGTAGAGGAGTGTGGGTAGGAGGGTGGGGCTACATAAAGGAAATGAAGTGATTCATGCTGAACTGCGATTGCACGAGCATTAAATGCAATCCAAGGGAAACCCAATCTCCCCATTGCAGAGGGAAATGTCCAACTTGGAGCACTGCTCACCGCTCCACCCTCTCCTGATGGGACCCACCCAGACTCTTCCCCAAGTGGCCCTCCAGGGCTGTCAAGTGCATGGGCAGTTCTCAAACTTTGTGTTTTCCATGGCAGTTGAGCTGTTTGCGTCTCCTTTGGGGAGAAGAGAGGTGGGTCCCTTTTGTTTTCAGTGGGCACATTTCAACACTTTGGTGGCCTGACTCTGCTCTGCTGCATTCTTTCTTACATCATGGTACACTAGTATTTTTAATCCTTCACATTTCTTGGAAACATACAGATTTCAGAGACTCCAAGAAACACACAACGGTTTAATTCACATCTACCCAGGGGACTCTACAAAAATGAAGAGGCATGTGTTCCCAGGGAGAATGGAGAGCTTCGATTCGGGTCTGGCTCTCAAAGTCCTGCTCATGGACTGGACTGCACTGAGATGAGAGGGAGAGGGAGAGGGAGAGGGAGAGGGAGAGGGAGAGGGAGAGGGAGAGGGAGAGGGAGAGGGAGAGGGAGAGGGAGAGGGAGAGAGAGAGAGAGAGAGAGAGAGAGAGAGAGAAAGAGAGGAGAGAGACGAGAGACGAGAGACGAGAGAGAGGGGGAGAGAAGGAGGAAGGAAGGAAGGAAGGAAGGAAGGAAGGAAGGAAGGAAGGAAGGAAGGAAGGAAAGAAGACAAGCAGGAAAGGAATTGTTCATAGAGCTAGATTTATTTCATGAAAGAGCTGTCCCTTTTTCTGAAAGTATGTTCTGCCTTTCTGGAGGTAGTGTTAAATGTCTTCAATGAGATAATATTGGTAGTAGATGATGAGTTTTTTGTTATTTTTGTTTATGTTTTTTATATCCCCATTAAGTAGAATAAAATTTTAGCAATCCCACATCAGTGCTCCAGTTTGGGGGGAAATTGTTCTACTCTAAAAAGCCACACACCCCAGAATCACTTACCCTGGGCTCTGCAGATGAGATGCCCCTGAATAACAGAGTCTACCACCTACCTGGAAAACCCGTTCTAGACTCCTGGGCTGGTTATGTGGGAGCAGGTAACCTTCTGTCAAACATGGAAGAGCCTTTCTCCTCCTCCCATCACCGGTCTGCCTGGAAGGAAGCACCACTTGACAAAACAGGTAACAGTAATCTTCTGCAGTGGTTTAATGTGAAGTTTGAAGACTGGGAATGAATTGGAGTTTGAAGACCTGGGAGTGAGTCTTGGTTCTGCCACTTAAAAACAGTGTGAACTTTTGCAAGTGAGGCAATCTGTTTGAAGCTGAAAAAACATTCAAAGTTGCCAAGAGAATAAAATCAGTAACATATATAAAGAGCTCTGTAAAATATAAGATAAAAGAGCTGTGAAAATATAACCTATTGTTACAAGACCCCTTCCTGTCCTCCCAGCACGTTTCTACATACAAATGAAACACTGTTGGGTTGCTAGGTAGCTAAGATTTCTGGCTGACTGTGCTCACCCTTGGTGACAGTAAAATGATCTCAGACAAGCAGAGAGATTTTCAATTATTTCTTAGATTTTATTGATCTGGCATCTGTCAGGACACCAAGAGTTATCTCGGTAATTAAAATGTGTATCCAAGGTCAATAACCGCTGTTTACAGAAATGAGGTAGAGAAAAGCTATCTAACCTAACTAGGTAAGTTACAGCTTATCAAATCCTCTGACATAATAATGTCATTTAACTCTAAAATAATTGAGCACTACTGTTTCCAATCACATATGAAAAACAGAGGTTCTAGAGATTAAATTACTGCCCAAATTTACATCATCAGAGTAGCAAGGTCAGGATGCAAACTAGTTCAGTCTGACTCAGCAGCTCTGCTCTTTACCCTTCACTACACGGTGCTATCAGAGAACCAACCCTGGAGCTTAACTCAAGGGCAGTGGGAGAAATACTTCAGGTAGGACAGCAAGGAACAGGCTGTCCCAACTACACTGCTTATCAGAAGTGCAACATTGGACCTATCCCTTCTGATAGAGCCTGTACAATTCATAGGAGAAATATATAATCATCTCAAATAATTTACAGGGGAGCATTTACCAAAAAAAAAAAATACTTTGCAATTGTAAAAGTTGTAATCACCAACTTTCTATAATGAACTAACTCACTATTAGCCAAGACTTGTTCTTTTTGCTGTAACCAAAATACAAATGCAATGTCATTTATTTCTCTGGTAGAGCTGGTAAGTGGACTTGCTTATGCCTGAAGGGTTAAACAAAATATTGTTATACTATTTATGTTGAACATTAGCTAGCTCCCTGGACTAATATTGGACATTATCCCATCAATGTACATTAGACGTAACATATGCATCTGTTACTGATGTTAAACATCTAATTGGGGGAGTGGAAATATAATATAATAAAAAGAATGTATATATGAGGAAAACTAAACTCCAAAATGCTTTAAATTACAACATGATGCTTTCCACTTTATTTAATCAAGTTCTTTTTTATAACTCAGTTAAAATGAGAGGGAAGAGAAGAGAGAGGGAAAGTAATACTAAAATTTATTTCTAATTTTAACTCTGAAGTATACAATAATCATAGTGATTTGGTGAAATAGTTTGCAGTTTCCAAAGCAAAAAAAGAAGAGTTCTGTGTTTTTCCTGTAAGACCTCTTTCAAGAAGATAAATACAGAAACTTTACCTTAGTCATTCTAATATTTCAACCCAGGAAAACTAAGACGTTGATAATGTTAACACATCTGCTATAGAAATAGACGTGGCCCAACAGTGATCGATCTGAATGACAAGGGTCAGAGCCAGATGTTCTACTGACGTTCTCAAATCTTATGGACAAAGCAAATTTGACTGACCAAGCATTTTTGTTCTATCCAGTGAGGTGACCCAAGTTAGACTGAAAGAGACGTGTGTCTGCTTCTATACGTCAGAGTATGTTTGACTTAAAAATGGGAGGAGGAAGCAGAAAATGAAATCTGTGTACCAAAAAAGTCCTTGATCTTGTCCATCAAAAAGGCCATCTTTCTTTCTTCCTTCAAATTCCTCCTGCCTCAAAGTCACGCAAAGATGGTGGCATCCAGTAATGACGCTGCCTCACATAGCAGCCACGGAAGCCACACTTCCTCAATACAGGAAACTTCCAGCTCAAAGGAACTCCACTAAACCAGGGGTCAGCAAACTACCCCTGTTTTTCTAAATAAAGTTATATTGAGACATAGCCATGCTATTTGTTTATGTATTGTCCAGGGCTGCTTTTGCCCTGCAAAGGCAGAATTGAGTATCTGGCACACAAAGTATAAAATAATTACTATCTGGTTCTTTACAGAAAAGGTTTGCCAACCCTTGAACGAGAAAGGTGCGAGCTATGGTGCACCAAGATTAAAAACTCCAAAGCTCTGGTTCCCAACCCTTCTGTAACACCAGCCACCTGAGGGGAAACAAACATATTCCCATCAGTAATACCATCTTTACTACAGCAGAGATGCTCCCCATACACACATAGGTGAGAAAAGGATCTCCCATGAAGCTCGTGAAATGTAAGCTGAAGGACCACTCACATGCACAAGGCCTTGGGAGGGGCCCTGGTGATGTGTTCAATTGCATATATTTTTTTTGTGGCCTTTGAAAAAATAAGATATAGAGACCATTGTCTCTTTCCACTCCAGCTTTCCCTCTACCAGTCTTCTCCATATGTTGGGTGGTGCTAGAGGGATGTGGGAATTTTGTGGATCCAATTAAACAGAAGTTGAATTGGGAAGTTGGGGATACACCTAGTTTGAGTTTAGTGGGGTACCCACAGAGATAGACAGAGAGAAGCTTATTGTGAAGTGATTGGCAGTCCTCTCAAGATTGGAATGACCCATTGGTGCTGTGACACAAACGTGCAGGCATAGCTGTCCTAGCACTATGTGACTGTGTCCTATGGCACCTATCATTGAAAGTGGTTGTGAGGGAGCAAAAGTTTTGAAGTGTGTGAAGCCAGAAGCTAGACTGTGGGAAATTCTACCCAGCGGTACAGTTCACATAGGAAAGAAACTTGATAATTTTCCCAAATCTGACAACAACCTTAAAACATTACATGGCACTATCAAATACCTGTTGTGATGCTGATCAATGACCCTAAAGAAAAGGTCAAATTAGTTTTCTATTTCTGCAGAAAATATTACATTTTAACATTTGTAATTATATAGAGATAATCAAAGAGTATGCAGCCAACAAATGTGGGAAAACTAGTATTATAGAGTGTGTTCAGCTGTTAATTAATAAAAATAACATGTTGTTTTCTGGATTTTGTGATGTTTGCAGTCAACATTTTAAAATTTGCAATTTCTTACGATATTATTTTCATTCTAAAAAAAAAATTACTTGTCTTTTTTTCATAAATAAAGGTCTCCAAATCATGTAAGCTTTAGGCCCACAAAAACTGGCCTGCTTACATACTTGCACACACTTGTAAATTATTAAAACACACATTTTTAAAATTCTGATCCTCATAACCCACGATGTTTATGTTGTGGCCTGGGAATGACATAGGATCCACAGTTGGAAAACACTTCCTTAAAAATCTATATAATCGAATTATTATTTTAAGTGAATCTATTATTAAATGGAGCATGTCTCATTCCAAGCTACCTTGCTACAATTGTCTGGATGGGATGCAAAGAGCATACATGTCAGAGCTCAAGAGACCTGGATCTGAATCCCGACTTACCTTTTTGGCCCTGCGTGTTCTCAAACATAATATTTAACTTTCCTGAGCCTCAGTTTTTTTATCCGTCCAGCAGGGGAAACGGTGCCAGCTTCACAGGGCTGCCCAGAGAGTGAAATGAAGAAAGGTGTATTCAAGGCCAAGTTCAGAACCTGGCCTCCAGGGGGCCTTCCGTGCTGGCGTTTCCTTCCCTTCACCATCCACATCTCACTGGGAGCCCCCAGTGGCTCCCGCGCAGAGAACACAGCTGGCAAAGACACTCAGAGGAAAGCCTCTGTAATTAATGTCATATTCATTCAATTTCAGGTCTAGACAATATTTTTCTAAAACAATTGCTTCCAAGGGCCAGTAATAAAAACAGAACAATGTCAGTCATCAGAACTCAGAAAGGGGAGGGTAAATACTGCCTGACGGGTCCACGCTAACTTTGATCCGAAATTCTCCATTCCTCTGGGAGACTTGTAGTAAATGATTTCCACACTTCTCCACGGCTGTTGGTCCCTGCTGTGCGTGGCCCTGTGTCTCCGGAACAAAAGACAGGAATGCAGGGAGAAGGTGGCTTTAAGACTCTCCTTTAGAGGGTTCAGAAGCCTCAGTGACTGGGGGAGCGGATATTAATTGTCCTTCAGAGCTCGCTGTCCTAGATAGTGTGGTATGGGTACTCTGAGAGCTATGGGCAGCCCCAAATCTCTGACCGAGAGTATTTCCCCAGCCTGCGTCCCAGGCGTCTGACATCCCATCTGTCTGCTCCTTACGGCAGGCAGCTGCCTGTTGCCCTGGAGCAGCAGAGGACAAGGTGAGAGGGGTTGCATTGTCCCCTTGTATTAGGCCTGTTGAAGGGGGTCTCTACGTTTCCTTGTTCCACTTCTCCTCTCACCCCATCCTCATTCTTTTAGTTAGAAGCAGGGACTATGGAAGGCACTGACCACAGCCACCAAAGCATCATGACTCTGACAGGAGGTGATTTTGGTAGCGTTCTGTGCAAATGGCGCCTCCTGGAAACAGGCAAGAGTGCAGTCCAGTTGCTGGCAACTTAAATTTCTGGTCCAGAGAAGTTTCTTCGCGTCTCCTGGAGAGAGAAAATGAGACTAGAAACAGAGAGAAATGGAGAGGCTGACAAAAGGGAATGAGATCCAGAGGGAGATGGAGCAAGCAAGCTGGAGACAGAGGCTAAGTGGTCTTTCTTACAGTCCCAGGAAATACATCTAAGGCTCGCTACTAAATAGAATTCAGCAAAGCCAGCAGATATTCCCACAAACACAGGACACAGACCACCCAGATCTCAGACTGCTTTGCCAGATCCTGGCGTTTTGTCACCCGAAGGAGCTTCCTCCGTCAGCAGGGGCCCTGGAAGTCATTTATTTGTGTCTGCCCCGCTACCTTACATTCCAGCGTTGGAACAAGGACAAACCTTTGTGATCCCAAAGGAAAATCAGCATTCCCCTCTTCCTTCACCCCACCCTCATTCAGTAGCTAGTGATATTTAGCATAATGCTCTTCAGAACAAAAAGGAGCAATTCATCCCAAAGTGGCATGCCACCTCCTGGACACCTCATTCACTAGGCACCCAGCAACCCATTTTAAAGTTCTCGTCCAGCCTCCCAAAAGAGGTCTTCTTCCTGCAATATCTTTCCAGCTCAATCAAAATCCTATTCTCTCGTGAGGGGATTCTTAGCTCAGTACAAAGGGGAATCCTATGTAACTAAATCTTACTCACGTGTGAGTGACTGGTGATCTTTCTCAACCCTTCCAGGGCTTTCAGCATTTACATGGTAAAAAGAGCAACTTACAGCAAAAACAAAGAAACAAGACGCATCTCTCACTGGTAGGGTTTCAGATAGGGTGGGAAAGGGGAGAGAAGAATTTCAGGAAGGGTGGAAGGCTTCATGGAAGGCCAAGCCTGTCTCCCAGAGCTCTTTAAGTCATATCATGAGGGCAGCTACTTACTCTAGCTAAGGCTAGAGCTGCTTCAGCACCCAGGAAGTCACACCTTGCTTCAGAAACCTGATACATAGCACTGAACAGGAGAGTCAGGTGACACAAGGCAGCGGCTCTCAAAGTATGAACCCCATGTCGGCAGCCTGGGCATCACCTGGGAGCTCGTTAGAAATGCAAGTTCTTGGATACGAATTCTCTCTAGACTTATTGAATCAGAAACTCAGGGGGTGGGATCCAGAAACCTCTGTGTCGACAAGCTTTCCAGGGGATGTTGAAGCCCCTCAAGGTTGAGAACCATCCACACAGAGCATGACGACCTGGGAGCCACGCTCCTCCTCTGGCGAACTCGAAACCTTGAGCAACTCAGTTAACTTCTGTGAACCTCAGTTTCCCCAAGTATAAAATAATAGAATGGTATGTAATCAGTGTCCTATGAAAATCCAGTGCCCTGGTTTCATCAGCTGCTCCGTGCAAAATGATTCTGGGAAGGCCTTTCTTCGAAATTCTATTAAGGATTCCAACAGTCCAATCATGACTAGAAAAGCCTGTTTAACTGTCGAACCCTATGCTTGGAAAACAAGTCGGGGCATAGATCCTCTTTCCTAGTCATGTCCATTAACATCTGGAACTTGAGGGTTTAGGTCATCGCCCAGGTCTCTTCCAACTGTAATATCTTGCAGGTCCTGTTCCAGGGAGGCGAGCTCTCTCTGTTCTGGCCTGTGTTGGCTGCAGCAAATGTAAAATCAGCCGCAATCAGCAACCACTCAGCTCACACAGGGCCTGCACCCTATACCAAATTTTATCTACATTGTGATTTATGTGTATTCTCTGGTTTTGTTAGTGTTGTGTACAATCTTGCCCTTCTTTGCCATGTAGAGAAAAAACACAAGATGGAGAAGGGCACTCAACAGCTTTGAGGGCAAGAGGTGAGGTGTGTGGAGACAGCAGGAAAGGTGAGGGAGACATCCTGGGGGGGGGGGCAGTATAGAGAGTGAAACTCCTACAGAGAATGGCAGAAACGCCCTGATCTCTGAACTCAGGTGATGCCAATAATAATAATAATAATAATAATAATAATAATAAAACAACTAATAATCATTAAAATGTTCTGCAATTTACAGAGTATTTCCACATAGATTCTTTCTTAATCTTGGCAACACAAAAGCTGTGAAGTGGAAATTACTTTTATCCCCATTTTTCAGATAAGAAAACAGGCTCAGAAGGGACTCCCCCCCCACCCCCCCACTGCCACCAAAGTCTAATAGCCTGTAACTGGGAGTAACAGGATTAGACGGTAGGGCTCTTCCATCACCCCAGGTGACAGTGGTCTCCAAGGGCACATAATCTACTTTTCTAAATCAATTTCCATCTAATTAAATTATCTTCACACCAGCCCACTGCAACCCTGACAACAGACGGTACCCTCTCTAGTAGAGTCACGGTTAAGAACATGTTCTAGAAGTGATTTCTCAGGGTTGAACCCCAGCTCCTCACACTAGTTGTGTGATTTTGGGTTCTGTAAGGCTAATTGTGTAAAATTTTTAGCCCAGTGCCCGGCATTGGAAGGGCTCTCTGAGTGCTGGCTATGCATCCATCATTGTGAGAAGATAAATTTTAGCTGAGTTCAGGCACCAGAAAAGATAATAGTAAACACTAGAGGGTTGAAAAGTCACTGACCGTGCCAAGACCAAGTTGACGAGAAATGCAAAGAACAATGGACTTGGGCCTAAAGACTTTGTTTGCAATCTTCACGTTGCCATTTCATTCCAGGTGGCCCTGAGCAAGCATTACCACGTTCAGTGTTCTCTTCTGCTTGTTGGGGGTTGTAGTGCCTAACTTGCCGTCTACCCAAGGCTGTTTGAAGGTTAGACAGGCCAGGCATGACCACACGTAGCTGACAGTGTTGGCTGCCTACCTAACAGCCACTCACACCAACTTCTTGATAACACACCCCAACTTTGTTCAGGGGTCTACCTCTTCACACAGCCATGCGCTTTATGAGATGTGCTCTGATAGGTCTAAGGAAGAGACAGTTATCGTCTTCTCAAGGTCATATCTGGATGATACTGGTCTTACTGCTGAGATGTCTTGCTACCATTACAGAAAGCCAACTCACTGAGGATGGGAGAGCCGAGGGATGGAAAGCATCTGGGTCTTTGACAATCTCATTGAGCAACTTAGTTAACCTATCTTAAGATGCCCCGTCTCTGAAAATGCTGTGTGAGATAATAAATGTATTATGTACGTCAGGTAGTGGAGTCAGGGTTCTGTGCTGCTTGCAGCTGAGAGCATCCAGGTGACATATCACTGTAAAAGACTGTTTTATGTATACAGAGGGTGGCAAAAATTGTAGACGCATTTTAAGAAAGGAAAACTGTATTAAAATTATAGTGCTCACTATATACCGATAATAAACAATGATTACAAGTCACATTTGACATCTGCAATTACGAGAGGTGCTCAAAGTGGTTACCATCAGCGTCCAGACACTTCTGATTATGATGAACTACTGCTTGAGCAACGTTGACTAAAATGTCCACTCGTACACATTTTTTTTGCCCCCCCCATCCACGGAACTATTATTTGTATCAAACGTTCCCAACTCTCTGCATAAGTAGAAGCCTAATAATGAATTGCCCAGAAATGCCCCAGTGGCTTATAGGACTCAGGTGACAGGCACAGCTCAGTGATGCAGAATAGAATCTTGATCTTGGTACCAAACTGAGCCTCACTGCAGTTCACCATTTACTTCCCTTTAATGATATTCAGAACTATACCTCCCCTGTTTTTGTTTTTGTTACTTTTATATTCAACAAATGATGAGTGTCCTAAAGAAATAACGTATTAAAAAGGAGCAAATTCAGCCACTCTACTAAATCCATGTGTATCCTTCTTTGCCATTCAGATTTCCAAAGCTTACGTCAGTGTATCAGGAACATAGGCAAAGCAACTGTATGAAATAATCTGAAGTCACAAGTCCATTGCTTCTATTTTTTGGTCAGTGAAATGGAGAGAGGCTTGCTGTACCAAGCACTGCATTTTCTAAGTAGAATGCTTTATTGGGCCAGGCCAGATATGAGCTCATGATAGAGATTCAATTGCATCTGAGAGGAAGAGAAATTAAAATATAAGTAGTAAAACTGCATATTCTTACTAAACTGAACATGACAGAAGTTTTTTTTTTTTTTTTTTTTTTTTTTTCTTCTCGTAGCTGTTCAGTCTTATTCTTTCTGGTTTGATGGCAAATGGTAAATGTCATTTGATGGCAAATTTAAAATAGCGTGGGCTTGTGTTTGTTTTAAATTTTGTGTGGGAAGGCAGGCAAACTGTTACTGGTAAAGAATCAAAATTATGTCCCAGAGACACTGTGTTGATCGGACTGATGCCTCTGAGTAATGACAAAGCCCACGTTCATTCCTGGCACATAGAAAGTGCTCAACAAAAATGTTTTAAAGAGCTGAAGCACAATATTCTGTTGACTCTAAGCAGAAAACCATGCGTGTTATCGAAAGGGGGCTGTTGAATATTATATGAACAGGTGTGAGATGTAAATTGTAATACATGACTTGAGTAAATGTGTATTCATTGGAAAAACTATGCTTTTTCAGAAATATATGCCAATGATCATCGATGTCCCCGATGAGCCACTGCACTGCGGTTTACAACCTCTAAGTACCTTAAATGGAAGCATTATTATGAAGAGCATGGAATTGGAAGTCCACTGAACTGGGATTCTGTCCCGGGCTTCTCCACTTAGTAGTTTCACAGCCACAGGCAAGCAATTCCACCTTTACGCTATAGCTTCTTCACTGGCCATATGGACAACACATGTGCCTATGTTATGATATGGTTGCAGGGACTGATGGAGATAATGCTTGAAAAGTACTCACCAAGGTGTCTGGCGTATTAGTCCTGTCAGAATCACCCAAAATAGAATAAGCAAATGAGTGAATAGCTGTGTAGGCAAGAGCTTTCCAATCCCATATTATAGCCTAGTTCTGTATGACCAATTCATGGATGATACACACAGGAGCTCAACTATCCAGACTCTTTGATTACCCAGAGCACACATCTAGGATTGTGCTTACCTTAATGTATTATCATTATTTATCTATTAGCAAATTTATCTATAGCTAGAAAGTGAACGTCAAGTGGGCATGAACAATACTGACCTTTCCTTCTCCTAGATGTAGCTCAGCGTTTGCCATAGAATAAGCACTTAATACACATTTGTAAAATGAGTGAGTGAGTGAGTGAGTGAGTGAGTGAGTGAGTGAATAAATACAGAATTTCGCCTTGGGCCAGACCTGTTTTCTGTAAAATATTAAATGACTGGCAGGGAATCCATTGGTAGTTACTAAGACGAGTCAAGATGAAGCCACTACAGAGACCCCTCTCTGAAAGCTAAAAACTATAGGCTCCCATTGCTGGCCCTGCTGCCAGATGAAAACCACATTGTGTGGCAATTTACATTGTGTTCTTTTAACATCAAGAGATTCAAGACAGCCTGGCTCCTGCCATCTTATGAACAATTCTGCCCCAACACACTGGCTACTGTTCTCTCTATTGAATTGCAACTTTTTTTTCCCTGGGTATCAATAAACAGCTGCAGAGTCAAATTAGTACTGTTTACTGTCAAATTAAGATGGAAACCGATCCTTTCTGTTCTTTGTTTACAGCGCCTGTACTGCTTGTCCCAAAGCTCCAGAGTAACTAAATGTGAACGGATGACTTTCTGATGGTGGATGCTGTCCCAGATCAAACAGAAGGCAGATTTTGTTTGTCTTCTGAAATAAACTATCTTTTCAGGTTCAGGGGCTCGGAATAACAGCTATCATATTTCGCCAGCTGTTTTTTATTCCTTTGCTAATTTTACAGCTTGGTCTTTTAGAAGGAGGGCTCTGTCCTTGTTCCATTCCTATGGTGCTGGTTCAGTGCCAGGGGAACAGAATATTCACAGAAGTTTAGGGAGCCAAGAGAGAGGAGACTGTGTTTGTGATTTGGATGCATGGATAACAGCGTTCTGAAAACTCATCATGAAATAAACAGTGTTTACTGTCAAAACCTAAATGCTCGAGCAATCTCTACATAATAGAGTTTTTAAAATCCTGGTTCTTATGCCTTAACATTTATTTTCCTTACGGGCTCTTTGCCATTTCAATATTTGATAGGCAGACCTTCTATATAATCCTCTAAGTTTTTTCCTTAAAATGTTGAACTAGGTTGGTAGTGGCGCCACTTAGAAACCATCTGCGGATTGATATCGCTTTGATTCCACCCCTTGGGGTCCCATCCTAAAACCAGCCAGATACCTGTCCTGCACGTACTCTTCTGTCTTGTTCACCAGTCTGTTATGAAGAATCTTGCATGTTGCTTCACATGCTACTGCTGTTGCGTTTTCTGGAAGGGTCAGGTGACACTCACAACACAGAGAATCGTCTTGTGCTCATATGAAGAGTTCTCAGGGAAATCATGCTGGCTCCTGGACTTTACAACTTTGTTTCACGCTCACAAACCAAGTTCTCAATAGCTTGATCTAGAATCTCACCCAAGAACCCCATCACACTGATTGTTCTCCAGTTAGTAGAACCTATCTTCTGACCCTTTTCGAAAGTAGGACCGATAATTTGCCAAATTCATTTACCATTCGTTTCACAAAGAGTAATTTTATATACACTAATCTTCATGACAATTTTATAAGGAAAGTATCATATCCCCACTTTATAAATTGACCACCACAGAGAGGCTAAGTTCTGGAACAAGAGTTGAAACCTGTTTGCCGTCCCTAGTCAGACCCACTTGCCATCAGGCCCTGCCTTCCCTTCCCTAGAATTCAAAGCCTCAGACCTAAGTCCAATGGCTTCTAAGCCATCTTTAATGTAACCCCACGCTTTCACTTCAAATTTCCATTTCTTCCGTTTGAAGCTCCAGTCAAACTGGGTTATTCCCTGAGCCTAAACACATCTGTACCAGCTTGCCTCCATGTTCATGCCATTCCCCAGTCCTTATCCCATAACCAGATTCCAGTTAAAATGTCATAGCTCCCACAAATCTTCCTCCCATATAGACACACATATAGGCACACACGGAGCTGTTGCAATGGCTGGTCCGTCATTTGAAAGTGAATAGACAGAACACCTTGCTTGGTGAACTTTGCAATCTTTAAAGTTAGTAAGCTGAAGATTCCAGCTGAGGAAATTACTTAGCGGGCCCCAGGGACTGGGGCAGACTGGCTGGGAATAGCAGGCCGAGCAGACGCAGGGCTTCAAATACCTTGCATCGTCTTCCTCTTCTCACTGGTGCTACACCTGGGGACACAGACCCATCCATCAGCCTTAGTGCAGCAGACACAGGAGAAAACATCAACCTGCATAGCTCCTAGCAGAGTGACAGTCTTCTTGTGTCAGAATCAAGTGGGGGAACGGCAACTGGAACCCTTGTGGTTCACACAGTGTTGCTGGTAGTCTCCTCGACCTGTGAGAAGCTGGGGCTTCTTGTCCAAGCCACCATTCCTTCAGTGAGAAAATATTAACCACCTTCCATTGAAAAATACTAAAGAGGATAAGAAGATGGATAACAAAATCGTACCTACACTCAAGAGTGTATAATTTGGTGTGAAAGATGACCTCAAAGACCACAGCACCAGGCAGCAGTGCATCAGCATCTTATCAAGCAGACAAAAACAAACAGAAAAAACACTCTCAAAGTTCAGAGGAAAGGGAGACAAGTTGGAAACTGAAGACTATGGAAGATTTTAGGAGTATAGAAAAAGGTGTGAAGATGGAAATTGCGAGGATATCAGACAACAGCAAGTGGATCTAGGCTAGAGCTCACATTCCCTGCAAAGCATGGGAGGGAATCCGTCGAGGTAAGACTGACCACCTCTCTGAGCACCAGGCTAGTGGGTCTGTAGTCTGTTCTTCTGGGTAGGTGACGGAAGCCCTTGACGGTATCTGAGCAGGGGAGTGACAGGATGAACGCAATGATTAAGAAGGTTAATCTGCTCATTCTGTGCACGGGGAAGAACTGCTCATGCTACACGCTCTAATTTCACCCCTGTTGGGAAATATCCTGTGACTCTTCTCACTTCTGGTTCCTACACTCATCGCACATTGTAAGGAAGCCTGAGGTGGAATCCAAACCCCCTTTTTTCCCCCTTGTTTTATTATTTTTTTAAAGAACAATATAACTGTCTAGTTCTAGTTATGAATAAAAAAATGGCTATGGTTTGAGTCAGACAAGCTCCTGAAAACAGGAAGGAGCTTAAGCTGAACCTGGGTCTGGTATGGCACAAAGTTCATCGTCACCATCACCACCACTAACAACTATTGAGCACTAACTTTCTACTAGGTACTTGCTGTGGACCCGTTTAATCCTTATAATACTATAAGCTAGAGAAAACTGGCTGACCTTCACTCTTGAGCAACACGACATTTGGATTCTCTTTGGTGGATGCATAGTCCGGGCCCAGAATAGAACTTTCAACCTGCATCCTGGGAACCCTCTCAGGACTCAAGCTGGGTATAATCTGGAGTTCTGGTTTGGTTCTATCTTTGGACCGAATCACTATTCAGATGTAGATTTCTTTCTTTCACTCTTCAAATATTTCTTGAGCATCTGCTATGTGCCCAGCATTTGGGTGAACAAGACAGACATGTTTCCTGCAATCATGGATGATTTTTGCTTGGAATGCCTGAAGGAAGAAAACTTTACCACCACACGTGTTTACAAGGAAACCTGAGTGTAAGATTTGACTCAGATGCTAATTATTCTGAGACCTTTGCCAAGCCTTTAAACCTCGCTGAGCCTCAGTTTCCCTGTGGTGAGAAAGACAGAATTCACCTGGAGAGTCTCAGCTGTTCATCAGAGTCTATGCTTTTCAGAGTTTAAAAAAAAAAGGAGGCATGCTGCAATCAGATGCCTTGCCCATCTCCTGGTCTCAGCCTTTCTGCTCTCTAGGTTTAGGCTTCAGCGGAGCAAACTTGCCACATTGCAAGCTCTTCCTCATGGAAGGTAATTGGAATCATTCTCCTCTAGGCACACCCACATCCTACAAAGGCCTGATAGGTCTTGCCTGGCTGTTTGCTCAGTGTCACTCTGAATCTAAACTTGTTACATTTTAACTTGACATTGTTTCTCTGTTTACTTTACCTAACACATGAATCATTTAACTCATGAAAAGCTCATTTTGGAGCTGGGGTGGAGTTCAGAAAAGAGGGATGGTGGTCATTCTTCCTGACTCTTTCATTAGCTGAAGTACTTGATGAGAGGTGATGTCATTCCCTGAGACAGAGGCTAGATATACAAGGATAAACAAAGTTGCTATTCTCCTGCCATTGCAAAGCCAGTGATGCTGGGTTCTTCAGAAAAGGGAACCCAGGAACTCAATACCAGTCTTCATTATGTAGACACCACAAAGACTCCTCGAATGTAGGACTCTGTTGACCTAGACCTAGAGCTTGCTATTAAATTGGGAAGCCGGATTAAGTAAGGCAGTTGCAAATCACAAAGCATCTGAGCCGCCATTCATTTTCACCCTCCTCTACTTTGAAATGAGTATGCAACTTGCTTTGTTCTATAATATTTGGCATCTGCCAACCCAAAGCCATTTTGATTTTTCCTATTCAGTTGTGATTTCAGCCATGCATCAGTGACCTATCTTTTTCCTTTTTCCCCCCACATAAAAAGAAAAACAACAACAACAACAAAACAATTATGAAAGAATCAAAAAGTTGATGGGAAGACTGGCACTCTTTCATTAGGAAGCAGAGGGGGAAAGTATGAAGTACGCAAAGAAGTTGTTTAACCACTTGGCCTCACCATTTTTCTGTGAGCTTTAGTCTCCTTCAGAGAAAAGGAATGGCAGCTACTTCCAGAGAGTGGGGAGATTTCAACAAGACACTGTCTATGAAACACAGCACTCTTCCCTTCACAAATTTGCTCATTCATTCAACAATACTCTGTTCTACATAGGGACGACTTTTAACTCCCTTAAAAAGACTAGAATGTCAACTTAGCTACCAATCCTGTTAAAACATATGTTTTCAACATTTGTTTCAGAAAATCAGTGTCTAATAACCACTTCCTTTGAGACATTTTTTCTCTGTATCTTCCCTCCACTTCCCCCAGCTCAAACTTCTTCTAGAGAAAAGCTTCTTCTCTCGATGGCCCCAACTCAACTCCCTTCTCCATAAATCTTTTCTCGAATCCAGGAAATCAGCCTGGGACAAGGTGTCTGGGGAAAAGACACATATGAGAAAGAATGAATGACTTTTTATTGATTGAGTTCCTTGTGAAAACTTGAAGGGTGAGTTCATTCAAACCCACATCTAGTAAGTACATATTAGACACACTGCTAGGTGGTATGGTAGCTCAGAAAGAGCTGAGTTCTAGTCCCAGTTCCACCACTAATTAGCTTCCTGACACTAGCCAACTCTATTGCCTCTGTGGGCCTCGTCCTCTATAAAGGGGGGCTGGAATAGACGGTCACTAATGACCCTTCCAGCACTAACATTTTATGATGCTGATGAGCACAGGGAAAGAAACCCAAAAGTAGCTCTTATAAAACTGGAACAGCTTGGCCATTTCCGGCTTTCATTTGACCACAATTACTTAAATTATTTAGAACATATTTCCATGTTGAGGTGTAATTACAGGATTTTCTTTCCTTTGTGTGTGTGTGTGTGTGTGTGTGTGTGTGTGTGTGTGTGTGCTGTTGTTGTCATTGAAATCCAACTTATTTGGATAATTTCCTCGGGTGGAAACTTTTAGCACTGAGTATAGTTTTATGAGTATCTTTAAAAGAGAAATTTAGATGCAGTCCCTCTGCCTTGGTATGGAGTTCCCTGAAATTTACAGGAGGGAAAAAAAAGAAAAAAGAAAATATATATAGTCACTTTGAATCTAGGTCAAACCAAATTTTAATATCTAAAGAATTTAATCAGAAAGCTGGAGACTACATTACTGTTTTAAGATACTAGATTTGGCAAGTGTTCTATTTTGTTATGAAGGGCTCTACCCATGTCAAGCCTAATGCAGTATATATTAGCATTCAAGACCTCAGGAAATCTCATTGTGGTTTCAATTTAACTCTATGTGTCCTAGTATTTATTAGATAAGGAATCCCTGTGGCAAATGTCGCCTCATAGATCACATCAGATTTATTTCTCTAGTTTGGGGTGATTCAAGAGGTATCAAATAGTTTAACACATTCCAAGAGTAAATATGTGTCATTAATTCAGACTTCACTGATTTAGAATGTATTCACCTTGAGTTTACATAGGCAAATCTAAGCAAATCAGTACTATAACTGACATTGAAGGACTGCTTAATATTCTTAAAAATACATGTTTTAAATGCATTAAAAAAGGTCTTTTGCATTAAACAGTTGCTAAATACAAATGATCCGAAGTTGATCTCCACAGCTGACACAGTAGCCACTCTTTGTGCAATATGTTTTTAGCCATTATTTGTGACACTGTTGAAATTGTTTTTTAAACATTCTACAATCCTAGCTTGTTCCCTTTTGAGTGTACTTGTGTCACAACTAAACAAAAATTAGTAATATTGCTGCTATCTAAGATACCACATTGGAAAATGTGATGTGTTTGCTGTGAAATTTGCTTTGTATGACTCACCCCAGAGTACTGATGAAAGCATTTGTGGTGGCAAAAATATTTGAGGCGAGTTTGGGTAAACACAGAAGGAAAGCCTGTCATCAAAAAATTGATCCAATCATCTGATTATGAGGCAAGTAAGGCTCAGAGAGGCATACTGCTTTTCTGGAGGTTGCTCAGGTTAGCAAGTAGCAGAGCAAAGACTTAGAAAGCATGGCTTTTGGATGCCCAGTTCAGGATATTTCTCTCCCGTGGCCTTTATGTTATGAAAGGAGCTGATCCTACACTTGGTACATCTTGCTCTTCCATCAGTGCCCTTACGCTGACACAGGGCCTGAATGTCAAACAGCCACAGAATCACTTGTTGAAGGTACGTTGGGAGCCTGCCTACAAAATCGTTTAAGTTCGCTCAAAACCATGTGCTTAGCCTCTAGAATTTGCTTTTGTTCCAAGGCCTCTGACTCAGTGTGAGCCCCATATAAACACATTTATTGGGTGGGGGAGGAGAGGGAAGGGGTATACATCCTGCCACGTTATTTAGCCTGACCCTTCTCCCCTCCTCCTCCCTGGTAAACCAAGGGTAAGTGGGTATTTGAAGGAAACTGTACTGAGAGAGATCACCAAAGCAATCTGAAGTTTCTTCAAGTTGAGCTGACAGCCCACAGGCCACAGTAACCGGATTCTTGAAATGTTCAGCACTGATCTTGGCAACTGTTTTCTTTCTGGTTTGTGATTTTCAATAAGGTCACAAACAACCAAAGGAGGAAAAGGAAAAAAAGAAAAAAGAAAAAAGAAAAAAAAACACAGAACAAGCAAAGAGAAAAATCTTTAACTTTCCAAAACCAGCCATTTGTCCTCGTCATTCACACACGACCTCAAGGGAGGTCACTGCTACTTAAGAATTGGCGATGACGCTGTGGTGAGCACCAGAAGGCAGTTTTGGCCTAACAAACCAATTAGCCGGCCATCATATCCACTTCCTTGCTCCTTCCTGAATTTCTTAAACATGTGTTTCTTGGAATCCACCTCTTTTGCCACATAGACTCAAGTGACAAATCATCAACCCCAAAGAACCAATGCTCCACAACAAACCACTAGCATATGTTGCAACTGTTGGAGGCAGGAGGGAGCGATAAACCAGACTACCAAATTTGGTAAAAAAAAAAAAAAAAAAAAAAAAAAAAAAATTAAAAAAAAAAATAATACATGAACCTGTTTGTACTGGCTAAGGAGTATATTCCAAAGTGCAGTGATGGAACTTACTTATTTGCAAAATGTTCTAAGATCTGTTTCCGTCAAGAGGAAGCTTGGTGGGAAGGGTGGGTGTCATCAGGGCAGACAGGGCAGCCACCTGAGAAGCGGTAGCTTGATGAAGTTTCCACAGTCCATGCTGTCGTTCTCAGCCCAGCAGGTCCCGCAGTTAGATTTAGCCTGCACATAACCAGAGATAAAAGCTCGATTTGCTACGGACTGGTGTTTGATAATCTAACGCATAGGGGGCAGATGTATAAACTGGCGGCTAGTCAATTAAGTAAAAATGGGGCTGACACTCTTCTGAAGCTGGCATCTGTGTCTGCAATATCTTCCCCAGACACCTTGGAAAACATCTTAAGAACCCGAAGTCGACTAGCCAGAAGAGCATTGGCTCAACAGAGGCAGGGAGATGGTCTTGACGAAACTTTCAACCCAGCCAAAATGTCCCTCTTCCCTGAACCGGACTGGGTGACTCTTGCACATTTCTGTCTTTCTACAATTCCAAGCTGCCTGCTTTGCTTGTGTTTTCATTTTTTTTTTTCCTGAAGCTCCTGGTGGCTGTGAGTGGTGGAGCCAGTATTTGAAGCCATATGTGTTTGTTTCAAAATCCCATGTACTCAGTCACTTCCAGATGTCCTTGGTATCTTCTGATATTCTGGATTCCCTCCTTTCCTTCAGTCACTCATTTTCTGAAAACAAGGAGTAGGGCTATTGCTAACCATGGCAGAAAAGGCAGGGAGAGGAGAAAAGGGAGGAGGGTCTGAGCACACTGGGAGCTAACAGGATACCAACTACCTCCAATGGTGGAGAGGACAGAGCATCCTGAGAAAGCATCCAGCTTTTTTTTTTTTTTTTTTCCAGTTCAAGTAGCAACCAAAATAACAACAACCAAAATCTACCTAGGTGCTAATCTTTATTAAATAGCTTTAATTGATTTTCCACCTTAGTTACTGAAGTCTCATAAATATAAATTGAGCCTTTTTTAGATTATCAAATGTGTAATGACTATAGAAAATTATAGATATAGCTATAGTGGGTATAAAAGATTGTTACAAAACTTGTTTTTTTTTCCCCCGTCCCCTTTCGCTAATGGGACCCTGTTCGCTTGTGATTTCTCCTTAAAGCTGAGCTCAGGCAAGATAAATTCTTGTTCTGCAAGGATGATGAGTTCTATACCTCTGTTTAATTGGAATTTTGCAGGCACAGTGATTTATAGAGCATGATAATTTATAGCTGGGGGGACTGTGGCGGTCATATAATCCAACCACGTCATCTTATAAATGGGGAAATGAAGGCTCAGACAGAAGTGCCTTGCTTAAGGCTGTTCAACCCATTAGTAGCAGGGCCAACATGTAAACCATATCTTCTCACTACAAGTGGAATGATCTTGTCACCTAGCGGGAGTGAACTTGGCAAATGACGGAGAAAGCTGTCACATTGATGGGGAGAAGGACGTGTCTCCCTCTGTCTATGTTGAGACCTCAAATACAAATATCACCAATTCAAAGATATTGGAGATACCTTTCCCTCGCTCCTGTAAATCCTCTCTTTGTAGAGTGAGGCAATGGGTGACGTTTCTGGGTATCTCTTTCTAGGATTGAGTTAAATGAGGACATTGAACAGGTATCTGTTTAATAGTGGAGCCTTGTCTATCCTGAGTACATCTAGAGACCCTCAATACAGAGAATGGACAGCAAAGGAGGGAAAAAGCCAACATTGCCCCTCGGATGGAGTCTGGAAGAGTCAGGCTGGGTCCAGCAGGGGAGACTGCACAGCATAAGGCAAGTAGAAACTGGTTTCAGAGTATCAGTTGAGGCTGGGCTGGGCTGCAAGATCTGAGGCATCACATCGAAGAGAACTAGTGAAGAGTGAGAAGATGTGAGGAGAGACAAACCTAGAAAGACACCCAGAGATGATGGGGTGCAGGAAGTAGGAACCTTCTCATGGTTGCCATGGCTAACTGTGACAGGATGGAGAGGAGGGGAAGGAAACTCAGTGGCTTACCTCCCTGCCTCACCCTAGCACTTTAGACATTGCAGAGAAGAAGGGGGCAAAGGTCCGAATACGCTAACCCCACGGCCAGGGCAGAGTCCATAAGAAGCATGTTTACAGGGGTGAAGTGCAGGCATCCCCAACACCACTGAACTGGTGATAGAAGGCATGGGAATGTCCCTGTGTCCTTCTCCCCCATCGATGTGACAGCTTTCTCGGTCACTTGCCAACTTCACTCCCACTAGATGACAAGCTCATTCCACTTGTAGATAGAAGATATGGTCTATATGTTGGCCCCGCTACTAATGGATCCAACAGCCTTAAGCCTTACTCTCTTCTCTCTTGGCTTCCTTGGGGCCTGCAGCTAAAACAATTAGCTTTTAAGGAAAAAACACACACAAAGTTATGTTACAAATAATGAACTTTGTTGCAAATTATGTTACAAACGTGAATTTTTATTTAGAATGAGAAAAGAAATCACAAAATATTACAAAAGATTATATATATATATATATATATATATATATATATATATATATATAGCCATCAAATACCACAAACATCACAAAATCCAAAAACAAATACTTCTAGTATTTTTAACGATTAACTTTCTGACACACCTCTATATTATTTGGGGTTTTCCTACATTTGTTGTCTGCATATTCTTTTTGATGCATCACTTCTTTAGATAACCATTTTTAAGTATCATTTTCTATATAAAGGAGGAAAAGGCAATGCAGTTTTTCTTCTAGCATGGTTGATCAAAATTTGTTTTTCATTCCTTGGTATTTTGGCTAATAGTTCTGATCAGGCATTGATGAAATGCCTATAGCTTCTGCTTGCAATTTTAGATACCTGATGATGGGGAAAATTTTCCACAGTGTAGCTTCTGGCTCTACATGTGTATATCTTTCTTCTCCTCCACTCCTCTCATACTATCAGTGCCAGGTGCCTTAGGACACAGTCAAAATGGGAGATGACGTTGCCACTGTACCTTTATGTCATGACATGGGATGAGTCCACCCAGTGGGTAGTTGGAATGTCCCTGCCATTCCTACACTAAGAGTGTTTGCAGTAACCTAACCATACACGGAAATGATGGCGAACCACATTAATACACCGCAAGAAACCTGAACTTGTTTATCCCAATGCAATTACCCCTTACCCAGATCCCCAAAATGCCCATGGCCATGTCACCTGATAGGATGGGAGGTGTTGGAGGGAAGGTGAGGGACGAAAGACATGTGTTGTAATTGACTGCACTAAAACGGCTTACTTTTGCAAATTTTACAAAGACATATGAGCAGTAAGGCCTTTCCCACGCAAATGGGGTAAAAGTGGGGGAGGGAGGTCCTGCAACTTAAGCCTCATCATCTTTATAGTAAACCCAGGCCTTAAATCTGGGAATGCTAGACCTGTTGATAACGCTCAATGCATCCACTCCCCCCAGTAGTCTGGCTCACCTGGTGTCTGCGCCGAGGAGCTGATGTTCTGAGGTCTGCGGCCAGGGAATGGGGGTGGGGGGAGATGTCCCAAATAATCCTTAAAATGAATACATATGTGGCTGGATTTGTCTGATGAGTGGGAAGGAGTGTGAAGAATCTAGACCAGCAAACATCTGTATTCATGGTTGATTAGCACTGTGGGGAAAGAGAGGAAGGAGCAGACTGGTGTGCAGTGTGGGAAGCAAGGAGCAGGAGGACAGCACAGGGTCTCTCTCTCTCTCAGTCTCTCATGCATACACGCGTGCGCGCGCACACACACACACCAGCCAGTTCTGAACAGGTGTCCGGGCACTGTGGAAGCAGGCACCGCCATGTGAATGAAGCTAGAGGAAGGGATTTCTAAAGGACGTGGCACGTTACGGGGCTCTCATGCCAAGCCCAGGTGACTGAAGTATATGACACAGAGCACGGCAGCAGCCCTTTCATATCTGCACACAGAACACAGCCTGCCTTGCCACCTTGAGGGCTGGCCACTCTCAGAGGAGGTGGACCTGGATGTAGACAAGGGCCTTCCTTCCCACTGGGGTGCAGGCAGCAGGAGCAGGGGAGAGCACGTCCCTGGGAGGGTCTCGAGTGGGAGAGGCAGGAGGCGGAGAATGCCACATGGTGGCCACCACTGACACACATGACACATTCTCTCTGGACTCCCAAAATGACCGGATGGGGCTCTGCAGTGTGAGCTGGTGGGAGCAAAACCCAGGAAGGATTGTGCTGTTGTCATTAAGACTGGAGAGTTTCCAGTTCCATTTCATGGACCTTAGCCTCTCAGCGTGGTTTATGAAAAACTCATTTCAGCAATATAATTGATCTGATTTTGAAAGTTGAAGAAGGGTATGGAGACCCTCCCCAGACCCATTTAGGGGTGAGAGAGTCAGATTAGAACGAGGTTCTACTTATTCATTTAGTCCTTCATGTGTTAAATATTTATTGAGCTCCTATTATGCGCCAGGCACTGCTGTGGGGGTAAAACCGAGTTCTAGCTGCTCGACTGCCAAGGGAACTGGCAATACTGAGTAATGAATCTCTCCATCTCATGGAAGCTGGTGTGCGTACCAAGACAGGGAGGCAGTACCACCTAAAGGTCAAGGTGGTGGGCACTGCAGTCAGACTGACCAGGGTTTAAACTGATAGCCACCCTTCACAGCTGTGAGAATTTGCACAAACTACATCATCTCCCTGAGCCCGGGTGTTGGGGTCCCCACCTGTAACATGGGACTACTAACACTTGCCTGCAGGGCAAGCATGAAGATTAAACTGTGGAATCCGTGGGCGTGTTTAGCACCACGTCTGGTGTGGTGAGAGTGAGCTATTCACAGCCTATTCATATCAGTGTTCTCCCACTGTCCGCAGTTGGGAGTTGGACGGCACGCAGCACAGAGCTGTGAACCAGCCCAGCGCATACATGCCTGCAGGAAAGAAAGCACAGCCTTCCGCAGGCCGCACGCAGTCGGAGCCAGTGCGGTGGCTTCCGTAAGGCCCGAGCACGCTGACAGCCTGTTCCTCCACGGTCAACAAGGGAACTGACAAATGCCATACAGGGTGTAGAGAGATACAGAGCTGCACATAGAAGCACACAGATGACACCTTCTGGAGACTCGCAGGAAAACTGGGGGTGGGGGCGCATGAAGGAAGCTGAGGTTCCCATAGTCACGGGTGGGGTCAGAGCTAGAGAACTAAGCTTTGCTGAACTGTGTTCCCTCCAGCCTGGAGGCTGGGAAACTGCAGCTACAACAGACGTGCCCTCCTCTTCTTAGGCCTAGGTAGAGAGGAAGCACTGTCTTGCTGAAGGCTGAGTAGTTTGCTAGGCAGGGCACCCTTTTTGGAACCACCACATTCCTGTACGTGAAGGGGAAAGAGGTGAAAGGGAACAAAGTTGGAAAGTTAAGTTGGAGCCAAATTGTGAAACGCATCCTATGCCAAACTCTACTCAATCTTGCAGTTTGCGGGGCCCACTGGAGGTTGAGAAGCCAGAAGTGGAAAGCTGATAGAATAATCAGGTACGCACTTTATGGCAGTGTGGAAAGTAGATAGTGTAGGTGGCGGATAGGGTGCAGGGAGTAACCAGAAAATGTCGGAGGGCTGCTCACGTGGCACGTGAGGATATACCTTCTTCTCTCTCTGCAGGTTTTCTAATCTCCTTTGTTTCTCCATAGCTTGGGCATATTAACAGCTTTTCACAGTTAGCGAACTGCAAGGAGCTTCTGGCTCCTCCGAGTCTTCATCCTAAGGACACAGAAAACACCAATTTGGCATCCAGAACAAGGTCACTCTTAAAACATCTATGCTTAGAGCGTAAAGGTGCATTTGAACTAAGTAGGGTTAAAGAACGGTTGATGTTGAGGCCATCTTTCTACTATCTTTAATATCAGAGTAGATAGCTAAGTTAGGTAAGAGCACCGGCACCCAAGTTATGTTTTTATGCATGAAATGATCTAAAACACTACGAAATGATCTGAGAACGTTGAGAAATGTTCCTTGATGCCCAGGTTGATTCTCTTTCACAAAATGATTTGTCTCTTTGATGGGAAACAGGAAGAAGCTATGACCTGGGCTCTTTGCCTCTTGTTTTTCATGCAGCTACCAGTGTTAGCATGACATGAGAAGGGGATGGTGGGCAGAGTAATGCTTTTTGTTGCAAGCACAGACCCTGGAGCTCTCCCGCCCCATGCACCCACCACCAGCAGTCTTACTCCTCAGCTCCCTGTTTCCTCACTTGCACAGACCATGCTTCTTCTTCTCCCCGAGCTTGCTTTACACCCTCACCCACATCCAAAATACCCTCCTTCCTTGTCCCCTCATCTCTTCCATCCCTCCGGGTCTGGAGAACGCCTCACATGTTCCATTGGTCTCCCCTCATAGGCCAGTACCCTTTGCCCTTTACAAGGCTTCCCATGGTCATAGGGACCCTGGGAGGCAGCTGTCCTGTCCATTCCAGATCAGTCAGCTGATGCTCACCCAGCTACAGCGTCTTCTCCAAGGCCGTACGCTGGTCAGCAGGGAGCAAGCTCCAGACGCTGGGCTGTGTGACGCTCACTCTCCAGCACTGAGACCCACAGGTCACCTTCTACAGCATCTGTAGAGGCTCCATGTCTGATCCTAAGAGCCTAGGATGTCTTCGTACTGTTTGGTGTGTGTTGGACTAAGCTCTTTAACTAAGATCACCTAAGGCAAGGTCCCGATCACGTGTGTCATTATTCCTGTACCACTGGTGCCATGCTGATCCTGAACTACTTGGGGAATGAGACAAGGCAGGCTCTATGTGGCTACTAAGCTCCTGTCTCATTTTTTACTTAGAAATTCTGCAGCAGAGGGTGGGCTAGTGGGGCTTCTGGATACTGAAACAAGCCCTCCGGGTTATTCCGAGTGCACCAACATTGAGAACCACTGCCCTAAGGGCTCTTCATGTATAAACAAACGCATTGACTCCTCATTCCGACTCTTTGAGGTGGGTTGTATTGGTAAGTCCACTTTGGAGCTAGGGGAAATGAAGCACAGAGAGGGTAGGGTACCTGCTCTAAGTCACACAGCCAGTGAGGGTAGAACTTCCAATCCCTCCGTGGGAGAGAAGGCTTGACCTCAGGGAATTTGGGGAGCTGTGGTAGCATCTGTCTTATCCCTGGAAAAATGTCTGAAGACAAGAGGGTGGTAGGCTTGGAACTAACTACTCTGGGACTTTGGTCAGCCTTGGACATGCCAGTTTTCCAGGAGGTCATGTGGACCTGGGAGCTATTGCTGGCCCCAAGGCAGTTAAGAACAATTTGACCAAGTGTGTCTGAAGGTGGTGCTGTAGGAAAAACAAAGCATTTTAAAAATCCTCCTCTGCCAGGCTCTGATTGTTCCACACAGACCTGACACAGTAATTTTCCAGCCTCCACTTACAGAAGTCCAGTGACGAGGAGCGCGGTGGCATGCTGCCACAGCCCCCGGCCATCTGATGGTGTCCATCTTAGACCAGGGGCCTAATTTGTCCCATAGCTATGGGATCCTTTTGTCTAAAGAGAAATGGCTGAGGGGGCAGAAAGAGCACCAGGAAACACCCCCACGGGGCTTTTTTGCCCAGCCAGGATTCTCCATCTGGGGTCCTGGGAGAGAGCTGCGGATGGCCACCGTGAAGCAGTAGCACATTCCTGTGGTTGGTACCGTACAATTTTCTTTCAAAGTGTGCTTCAAGATTTTACTACCTTTGGGGATTAGGGTAGGAGAAGAGACAGGGAGATAAATAGACAATAACAGACACAAAGACAGAATAAAGATGTGAAACTGACTGGAGTAAATTAAGTAGAGCTGGTATAAAGATCTGTGATCTTTTTTTCCCTGCTGGTCCATCTCCTGGCCCCTAAGGGGACCCCAAGTACCCACACTATGCTGGGTGCTCCGTGCATTGCTTTGCCTCAATCCTCACTGCCACCTACGAGGCAGATGTGATTGTACCCACTTTGCAGACGTATAAGAAACAAAACTAGGCTTTACCTTCCTTGTGTTGTTAGGATGTAAGAGCAAGTTCTCTGATCTCATCACCACCCCACCCCACCCCCTCGCCCACCCCCTCGCCGCCCCAATAACGACACTCCTTGTCTGAAGCATAAGGTCTCATATTCATTCGTTGAAGGAATATTTGTTCACTTCAAATTTTTCAAAATAAATCTTCAAGTTCAAAGTGGTATATTGGGCCTACTCCACCTCTTGTCACTCCCAAATCTCATGGAAATAACAGTACATAAATGCAAATGAATAAATCTGTAACAAACATGAAAATGTCCCATCAGCAACTCAGAATGTTTCACAAACGCCTAGAACACAAAGAAGATGAGACCATATTGATGGATAAAGCTGAGTGGAAAAATCTAGACCCCAGAAACACATACAAGAAGAGAACTGGTTTGAGGTGGAGATGCCGTTTCCAGCAAAGGCCTGGAGAGAGTCCCAAATCAGAGCCTCAGCTACAAAGAACAAGGGTGTGCTGTGGGGTCATTAATTAAAAGCCTTTCTGAAGTGTGTAGCCCTAACTATCTCCACAGACAGCAACCAACTACAATGGCATTTGCCTGTGTGAAAAAATCACAATCCTTTTGGCCTTGGCTTCTGGACTATCCCCCCACCTCAACAACACCCCCCTCCCCGCTCCCTGTTAAGTGAAGCAGACTTGGTCATACTACTTGGTTCTGTAGCATATATGATTTTCGTGATCACAATACTTTACATTCTGCGCATTGCTTTTTGGTTTTTTCTAATCAACTTACAGGTAAAACTTGGGAGTCCTAGAATATAAATCTTATAAGCCTTGAAAAAGCAAAGTGAATACTATCCAGCTCAGAGAAGGGAGGTGGGGAAGGTGGAGAGGGAGAGGATAGGATGTACTCTCGTCTGTGTTTCATCCAGCCTCCTCCTCATCTAGCAACAAGTCAGAAGTAAGGATCTAGCTTGTGTCGGGGCTGTTCTGGGCCCTACAGGCGTCAGGTGTCAAATGGACATACATTCTCACCTCTATGGTGCTTCTAATCTAGTGTCAAATAAATAGATAGCACCTAAAAGTGGATGAGTCACAAAGTGAGGGTTTAAATACTTTATTTACAACTATAAAAGTAGCCACAAGATTATTAAATACAAAAATCCATAAAAGAGAAGAGATAGCGTAAAGGTATCAAATCCCTGTCATAGCAGAGGAAGAATGGGATGAAGTTTAAATTGGACAAATTCAAGAAACGTGTATAGGGAACTATCTGTTTGTGGGGGAATCACCATAACTAAAAACTGACTTGGCTAAGGAGTTACATCCTGGGCATGGGCCCAGGGCTGAGGGCTTCAGGGAGAGACTTACTCACCAATAGCCCTTCCTGGGAGCGGGGGGAATATTTTTGCTCATGTGCATATAAATAAATAAGTAAATAAATAAATAAATAAAATTATAAACGACTTCACAAACCCTGGGCGAGGTGTAAGGTACATAGTCTCATCCACATTTTGTACCTGAAGACACAAAATTCAGCCCTTGGTCACATACCTGGGATTAGAAATCGAACGTTGATTGCAGCTTTATTTATAGTGGCCAAGACATGGAAACAACCAAAGTGCCCTTTGATAGATGATTGAATAAACAAGATGTGGTATATACACAATGGAATACTATTCTGCCACAAGGAAATATGAAATAGTGCCATTTGCGACAACATGGATGGATCTTGAAATTATTATACTAAGCAAAGTAAGTCAGACAGAAAAAGTTGAGAGCCATATGATTCGCTGATATGTGGGATATAAAACTGAGCACAACAAAGGAACAAGACAAACAAATGAAGAAGCGAAAACTCACAGACACAGACAATAGTTGAGTGGTTACCAGAGGGTAAGGGGGGAGGAGGTGGGAGATGAGGGTAAAGGGGATCAAATATACTGTGATGGAAGGAGAACTGACTCTGGGTGGTTAACACACAATGTGATATATAGATGATGTATTACAGAATTGTACACCTGAAACCTATATAACTTTACCAACAGTTGTCACCCCAATAAACTTTTTAAAAAAAGAAAGAAAGAAACCCAGTGTCCTGACCACTGTCTCCGAATTCCTCCCTTAGCCTCCTCCCTTCAGATGCGGATTGACTAGGGTTGCAATCCCTGATGCATTGCAGTGAACTTTAGGCAACTGACTGGTTATTTGGAAAAATAGGGAGACTATGACCACCACCCTGTGGGCTGCGATGAGGGTCCATGCCAGTCGCCTGGCACAGCCGGGCATAAAAATGTCAGCTTCCTTACTTTACATTTCTTTTTTTAACCCGTCCAACATTTGGAACATTAATACTATTTGTCAATCATGGTTTCTTCTTATCATTTTATGTGATTTATCACTAATTCTCACTAAAGGAATCTTGGCAATTCATTCTAATGTGTGGGCTTGGCTCTACCAAAGGGTTTGTCACAACCTAGGGAAGTAGAGAATGTCAAGATTAATACATTTGGCAAGAAGATGTGATTCCATGCACAAATCCAACGAGTTCTCCAAGCAGGTGCATTTGTGGGCATGTAGTGGGGAGCGATTACTGGGAACAGTTCTACTCTTATCCCCCCAAATATCCCTTTCACAGTAACCACACTGAGCTATCCCCCTCAGAGTCACTCTTTTGGACCTTGAACAGTTTTGGATTTTTCTGGCCCCCTAGGAAAGTGCAAGTTTTCCCTGGTTACCTCCACCTGGAGGGGGTGGCGGTCCAGCTGAGTACACAATCTCTGGGGACTGGACCACTGGGGAGAGGCCTGGGCACAGGTGGAGAAAGAGGGAGGGAAGGCGAGAAGCACAGAAGGGAGAGGCACTGAGGACAGTTCCATAGCCTTTACCCCCTACCACCATCACCACAGGTTTCTTCTGCCTGTGATAACCAGGGAGAAGCAGCACTTCCTCCAGGATGCTGGACAAATCGCATATAAGAGCTCACAGGATTAAGTACCAACTATGTATGTACTAGGTAGGCACTGTGCTAATGTTTCACAAGCGTCAGCTCGTTGAATTCTCACAACAGCTCCGTGAGGGTATCACTATTATTCTTTCCCTTTTACAGATGAAGAAACAGACAGGCTAAGTGTCATGCGGAGTGTCATGCGGGTCTCAGCTCCCGCTCCCCACATAAGAACGCAGGACGTGGTGAGGCCAAAAAGGAACACCAATGGAGCCATAGGTAGGGGAGTCATACCACTATATTCTTGCTGGCAGCTGGGTTGGAGACACAGGAAACAGGAGCCACACGATCTGCAATCTGCTGTCCACTTCTCTGCCAACCAACCTCTTGCTAGCTGCAATCCACGCTTGCTAGCTTGGCCACGGCAGTTATATTAGTGGCTAATGGCTAACTGGTAACAGCTGATGGCCAACTAGTCACAGCTGACGGCCAACTAGTCACAGCTGATGGCCATCTACTACCCAAGCCAGCACCTTTCCACGTGAGGCCGAGAGCCTGGAAACTGCTCTCTGGACTCTGTCCCCACACCAAGTTACACAACTGGGTGACAGACAGAGCCAGGAGCCCAGATAATTTGACTCCAATGTCATACTGTGCACCAACACACTAATCCCCACCCTATAGTCACACACACACACACACACACATACACACACACACACACACCCCGACTTCTAGTTGCCAAGTTCTGCCTTTTAGACCAGGAAAGCAATGAGAACTTGTTCATTGTGTACAAGAGTGCTTATCTGATGTTCACATAGTGGATTTACTCTCTGTCACTCCAGACCACGGACCTAGGACTGACGGGAAGGACTTACAGAAGGCAGACTCCACGTGCTCAGCCTCGACAGTATAAGAAAAACGGGCTGCTCTGATAGGCAATGAGCTTTCTGTCAGCGCAGGTGTTGCAGCTTGGGTAGTCGCAGGCCTGGATGGCCTATGCCCTGGGGACAAGGTTGGAAGAGACGAGAATCAAAGCCCCTCTCAGCCCCAGCAGTCAATCCAAACACACTTCTCCAGATCTGCCATCGCCAAGCAGGGTGCTGAACCCACAGGAGGTGCCTGGCAACTAAGACCGACCCAGCTTCTAGAGGGTTTACAATATGATTCCCGGGTTTTCTAATATCGTCTTCAGAGAGTCTCTGGGAGGAATTTAATAAAGAGCAGTGAGGATTCATTCCTTTCATCTCCTAAAGGTAAATCTGTCTGACCTGCCCGATCACTCTCTATTCTCTGTCTGCTTCCGGAGAGTGCTATGAGGACTCAGGCTGATTTAAAGAAAAAAAAAAATTAAAAAGGATAGTATGTTCTATGTCTTTTGTCTCCGCAGAGGAAATGCTCTGTGTTACTATAAATAATAATTTGCAGGTCAGTGAAGGTTGTTAAATGTCCCTGATGCTTTTTCTCACTTCCCTCCAGACTCTCGTAATTACTACTGCTCTGAACCCAGCGGGCAGAGATGCATAGTTCTCTGTCCAGGAAATGACAGTGGTGTGGGACCCCCTTCTCACTGCGGTAAAAAGCCTGCATGGCTATGGATCAGGCCTGTCCTGAACCCATATCAGAGCCATTCACATCCCTGCCCAGAAATAGCCACATAGGAACCTGGCACGTTGTCCCCCAAGAGACCCAAGGCTGCAGATCAGGGCAGCTGGGTTCTAATGCCGGCCCTGCCACTGGCTGCATGACTTCAGACCAGTCACAAAACCTCCTGGGCCTCTGTTTCTTTGTCTATAAAGCTGAGAACACAATACTTACTTACCTTGACTAATAAATATCATTGTTATGAGAATTCATGTTTTTCTTTCAATAATTTTACTCTAAATATTTATGCATCATTGCTAAGGGTCAGGCACTATTGTATTCCCCAGGGGTGGGGTTGAGGGTGGGGTGGGGGAGCAGTCGTGAAAAACCAAACAAATAAAAACAGGTCAAAGTCTCTCTCCCCCTGGATCTTCTTTGGGGGAAGCAGATAAATACATGAATGATACAAACATACAGAATTTCTAATGGTGATAAGGGCTTTGGTAAAAAGTAAAGCAGCAAAGGGGAGTGAGCAGTTCTGGGGGAGTAGCCAGGGAGGGCATCTCTAAGAGGGTGCTGTGGGGACTTAGACCCTAAGGACTGGAGCCCAGAGAACATTTGGTGGGAAGAGCATTCCAGCTGGTTGGAAAGGCAATTGGAAAGGCTCTGAGCAAGGGTGAGCCTGCATGTTCACAGACCAGCGAGGCCAGAGGGGCTGGAGCACAGTGGCTGGGAGAAGGCCCCAGGGAAGCAGGACCAGACAGGGGAAGACCTTGTGATGCCTTCGACTTTGAGTCTGAGTGAGGTGGGAGCCTCTAGAGGGTTCCAGCAGAGAAGTGACATAACCTGATTGCAGTTTTAAAAGAACCTCCAGCTGGTGTGTTTAGAAAAGAGAATCAAATGAAATAATATTTCCTGAGGTGTTTAGAAAAGCACAAAGCACAACGTGAAAATGAAATACAGTAAAAACTCAGCCCTCCAGACCCCTCAGAGAACACGTTGTTCTGGAGACCTGATGGGGTGGATTAAATATGACCACGCATTTGTTGTCACGTTCCCCATTGAAAAGTGGAGTCCGTTGCCCCGCTTCTTGAATCTTGTTGGTCCTGCAAGGACTTATCAAACAAGATGCAGTGGGGGTGACCTTGGGCCAGGTCCAAGCCCAGCCCTTTAAAGGAGTGGCTGTGCAAGAGAGGAGAGCAGGGCTCAGGGCTCCACCTCTGGGGCTAATGTTCCCTCATCAGGTTCTCTGAGCACAATTCTCTGTTGTGACCTGGAAGTCCCCAGTCAGGCCAGGAAGCTGAGAAGCATCTTCTGAACAGAGACGGGGAAGCACAGGGGAAACGCAATGTTCAGCTCTACCACTTACCAACCCTATGATATTGGCAAGTTGCTTGGGCTCTTTCAGCCTAACTTATTCAGGATAATAAGTTCCACTATCCACTATGAAAAGTAAGATCATACACATGGCGTACCTAGCATGGTATCTTGCACTCCGTTAAGATTCATTTATTTATTATCATTCCTTGGTTGTGCCCAATATAGGCTTGGACCTAACACAGTGCGAGGTTCCCTACGTGGCTGGAGTAAAGCCTTTCTCTCTGTGACTTTACCTACTTGATTGGAATGTTCTACCTCTAGACCCTCCCCTCTGGGGACGGGATCGCAAAAGTGGGAGACTGTCCAGGGAAGACATCTAATAAGAGGTGTGTAGTTTGTGGGAGAGGCTTTGGTGGGATCCCAGCTAGAACAAAATCCAAGTTTGCTGAATCCTGTTTATAGGACCCTCTGCTGGGCAAGGGCTTCTCTGGGGCTGAGGAAGAATGGTAGTTTGCCAGAAAGTGAATGTTTGAAGAAGGGACACAACCCTAGAAGCCAGCAATGAGAAGGTAATGCCTCCTATCCTGTACCCCACCCCCATCAATTCCCTGAGGACTGTGAAGCCCCTAATACTTGTTTTGGAAAATTTTTAGTCAGTGTTCAGAGGAAAGAGGAAAAAAAAAAAAACAAAGAAGTCCGACAAATCAATGACAGATTTTTCTTCCCATCAGTTGGTTTAAAGTATTAAGCCAATGTCAACCAATCTAGAATTTCTAAGTTGTAAATAAAAAATTGAACGGTAAGATTTTTATCTGAGCTGCTTCATGAAAGCCACTATTCACAGTCCCGGTTTATCACACTCCTCACGTAGTCTGAGCTGAGGTATGGGTGCAACACCTCATGCCAGTCCAGGAAATTCAGTGGGAAAGTTTTCTTCTTTAGTTGGCTCAGGCCGCGGTGGTTGGATACGGCAATTCTACTGGATCTTCTTGTTTCTCTCCTTACAGATTTCTTCTACCCTGAACTAAGTATCCAGAAACAATCAGACAAATGAAGGACAGAACACTGAACAACCTCATTGTTCAGGATTAAACAGTCAGTAACATTCCCAGCACTGTACCAAGTACTGTGGAGAATAACAGTAACAACAACAGTAATAATAGTAATGGCAGGTATTATTTATTGAGCACCTACTATATGCCAGGCACTTGCCTAGCCACTTTTCCTATCTTATATCTAATTCTTTTAAAAATAGATAAAGTGGTTATAATTATTTATGTTTTATACACATGTAAACTGAGACTTAAAGAAGTTAGATAAGTCACTCAAAGTTGCACAACTAGTGAGAAAAAAGAACTATATGATAGTTTTCTTGTTCCAAAAGAGTTTTAGGAAATACCACCTCTCATTAATTATCCAGAAATGTTTTCTTGCTTCTAACTCTTTATTGATATTCATTCAGCCAATAAATATTATAATGCACTTACAACGTGTACACTGACAACAGACAGAAAATATGTAGAACAATTATTTATTCAATTTTGTGGAACATAATAAAAAGTCAGAGAAGCCAGGGAAAGTTTCACAGAGAGAGACTTGAGTTGTGTCTTGTAAGATGGAAAAATATATATATGCAAAAGGAATTTCTAGTCAGTGGAACAAGATAAGCAAAAGCATTGAGGCAGGAATAAGCAGGACAGGAGGAAGAATTTGGGAAAGAAGTGGAAATCAGATTTACATGAAAGACTGAATGTATTCGCACTCCCTATAAGTAGTGGGCAGGGGATGGCATTTGTCTAGGTATTTAATTGAACTATTGCAAATGATAATTCCAATGCTTCAAATTTCTTATTCTAAGTAGGTTTCTGAGTATGGTTAACAGTCAAAAATGAATGGGAAAAAAAATACCTCAAATAACCAACACTACTCTGTGTTAATACTTGAATCACTAATTCCACTATGACAAAAGCAGTCTACCAAATGATGGGATGGTTAAGAAAGTGTTTCTGCCCCTTTTTGTGGGTTGAAACTGGAGTGTCTGAAAATTAATCTCTGTCCTCAGAAGATTCGTGTGTGTGTGTGTGTGTGTGTGTGTGTGTGTGTGTGTGTGTGTGTCTGTTCCAACAACAGATAACCAATGAAGGAAATAAACATACAAGGCCAGGAAGTGCAGACAGTCCAAAATAAGATGAACCCAAAGAAGCCCACACTAAGATACATCATAATTAAAATGTCAAAGATTAAAGACAAAGAAAGAATCTTAAAAGTAACAAGAGAAAAGCACTTAATTACCTACAAGGGAGCTCCCATAAGACTGTCAGCTGATTTCTCAACTGAAACTTTGCAGGCCAGTAGGGATTGACAGGAAATATTCAGAGTGATGAAATCAAGGACCTACAACCAAGATTACTCTACCCAGCCAAGGTATCATTTAGAATTCAAGGACAGATAAAGAGCTTCCCAGCCAAGAAAAAGCTAATGGAGTTCATCACCACCAAACCATATCACAAGGAATCTTAGAGGGACTTCTTGAGGATGGAAAAAAAAAAAAAAGGATAAAAATATAAATAATAAATGGCAATAACTATATATCTATCAACAATTACTTTGAATATAAATGGATCAAATTATCCAATCAAAAGATAGGGTGACTGAATAGATAAGAAAACAAGACCCATACATATGCTGCCTATCCAAGACTCACTTCAGATCAAAAGACACACACAGACTGAAAGTAAAGTTATTTCATGAAATATTTCATGAGAATGGAAACAAACAATCAAAAACCTGGGGTATCAATACTTACACCAGACAAAATAGACTTTAAAACACAGGCTAAAACAAGTGACAAAACAGGACCCAGTAATCCCACTTCTAGCTACTTATCCGAAGAAACCCAAAATGCTACTTCAAGGGGATGTGTGTATCCATATATTCATTGCAACATTATTTACGATGGCTGAGATGTGGAGGCAGCCTGGGTGTCCATCAATGGATGAATAGATAAAGAGTAGGTGGTACATATATACAGTAGAATATTGCTTGGCCAGGGAAAGGAATGGGTTCTTGCCCTCTGTGGAAGCATGGATGGACCTGGAGGGTGTTATGCTGTGTGAGGCATGTCATACAGTGAAAGATAGATGCAATGTGATTTTGCTTATATGTGGAATCTAAAGAACAAAACAAACAAACAAAACAAAAATAAACTCATAGATACAGAGAACATTTTGATGGTTGCCAGATGGGCGGGGGGATTAAGGGGTGGGCTAGAAAGGGGAAGGGATTAAGAAGAACAAATTGTTTGTTACAAAGCAGTCATGAGGGTGTAGAGTATATATGATATAATATAGTCAATAATATTGTAATAACTATGTATGGTGTCAGATGGGTACTAGATTTATTGGGGTGATATATGGGAGGAGGGGGTTGGGAGACAGGGTGAAAAAGGTGAAGGCAATAAGAAGTACAAATTGGTAGTTACAAAATAGTCATGGGGATGTAAAGCATAGGAAATATAGTCAATGATATAGTAATAACTATGTATAGCGCCAGGTGAGTACTAGACTAGACAGGGGCATCACTTCTTAAATTACATGAATGTCTAATCACTATGCTGTACACCTGAAATTAATATAAAATAATATTAAATGTCAACTATAATTGAAAAAATTAAGAAGGGGGGAAGGAGAAGGGAATAACAGTTTCAAATTTCCAGGTATAAATCAAATAAGTCACGGGGATGTAATGTACAGCATAGGGAATATAGTCAATAATATTGTGATAGCATGGTACGGTGTCAGATGGTTGCTGGACTTATCATAATGATAACTTCTTTATGTATATAAATGTTGAATCACCGTGGTGTACACCTATACTGTATGTTAGCTATATTTTAATAAAAATCTTGAAAAAATAAAATAATAATTTACAGAGGAAAGAAAGAATGCATGGTTTAGAGAACTTATGCGTGAAGGATATAAAGTGAGGAAAAAAGACCCAATCACTTCCCTCAGAAGCTTATAGTTCAACATGAAGGCTTTGTCTTGCATCATCAGCAACCCTAGTAAAGGAGAGAAACCAGAGGCACTGGGATAATTTCTATCTAAACCTCCAGTGATGACTTTAAGACCCTTCTCAATCCAGGAGTTTAGTAGCATTAGATCAGGTTTCACTTCTGAGCCATCATCAGTGGGGGCTCTACGTACGAAAAACTGGCAACGACCCGTGGTCTGCGTGGAAATATTGTTGGGAAGTATTCCACACACATTTATGGCACAAAGAATCATTTTTGTTAAAATTTAACAACAAAAAAACTGTTTATAATGAAACACAAGACAGAATGGAACAAATTCCTCCAAAAAAATTAAAAATGGTTTATTTTCAATCACTTCTATTGAAAAACCATTCAGCAGCGTTTATATAGCCAACCCTATTCAAGATAGTGTTTCACTTTCTTTAACGAGGGAAAGAATTTGAAGCTGAAAGCCAACTGCTACTTCATTACTTTAATGGAAATCCCCTTGAATTCTATGATCTACCCAATCATAAGCTCATAGGTTGAGTCACAAAAAGGTAACAAACTCTAAGAAAGGGACTGAATGTGAAAATCATTCCATTTCACTTTAGCACCTTGGAACATGTTATTTTAATGTTTCTGGTGGGGGTGGGGGATAAAAATTAAACACATGCCATGCTCCTCCATTCAGCAAATACTTATTAAGTGCTGCTATGTGCCAGGCACCACATTAGGCATTTTTTTTTAAAAAAAGAAGTCCATTAGGGAAAGAAGTGGTATCACTCTAGTATCTGCAGCATGCCCAGTCTTATTCTTCATATGTGGGAAGTTCAAAATGCATTATTAAAAAATTATTATATTACGTGGGGAGCAGGAGACCTAGGTGCAAGATCCACCTCTGGGTCTGGCTGTGTGAACCTCTGTCCGTTGCCTAATGTCTCTGGGACTTGATTCCTCCATCTGTAAAAATTAAGGAGTTATGTGAAATAGTGGTTCTCAACTACTGCTTTCACCGAGGGAGCTTCAAGGATATACTGACACTTGAGTCCTATCCAGGGCCAACTGCCTCAGAATCACTAGAAATGGGACTTGGGGATAGGTCTTTTTAAAAGCTCTCCTCAGTGGTTCTTCCAGCTCTATTTTCTTTGCTCAAGACTAACGACAGAACCCTAGAGAGGGACTCACCTAAAAACAAGATGGCAGCCCTGACTTCCTGACCATGGGCAATTCTCAATGAAACGGAAGAGAGGACAAGGTTGGTCTCCACTACGTCCAGTTCCTATTTTAGCATATTTATGCTTTCCTTACTCCTTTTCCCTATTACTATCTGTTTCCTGACTCCCTTTCTTCTCCAACCCACTTGCTATGGCCTAATGCCCACTCTATCTTTCTTGATAAAACACATAGTAGCATTTATTTGCAGATTACACAGAATTCATTTCAAGAGTTCCTGCTTTCAGGAAGGATGACCTATAACAGTAAAACAAAAGACTGTGTCCCCTGAGAAAGCAATTACAGGCCTCAGCAAACAGGCTAGTGTACTTACCAGGGTCAGAAACAGGTCTGAAATCAAACCCTGTAGTACTTTCATTTTCTCTGTGGAATAGGCATATGGCCTTGACCCCCAGTAGGAAAATCAGACAAAATTTCTCCAGGATTTAACCTAACAAGCTAAGAAATTTGGAAGCATTGAGAAGTCTTCTGGTCAGAAACTTCCACCCACTGCTCAGGCTGCCAGGCCCATGAGGGACACGTTTTACTTGATGTGTTCTAATTTGTGGATGTTACTCTTTAAAAAACAGAACTTCCATTACATTAAAATAGCCTTTTTAAGATGTATAGACATGCTTAAAACTGAAAACCCCAGGTGCCTCTGTAAAGTCCAGTTGTTTTATCTGCCTGAAGACACACATACTGGGCTGTCTAACTTACATCTACAATCACTTGAACATAGAAAGTATTCAGCTAATGTTCCCTTCTCCTTCTTATAAAATAAATATATTTTACACTGTTAAAGTTAAAATGGGGCATTTTTTCCTCAATGTCTCTATGGCGTCTTCAGTACTTTTTCTCTTGTGTAAAGCCACTCTCCCTTCCTTATTCTCAAAACTGCACCATTTCCACCACAAGAAGACTTGGGCTACTTCAAGATGAACTACGGCCAGGGCTAAGTGCCAACCACCCCCTTTGTACTGTGATCAGATGGCACTCTCCCTGCCCTTATCATGTATCCCATGAAGTTGCTGCCCACTCAGTTGGTATGGCACCATGATACCCTTACAAAGAACTTTCTATTCTGCCTGCCCCATCAGGCTCCATGAAAGCATCCTGACGTCTCAGTTAAGAGAAGATTAGTTATTCATTCAGATCACATTCACAAAACGATTTTTAAATTTTTCATTTTGAAAGAATTATATATTCACAGGAAGTGACAAAAATGTACAGAAGGGTCCCCTGTACCTTTCGCCAAATTTCTCCAATTCATCAAACTAGTTTGTAGTTTGACAGAATAACGTTTAACAAGTATGTTTATGTGAGAGAACGGGAAATAGGGTGATTTGCCCAGAACTGCGGGGGTTCCCGGACCTTGGGACTTTCAGTTTTAAAACCAAAACAGTCCCAGGCAACCCTGGATGAGGTGGTCACCCCCAAAATTTCCACATAAAACTACTCAACAAGCAATATTTTGGAGGGAAATATCCTCACTGTTCTTTTCTGCCTCTTCTAGAACTGGTTACCGACGTTCCCCTATGCTCTCTGGCCGTTTTTCTTCTCCTCTGGTTTGAAGGCTTTTACCTCCTATTATTCATCCCAGACTTCTGTTTTAGAATTAAACCCTCACATTTTCCTTAGTTTCCCTTTGGCTGTCAAACTTTATATTTTCTCAATTCACACTGCTGGTCTCAACAAGATATTGGGAGAAAAACCTTTCATTCCAGTTCAGTGGAAAGAGCCCTGGACTGGGAGGCAGGAGGCAAGGGTTTTCATCCCTCTCCTGCCACCACTCGGCTGAGTGACTTTATGCAAATCGTCTTCCATCTTTGGACCCCTTACTCCAAAAATAAGGGAATTGATCTAAAACAGGCTTTCTCATCTTACTGACACTACTGACACTTGGGGCTGATTATTCTTTGTTTGGGTGGCTGTCCTGTGCATTGCAAGATGGTCAGCCAGCACCTCTGACCTCTACCCTCTAGATGTTAAGTGCATCCATAAGCTATGACAACCAAACGTGTCTCTCAACATTGCTAAGTGTCTTCTGTGGGATAAAATCACTCCTGTTGAGGACTTGTCTAAACTATTTATGTCACTTCCAGTTCTGAAAGCATGTGATATAAATGAATCCCCAGTAAATTATGAGTGATGAATAGTTTCTCCTCACCCTCCCCCAACTATCTGCATTTTCAAAGTATTACCTATATATTTGTAAAATAAGCCTAGAAGCATCTTCACCAAAATATTATGTTGTACTCATAGAGGTTTAAGTGTTTTTCTTCATCTTCTTTTCCTTCTCTCTCTTCCTCCACTTCCACCTTTTTTTTTTTTTTTTTTTTTTTTGCTTTAATATCAATACAATCATGTAGTACCTGAGTTATTAAAGAAAACAACTGGATGTTTTTTGATCCAGATGAAATTAGTCAGTAGGTTTTCAAGCCAGCACTTGGCAACATGGGTTTAAACAGGAGAGATTGCAGTGAAACCCGGGCCTCACTAACTCAGATAATTTTGAGCTATGAGACCTTTTCATAGAGTTGTGTTTACTTTGAAATTTTTCTGATGTATTTATTCAAATCAGATTGTTTTGGCAAACAAACAAGAGTCTTCAAAATATTTTTTACACCAAAAGTAACCCTCTAGTTTCAGGTACTTCAGCTGGAGATAACCAAAGCTTGTCAACTCACCTTCCAGGAGTACAGTCACCAAAAACCATCAACCTCTGATACTGGGCCTCTTTGGCTAAGGGAGAGTCACAGAGAATGAATTTCTTGGAAAAATCTAAAACATGTTCGAAAGATTATGGATTATCCACTTCCTACAAAGATGCTAAAATTTGATTGAATCATATGAAATTGTTCCTAGCTGATTGTTTCTAACCTACAAAAACTACAGCTTCATATGGTTTCCCCCTTATACTATTCAGTATCTGTCAAATATGTTAGATGAAGAATCATACCCACCAGCACTGACCCTCCTACCAGGTGCCTTGATATAGGAAGTACATGCAAAGGCAGAGAGAAAGGGATGAAGGTAAGGCTTGCGAGGAGAAAAGATAGGAACGCTAGCCTCTAAATGAGTGGTGGGCTATTCGGATGATGGTGACTCTACATCTGACTGGATCCGTGACGTCACCAAGAGGAAAGGCTGGGAATCATGGCTCCTCCCTCTGCAGTGTGTAAGCTCCTTGAGGGCAAAAACCATCTGCTGCTATAACCATCTGTGTGTTTCACTCTGTGCCTTTCATACTGCTTTACATACAGCAAGGACCCAGTCATTGCTGCTGAAAGTTATATGAGTAGGAACATCAAAACCACATTCTAGGATGAAATGATTCATTTGGACCTTTATTCATTCATGGATTCCTTCATCCAAAGTGTATTTATTACCTTGTGTGTGAAAAAAAATGCTAGATAATGTGGTTGGTTCAATAATTTTGTCCTACCTCTCAAAATGTTTCTAGCCTATGCAAATCAGGCCTAAAGAAGTGGTTTCAAAACTAGAATCCAAGTGCGATATGGTTCCATGTGAATGGTTTCATCATCACTGAACTAAGTGAGCGAGGGGAACTCCCTTGAAGCCACGTTCATGCCTGCAGTGTCTCTGACAACTGACAGTAACCAGCGAAAGTGAAGAAAAACGTCTCCCTGGACGATCAAAGTAGGTTTACTCCATTAATGACTAAATCTTCTCATGCTCAGCAACTTATTTTTGGGTTCTCAAAAACCATGTGTTTGCCCCTATTGTCAAACACACACACACACACACACACAAAACCACTAGCAGCAAATGCTAGAAAAAAAAATCCAATATGCCACTTTCAGATTAAAGCAATGAGGAGGGATAATTCTAAATCTTTCGGATTATTTTATAACTGCTTTCCCCTCACCTTTTTTTTTTTATAGCACTTATGGTGTATGAGCAGAACTGACTTGGATCAGGCCTTCCCATTGGTGGAAAGCCAGTTAGATTCATTCTTAATGATTAGATCTACTAGCTCTGACATGAGGTCAGTAGAATAAATAAATCATTACTCAACGGGAGGCTGTTCTTCCATTTTCTGTAAAAATTTCAATAAAATTCTCAAAGTTGAAAACCTCATGCATTTCGATCATTTTCTTGTTTTGCCCTGACATTTGCATTACTAATAACTTCTTCCAACATGGCTTGACTGGCATTAAATGACTGCCAGAAATGAGGCAGGACCATACGTAGAAGGCACAACCACATATCAGTATCGTGTGGCGCTGCTCCTCCAGCTCACTGACTCTCTTGGTTACCATGATGGAAAAATCTATAACTCCAGCTTAGGTCTATTACATCTTCCCAAGAGAAACTGGCCTGACGTATCTTGCTTTTCCAACCTCTTCTTTAGTCATCCAAGATCTCCGAGACAAAGAAGACTACCAAAGGATGGAAGGAAATTTAGTACAGTGCAAAGGTCTACAGGAGTCATAAGACCTGAGTTTACATCCTACCTTTCTGCCTCCTATGGTACCAGGAGACATTCACACTTCTTTTCTACAAATTGCAGAGGATAATTTAGTTAACCCCGAAGTTAGTTCCAGTTTTTGTTCTCTGCAATTCTACTGCCAGTTACCATAAAAGTATGCCTCCCTTTTCCCCTTCGTTTCTCTCTCTCTCTCTCTCTCTCTCTCTCTCTCTCTCTCTCTCTCTCTCTCTCTCTCTTTCCTCCCCCCACCACCCCTATAGGGCTTGCTAAAGGCTGGCAAATGCTTCCCAGCAGCCAAATAGAAGTCATTACCAGAAGCACCGAAGCTAAACAGAGGGAAATGTTTAGGTAAGCATTATAATGGGCATGGAAATAAAGAGACCACAATTCAAAGCAGAAGTCATCATGGATGAGGATGCACATGTTTGGGGCTAGGTTTATGAGAAATGAACGGGATGATGCTGTGCTGGCGAATCCCTGGGCTTGTGTTTTCTTAATGCCAGGAGTGATTTATTTTCTGGTAAACAATTTTGCTCAAGTAGGGCATCCAATTACTACAAACCTTGTTTGGTATAAAAACTAACTGCATAGAAAAATATTGCCTTAGCAAGGTTTAACTGGTTTTTAATCCAAACATGTGGCAGAGCCCTAATTCCAGGGCTCAAAATATCCTCCCGTTTCTCAGCAGCATCCGAACGTCCAGAGGACATAATCATCACTCTCAATGAGGCGTGACTCCGAGGTAGCGTATGCGAAGAGGACATTTCCAGAAAAGCCATGGTATGGAAACCAAGCGCCCTGGGGGAGGCAAGGTCTCCCTTAGGTAGAAGTTCTGTTCAGCTCCTTTGAAGTACGAGGTTGGGCTGCTTTGGAAAGATGAAAAACAGTTTTTTAAATCCTCCTTTCCACACAAATCTCTTCACATACAGCTCTGTTCCCTGGGATGTTTCATCACCTTAAGAAATATATTTAAAACAGACACAAGTAAGAGTATCTTTTTCTATAAGGAAAGCAAAGCTCCAGACTTTTATTTTTTTTAACAAAAAAAAAAAATTTAATTGCCTCCTTCAAGTTCTCTGGGTTTGCCTCTCAGCATCCAGAAGATCTAATTGTCATACTTCAAATATTTTGTTTTCAAGTGAAAAAAAAAAGAAAAAAAAAAAAAAAAAAAGCTCGAAAGAATTCAGGAGAGAAAGAAAAATGAGAGAGAGCGAAATCTGGTCATCAAGAAAATTTTGCTTCTGTGTCCAAAAAATGTTTTAAAACAAGAAAGAGAGGAGATGAGTTTAATATCCGAATCTTCCGGTTTCCTACATCTCTGTTCCACGGCGTTTCCCGCTGTGCTAATAGTTTTCAGTTGCCTCTATGAGGTGTCTGGTGACCATGTACTCTGAGCACTGCAAAATACACGCTCGGCCTGAACGTCCTGAAGGATTTGTTTAAAATACTTTTCCTATTTCAAGGTGGCAATTGGCAGTCAGAAAGCTCCTGAAAGACTCTGGAGCCACTGGAGTGGAAAGGAACGTGAAGTGTCAGCTTACTCCGGCACACAGACCAGCAGCTTTGCCACAAGGCAGTAGGTTCCTGGCTCTGGGTCCAGGGTTCCCGCCACAGGCAATCCACGCAAGGCGGAGAGTCGGGACGTCCCGGGGGCACTCGGCCCGCAGAAACCCTCCTCCCTCAGCCGTCCCTCTAGCAGGCAGATAACTAAACCATTCCACCACGTGGATTCACGCAGATCACATTAATTTAAGAATTCCAAAGATGGGGATTTCATAACCTTGCTTGGTGTTCATTCCAACGTCTCACAGCCCTTCGCCCAGGACCTGCTTCTTCATCTCTAACCCTCATCTCCCCTGACGCAATTCCAGCCTCTCGGTTTTTTTCTGTCTTCACTAGAAATGAAAACCAGCTGGACACCACCTTCTGCATAATAACCCTCCGTAAACTGGGAGACCATTATTAAATCAACCAGGTTCTTGTCTCTCCAGGTTAAATGATGGCCAATGCCTTCAACTTTCCTTCATACTCGCTGATTTCTAGCTCTTATTATTTTCATGACTCTCTGTGTCACTTCAGTTGTCAAGGCCCAAACCAGAAATTTTATGACGATTTGACAAATACTAACTAACTAAATGTGTGTGTTTGTGTGTGTGTGTGTGTGTGTGTGTGTGTGTGTGCACATGCACATAGGAGGGACATTTAGCTCACAGTTCCAACCAGTTAACACTTTAAACTTTTTTATTGTGAAAGATATCAAAAAGAGTTTCTCTAACATACACGTAGAGTTTAGAAAACAAAGTAAAATGAGAAATCACACACCCTGCCCCCCCACACACACACACATTATTTTTTCTGTTCACACTGACCTTGTGTTTGATTTTGCTTTATTTGCGAGGAGGTGGAGGGTCATTTCCCTGTTGATTACATTTTAAATTACATTTACATTTAAATCACACTAACTACATTTCAAACCAATGACGCTGTTTTAACTCTTACACACATGTTTTGTTATAGCCTCTTTCAAATCTGACAATATTTAGCTGAAGCATCAAAAGTTTTATAAGACGGTTCATTCTAAAAGAGCTGAGCCCAAATCAAAAAATCTTTCAAAAGCGAATGTTTTCAAAGAGCCAAGTTTACTAACAGTCTAGCTCTCTATTATTGAAATATTCATGTCTGAGCATACAATGTTTCATCAGGAAATGTCAGGAAACAGGCCATTTAATCAGGTTTCTATCAGACGATATTCGATGGTATCATTTCCATCATGCAAACAAACTGCCAAAAATCAGATGTGCCTTGCATTCAAGTGAGTTAAAGATTCAAGCCCTCGCAGGTTTAGTCTCATGATTTTTCTACTTCTTATCAGTCAAAAAATGCTGCTTGATGAAAATATTTGAGGTTAAGTAGCATTAACAAACCACTACCATTTTGTACATTTCAGGGAAAAAATATGTTAATGAGATATTATTTAATCATTGATTTTTGGCTCTTTATTTATAGTCTACCTGATTCTTTCCTTGAGTCAAAAGCCCAAAAGCTTCCTGGACATGAAGCCAGAACTTTCAGCTCTGCTGCCATGAAAGGCTGTACAAGGACTCTCTCATCCACAGATGACCTCAGTTTACTATCTCGGCTCTGCTTCTTCCAGAGTTATCCACTGCTAACTTTTCATGTCGTAAAAAAAACACAGAAGTAAAAGCTGTTTCTCACCATCCTTGTATCTATTTTCCTCAAGCAGACTGAGGTATTTCTTGCTTTCTTTTTTAAATTTACCTCGCTGGCCCTATAACTTGTTTTGTGTTTACAGGTCCTCTGCTCATGACATCATCAAGGTTTGGACTTGGTACTAAACTTATTTTTTTTTCTTTTAAGACTCCAGATCCAAAAATTGAAACGATTTTTGAACGCAGACTTCAACTGGCCTCATCACACGTTCCCAAGAAGCTGTGCAGAGTTTGTGTCCTGCATCCAGTCCCTTTATCCAACACCAACCCTTTCCCTTGGCTTCGGGTACAATATTTTTAAACCATCTCCATGCTTTCTAAGAATTTATACAGACTATCCATTTCCCCTTTTTCCCTAGCTAATGCCCCATTGTATTCTAGTTCCCCTTGCTAAGATCGAGAAACATACAGGATTTTTTAGTTCTCTCTGGTAGCAACTTCACTGTGGACACTTCCTGCAAGGATTTCTCTCCACTTGTTAGAACCAAAGCCAGACAATGTTCCATGCTTACAGCCACTCCAGGCTCCAGAACAAGGTTGGACCCACCTGGCAGGCTCTACACTGGATGCAAGATAGGGAGGAGCTCGGCTATCTTTCTTGGAAAAGCGAACCTGGGCGACTTAGGGCAACCCACCTGATACCATCCTGGGGCATCGGACTGGCCTGTTAAGAGGGAAAGGAGGGGAAAGAGAAAAAACAACATAGCCAAACTGATCTCAGCAATACCCATGGAGTCATTAATGTGGTTTCTAGCAAACTGCTCATAAAATTCATGGCAGCAGCTAATTGCTACCATGTTCTTTCTCATATACTCTCATATTAAATTTGAAAGAAAGAAAGAAAAGCCCTTTCAAAGCTATATTAATCCATGCACAGCAGTGGAATGCATGATCTAAAGTGAGCCTCTCACATCACCACAGCTATGTGGGCTGGCTGTCAAGCGGGGGATGTCATGTCACTCACAACACAATGAACAATTCCTTTGCCTGCCGCTGGCTCTGCTGGGCCCCACTACCCTGAACCCCGACAGCTCTAGCCAGCACGGAGTGCCCTGTGAGCGCACACATGTGCAGGAGCATGCATATCAGCCTCGAAGCCGTCTCGAGGGAATTCGAGCTAAATCTTGGCGTGTACCTTTCTGCCTCCACCCTCCACACACATTTGCCTGAACGTTCTCAGCAGAAGAGTGGTGGCCAGTGGCCAAACTCTGGCTGCCATCTTACCCTCATGAAGATGTTCCACTGCATATGCCGTGCCTCAAGGCAGCTCTTGCAAGGACTTAAAACAACTACAAACTCAAAAAGCCTATCATACTTTCCAAACTTCCCACCAGTAGAAGGATCCTATTGGAATTAATTATTCCAAGCAGTCATCGGAATCATTGGCTGCTCCTCAGCTGGTCTGTAATGTTGTGGCACTGTCAACGCTTATGGTCAACTTCCATTCTGATTGGCCTGATTGGCCACGGCGTCCATTCTGATTGGCCGTGGCATCCATTCTGATGGGGTGCAGTATCCATTCTGACTGGGTGCGGCATCCATCCCACTGGTCTTGGCATCTCTTCTCATTGTTTGAGCCAGTGTCAAACTGCTTGTTACATATTGTAAATGTATTACATGCAATAACTCTAGCTAAGAAACCAATGACTTCAAACAATAGGTCAGAATAACCGGATGACAACTCGCTAACAGCATGGTTGGGTCTGCAGTAAGCAGTTCATCTGAGAATTTTCTGCTACTGTATGAGAATATGACCCTTTCCCATGTGTATCAGAGATGTCACTGCAGAATCACAACCGATTAATGTTGGATTTTTTTTTCCCAATCCTGCCTGAACAGGAAAACTAAAGAGGACTTGATGTGTGTCTCCCTGGTGGGGAAAGACTAATTTCAGCATTTTACTGGTGACTACCTTATCTCTCCCTCATTAGCACCTCAGATCCATTCTGGCCCCAAGTCGGCCCTAAGCAAACCAAGCAGTAAATTAGAAGCCCCATACCAATCAATGGGCATGCTTGGAATGCATTTGGAATTAGTCATATAAACTGATGGCTCATAGAAATGATGAGGTGAGCATTCTGTGTCCACCAAGTCTCAGCATTCGCCTCACCTTCTTGGTCATTATTCCTCCATATCCCATTACTTCCACAGAGCAGATGCCCTTCTCTGAACCACAGCCCATGAGGCAGGTCTCTATCCTTCTCGCCTGTAGAAATAGCTCAAGGCTTCCCTCTTTTCCAGGTGGCTCCTCTAATCGCCTCAACCTTCTGCCACTTCCAACAAGAGTGATGAAATCATGGTATCTCAGATGGGGGGAGGTGAGACGGGCACAAATGGCGCCAATGTCCTCTTTCTCTCGGGTTTTTCTTTTTATGTGCGTCCTTACTATCAGAGTGGCAAGAGTAAAACCATATATAGGCCCATGGGAAACAGGCCAAAGAGACCTGACTTTAAGTCTTGGATTACAGGAGAAAACCAGGCTCCTTATAGTTCATACATTGCCCAGCCCAGTCCCTCAGGGATGACAGCAGACAAGAATATGGGGACAAAGTCTGAGTTTCAAATAAAGCATGTTCTCTTTGCTCCTGCCCCTCAGGAGCCTGTGGCAATAATAAGTAGCTGGTCAAGTATTAGAGTTAAATAATATTAGACAAATTATTTCAACAAACACACACATAGCTCTAGCCAGGTCTCTCTCCCCAGGTTCAGAAGCCTATTATCCTCGTCCTCATTGACTGCAGTTCTGCTTCTAATAGACAAAAGTTCCTGGATGCTCAAAGCACCCACGCCCCAGACAGAGAATAATTATCCCTATCTGAATACTCTTCTGTTCATCCTACCCACCATATTGGCACTCTAGGATGTTTTCAGCAATACACATCCAACCCAAGTTCAGGCACTGACATTGAGAGACACACTCGGGATCCTCCTAGAGTGACAGTCCCCCAGTTGGCTTCACACGTGCTGACAACCTCTCCTCTCCTGCTGCCCTACCTTGGAAGTTTCAGATTGCCTTACAGCCATGATGAGAGAAGTGACTGATGTATGTCCAAAAGTGGAATTGTTTCTGAACACTACATATTTGTGATTGTTTCAGAGGAAAAAAGAAAAACATAAGAAAATTATTATGCAAATCAAATTCTCAGAGGACTGGGGTTCAAGCAATAGTGTTTATGAAAGTCTGTTGAGAGACTTGATATCTTCCTTGAAGATTTCAGATTGTCTGTTATTGAGAAAGAGGGGTTCTCATAAATAATACAACCCAAGTGACACAAGGTCGACAGCTTTGGGTGCTATCTTCTGTCTACTGTTCATGTAAAATAAGTCAAGCCTTAATCCTCTGCAACTGTGGGGAATCCAGTGACTCTCCAGTATTTCTCAGGATTTCTATAAGGTATTTACAATCTTTTGGAGCTTGGCTATACCCATTAGCCCTAAAATTTTGTTCCCGGTTTGCCCCCCAATCATCTCTGACTTCCGTATGTGCTTTCCTCACCCACACAACTGCCCCCAAGAGCAGTTAAGTCTCCTTTTATTCCCCAAGGCAGACCTAACACTTGCCTTGTGTGGGACAGACTTTGAAGGTTTGGGCTAACACCGCGGGATTACAACAGAGGACAGGAAAAAGTTAAAATCGGATTAGTATCAGATACTAATGTTAATAAAGTTGGTTGTCTACGCTCTTCATGAGGGCTTGGATGGCTGCTATGTGGCTCTAGACCCTTCACAAATCAGAGTTCCTCTCTCATCACATTTGTTCCCCAATGGTGAGCCCTTAGGCTTCCCCAAAGGACACTGACATTTCCATAAAAATTAGGCAAAGCCATTTCATGCCTCTCTTGGACTCACATGTGTCCACATAAATAAAACATGATATATAATTAAAGGTTCGTTACAGTGGTTTTTTTACAAAGAACAGCTCCCTACATACTAAAAAGTCTACTTTCATTCTAGGAGGAGGCATGACCATAACTTTGAAATGCAGAACCTTTTTTTCGTTTGTTTGTTTCCACCATGATAGGCTAATGCTAGGACATATTCCTATCACTGTGGCGGGCTTTTATTGCTTTCCATTTTCTTAAATATTTCCAGGTGGATTTTAAAGGTGGTCTATCTGGAGGAGAAAGAAAAGACCTCACTTACAAACTAAGATAGTTTTTTGTTTGATGCATATATGAATGAAGAGAAGTTAAAACGATGCTACAATTATGTTCTCCGAGATATTCCAGCATCATAGTTGGTGGGCCTTAAAACTGAAATTCAAAATGAAATATTTTTTGGAAAGGGAGGCTGAGTAACAAAAGTCAGGGAGATCGGCAGCTATGTTAACTTCACAAAACGGCTATTGAAAGGTTGCTGTCTTCTGGAGGGCATGGGTGATGCCACCCAGCTACAGATGATGGGTGATGCCAGGAGCAGAGCATCTGGCAAATGCCAGAATTTGAAGACATTATTCCATGGCCTCATGGCTCAGGCAGGGAACGTATCTCACAGGGGTTGAGAAGATCTTAAAAAGAAGTGGGGAGGCAGTCATTCCTGAGATGGAAAATTATCTGTCAATCTGCAAGTGAAAGAAAAGAGGGAAATGCCTCAAATAGGCTGATAGGTTTATTTGGAATTTTTATTTATTTGTAGTGGTACTGATTCCTGTACTCCTTTTTAATAATAGGGGAACTGGTATAACTTTAAACAAAATTAAAAGTAGGTCTGACCTGAAGTAACTTTTGAGAACTTCATTATCCATTTGAAGCCAAAAGATCACGGAGGAGACAGACAGTATAATGTCCCAAGTCTGTTGCAAACGTGTGTATTATGACAATGATTAATATAGATCCCAAGTAATCCCCTCTCTTAGCTGTACAACACAATCTTCTTGTGGTTTCAGCTCCTTCCCTAAAACACAGCAGAATCACCACATCATAGAGTTGAAGCAAGAGGCACAGAGAGGAAGATATTAGCAGAAGGCATGGGATCAACATGGAGATATTTGGGTGTCCTTGTATGCACTTGACAGCTTGTTGAGCTCCACTTGAAGTACTAGTTGACTTGACACTTAGTCTCTCTTCTTATTTGCAGATGAATCCTAAAAAATACAGATCCTCTCTTTGACTTAGAGAATGACACCAAGTATTCTAAGAAACTAAAAGGAGAAACCTACTTGATAGATAAGGAAAACAAGATATGTCTTGCTTTATGTCACTGATATGTCAGCTGATACGTCACTCAATGCAGAAAGGCAGGAGGATAAAGCAGAGCCAAATCCTGGAACAGTTCTGATTCCACACCCACGGTGCTTATGTGAGAAGTCCCAAGTATCCCTCAGTTCAACAGAAGTCAAGCGACATCTGCACTTGGTTAAAACAAACAAAAAGGTAATACAGTTGAAATAAACAAGTGTTCTTGCAGAGGAAGCTCTCCAAAGAGTATTTAAAAGATAGGGACAAAAATGAACATTAAATCAAACATGAACACACAAGTTTGGCTTAATTGGAAGAAGAATGTCAAGAAGGTCAATACCCTGATAGGGCGATCAGACATTCCAGTTTGCCTGGGACTGGGGGGATTCCCAGGCCATAGCACTTTCAGGGCTGAAACTGCAAGAGTCCTCAATAAACCAGAACGGTTGGTCACCCTGATCCACAATGAGTGAGACTCATGACAATGCAAGAGTCAAAAGAGGTTTTTTTATGGTACGCGTTAGACTAACTCTACGGTCAGAGAGAGGTCTGGGGGCTGGTTTTAATGCTGTATATTTTGAAGGATGATTTAATGAAATCAGAGCTCTTTAACTCCTGATTTTTCTTTTGTTCTGTCTGGAAAGAAGAATGATCTTCAGGCCAAGAAGAATAAAATCAAAATTGGTTAAGGGTCTATCAAAGTTCAAGATGGATGTAGAGCTAATAAGAGCTGATCCAGCTGCTCTAAATGAAATCAAGAGTGCTAGCCCAGAAACTTTCAACCTGAGAGAAATTGCAATCGAAACTACCAACCCCCTGTGGACAGTCTGTAAAGAAGAGTTCTCAAACTTTTGAGTGTGCTTGATGTCCTCCTGGGAAATGTGTTGAAGATGCAGGTTCCAGGGCTCCACCTTCCCAGAGTCTTATTTGATAGGTCTCAAAGGTGAGGTTCTGCATTAATAATCAATACTCCAAGTCATTCTCTTAAAGGTGGACCTTGAATGGTCCACTGCTTGGGAAACTTTTGGTGAACAACCAATTGGTGAGCAAACAATTGGTCAAAACCGCCAATTGGTGAACGAACAAACAAACAAAAGGAAAAAAAATAGAGATTAAAAAAAGAAAACTATTTGTGTGTATGCACATACCCATATTTTAATTTTCAAATAAGAAGTTTGTATGATGGATTTCACACACACACACATACACACACACACACACACACACACACACACACACACATACACATACACACACACACACACACACACACGCAGCCTAATGAGCCACTTGCCAGTTCCTGTCAGATGCAAGGTCCTCCCTCTCAGGGAGGACAACGTAGCTGGTGGTGGCAAAGGTTAACCTTGCTCCTCTGATGTCCACTCTCTAGAGACCTTTGCACTGAGCACTGTTCTGAACCATCTGTTTGGAGTCAGTGCCTTTCCCTAAAAGAATGAACCTCAAGGTTAAAATCGAAGACACCCTGACAAACCGAAGCATAGTATCACTTAGGTGTATTTTTGTCATCAGTGGGCCAGACAGTTACAGGTATGCAAATCAGAGTCCTGGAACCCACACCCAGACAGCCTGTGTTCTAATAATGGCACTTCCTTCCTATCTGGTTGCTAATTCTCTGACATGCAAACAAAGAAGAAATGAGAAAAAGAAACGACCTGCCAACTAGCTCCGTAGAAAAATTCCTCCCAGATTAAGATTTTGATCTCTTGTTAACTTTGGTTTCTGAAACAACAACTACCATGTGCATAGTGCTTTATTCATTAACAAAATCCTTTCACATAGAGTATTGTCTCATTTCATTCTCCCTCCAGCCCTGTGAAGTAGGTAAGACCAATGGTTTAATGACACCTGGGTCCTATGAACTGAGAAGGGGCTGAGCTCAAGTAATCAGAGCTGGGATTCAAACTCAGTCTCCTGATTGCAAATCGGAAACCATAACCCTCTGAATTGGACAGTCATCTCCTTAAATCCTTTGTGGGAAAGGGCAGTGCAAATCACTTAACGAGCTAATTTGTCCATTGGAGAAATGGCTCAGGCAGTTGAGGCTGCTCTCATGATTACATTTGTGTTTGCTTTTTCTCAAATATAACTTCATTATGTTCCTGAGTCCACGGGTGCAGACATGTTTCTGCAGGGAGTTTCAATTCTGGGCTGGAAGGAAGCTCCGTCTTGGACATCTTGCAAGATCCATCAAGGAAACTGATGGAAATTGAGCCTGTCGTTAATGAGACAGGGCAATTTGGCGCAGAGAAAACAATCTCCTAAAAGGACTGTGTCAGCAACCTCATCATGTGCACTTCCCACTGAAACGAGCAGGGACCAGTTCCCAGAGGGCGGGGGTCACATGGTGAAACACTTACATGCTCTGCGGTGCCTCGCAGAGTGTCACAGGCAGAGTGGGTACCCAGGAATGCCTGTAGAATGAACAGTGCAGGATGGCTACATGCTTTGTGAGCTGGAAGGAGATGCAGAGAACAGAACCAAAGGATAATGAATTTGGGTCTTCATCTGGGATGAGAGTTTTCTTCCCAGCTCCAGACTTGTCATCAGAGTATTGTATGCTTCTTTCTCACGGGTAATGCACTCTAATGAAGAAGAGGACAAGCTAAGCATCTTATTTCTCAATAATCTCGACAAAATCTGCCAGAGGTGAGTAGGCAAGCAAAGCAATTAAACCAAAAGAGGTTAACAACAGAGGGGAAGCAGTCCAAATTCATAACGGAGAATCCTAGCTAGGAGAAAAAGCAGTTTAGATCACTTCCCTTTGTAAAATGATCCTTCTTGGCTAAAATGAGGTTGACTGTATGTTGAAGGGTTAAATGCATTACCAGCTGGCAAATGACCTTCTTTAGAGAGAAAGGGGAAACAAGAGAGGCCAAGGCTTCAGAAGTAACTTGTTTAATAAAAATAATCTCCCCTTCTCATTTCTGACACCACCGGGCAGCCACACCATCCTGCCTCGGGTCACCAGACACGGCTCCACGAAGTCAGAGGAAATTATACAAATCCATCACCGCTGAGTTTTGTGAACTGGTTATTACTCGCTGCTTTTTATCTTCCAAACAGTCCCTAAATTTAATTGCTTCGTTGTAATGGATTAACCTCTGAGGTCCACAGTAGCATTTATATTGTGTTCAAAGGGAAAAGGTGCAGGTTCTGAGCCTGTTTTGGGAATATGCTTTATCCGCCCTAAGCATTCCGGCTCAGGTCTGGGTAAGTCGGGCAGACACTTGTTGGCGGAGGTCACCCGGATGTCCAGACAGAGAGAAACACAAAGAGACTCTGATTTGACCGGAAGGACTCAATGCACACCCTCTAAGCTGATTTCAAGATGAAAGAGGAGTAGGCAATGACCCTGGAGACTGTCACTCTGCAAATAGATATTAAAAGCACTGGTTTTAGAAGAGGGTCAGATATGGGTCTTACTCTCCTGCCTTGCTTATCTCTCTATCGCTTCTAGACCATTCCCATCGGCCAACAAACAGACCCTACTATCTTCCATCTATAAAAGTGACTCTCTTGGCTCCCATTTCTTTGCTGTTTCTTGAAAGTATTACCTATATTCCCTTCCCACTCTATCAAACTTCTCATGTCAGTCACCAACAACCTTCTATGGAGTCAGATTCAATTGACACCTTTTTTTGGGTTCCTCTTCATCACCATTGTAGTGACATTTGATACAGGGGACTGCTCCCCCCCTTCTTAAAACACTGCTTCCTCCTAACTCCTGGGAAACCCACACTCCCCTGGATTTTCTTCTACATCTCTGGCCATTCCTTCCCCATCCCTTCACTGGTTCCACTTCTCCTACTTACCTACCAATGTCAGTGGACTTTCCTGGGCCCTCTTCTCAGGTCTCTCTTCCTCCTTTTCTAGAAATTTTCATCTGTGCATGTGGCTTTAAATGCTATCTATACACTGATGACTCTAAAATATACGTCTCTAGCTTCTGACTTCTTTTCTGAACTTCAGACTAGTGTATTCACAACTCAGCTGGCCCAAATCTAACTTCTTGTGTACTCACCATTTCAGAAAACGAGTCCCGCCCCTCTCACACTGCTAATACATTGGCCAGTCCTGTTGATTCTCCCTCCAAAGTATATATCAAATGAATCCAATTCTCCTTCTCTTCATCTCCACTGGCATAATCTAGCTCAAGCCACCAACTTAGCAAAAGAGGCTCCGAACACTTGTTTAGTCTTCCACTTGGGCTCCCTCTCCATCCACTTGCCACATAATAGCTGGTGACTCCCAAGGTAGGCTCACACTCTTTCTCTCCACCTATTCAAGTTTACGTGCCTGCTTTCTATTCCTCAAATATGCCAAGCTCATTCCCACCCCAGAGCCTTTGCACTTGCTATGCTCTCTGCCTCAAATTCTCTTTCTTCTGATCTCTGATTCCTGGTTCTTTCTTAAACGTCACCTCTGCACAGAGGCCAGAGAGACTAAGTTCAAACTGTAGCTCCCCACTTCCTAGCAGTAAAATTAAACCATAAAGAGCAGGAGTGTGAGGCAGGAATGTGATGTGGAACACTAAAATGCCGTTAGGTTTGAGTTCTGACTCGGATAATACCCGCTGAAACCAGTTAGGAGACAGATAGTGGTGATCCAGGGGGAAGGATGGCCCCTTGGATCAACAGTATAGAGAAAAGCTGATGGAGTTGAGAAACAATTTTGAGCTATAATTGAGAATATTTGATGGAAATTTGCATGTGGAAGAGGGGGAGGAATTGAGGATAATTTCCATATTTTTGACATGGAAATTTGAGTGGATAGTAATGTCCTTTACGTAGAAGAAAAAGATTGGAAAAGACCAAAATTTGGAGGAGAGCCTAAAAATTCCTTTTTGGACATGATAAGTTTGGGATGCATGAGAGATGCCTAAATGAAGAGTTAAGAAGGCACTTAGTAGTTATGGGGTTGGAGTGCAGAAGAAAGTCTGGGTATACCCAGGTCGGCAGCAGGTGCCTTGAGACTGGGAGTTGTCAGCACAAATGGTATTTAAAATCATGAGAACAGAGAAAGTGATGTAGGGAAAGAATGTACAGTGAGAAAAGGACCAGGATAAAAGCCTGAGGCACTCCAGCACTTAAAGGTAGTATGAAAAACCTAAGTCCCACAAAAGAGACTGAACAGGAGTGGCCAGAGAGAGAAGTGAATCCAGGCATCCTAGGAAAAGGCCCAAACAAGTGCGTTTTGAGAAACAGGGAGTGATTCATTGTGTCAAACACTGCACAGATGGCCAGGAAAGATATGCGCTTTGGAGTTTGCACCATGGAGGCTAGTTGTGGCTTTAGCAAGAGCAGATTTGAGCTAATGGTGGGAGGATACAGACTCAGGTTGGCAGATGGGGAAGTACAAGCAGACTGTGTAGGCAACGCTTTCAAGAAGCTTGGCCAAGAGGATAATTGGAACAGGGTGAAAGCTAATCACGGTGATAGTATCAAAGGAGGATTTTAGTTTTCTTTTGTTTAGGGAGCCATTTGCACAAGTGGGAAGGTAACAGAATGATCCAGACAAGAGGAAAAGTTGAAGATATATGAAAGAAATTAGATTATTAAAGGAGGCCCTCATGGAATGTTGGGTCTAGAGCATAATGCAAGTCACATATGTAATTTTAAATTCCCTAGTAACCACATTAGAAGAATAAAAAAAAAGTATAATTAATTTTAATACTATATTCCATTTTACAAAACATATTCAAAATATCATTTCAACATGCAATCAATATGAGCAATTATTGATGAGCTATTTTACATTCCTGTTTATACTAAGTATTTTATACTTATGGCGCATTTCAATTCAAACTAGACGCATTTGAAGCACTCACTAGCCACCTGTGGCTGGTGCTACCATATTGGATAGCCCAGGTCTAGAGCACAAGTAAAGGGTTTGACCTTTGATGTAGTAATGAACACTTTCTCTATTGAAAGATACCGTAGAAAGGAAAAAAAGTGTAGATACAGGAGGCTTTGAAATTTGATGGTGATTGGAGGAGGGAGAATGAGAGGAATATTAAAGACCATGTAGAATAACCACTACTACATTACTTAACCTTTCCATCAATATACTTCTTCTCCCTTGAAATTTCCTTTTACTGCCATACTACTTTGGGAAGTCACTGGGCTTCTTGAGTCCTGGAAGGTAGGTCGTTTTTACATTGGAAAGCCTCCCATGATATCTAAAACAAATCACTTTTGAAGCAATGTAAAGACTTGTTCACGTTCTCTTTTCATATGTTTGGAGAGAGAAAGCATCATTCAGTGGTAAAGCAAGTGTAAGTTCTGTGTCCTAAGCGTAGTCTTGCCACTGACCCTTCATCATACATGCTGGGCAGTTCACTTCAGGGGGATGGCCTGAGCAACAAGCACAAGAAAGAAAAAGAAACACTGCAAAATATCTAAGTGCCCATATACACAATCAATAATAATAACACCACCAATGACAACACTACACACGGGACCGACCACATCCGCTTAGTGTTGGCAGTTGATGACCCCTCAAACCTATTTTTCTCTCATAGAAGGATCAACAAAACCCCAAGTGTGATTCTGCTTAAGCCTTTTCCTCCTTTCCCTTCAAACCCACATGGACTTTGAGGTAAATCTAATCCACATGTTTTTGATTCATTTACACTTAACTCATCAAAATATTGTTTTCTAACAGCTATTTGATGGCCAAGAAGTCTTTCTTAAAGCTCCTTTTTTAGAAAAAGGATGTTGTGGTTTGCCAAGAGAAAAAGAAGTTAAGCCCCAAAAGGTTTGAATTTGACTTAAAACTAAGAAATTGTGAAGTTTGGACCAAATTTGGCCAGATGCTTTCTTATTATTCCTAATAACCTTTCTCCCCCAGGTGATTTTTCAACTCTCATTTCAGTGATGGACAGAGTGAAAATGCTTGGGTTAGGCAGGGTTGCTGGTCCAGGATCACACTGGAAACAAGTTGAACTAGGAAATTGGATGTATTCAGAAAGGACATTTTCCTGTCAATTCATTTCTCCTCCCTTCAAATTCCCTTTACCTTCATGGTTTACAGTAAGCCTCTTGTCAGCTAAATGGCAGCTCCTTTACTCACCCCAGGCTCCTTTACTCACCTGGGGTGCTTTTCACGCTCACAAACTGCTCCCCCTAGGGTGGGGCTATCCATGGTACTTGGAACCACCACTTCTTTCTTCATTTCCCCTTCTCAATGAAAGCTCTGTGTCAAAGGGTTCAGGAAAACAAAACTCCCAGAGCATGAAGAATTTCATGGTCCTGCAAAGAAACAGAAGATCTGTTAGGTCAGATGTTAGGCTGATAAACTCACCAACTCCCTTTAGCTTAAGACTTTAATTAAAATGACCCTTGTAAGGGGGATTAAAAATAAACACTCATTCATGGTTTTGCTCTGGAATCCCATAAAATCTACATGAATAGACTACTTCTGGTTTATCGTAGCTTCCTAAGACACCCTGTCCAGATGGATTTTATTCCTGCCATTTGGAATGAAGACACATCTTTAGCAGCCCTCACAGGCATAAAGACTCTGATCCATGTTTGTTTCTCTTTGGGCAGCTTCAGACATGGGCCACTGGATGCATAGGACACTAGCCAGATGAGTTTATGAATTCGCTCTGGTGAAGGAGCAAACTGTGTAGTCTGGCAGTAACTAGGACACAATAAATGTCCAAAAAATATATGCATTGAATTAATCTATATCAACAAAACTCTGTGGGTCTACAGACCTAGTGGAACGGAGAAGAGGAATCATATTCATAGTTTGCAAAGCAAAAGAAGAAATTGAAGGGGAATGGAATGAGGAGAAATACAGAAAGAAGTTACCTAGTAAAGTCATTTTGCAGACAACGTCAACCATTGACTTGTTTCCCAGTGAGCAATGAATAACCACTTCTAGAAAGTTTTACCAAGGTGACAATGGATAAGATAGGATAATCCAGGTTTTGTGAAATACAGCAGTATAGGACTATTTTGTTATTATCTTCCTGGAGCAATGGGAGAAGACCACACTTTGGTGTGTATAAGAGGAATTCTTCCCCAGATGATCCGATATTCTCACTGGAAAATGTTAGGATAATGGAAGAAAGGAGACACAATCTTTGGACTGGGATGGAGGATTTTCCTGTTTCTCTCAGAGGCCAAGTAGTCGCTGGACCCAGACATAGATTCCATTAATCTATTCCAGTAGTAGGGATCAGCTATCCTTGGGGAAGTGGAAGGAGCCAGTAGCAACAGCAGTGTGGAAAGTTGTCCCATCTCTGGGCAGCCAAGATGCAGGGCAGAAGTTGTGATGCTCTACAGGCTCAAGTAGGGGTGTCTGGGCTTCTAGTTCCACTAATAAATATCAGAAACAAGCTTCCGTGTCCCTGTGAACTTGAGGCGAGCAGTGCCCCATCCTGAGGCGATGGTTAGGTCATCAACAGCACACACTCAAATGAGATGGCAGAGAGTCATTCTCAGAGCGTTCCTCACCGAGCCAGAGCAAGATGAGAAGATGGAACTTGAGGGTTAGTTCAGAGCACAGCCTCCTGCAAAACTCTCAGAAACATCTGAGACATTTTGGAGGTGACTTCTGTACTGCAAGTATGTAGGCATGGGCTCATGTTCTAACATTTGGACATTAAGAAAGCAGAACTCAGTACCTTAGAAAGTCTGAGAACACAGATGGGTGACACAAATAGTGCCTTCCTGGGGGGCCCCCCGACAACTATTTAGGTACCATGCCTGTGTCTCATGCTTTAGAGGGACTCCTCGACTTTTATTTAAAACCGCCTCTCTGCCTTCTTCTGCCCTCACATAGAATCTCTTCCTGACGTAAAAGGGTCAGAACTGATGGTTAATTGGTATTTTTAAAAAATGTAAAGAAGGCAAAGCTTGTGTGATCTAAGCTACACTCCTGGACAGCCACAGATTCCCCTGCTTAATGGCGTGATCCTCCCCTGAATTCAACCACCATCTGAGCTTCTATTCCGTGTTCAAGAAGAATTCAGCTACCTCACTCGGGGTTTCCTCCTGGGATGCTCCTCAGGGGACCCCTCCCCCTCTGACCAGCCCCTGACCCCCTACTTCCCGTTCACTCTTCATGGAGGGCAGTTTGGGTCTTCAATCTCATCTCTTACTCTTTGGGGATAGAGAATCTCCCCGTGCCCACTTCAACAGTGTTCTAAAAAAATATGTTGCTTCTCATTAACTGATGGACTCACTACATATGGGACAGGAAAATATTGTTTGTTATTTGTCATTCCTGACACCGCTGCACCCCCCCCCCCCACTATGTCTCCTACACAGAGTGAATTCTTGAGACTAGTCTTTAGTAAACTGAGCACCAAGTTATCATCTTCAAGATAACGGTCTTGCACATATTGATGGTAATATGATGATGGCTGCTTTCTAAACATTTTTCACTGTGACTCATAATAACAAATACATTTTATGTCATTAAGAGAATGTGACTCTTTTCCGTAATGCCCATTGAGGTGGGCGCAAAGAATTTGAATTCATTTATGTTGGTATTTTGGTAAATTTTTATTCATACATGAGTTTAAATAAGATCCTGTTTTGTATTGACATTTAAAAAAAATTATTAGTCTCCTCCCCAAAATTGATGTAATACACCACTATTGATTTAGAAGCCACAGCTTGAAAAACATTGAAAAACTAGATTTGTGCAGGTGTATTTGCGTGTGTGTGTGTGTGTGTGTGTGTGTGTGTGTGTGTGTTAGAGAGAGAGAGACATACACACAGAAAAGAGTTGAGAGAAAGGACATAGAAGTGGGTCTGGAGAGGGTTAGGAGATGAGGGTGGCTATGGTCTAAGAGTAACTCCAGAGTAGATCAGAGAGGTTTAATGAGGATTTTATTAGTCGCCCCTCTAATTTCTAGTACAATTACATCCCCAGTGATGCTCAGTGATGCTCTGCAGAGTGGATGAGCTTGGCAGGTCTGTATAACAGCGTGCCATACCTGGTTCAAGGATGGCAGAGAATGAAACCAAAGGCTTCCCCAGGACAGCAGGAGCATATAGACTCTGCGTATTAAAAAGGCAAACTATCTAAATTCCATGTAATCCCATGCCTTGGGAAGTCAACAGAATTTAGAGAAGAATGACAGATGCACGCATGGGAAGAAGGAAAGCTGGGAAGCCAGGAAGCTTGGGTCCCACTCTAAAGTGGCTCTACTCTGCACAAACTCACAGAAGCCACTTCACCAGGCTGAGCCTTATAACCACCTGGAAAATGGAAGAATGATAAGATTTGTAAGATTCTGGCCACCTCTGACTTTCAAATATTCCTACATTGTATTTCTTATCCTTAAGAGATTTACAATCTTTATTGGTCAAATAGAGCCGGCATTATTTATCTCCATTGAATTGCATGTCAAACTAAGCCGCCGTCTTTGGAAGATCACCTCTGATACTTACAACAGTATACATGCCCCTTCCCCACATATACACATTCCCTTGTGCACATACACATGGAGTGTGAATGTGTTGGTGATGTGGGCTCTCCCTCCATGTCTATCACCATGCTGCTCTCTGCCCTCAGAGACTGATGTGTGGATAGACCCAACCAACAGATTCCTGGGCCTTCTACTTCTCATCGGCTCAGTGGAGGGCCCTGACAGGGGATAAGAGAGAAGGAAAGTAGATTCTGGAGACTTGTTCTGTTTACTCTAGGTATCCTAGAAACCTATCCCCTCAGTTCCCTCCCTGTGGGGTTGCTCTCACCCTTCCTCTCAGAATGCTCCTCCTTCCTGGTTCTGATGACCACTCCTCCCTCATCCCTTCCTCTCCTTCTCCAGGCCAAGGGGTAGAAATAGCTCTGCTGCTTCTGGTCTCATTTCCTTCACTCTCCCTTATGGCGCCTCTACATGCCCCCTGCACCTCTATAATTAGGCACTGCAACCAACTCTCATAGAATGGTCCTAATTAGAACGCACCATCATTCCAATGGAGACCTAGACAATAAAAGATTCAAAAAAGATTTCCAGACTTTCATCCTTAAAAACCGGTGACAAAGAAAAAAAAAAGTCAATGACCTTTTGTTGCTTTAGAAGCCAGTGGTTATAAAAGGATTCAAGACTTAAATGTAAGACTGAAAAACCATAAAAATCCTAGAAGAAAACATAGAAAAGAAGCTCCTTGACATAGGTCTTGATGACAATTTTTTTGGATATGACACCTAAAGTATAAACAACAAAATAAAAAATAAACAAGTGGGACTACATCAAACTAAAAAGCTTCTTCACAGCAAAACAAACAATCAATAAAATGAAAAGGCAACCTGCAGAATGGGAGAATATACTAGGAAATTATATATCTGTTAAGTTATTGATATCCAAAACATATGAAGAACTCATATGACTCAATAGCAGAAAAACAAACAATCCAATTTCAAAAAAATGGACAGAGGATCTGAACAGACATTTTCCCAAAGAAGACGTACAAGTGGAGAACAGGTACATCATCACTAACCATCAGGGAGATGCAAAGGAAAACCACAACGAGATATCACCTCACACCTGTCAGAAGGGCTATCATCAACAAGACAAGAAATGACAAGTATTGGTGAGGAGGTGGAGAAAAGGGAACTCTTGTGCACTGTTAGTGGGATTGCAAATTGGTGCAGCCACTATGGAAAACAGTATGAGGAGTCCTGAAAAAATTAAAAATAGAACTACCATGTGATCAGCAATTCCAATTCTGGGGAATATAACCAAAGGAAACAAAGTCACTCTGTCAAAGAGATATGTGCACCCCATGTTCAGTGCAGCATTATTTACAAAAGCTAAGACTTGGAAACAACTGAAATGTCCATCAATGGATGAATGGATAAAGAAAATGTGACACACACACACACACGCAAATACAAATCCACCCCCAGTGAAGAAGTATAGCGATTTTATATATTATATCGCTTTATATGCTATAACAAGTTTTTTTAAGCTGATAGTGTTAAGGAACAAGTAATTGGACATTTAATTAATTAGACACATGCATACATTTCTATTGACAAAATCATATATTTGAGATAGTAATGATTCCATAGTTTAAAACAAATTATACACTATAAAGTGTGTGAATATCTTAAATATTTTATTAAGACAACGATTTTTACTCAAACTAATAAGTTCATAATAGAAATATAAACAGACCTCTGAACACTGAATGATCAACCAGGTTATAAAAATCACATCGCCGGGGCCTCTGCTCACCTCTTCTATTTCTTGGGAATTGCTCACAGCAGTTAGCTCAGAGCTAAGCACCTAATAAGAAGTTGAAGAATAGGCCTGACTGTTGACTAAGTTAAGTTAAGCCAAGTTAAGACTTAGTATGTATTTCTTACACACACACACACACACACACACACACACGCGCACGCATCTGTAGTCAGATTAATACCTCATTTATCTGACATTATTGTTAGTACATTGCCCAAATAAATAAAGCTCACCCATTTAAAGTTATATATTTTAATTGGGATCACAAAACTTTCTAAAAGAAAATACACACTACTCTAACTTCTTAAACAGAAAATTCTCAACATAATATAAACTGTAAACAATGAGTCGTGATGGTTCTAATTACGAGCATCAGTCATTTTACTGCACTCTCAGATCCTGTTGAAGGTCTTTTAGCAATCATCAGACTATTTATTATTTTTAAACTGCATTCTAAACAGCTCAGGCAGTGAGACCTCTCTGCCTCCTACAGCCCCTTACATCTGGCGGCAACTTTCGCCTCTAGAATAAAACCGGAGAGTTGATCTCTGAAGACAATAGGTTCTCTCCTTGGGAAGGATCCAGATATGGAGTTACTGAGATAGTATTAAAATAAATTGTTTGGTAGCTTTAGCCAGTACTCTCCTGAGATTCAGAGGGAAACAAAAGCGCAGCTCCACCCAGGAGTGAAATATACTGAATGGCAGCATCTCCAAATGGAAGCTCTCTTTATGTTGCCCCTCTGTGGGTGCTCCAGCCTGCTGGAGCTCAGGCACTCTACATGAAAGCCAGTGCCCTGCCCACATGAACAGAGTAGGCAGTCAGTTTGTCTTCCTCGTTATGGGAGAAGCCTATTAGGCAAACAGCCAGGTAGGAAAGCCAGGGAACCCAGCCACCAAGGATCACCCAACACTGAAGAAAAGCTGTTTCCATCAAAGAGAAGAATCAGATGAATAAAGAAATCAATTATAATTCAGAGATCCAAAATGACATTTTTAAAAAAAGTATAATTAGTATTCGCAGAGAGTTTTAAGAAGATAATAAATTCAGAAATCATGAACAGGCAGCTGCTGCTGCAAAAAAAAAACACATTCAAGAAAAAGAAAAGGTACCTGGAAATTCAAATTTTATCCCTGATAGAAAATAAAATCATAAAAGTATTCAAAGAAATGTGGAAAATTTTAAAAAATAATTTTAGAGGAGAAAGGGCCATTCTCAGTGTGGCACGAAAAACAAAAGCCATAAAAAGAAAGATTAATAAATTTGACAAATTAAAATGTGAAATTTTCTGCATGGAAAAATAAACCACAGAAAAGCTGATTTCCTCACTATACAATGAAATCTTTAGAAATTGCTACAGAAATTAAAAAAAAAAAAAAAGCCTTGATTGAAATAGAAGAAAGGGCTAAGGGTAAGAACAGTTCACAGGAAAAGGAATACAATCACTCTTACATGAAAATACATTCAATTCATAATAAGATTAATACAAATCAAAACTATAGTGACATACCATATATATATTCTTACTTGAACTTATATATTCATAAAACAGTCTGGACAAATAGGAAAATTGCCTCTGGAGAATGGAAGTGCCATGACTAGGAGACAATGATAGATGAAACATTTACTTTTCACCATATACCTCCTTGTTTTAATTAAACAATGTATTTTGAGATAACTGCAGGTTCACAGACAGTTGCAACAAATAATACAGAGGTTCCTTGTTCCCTTTACCCAGTTTCCTCAGAGGTAACAATTTACAAAACCATAGTATAATATCGCAACTAAGATATTAATATCAATACAGTCAATACACAGAACATTTTCGATCCCTCGTATTGTCCTTTTGTAGCCACATCCACTTCCCTCTCATTTCCAACCCCTCCTTAACCCCTAGCACTCACTACCTGACATTTCAAGAATATTACACAAATGGAATCATGCAGCAGATAACTTTTTTGAATTGGCTTTTTACACTCAGCATAATTCTCCAGGTTGTTGCATGTATCGATAATTTGTTGCTTTTTAGTGCTGTATATACCACAATTTACTCACTCATTGAAGGATATAGAGGTTGTTTTCAGTTTGGGGCTATTTTGAATAAAGCTTCCCTAAACATTCATGTACAGGTTTAGTATGAACATAAGTTTTTCTTTCTCTGGGATAATGCCCAAGAGTGTAATTGATAGGTGGTATAGTAGTTACATGTTCAGTTTTTAAAGAATTTGTCAAACTTGTGGCTGTACCTTTTTACATTCTCACCAGCAGTGTAAGAATGATCTAGTTTCTCCACATCCTCTCCAGCATTTGGTGTTGTCAATATTTTTTCTTCAGCCATTCTGATATATGTTTAGTAATATCTCATTGTGGTTTACATTTACATTTTCCTAAAGGCTAATGATTGTTGAACAACTTCTCATGTCCTTACTTGTCATTTGTATATTCTCATTGGTGAAATGTCTCTTCATGTCTTTTGTTTTAATTTGATTTTTTTTGTTTTACTGTTGAGTTTTGAGAGTTCTTTAAATATCACAGATACTAAGCCTTTGTCAGATATGTAATTTGCAAATATTTCTCCCTGTATGTAGTTTCTTTTTTATCATCTTAACAGGCTCTTTTTCTGAGTAAAAGTTTTGAATTTTAACGAAGTCCATCTTAACCATTTTTTCTTTTATGAATCATGCTTTTGGTATCAAGCCTAAGAGCTCTTTGCTCAGCCCTAGATCCTGAAGGTTTACTTCTATGTTTTTTCCTAAAAGTCTTATAATTTTGTGTTTTATGTTTAAGTGCATTATCCCTTTGAGATATTTTTTTGTGCAAGGTGTGAGGTTCTTCTTTTGGAAAGTCTATGGATGGTCAGTTATTCCAGCACCATTTGTTAAAAATGCTACCCTTTCTCCAATGAATTGCTTTTGCACCTTTGACAAAAATCAGATGGGCATATCTGTGTAGGCTTGTTTCTGGTTTCTCTATTATCTTCCATAGACATATGTGTCTATCACTCCACCAATACTACAGAGTCTGAATGACTACAGCTACAAGACGAGCCTTTAAATCAGATATTCTGATTCTTTTTTATTTTTCAAAATTGTTTTAGCTCTTCCAGCTCCTTCTCCTTTCAATAAAAAATTTACACTTAATCTTAGCCAACAGGCTGAGAAGCAACTCTATATAAATTTTAGAATAATCTTGTCTATATCTACACACACAAAAAAAATCTGCCTATGATTTTGATAGGGATTGAGTTAAACTTGCATATCAATTTGGAGAAAATCGACATGTTTACTATGTAGTCTTCTAATACATTAACACTGTATGATTTTCCATTTATTTAAATCATTTTCTTTAATTACTATTTTGTAGTTTTTCAGCATACAAGCCCTGAACATGTTTTGCTAGGTTTACATCTACTATTTCACTTAGCTAAAATTATTATAAATGGATATGGATATATATGATCATGTGATTTTTTTAGCCTATTAATATGATAAATTATATTAATTAATGTATGAATACTGAAACAGCTTTGCATCCCTGGAAAGTACAAATGACAAGAATTATTAATGCATATTGGTTGTGGTATCTTTGAGCCTCACCCAAGCTCCGTCACACTTCCTCACTTGCTGGAGGCATTGCAGTTTCCAAGGGCGGTTGCAGAGATGCAGGCAAAGATCGCCAGACCATGGTGCTAACAATGTCGCTGATTATGTCTTACTAACTGCTCATAAACATGCAAAGTATAATGGGAGAATGCATCCAGCTAATGTTGGAATGTAGTACTTATGCATAGAAAGTCACATCAGCGTCCTTTGCTTTGCTACATTCTACGAATTCATTCTACATTTTTATTTGTGTGGAATAAATTGTCCTCAACGAATTCCAGACTTTGCCACTCTAATCTACTACTAAGTCATAAAAATACCCATAGACCTCAAACATTGCTTATAGGCTAGGATAATGCATCCGAGAGAGATGAAAGTTGGAAATTATGTTTTCTAGCCCAAAGTCTGTATAACAGTTAAGCTGCCTGGAAAAAAAAAAAAAAAAAAAGGCAATATTTGGTGTCTGGAGGATCTGTCTTTTTGCCTAAGACCCCAAGGGAAGGCAGAAAACAGAGGCAAATCTCCTTTTAGAAGCAGAGGCCATCTATAAATCTAAGTCTCTCAAATAAGTCATCTAGAGAGGAATTTATACACGTCTCGTGAAAGTGGAAAAACATTGTCTAGCCTTTAAAATTGAAAGGGCTCCATTTTCTGCTTATTTTTCTTTCCTAGATCATTATTTCTCAAACTTTTTTCATTATATCTCTCCCTAAGGAAACTTTTTAGTCATTTGTTTCCAAATTGTCCTGCTGCCCTTATGAAATTTGGATGCCACAGATATATTGTATACTGTTTATGTTGATGGGTAAGGTTGAGCTTTGGAGGGCCATAAACCATTGAAATATCTAATTCCCCCAACCAATTTTTGTCCCCTTGGGAGTGGTATCACCCCTGTTAATAATGCACATCCTAGATAAAGGAGTGTCCAAATCCTTCACAATCTCCTCAAACTTGCAATGGCAATTATTTTCTTTTATCTGGGTGCAATTGTTGGTATTCTTCAGTCTAGAATCAAGTAAAAAGAGGTTTATGACAATCAAAGAAGTGTCAGGAAAGTCAATTTCATGGAGTCTTGAAAGGGCTGAAATCAGGCATTCTGTTCCTCTCCAGTCTCCCTTGAGTGGATTCTAGATGATGGCTCCCACCTGCTTCTGTGCAATACTGTGTGTCTCCTGCACAGATCCAAATGCCTAAATCCTTCATCTACCTAACCTTCCAATGTTCCTTTACTGTCATGACCAGGAAGGGAAGTAATAGAAGGTGACTACTATGGTACAATTTGTTGCAATATTTGGTGGCTGGACTCAGTGGTCATTTATCAGTGGACCAGCTTAATTTAAGACTTTGTATAAAACCTGGAGTTATGTCTTGGGATTGAAGTCCAACAGAGTTTGGTACATGAGCCATGACAAGGGTGGTAACTGCAATGTGTTAATAAAGTTGGGTATCTGATTTACTCACATGAAAAGCTTTTCTGATGACTCTCCATTGGACTTGGGCAGCCATAACCATGTGGTCACGTAGCAGGGAAGCTGAATCTGCATGATGGCAGCTGGTCATGCTGGGGTACCAAGGTTTGCCAAGGAAGATAGCTGCTGAGGTTGACAGAGCCTCTAACAGTTTCTCTCTACAAACTGGTTTAATGGGGAGTCGCAACTCATTGGGAAATAAATGTGAAACGGTTTCCTTTATCAGCTATCTGCCACCAACTGGGATCTGCTGAACTGCCCTTTTCCCTGAGTGCGGCACTCATAACCGCAGCTGAGATGACAGCATACATTTCCTGTCACCTTTATTGTCGAAGCAGTCTCACTTTAATTCTGTAAGAGTCAGGGCTGTCAGTTTTAAATCTCTAATTCCATACTCAAGCAGAAGCTCTTCTCTTTCCTCCTTCCCAACCTCAGCGTGGGCTACATTGTGAGCTCACGTGGCTTGGCCGAGAATAGAGAGTGAGACACATTCTGCTTTCACACCCCTTCTTTCTCTGCTCCACTCTCATATTGGGGTGGAGAGCAGAGGGATAGAGGGTCCATATCTTATGTGGCTGCTCACAGCAAACTTTCAGACTTTCCTGAATTCACTTCGGTTGGTCATAACGGCTGACTTGGTTCATTCATTATCTAGGAACTCAAAATGGTCAGATGGTGGTTCCCACAGCCTTGCAGATAAAGGGGCTCAAGGAGGAGACACTCCCCTAAGCATAGGTCACCTCTTTTACTCGTCCTCCAGCCAATGAATTCACCCACTGGCTCTGATGTTCCAAAACGGCTTTGGTCTCTGGCAAGACTATGACCACAAATGCCAATTACCATTCCTAACCGCAAATCGGGGGTCCACGACACATGCAGGATCTATTTTCCATATTCTCAGGAACTCCAGAGGATCAGTCCTTGTCTCTGCCTGGTGGCCCACTGTACCATCTCTCCTGGGGCTCTTTCTGCCTCTCTGTAGTGCTATGCGTTCTCAAGACTGCTGATGTGATGTCACCACTACAGAATAAAATGTCCAACTTCTTCTACTTGCTGGACTTACTTTCAAGGGTCTACATGAAAACTCATGAGTTATTCTCTTGAGGTCTCCATCCTTTGACTTCAGAGAGCAAACAATCTCCGGGAAAGGAAAGGAGAATGATTTGAGGGTCTCATGGCACTTACTCAAGTAGGCGTCTCATTCCTCTGCCAGTTGCCCTCTGGTATTTACTGGGAGAAGGGTTGGAGAATAGTAGAAGCCATGCTTCTCTGCAAGCCCAGTGGAGGTGTCTGACCTATCGATGACAAGAAAATAGGCTCTCACCCACTCCTGTTACATGGCTTCTTTCCAAGGTTTTTAGTTCCTTTCTCCCCATAATGAAAGCTTGCAAATATGGCTCTGGGTTGTTATGGTAGCAGATCTGGCAGCCACTCCACCTGCCCTCACTTCCGCAGCTCAGTCAATTCCATGTGGCTCAACCTCTGGATCTCAATGCAAATTTTCAAAAAAAGGAATCTGATTGGCTCTGCTGGGGAAAGATGTTTACTACGTGCTCAAACAGATGTGGACAGAAGAGTGGGTCACGAGGTAAAATACGTCTTTCGAGGCTCACTCATACATCAGGGCCTATCCTTAAGACTATTGTATCCTCATATCAACAAAACTGAGGAATTCTGGAGAGTAAAAGGTAGAATTACCAATAATCGTCAGGGACAAGAGGCATAAATTGGGACTGTCCTTAACGAACCAGGATGTATACTTGTCCTACCTGGAAGAATTCCCAAAAAAAGAAGAGGTAGTGACTACACAGTGTACCGGGTGGGTACATTATGATGAAGTTGAACAAAAATTAGTCAAGAATCTCCTCGATGGAAGGAAATATGTCTTATACACCTTTATATTTTTGAGTCTAACATATCTATTCTGAGGTACTTAACAGACAACTGCTAAATGAATGAAAATTTAACAAGCTCCAATATCTTGTTGAAAATGTAGTTAATTTTTACACGTGAACCTGGAAAACTTTTATCCAAAAAGAGGGAAAATGCTCAAATCCTTCTCTCTGAGAGACATTTTTGTAGTCTCGTCGATCCAGTTGCCAACATTATGCATTGAGAACTTGGAAGCTTGGGACAATGCCCTTCTTATAATTTGGCCTAAAACATACCTGCACCAAAGCAGCGTGTTTTATTTCTAATGAGAGTCTTTCCTTGGCAACATTGGTGATTCTCAAGTTTCCATTCAGAACTTCAGCCCTTATCCATAGGGTTAGGTTGGCAAGTATTTGTCAGGAACTTGAGCAGAAATTACAGTCTCCCACCCTCGTGGTCGGACACCCTGGATGGCAGGGTAAAACAGAGCAGGAAAATGGACTACGGTTTGAAGTGGTGGGGAGAAAGGGTACAGAAGAGAGAAAGTAAGAAAATAAAACACAAGAAGGTATCCCAAAACAGGAGCAAGGCTACAGCCATGAAAAAACTGAAAACCACCTCTGAACATCATCTCTGAGGGGTGCCAGGTATGTGGGACCCCATGGTGCCTGTGAAAGCTCACCAACTCCCAACTACCCTCCTTCTCAGGGACTCCCATATCTTCTCCCAATCTAGGCCTTTCTCAGTCATCTGCAGCCATTTCCACACACCTGCCTGAAGCCACCTCCAAGAACAATGTCTTTGGAGCCAACAAAAGCATCCACACGAAACTAGGTTGACCACCTTGCCCCTCCTCCATTCGATAATCAGTGCGTCCTTCTCCTTACAGCTCTGTTAATTAACATAACCATGGGCCTCCGGCTCTGTTCTAGAAGGCACCTCTGACTCCAGGGACAGTAACAAAAATAATAACTAAAGACTGTCAAAAGAAATTTTCCTTCTTTATTTTAGACGATTATTTTATTATTTGCTATTTATTATTTTGTTTTAAATGGGTTTCTATGTGACTCTTTTCTACAAAAATAGGACATGATTTACATAACAAAAGAAATTTAAAAAGATAGATAAAGAAAAACTATATCACCTCTTCCCCATCCCTCTTTTAACATTTTGAAGCTACATTTTTTATTTCTTTAAGTTGTCATAGATATTGTTTTATGTTGTTGTTGATGCCTGTACTTATGAATCAAATTGCTTTGTCTTCCTTTCCTCTTAAGACTGTATTATTTTAATGAAAATATTGGCTACATTATGTCAATTTCTTTGGAAGGAAAGCACCCCCCCCACCACCACCACCATCTTGTTCTGTGGGAGAAAAACTAATGCCAGGCATTTTCCTCTCTGGGTGGCAGCTGCCTGAATCACAGACACAAAGCCTCAGAGTATTTTATGGGGCTGTAGAGACTCCCCTTGCAAACTCAAACTTAATGAGGACAGAAAAAATTATTAGAGAGGTGTCCTCGATGGCATAGAGAATGAAGGCACATTTGCCATTGGTCAGTAACAACAGGGTATATATACCCCACTATATGTCGCTGCCAACCTCAGGCTCCCAGAATTTTCCTGAGGTCTAGTTGCCTCCAAAAAAACCAACAAACAGTCCAGGTTATTTATTGGAGAGGTGCTCTGCCTCTCACCCTCCATTCACCATTGCCCTGGGTGGCCTGACCACCCTTGCATTTAGGTTGGGAAAATGGCAAATTCAGGGCCAGTTTATGCAACTCACTGATTTGTCACATGTAAGAAGAAAACAGAGAATAAGTCTCAAGAAATCAGTTAGTCTCAGCACGAAAACATGAATGCCTTTATATTTAAGGAAAAGAGAAGGGTCACAGGTTTTGATTTGTTTTTAAGATTTTAGAATGTTTTGTGATGGTTTAAGCACAAACAATACCATTTTTTAGACCACCGTTTGACAAATGATGGCCTGGGGTGGGGGTGAATCTGGCCAGCCATCTGATTGTGTAAATAAAGTTTTATTGGAACCCAGCCACACTCACTTGTTTACGTATTGTTTATGGGTGCTTTTGTGCTACAAGGCAGAGTTGAATAGTTGCAATAGAGACCAGATGTGGACCACAAAGCCTAAAATATTTACTATCTGGCCCTTTACAGAAAATATTTGCCAACTGCTGTTTTAGACAAACATTGACACAGTCTCATCTCGCTCACTAATTGAACAGGAGGACGTTTATATAGCAATACAAAAGTAGAACACATAACCCTCCCGCTTGTAATCATGTCATTGTTTTCCTGCACCCATAACTACTTCCTAGAGCGGGTGGTAAATAGCAGAGAGTTGGGGTTCTGCCCTCATTCTTGGCCATTGTAGACCTTAGTGCCAGTCCCTTCCCCTCTCACGCTTCCTCCTAAGTAGGTGCCTAGCTCACCTGGTTGTAAGGAGGATAAAATGAATTAACACATGTAAAGAGTCAAGGACTCTGCCAGGGCACAGCATGGCCTCAATGAACACTGGCTTCTAAGTGGTTTCTTTTCATTATGTGGCCATTCCTTTTACACCTAACATGCCGTGAAACATATATCTACTAGAAACGGGGAAAGAAGGAGAACATGAAAAAGAGGCTAGGAACCCATTTGCAGTTTAGCAAAATCTATGTACCTACTCCTTGGTTGTTTTTCCTAAAAATCATTCACAACAACCCATCACCCAGAGATACTAGCCACGTACAGATACAGAGAACACAGCCACGTACACAGTGTGGCTCCTGTAACATGCAAATGAACAGCTGACATGCAGAATGACCATACTTAGCTGCACTGAAATCTGCTCAATTCGCTGCCTTCCCGGAACGGGTCATTACGACTGGCTATCATGCTTCAGTGGCCGAATTGTTCCTTGCACACACTCACCCGCCTAGACTCAGCACCCAGCTCTCTTCAAAGTGCTTAATAAATTAGCGGCTCTCCACACGTACTTACCCGTGTGCCACAAAGGCAGACACACCAGGGTCTGGGCCGACCTGGATTTCAAAGCAGTAAAGTTAATCAGGTTCTTGCTCAAAGTCACTCTAAAGAGCTCAGGAGTAATTTGCCCCAAGCACCCAGCCTGTGTTGCCCCTTGACAGAGCTGTTGAATCAATTAGTCTAATTAAATGAGGTGGAAAATTACTCCAGCAAATAAGTTGCCATGAAAGGCAGGTCTTAATTTGGCCTAAGGGAAAGCAAACAGCTCTCGCCTGAGTCTTGCCAGAGTCTATGAATGGGGAATAATTGGCAATTTGTGTGTGTGTGTGTGTGTGTGTGTGTGTGTGTGTGTGTGTGTGTGTGTTTAAGGCCAGGGTATAAATATATTTTCGTTGACAAGCAGCTGAGGCTTTCCCTGGTATAAAGAGAGGGTTCTAATTAAGGGATAGTATAATTGTGTGTGTTGGCTGAAGCGCAGCGTGTGTATTATGGCTGCAGACATCGTGGCCTGGGATCCAGCCCCCTGTGAGCAGTGAGGGGCTCAGGCCAGGACCACCAGAGTGGCACCTGACAGCAGCCCCGTCAGCCTCTGCTTTCCTCTGGGGAGATGTTTCCCCCCTGCTCCTAAACCACTCAGAGAGGGTCTGAGGACTCCAACGCAAGCAACCTAGAAAGACAAGCTAGGAAGTCAAAAATAATGAAAACAAAAATGGTGCCCTCATCTCGGGGAACCCACTACAGGCCTTCGGAACGATGTTGCACAGGTATATTTCTGAGTGTATGATGGTGATCGACATGACTTGATAAGAAACACAATTGTTACACGGTGGTGTGAGCCAGTGTGGAATACAGCCACCTCACTCCTCCACAACCCAGCATCCAGCCTCTGGGGCCGTCCCAGCCCTCCGCCTGCCCCAGCCCATTCCCCTGTGCAGGGAGAACTCGGAGATCCCTCCAAGGTGTAGGAGGCTATAGGTCCTCAGCAAAAGGCGTCTACAAACCCAGCAAAGCTGTTTCTTGCCTACGTGGACCTCCTCATGCAGTGTAACTTTGAGACTTTTTTTTTTTTTTTTTCCCACATACACACAAATGTCTCTTTTGGATGTCTTTCTGAAAGACCTCTTCCCAGACACGATGATTGTTCGAAGGTAAGGAGGTTTTGGGGAGGAAGAAAAATCCCTCCTACCCACAGAAAATTTAAAATAATCACAGGGTGAGATGTTCTCCCAACACCCTATTCCTGGGTGTCAGGTGAGACCCACAGCAGTGTGGTTCTCAGCCTGAGGGCACAGTTCAGATGAGCAAGGTCGATGTGGGATTCTCAGTCAGTTCTCAGTTTTCCTGGCCTCTCCCTACCATGGGGCCCCGAAGCACTTACTGTTTGCCAGCTTGTCTTTGTGAGGCCAGCTTATCTCTCATTTGGGCTCCTAGACCCCTGGCCAGCTTCTTACACTCTCCTTCCATCTAACTGGGGACAGTGAATGGTTAGCTAATGGCCCAGAAAGCAGGAGAATCAATTGACTGAAAGGATTCTCGAAAGGAAGGTGCTTGATGTGATGGAGGGACTCAATAACACAATCTTTTAATTGACTGAGGACTATGGACATATACTCTATGGATACCGAGGAAATTACTACCAGTCCCTCTGTGCCATGACAGGGCTCAGTTTTTGAGATATTAAGATTAAGAGGCAGTATACAGTAATCCCCACTTCTCCATGGGGGATAGATTCCAAGACCCCCAGTGGACACCTGAAATCACGGATCGTACCAAACCCTGTATATATGGTACTATGTTTTTTCCTATGCATACATACCTATGATAAGGTTTAATTTATAAATTAGGCACAGTAAGAGATTAACTAATAATAAAATAGAACAATTATAACAATACACTGTAATAAAAGTTATGTGGTATTAAGCAAAATACAGGTTACTTGAACGCAAGCACTGTGATACTTTGACAGTCGATCTGATAACCAAGATGGCTACTAAACGACTAAGGAGCAGGGAACGTATACAGTGCAGAGACCCTGGACAAAAGGGTGATTCACATCCCAGGAGACACAGAGTGGAATGGCTCAAGATTTCATCATGCTGCTCACAATGGAGCACAATTTAAAACTTATGGATTGTCTGTTTCTGGAATTTTCCATTTAATATTTTCAGATCACAGTTGACCATGGGTAACTAAAACCTCCCAAAGCAAAAGAACAGATCAGGGGGGACTCCTGTAGCTTGCATTTGAGAGCAACGGCTCTGAAACTAGCCAGAAAGAAGGATGGAAGGAGGAAGGAGAGGTGAATGTTGGGAAGGAACGGATGGGAGGAGGAGTGCTAACCTGCCACGTGCTGTGCTCTTATAGACATTATCTCATTTAAACCTTCCCCAAACCTATGGCATTTATTAACCAAAGAAGGGCATCTTCAAGAGAGCCCTCTTGATAAAGCTCAGAAGTCATATAATTAAATGTTCCATTTATCTGTAACTCTCAACCCATCTCTGCCCCATCCCTGAGCATAGTCCGTCCTAAACCCTCTCTCATCCCTGAGATGAGGTTCAAGGATGTGTGGGAGGCAGAAAGGTGTCTTCCTCATAAGTCGTTTGATAATGTTTCAAGGCTGACATTTTGATGGTTTTCTTTTTAGTGTCGTCAAATTTAGTGTGAATGCCAAAATCTCTACCGTGACTACCAAAATGCCAAGTCAAATTGTTATATTATCCATTATTATCCCCATTTTACAGATGAGAATGCAGAGAGATCAAATAAGTGGCCCACATTTACAGAGTGAGACAATGGTGGAGCCAGGACTCCAAAGCCATGTGTGTTGGTGTGTCTGAGCGCCTAGCTTGTGAGTCCCTCACACTGCCTCACATTTCCTGCAGGACTTGAGGTTGTGTAGCATAGCCCAGAACTCATCCGCTCACCCATCTCTCTACCCCACGCCTAGGCCAGGACTCAGACCTTCTCTGAGTGTTCAGGATCATGGATCAGCTTGAAAATGTCCTCTAACACCTCATGCCTTAATTTCCCTGTTAACGGCCCAGTAGCTTATCATGTGGAATTAGTCTAAAGAAGGTCTGGGGGGGAAATGGTTCTTATGAAATAAACATTAAAAATGAAGTCAGAAAAGATGCTGTAAGGAAAAGATTTCTTTTCTGATAGGTACCATTTTTCTCAAACCCACATGGATATAAAGTGCACCAGATGTTGTCTCTATTAGTATAACACAATGGTCAGGTAAACGGACCCATAGTACCAGTTTCTGTTTTCTGTTTCCTTTAAAATTATTTAAATAATGTGGGCATGGGCAGTTGTTCCGAGGGTGGGAGAAACTCTTGAGATTGGGGCAGTGAGATGATCTAGAGAGGAGAGACTGAGAAAAGCCTGAACTGGACCTTGAGGATATTCTCAGGCTGCAAGATTTTCACTCGGGCTTCTGGGACTTTGAAATTCCTGCTGAAGCCCTATTTATTTTCATTGCTCCTTATTGATGACGATTTCATTTGAAACCTGAACACACGAAGCAACAGATCCTTCCATCTAAACTCAAGAGGAGGGCCGCCGAAGCAGAAATTGACTCTCTGTTCAACTTATCAGAAATGGGGAAGGGAGTAATAAAGAAATTTTGTCATAGGACAAGCTTCCACAGTTAGTCACTGCCATATGTGGCCATCTGATAAACTCTCAGGAGACGGAACAGAATAGGTAGGTATCTCCTTTTCTAGCCCTGAGGTGACTCATGGACCAAATGATTCTAGTGTTTTCTCTGCCTTTTCAACTCTGACCATTGGCAGTCCCTCATTTCTTAGTGTCTGTCAAGATTTTTTTTTTTTTCAATTCGAAACATGTACCCTAATTTGAAAATGAATGGGTTTTCTTTAAAGAAATATTTGTCACCTTTTAAAGAGGTCGATTTCATCCCAGGCTGAGACCCAATAGCCAGAGGCTTGGATGGAGATGGGTGGGAATGGACTGGCCGAAGCTCCCCTTTCCAGACTCAGAGCATCTTTGAGTCCACTGTGGCTTGAGTGTGGTACAGCCTTGTGGGCCTGGCCACAGAGACACATCTGCCACAGAATCAGGAAGAGGGTGAAGTTCTCCGCCAGCCTGGTGCAGCAAGATAGAGATGGGGGGGGGGGGGGGAGCATATACACAAAAAATAGTTTTAAGCCAGAAAATGGTCCCATTACTAAATAAAGACAGTAAGTATTCAGCAACCACATCAACACCTTCAGCACGCTGCAGAGTAAGTCAAGTCCCCTCAAAATTGAGCCCCAAAAGGACAGTGCTGCTCTGGGTAGCAGGCCTCCCAAGCAGCCTCGCTACAAGGCTGAGGGAGTGTTGTTGCTTCATTTCAGGGTCCCAGTGGGAGCCCTCCAAAGGGTCCTAAATAGTATTTCGGGGTCCTCTTTTAACCTCTGTATCTCAACTAAATCTGTGGTTGGGTTAGAGCCAAGATGGGATTAAGGGGAATTGTAGTTTTCCTAGTAAACAATTTCCTACTATTAGCAATTTTGCACCTATAGCCAAGGTTCACCTTTTCCTCCTCCCTTTCTTAGCCAAGAAGAATGTATAATAATTCTGCTGTGTAAGATGATAAAAGTGAATTGGCATCTTAAGATGACTCACCATAGAGCTGGGAGGTCTATGGGCAGAGCTGGGCGCCTTGTTACCCTCTAGTCCTGACTTCCTGTTAATACTTTATGGTTCCAACTTCTGGGAGAAGGATTTATATAGGGGGCCATTTTGGGAAGAGGGCTTTTTCTTTTTGCATATGGGCGGCTGGCTGGAGGTCTGGCCGGAAGTGCCTGTGTTCACACTGCTGTGGTGGTCTTTGTTTCTTTTTCTTTTTCTGAATAAACCCTCTTTTGGTGGACTACCTGGAGAATTATTTTGATAAATTGTGTGTGTGTGTGTGTGTGTGTGTATGCATGTGTGTAGTGTAGTATGTAGTAGGCCGTGTGTGCATATGCACACCAACAAGCAAGAACATGGTCACATCCTTACCTTCACTGTTTTCAGTGTGCGTGCCTGTGTGTGTATGTGTAAACATATATAGATATATATCTTTTCTATTCTTACTGATTCTCTTCCAAAGATTTCACCAAATCGATAACCACTCCTTTCCATTTTTCTATCCAAACCAGGCTTTCTGTTATGTCTGCTTCAAACAGCATAAAACAAAGGCTTTTTTTTTCGTTTTTTCTTTTTTAAACAACTTCAGTCACAGGACCTAGAGCTGCTACTTCCAGCTTCCCTTGCTGGCCTTGACCTCTCTGGGATATCTCCTACCAGAATTCCCCAGACAAACTCCATCAACCAGGATGCATGGCCAGGCATCTCAAGTGCTCCTTCTGGGTTATGTTATAAATTTTGGCTGAGATATCAACATATGTCAACATGTTACTTTCAGTGACATGTTTGTCTTTTCTTTGTTAGCTTTGGTTCAAGGCCGTGAATCCATTTGGAGAAGCAACGTTTCCAAGCGTAAGCAAAAGTCTAACATGCTTCATGGACTTTGGGGTTTCTCCTTGCCTGCCTCCTCTTTCCATCACTCTCCTTCGCCTGTTATTTTTCTTAGAAATCCAAGTGAAACGGATATTTGGTGATCAAAGCGAATTTAACTGGCAGGGCATGAATGAACACAAACCAGTGAGCTCCCAGTGACCTCTGTCTTTTGTTGGCTCTTGATGAGATCCATCGCAAGGGTCCACATTTGCTGCGGAGATCACAGCCATCTCTCCTCTTTTTCATCTGAGCTCTGCAGCTCTCTTCTTATCTTTCCAATGACAAGCGCAGTCTATACTCAGGTTTTAACCCTGCTTTGTTAGGTCTCTTCTCTCCTTCTTCCTTGTTCAGAATATCTTTGATCTGTTTGAGAGAGGATTCTAGGGTTCCTATAGCATTCCTTTCAGGAGTTCTGAATCTCCAAAGCCATACTCTGCTTGCCCCAAAGAGTCTGCTTCTCTGTTCACTTCCTTTTGCCCTTACGAGAGCAATTTCCCCTGGCTGTGCTTTCGTTACCTGCTGTGGAAAAGGAGGTGCCGTGGCAGCCCAGCTCAAAGATAGGGCGTATGAAAAGTAATCTAAAAGTGAAGGTGTAGCCCACATTCCTCAGGGCCAGCTGAAGGTGGCCAGCAGGAAGCCAGTTTACAGGTAGCAAAAGAAACACGGTTTTATTGCCCCTTTCCTTAGGAAAAAGAAAAAAAGCTTCTCAGGTTTCGAACAACTAATGTTAATATACAGCTTGAACATACATCTTAATCATCAACCTTAAATCCAAATTAGCTTTGACTGTTCCCGAAACCTATTCGCAAAGGATAAAGATTTACCACCATTAGGATATCCTAAAGAATTAGTCACAGACACTGAAGAAATCTATAGCAGGAGACAGCACGCAGCAGTGAAAGGGATAATAATAAACCAGAAGTCAAGCAAGTGGGACTCTGACCCCAGAAATGCTTCTGTGTGACCATAGGCAAGTTATTTAATTACTTTAGGTTTCAGTTTTCTCTTCTGTAAAAGGCTGGGGGGGGGGGGGGAACTTCTAAATTTCCATGAGTTCCAAATATGTCTGAGCAAGCAAGCAGTATTAGAATATGCAAGTATTCACCAAAGGCAATGACTTTTGAAGGAAAATATATTTATTTGGATATACAAGTTCTGGTGTTTGTTAAAAAAAAAAAAAAAAAAAAAGATTTTCATTGCTTTATAGTCACACCTCGTATATTCCAGCTTCTGTTAGAAGCCTTTTATGACTCTGTCATTCATAAATTTGTCCAAACTCTTTTTTAATCCATTTACATTTCCTGTCTGTACCGCCGCTCAGGGTAATGAGTTCCATAACTTTATTACGTGCTAGGAGAAGTATTATTTCCTTGTTTGCCCTAAACTTACCTCAAGCTTCCAAACTACCTGCTTGCCCTAGTATTTCAGAATTTGATGAATAAGTTCATCCATAGTCTTTGCTTTATAAACTGGAGCTTAAATCATTTTAGGCTACTTCAGAAAGCAGCAGCCTACCCCACACATTTCCCTTAATCATTCTAGTTACTTAGACAATAAATGTGGGCACTGATGGTATAAGGAAATCCTGGTTCCAAATGACTGAGAGTCAGGAGAGCCTGGAGGTCTAACAATTAGGCTCTCAAGTCAGACAAACCTAGGCTCAGATTCCAGGTCTGGTGCTTGCTGTGCGGTCTCTCTAAGCCTCATTTTCTCAGCTAGAAAATAGAAAACAGTACCTACCCCGGAAGTTGTTGCAAGTGTTGACTAATATAATTTTGTAATGTGCCTAACACAGGGCCAAGTCTATTGTTCATATCTCCCCAAGTCTAGTGGTGGTAAGGTGATAGTTAGTGAATGCATGACGCTAGCTGGACTTTACGATACTCTAGAATCATTGCTCATATCATGAGCAGGGTTCAGGTAACTGGTTGGCAAAGAACAATCTAAGCGTCAATGCATGAGATAATGAAAAGCTGTGGGTAGGTGGGTGATGTTCTGAACACTACAAGTGGGTAGAGTTTAAGAGGAGATCTTTGGCAACAGATCAATAGGAAATGTGACCTCAACTTGAACTAAAGTGGCACCAGATCATGGACAATAAATATTTATAAGGTGGTAGAGGAGATTTTTAAATGAAAAGAAACAAGAGGAAGCCCATATGCTCTTTCCAGAGCAATGGCCCAAGTCCCAGGGAGTAGAAATTCAATTTTTAGCATTTACCAACCCACTGTGACCTTGAACAAATCAAAGTCATCTCTAAGTCTAGGTTTCCTGACACACAAAGTGGAATTATACTAGTTTACTAACTTACAGATCATGCTCCTTGGAACCTATGTTAGGAAGAAAAGGAAAGAGATTGGGGTGAGCTAGGAGATGAGTCTTCATTCCTAATTAAATCCAAGTAGCTACACTTCTAAGGTCCTAAGACTGGCTCATCAAGGAGAATTTCATAGAGCCAAAATTACTCTGTAATGATCCCTTAAATCACCCAAGCATATACTGTTAAAAGTTCAAAGGAACCAAAACCAAGTGAAGAAAAGCAAATTCACCTCTCTCATCTCACATGTACTCTGGGGTATGACCCCAGTGAGCCAAGTCAGTCTCTCTCTCTCTCTCTCTCTCTCTCTCTCTCTCTCTCTCTCTCTCTCTCTCTCACACAAATACATTCACTTGAATGAATGCATGAACAAATGCTACTATAATGAGCTTCCATTTAAGACTTAAATTTTGGTTTATAAAAAGGTTTCCTAAATTATAAAGAAAAATAATTGATACTACTAGATTATATGCTGGAGTGACTTCTGCTCTAACAGAATTAGATTCCAACAAGAATGTAAGTCTTGGATTGAGGAGTCTTATTAGAAGGATTTGGAGAGAATCCATTCATGTAAGGGGAAATTGAAACAATTTATTTGCACACCTAATCAGACAACCAACAGGTGTGGGAAGTAGATGGAAAATAAGCCAATATATATATTGCTATATATATATATATATATATATATATATATATATATATATATATATATATGCATTTCTGCATGAATGCTGGAAACCTAACAACAACAAAAAAGAAACACTTGGCATCCAGTACATTCATAACCCAACTGGTGACCCCACATGCAACTGGTTACAAGAAAGGAATGCATAAGACGCTATAGACTATTCCCTAGAGACGTCTTCCCAATGTGTAGCCAGG